>NC_091665.1:3091785-3763928 GCF_042453785.1 Malus domestica | reverse complement strand
TGGAAAATGTTAATTTTACCAATTCTAGATTATATGTTTTCAGTATTCAAGACGCATCATGCAATGTGCATATCATGATCATAGGAGATCATTCAGTATGCTTAGTATGTGGATATAGTGCGCATGCTTTGTGCATATAATGTGTATGCATTGTATACGTAGGGCGACTATCATTAATTTACTTCTGTAATGGTATTAGTGGTTTGGTTTTTGAATTATTACATACATCCTCTAATTTCAAAGGGAGAAGTTTTTGGTATCATTAACAATGTTTGCTTTCTTAAATGAAAATATGCACAACACAAAGCATGAACAAAGCATGCTTAAGTCTCCAAAATCTGATGTCGTGGGTTCGAATCGTATAGGACGTGATTCTGAGTCGTTATTCATCATGTTACGTCAAAATTAGACTACAATAATTGAGAACAAACCCAAATTTGACCTCTTTTATGCATCTTGTGTGCATACAGTGTATAGTTTTTTGGAAAATTTGATGCCAAAGCCAAGAAATATTTAACCCCAGCCATAGAATCCACGAACTCACAAAATACAAGTTAAGCCAAGAAACCCAGTAGCCATAAAACATATGAACCCACAAATTAATGCTCATAAATATTGCACTTTGAAATCAAAACCCATAAACAAACCTTTAAAAAATTAAAAAAAAATTATTCCTCAAATATCGTAAAGAAACTCGCATAATTCGTACTAGGCTTTGACTCATGTTGACTCATCCAATCCCACTTGCGATCTTCTTGAGAGCTTTGGTGGATGAATTATTATCCATTACACATCAAGCTTTTGGGATTGTCGGTTGGGAATTGTACTGCCACCCAAAAGTTAGATGCGATCTGAATCTTAGGTCACCAATTCGAAAAAAAAGGAGAGAGAGGACTGGTCAAAGGATGGCCATCAGTGAGAGAGAAAGGGTTGCCGCCGGTGAGGTGGGTTGTTAAAGGGTGAGTGCATCGTTAGGGTTTTTCGACATAGAGAGAGTAGAGAGGGAGAAATAAAAAAATGGGAAGAAATAATCCATTTATATACGAAGGCAATTAAGTCATTTCAAGGTGTAGGAAAATCATATTTTTATCCAGCGAATGTGCATGTTCAAAAAATCCTATTTTTTTTCCAAGATTAAGAAAATGTCCCATTTTGGGGATTTCCGTATAACATTTAAGCATTGTGAATTTCCAATGATAATTCTTGGTATTACAAATGATGTTGGCAATTTTGTCTACTGTATTAAAAAATTTACGAGTTGTGATAGCCCGTCCCAAATTTTATGTTTTTATTAATTTTAGAAGTGTGAATTTACGAAAATGCCTTAGAGGCAAGGACTTTGACTTTTACGGATCATCGGTTAGATTGGTGTATGACTTATTCTTTTAGCATATCCTCGTAGTACTCGTCACTACGAACGCATAGGCAAAAGCCGTTTGCGAGTCCGAATTATAACGGTATAGTTACGGACGTTTGAAGTTGGTTATTTAAAGGTAGTTAAATTATTTGAACTCCCACCTTGTGGGAAGACTAACCAATCAACCTTTAAGCAAAGAGAAGAGGGAACCAATCACATAAAAGGAGGACAAAGCCTCCAGCCAATTAGAAAAAGAAAAAAAAAATAAGGGGGGGAAAGCTGGAGCTTTCCCGTGGGTTTTTCCGCTCACGACCATCCATTTTCCAAGGTTGATTTCGGCTAACTCTAGCGAAGTTTTTCGAAGCCACCATAACCATCTTGAAGCTCTTATTCCCTTCTACAAAACCCATCCAAGAACCACCTTGGTTAACCCCTGTACGTGGCGGTTCGAGGCCACAAAACCCGATGAAAACCAATGGTGTTCCGGCCACCCTTTTCATTTTTTCGACGAATCGGCAAAGCAATGGCCGACACCACCACTTGGGCTTTGTAGCCCATCATCCCAGGAGAAAATCACGACCAGCCTTGACCCCGTTGGAGCACTGAGGAAGAAGAATCGAAGTTCACCCAAGTATAGGGTTATCGACGGGTTTTAACAAAATTGAAGCTCTTCCTGGCCTATTTGGCCTAGGTCACAGTTTCCGGTGACCTCCGCCACTTTCGAGGCCTTTTCCGGCTAAATCACGGCAAGATAGCCATCGTGTAAGGTTGCCCAGAAATTCGGCGAGTTACCAGTTTTCCCTTGGACAGCCGTCTTTCAGACCATTTTCCAACCACCTCCGGCCATCATTTGGACTCCAAGTTGGTGCCGATCGCTCGGGACGCCGCAATGGTTGAGCTAGGAAGTTGTAGCATGGACTCGAGGTGAGTGGATCTTTCCTTTCTCATCTTATGTTTCATGATTGATAATTCTATAAATGTTTTTAAATAAAACTGAGAAGCTTATGCCATGACATATATATATTTATATGTTATAAAATACTGTAAGATGGTTGAGTTAGATTTCATTGTGATCTATCCATATGCGTATTACTATAATTATTGTGAACTACGAATGACTTGATCTATGTTTAGGGTACATAGGCAGTCTAACGAGACATTAGATGCAGCCATATAAGAAATGAGATTAAATAACCGAGACCCTAGCCTTGTTTAAGGAATTGAGCAATATGTGTGGGCTTTTGGTTTTAAGTATATATGTATACACTTCATATTTTCCCAGAAATATGTTTAAATGAGATTATGCCTTGAATGCCATGCATATAAGTTTATAATTCGTATATGAATTGGTATATGATGCATTATATATAATTATGTTGCTGTGAATGCTCTGAAGTGCAAAGGTGAACGTAGGACATTCAGGTAAGTTTAGGTAAGTTTAGGTAAATTCAGGTAAGTTTAAGTAAATTCAAGTAAGTATACGATATTAGCATGATTGATAAGATATGTGATGAGATATGAATATGTCGTATAGGTCACTAGAGGTGACTCCGACTTACATGCTAGCCATGATTGATGAGATATGTGATGAGATATGAATATGTCGTATAGGTCACTATGTGATGAGATATGAATATGTCATATAGGTCACTATGTGATGAGATATGAATATGTCGTATATGTCGTATAGGTCACTAGAGGTGACTCCGATTTACATGCTAGCCATGATTGATGAGATATGTGATGATGTATAAATATGTCTTATAGGTAACTAGAGGTGACTCCGACTTACGTACTATTATGAGATATTAATCGCATGATTATTTGATATTATTGTTCAGGTGCTGTGTTATGGTACGTTATGATTTCTCTGAAAATTATACAGGTGTTGTAACGAGGGATTACATGTGTTATATGTTTTCTATTAGTAATTTACTTACATGGCCACTTACCCTTGTCTTGTCTTCACCCTCCAATTATTATTAGCTGAGTTTTATTATCACCAAAGACTCGCGGCAATTCTTAGTATCAGAGACTATTTTGAGGGTACGATTCTTATATCATTTTTCTGTACTTGCTTATGTTCTATCATCATGTGTGAAGTGAGTTCATTCCCGCTCACCAGAGCACTCTGGTATTTAGGCACTTTTAGGTTTGAATTTATTCACAATTTTCTACACCATCACACTTTATGGCTTCGTCACCTTCCAGGTGTCGGCCAGCACAACTTGATTCGGAGTTCTAGTGGACATTCCGGGTCGGGGTGTGTCACGAGTAATCTTCAACTCATATTCAGACTTTTCATTCACGAACATGTGTTCGTCACATGATTATTTATTTCTTGTCGTTACATGTAAGGGGATTGAAAACTGTTCATTGATATTATTTAGTTCAAATTAATTCTCGCAAATGCATCAAGAGTGAGCTTCCTTGAAATTTCATAACTATTAAGTTAAGTTTTCTTTCATAACTATTACTCGTTATTTTTTTAGTCTTTGTTTTGGCTCTGTATACAACTGTTTATTTATTTATAGAGATACTTTCGTTCTCAACTGATCAATTAATTAATCGTTTCTTTACTTTCTTGGTTTGTTCATGCAATTTAAATATTATTTGATTATCCTAATAATTAAAGAGAGGAGCGTAGACCATTGGCGAAAGAGACATAATTTTCTTTGGTAAAGCTAATAAAGGGTTTGCTGTTCTCGATTATGTGTCTCTTCTACTTCTCCTCCGTAATTTTTTAACACGTCTTCCTTCAAATAATTTTGAATTTAACAATGTTTTTTTTTTTTTTATGGATTGAATTTGTTTTTTTCAAAGCTGCGGCATATATTTCATAAGGGTAATGCAAGACTAAATTTGTATACTAAATTTTCACACTAAATAATATGTTATTAATAAGAATAAGCATGTTTATCAATATTTAAGTAATAAATTAATCATTAATTTCCATATCCGTTAGTTTCTAAAACTTTATCTTAACCTGACAATAGACTAATAATAATATAAATCGAATTGTCCTTCGATGAAAAATTAACTTATAAACGAAAATGAATACCATAAGACCTCTCAATAATGTGCATAGATATTGCTGGCATGTATTGACCACTTGGGTTAATGTGATGCAAGTGACAATAAAAAATTATTTTATTTGGATTTTAAAAATCCCTTATTTTATTCCATCAACTCACACACGTCACTATTACTCTCTCTTTTCCCTTTCTTTAGCTGGTACTCCCAGACTCCCTCTATCTCTCTCTCTCTCTCTCTCTTTCTGACACACACACACGACACTTCCCTCACATTTCTCTAGCTTTCTCACACCTCACTCCCTCTCTTTTCTTTTTCCCTCATTTCAACCGACTCCCTCTCTCGACCCACTCAACTTTCTCTCATCTCTCAACTCTCAACTCTCTCACGTAGCTCTCCCCCACTGTCAACTCTCTCTTCCTCTCGGTTATATGTCAAGCCCCCACCATGCCACCTTTAAGGCTCCATAAACACCTCCCAAACTCTCCAAAAATTACTTAGGGACTCTCCACAATTCCTTGGTCGTACCACACTCAGAGGAAAACGGAAGTTTCCGTTTCGTATCTTGACGGAACCCGACGAAGAAAACCATCTCTGGCTCTGTAAGCTTCGATTTCTTCACTTTCTGAACTTTCCTCAAGTTGTTCAAATGATTCCTTGACATGGATGTGGCTTTTGGACGTATCATTTAGCTTTTTCCTTATGCACCATGTTTTCCGGCGAGTTGTAGGTTTTTCCAAGCTAAACCCAACGAAACCTTGTTGTTGTGGTTGAGTTTAAAGGTGTAGGACGACTTCCCACTACCCTTAGGCCCACGGGTTTTTGCTTGCATGCCCAAATCCACTTCGAAACCGACGAAAACGGAGAACTCCAACTCGGGCCGTCACTTTCAGGTCATTTCTGATGATCTCTGACCAACTTTTGACCTTGAAATAGGTATAATCTTATTCATCTCGTCCTACGCTTCGTTTTGATATATTATGGGCAAAATTTGGTTGTGAAATGGTTCTGAACGGAGCATTTGAATCCTCCCAAAAAATTCCGACGAAAATCTGCAAAAAATAGAGACCCAAACCCATAACCCGGATCTGCAAGACCGATCCAGATCCATTTCTAAAATTGAAGGGAATATTCTCCGTTAACTCTCTGTTAACTTTAACAGAATATTCATTCTGATGAGGGAATATTTTGTTAAAATTGTTGACTTTTTCGAAATTTTCTCAGAAACCGTCTCTTAGGTTAATTTCGACACCCTGAGTGTTTTTGACATCTATTTAATGAAATTTTATGGTTTTAACGTAGTTGACCACTGGTAATTCGTATCCACTTATTCGAACGGCTACAATTTCGCAAGTATCTATGAGTAGGTCTTTTCGTTTTTACACATATATATATATGTATATGTGTGTGTGCGATTTTTCCCAACAATTGCTTTTATATATTATGATGTGATATGCTATGTTTTTAGCTTTACAAATAAACCTTTCATACACTTTATGTTTTTAATATCATTTGTGAGCATAAACTTGTGGCATGACATCCTTTCATCTTATTTGCTCATTATTACATGTTTGCATGATATATCTTAGTTATTTATATTGTCCTGGGCCAAGGACCGGCTTCTTGTGTAGTTCACATGCACTGTTTACATTCGCTTTGGATTCAAAGTTAAGTGTTAGCCTGTTCTTTTTTGTGATGTTTTGGACTTGTATGTGATGCGACTAGCGCAGCTCACGTGATGTAGTACTAGAATGTAAAACCTACACCCAACCTGCTCCATTGCTAAATATTTCTGCAATGGACTTATGTGCTTACATAAATTAATGAGCATTGATTTCTTATAATAATGAATTGAGATTTGACGTTGAGATATCTTGTTGTTGTGCCTACATTCTTTAGCTCACTTGTGTTGTAGGGTACCTATTACATACTATTATTATAATGTTTTTGGGAACCATATACTTGTTTTACAACGAGGGGTTACACTTTTCGAAAAGGTTTTACAAAACTTTATTTTTAGGCTCACACCCTTGTTTTTTGCCCTTCCAGGATTTTAGTGGTAGAGGTTTCGTGACAACAAGGATTGTTGGTAAAAACTGTTATGTATGAAACTTCTCCTTTCGATATAAATGTCCTTACTCTTCTTTTACTGCAATTTATCTATGCTCTGACATCACTTGTGTGATGAGTTCAATCCTGCTTACATGCGCACTCTAAATTAGTCACTTTTAGGTTTTAATTTATTCACATTTTCCGCATCGCCGATCACTTGAGTCTATAGGCTACCCCTCCTATCCGCTTCTCTACAAGGTCTACTTTCTTCTTCCTTCAGACTAGGCCAAGCCATTGGGTTGTTTAAGTAGGTTGGGCTAGGTTTGGCTTTTGGAGTTATCTCCAAGAAGGGTCGTCGCTCCCTTCATACGCCTTGTTGCTTCATCTAAGTAGGTTATGACTTCGTCACCTTCCAAGTGTTGCCCAGCACATCGCGATTCGGGTGTCTAAGTGAGCATTCCGGGTTGGGGTGTGTCATTCAGCCTCAACCAATTTCTCTCCATTATTTCATTGGTTGTTTTCACCTCTCCCAGACCCTGCGTAAAGCGGGAGCCTTGTGCACTGGGTACGACGATTTCATTGGTTGTTTTCGGTTTAAATTAATCCCACTAGTAAAAAATTCCTGTAGTCTTACCTAAGCCTGACAATTTTTGACACAACTCGTTAACTCGACACGAAACGACACAAAATTAACAGGTTTTTTGGTCGCCACGATAACGAATCGGGTAGTTATCGGGTAACCTGATAAGCATCTGTTAAGATAACAAGTCGGTCCAAGTATACACGTGGGTAACCCGTTACACGATAAAACAAATATAAATTTAATAATTTTAGGGGTGTGTTATCCATACACTTTTTTTTACTTCATACACATTTTTTTAATTTGCGATTGTCGTATTAATTGAATTAAAGAAAATCAAAGGACATAAATTGTGAATTAATTAAACAAGATCAAAGACATGTCGCTGTATTGGTAGTCAAGTTTTGTCTTTTCACTCTGGTCTTTGGCGGTTTCAGCTCTTTCTTGGTTATTTCCTCATTGACGTTAAGGTGGAAATTGTTTTGGCACCACATGCAACTGTTGTTGAGATTTGAGTAATTTTCCATAAATGGATACTTGGATTTCGAAGGGAGCAAGAAGAGCAGAGAAGGAAATAGCTAGAGAGAGAGAGAGAGAGAGGAATATTCACAACTGCAACATTCTAACCGTCGCAGAATGATTATGGCACATGGCAGTTACAAGGCATGTGAGCCATTGAAAACGAAAACTGATCTAAGACCCTACACTTGGCATATGAGCTCAAGCTATCTCAATAGAAATCAGTTACACAAAGGGACAAATAGAAAATCTACTAGGTAAATCATTTACTAACAAGAAATTAGTAAGCAATTTACTTTTCAACAACTGTTAAATATCCAGATTTGATAAACTTGGGTAAATCAAGATTCGAGATCTAAGCAGTGAGGTCAGAGACAATTAATTAAAATTGGTGCAATTTTAAACAGATGCTCTAGTTCTCAATCATCAAATATTTAATCTTTTATTTACTTGCGCACTTTGACAAAAACGAAAACAACAATAAACCTCTCTTCGTAGTCTGTTATAATTTAACTTTGCTTCATTAAGTTCTTGCAGATCGTGTGGAGTCACTTTCCAATGGCGTTGAGCACCCACAGGGCCTCTGCATCTCTTCTTTCATCTGAATCACCTCCTCGATGGAAGTACGATGTATTTTTGAGCTTCAGGGGTGCAGACACCCGCAAGGGTTTTGTCTCCCATTTATACCACGAATTGCAACGACATGGGATTACAACTTTCTTTGATGACCGAGAGCTTGAAGGAGGAGCAAGTATTCCTCTGGGGCTCCCATGTGCGATTAAAGAATCACATACTGCAGTCGTTGTTCTCTCGCCAAACTATGCATCTTCCAAATGGTGCTTGGATGAACTTACAAATATTGTTCAATGCATGAAAGCCACCAACTCAATTCTCCCAGTCTTTTATGGTGTGAACCCCTCTGACGTAGGAAATCAAAGGGGGTCTTTTGCCGAAGCCTTTGCTGAGCATGACAAAAAGTTAATTAGTACTGAAGACAAAACGAAGGTGACCCAGTGGAAAGCTGATCTAAAACTAGTGTCCAAACTTTATGGGTGGCATTTGAGGAACTTTAAGTAAGCATGCATGAACGACTTCCCCATGTGTTATTTAAGTCAAACTTGATTGCTTCTTATACTCCCTGTTTGGTTGTTCTACTTTTCTTCCTTCCAGGTGTGAAAGAGAGCTGATTGAAGACATCGTTAAATGTGTGTGGAGGAAAGTGCAAGCTCCATTCACGATATCAGATTGCTCTCAGAGGTTAGTCGGAACTGACTCTGCACTTGAGCAACTGAGTTTGCTATTAGCTCATGATGCAAATGAGGTTCGCTTTATTGGGATAACAGGGATGGGTGGCCTAGGCAAGACAACCCTTGCTAAGCTAACTTTTGATAACCTTTTCCATCATTTTGAAGTTCACTGTTTTCTTGCCAATGTTAGAGAGGTTTGTGCAAGAGATCATACTCTAGTTGGTCTTCAAAAGAAACTTCTTTTCCCGATCTTAAGGGAAAAGATTGCAGAAATTTGGGATGAAGGGTGCGGAAGCATTTTCACTAAGAAGTGCTTGTGCAATAAGAAGGTTCTTCTTGTACTTGATGATGTGGATCAATTAAACCAACTAGAAGTACTAGCTGGAAATCGAGGTTGGTTTGGTATGGGAAGTAGAATTATTATTACAACTAGGAATGAACGTTTGCTAGTCCAACATGGTATATCAACATTATATAAGATGCAGGGATTGAATTATGGTGAAGCTCTTGAGCTCTTTAGTCTCAATGCCTTCAGAAAAGAACAACCCGAGGAAGATTTTTGGGAACTCTCTGAGCATTTCCTAAAATATGCCAAAGGCCTTCCATTAGCTCTTAAAACGTTGGGTTCTTTTTTGTACACGAGGGGTCAAGATTCATGGAAGAGTGAGTTGGATAATCTTCATAAAATTACTAAGCCAACAATTTTCAATTCACTCAAAATCAGTTATGACGGACTAGAGGAGATGGAGAAGAGAATTTTTCTCGATGTTGCTTGTTTCCACAAAGGGAAGTGCATCACGGAAGTAATACGAATACTAGATAGTTCTTTTGGAATTTCTAGTTGTATTATGTTATATATGCTAATTGAGAGATCCCTCGTAGACAAGGATTACAAAAACAGGATAGGGATGCATGATTTGATACAAGAAATGGCGTGGACAATTGTTGGTCAAGAGTCTGAAGATCATGGTCTACGCAGTAGGTTGTGGCATCCCAATGACATTTTTCATGTTTTCATGAGTAATACGGTAAGGATGTTTGTAAAATTACCAAGTTTGTACAAAGATATGATTTCCTTTAGTATGATATTAGACTTAAGGAATTAATTTTTCCTTTATTCTTAATGTTAGGGGACAAGAGCAATTGAAGCCATATCCTTACGCTTGCCCCAGCCCAAAATAGAAGAAGTACGCCAGTGGAATTGTGAAACCTTCTCTAAGATGCATGGACTAAGGTTTCTGGAATTTGATAATTTGATCATTTCATCATGCCCCAAGTTTCTTCCATGTTCCTTGAGAGTTATGCATTGGAGTTGGTATCCTTCCAAATTTCTTCCAACAAGCTTTCACCCGTGTTTTCTTACTGAGCTTAAGATGCCTAGTAGCAAAATCGTTCGGCTTTGGGAGGGAAAAAAGGTAAGAATAGTACTATAGAATAAATGTTATTTTACAAAATGTTTTCTAACTTTATCAGTGCTGTGCAGGATTTGCCCAACTTGAAATATATTGATCTTACCTTCTCCTATAAATTGATGAGCACCCCAGATTTCAGTGGTCTTCCAAATCTTGAGAAGTTGTATCTTTGGGGTTGTAAGAATTTAGTTGAGATACACCCGTCTATTGCAGTCCTTAAGAGACTCAAAGTTTTGTGTCTTCATGGCTGTGAAAGGATTAAGAGACTCCCAAGTAAGGTAGAAATTGATTCTCTTGAATCTTTCGATCTTTCTTACTGCTCAAATGTGAAAAAGATTCCAGATTTTGGGGAGCAGATGAAGAATTTGTCCCAACTTTATGTAGTTGGGACTGCAATTGAGACAATACCTTCATCAATTGAACATTTGGTAGGCCTTACTGAATTGGACCTAAGGAGTTGCAAAAATCTCTTGAATCTTCCAAGTTCGATTTGTAATTTGAAGTCTCTTAGGTGTCTCAATGTGAATAGATGCTCAAAACTTGACCAATTCCCTGGGGACATGGAGTACTTAAAGACACTTTATTTAGGAATCACCATGAGAGAGCCACTTGTTGGTATGAAAAACCTCGAATATCTAGAAGTTGACGGTGCAGAATCGAATGCTAGATCAAGGGAAGGGTGGGGCCTTCTTCGCTTATTAGGACTTGGAAAGAGTCGTCCTGATCCTGCTTGTTGGGGTTTGTTGTTGTCTTCTCTAAGTGGTTTATGCTCTTTGATAGAATTGGACCTAAGAGACTGTAATCTCTGTGAGGGAGATATCCCCGATGATATTGACTGCTTGTCCGTTTTGAAAAAATTGTACATCAGTGGAAACAATTTCGTCAGCCTTCCCGAAAGCATTAGAGGTCTTTCTAAGCTTCAGCGTCTTAGGTTGGAGAGGTGCAAAAGCCTTCAAGTATTGCCACATCTTCCATCAAATATCAAATTACATGTAGATGCAGACAACTGTACTTCCTTAAAAAGGTTGTGTGATCCATCCAAGTTGAGCAGCTGTTTCGCCAATTTGTATGATTTTACTTTCAGTTCTGTGAATTGCATTACATTGGTTCAAGATGAAGGCTGGATTAATACAATCCTTTCAAGGATTCTTAAATTTGCCGCTGAGGTACTCTCTCTCTCTCTCTCTATATATATATATATATATATTTATGTCTCTGTCTCTCTCTAATTATTAGTATGTTACAGGGACCCTGTCCAAGGTATGGCACACAGATTGTAAGCCCTGGAAGTGAAATTCCAGAGTGGTTCAGCAATCAAAGTGTGGGGCATTCAGTAAATGTGGAGCTACCACCACCATCATGCAACAACTGGCTGGGGATTGCGTTTTGTGTTGTTTTTGAAGATCCTAAGCAAAACTTGGCAAATTCAGCTGCCCTTATTTGTCCTTATACTCTTCGCCAATATGATGAATTCCAGATCGGAGTTTTACCCTGTTTTCCCAATGTCACGAGTCGGCGCTGTAAAGTAGGGAGTCTTGTGTCGGAACACCTTTGGGTATTTTATTTGCCTTCTAAACTATGTCAAGCTGAGCAGATTTCATTCACAACGTTTTATGATTATGAACGCGAACCAGGCTTAAATGTAGTGAAGAAGTGTGGGGCCTGTTTGGTGTACGAGCAAGATTTGGAAGAGCTCACCCAAACACTAAAAATTTTGAAGCGAACACATGAATATTGTGACGAGGCGGCTCCGAGTGGACTTGAAAGTGGTAGCTTTGACCGCATAGAACAAATCCACAAAAGGCAGAAGGAAGGCTAATTGTTAGTAAGTCATCATCTTTATCCCAGTTGTACCTGCATAATAGCAGACGTTCAGTTCATTTTTCTGAGCTTCTTTCAATGTAAGACTATCGCTTTATCTCAGTTGGTTGGCCATGCGGGCACCATAAACTTACGAATGTAAGACTATTGATTTATCTCATACTGGCCGTTGATGATCTCCCTGTCTCATGTGCTCGTCTTAAATATCTTGTTTGCTTTGCCCTCTTAGTGAAAAGACTCAATCTCATGAGCTTAAAAAGCAGTCTGTGGTGTGCAAAATGAAAATATGTCTGAAGATTAATAGTAACTATCAGTAAGTTAACTTCCCAAGGCCCCTTCCGCAAACCAAACAGACCCATACATCGTTATACATTATGTTAGAGAATTTGAGAACATGTCAAATTGTCAATCCTATTTAGGTTCTGTAGAAGGGCAATGAATACCCTGCTCTTGATTGTATATATCCTCAAAATGGAGTACTATTATTTCATGTTTCAAATGCTACTTAGGCTTCACTTTCATACGAAAATCGGAAACCCGTATCAATTGTGCACTTCTGATTTTAAACTCATTAACGCTTTCTTCTATGTTGGTGAACATAGAAGGTGCCCATGGAGAATGATAATGCTCGAGGCGGTGCCAATCTTAAGGAAAATCATGTCTTTAAAACACACTCCGAGGGATTCCACAAGATTCCGTCAACAACAATCTCTTAGCCTCTCTGTCACAAACTGCACTGAAAAACATACTCATAAATTTTGAGGTTACTTGTATGAGCTACTAGTCCTGCCAAAGTGGATTTTCGGAGTCAGATATTGTACATCATCAAGTTCAAGACTTGGCCGAACATCACAGCCAAACGGGATTTCTTCAGAGTCATCAGGAAAGACAGGCCAAAGGCACCCTTGGTTTTCTTGCTGGCAGCAGAGGAAGAGGCGTTTCACCTTTTAAGAATTCTTGCAGCTTCCTTCGCCATTGCCTCGTCACATGGTTTAGGTGCACACAAGCAAGTCCAGTGATCATATCAAACTTCTTTCAGTTCCGGAAGGTATAGTTGCCTTGCCTCTATGGCCATGATGGACCTATGCTTATATACCTGGACTAACTCATACCCTCGCAGCACTGCCCATGAAGTTAAATTGTGTCGCAAACAATCCACCGTAGTTGCAAACCCTACGGTAAAAGGATTGCACAGGCTACCGATCCCATCAGCCCTCTTAAACATTTCCTTTGTAAACCTTAACTGATGCCCCTTCCCTGACAACACTGTTTCGGTCAATTCCTCCCACTTGTCAAATCAATTCCACTTGAAACAACATCAACACGGGCAACAGAGACTGTTAATGTGTGTGTTGGATATGCTTCGATGGAGACTTGGTACAAATCTGGAAAAATACCAGAGAGTGACAGAGAATTGCAGAGAATGATGATGGAATTAATTTCTAGAAGTCCTCACACAATGCATGAGTTGTTTGTTACCGTTATACATGGAAGAGGAAGGGAGATCCGTCACTCATCAAACAGAAATACAATTTCAGCCCTTAATTGCTATCACCCTATGAGATGATGCCACTTGTCTTAATCTATCACTTAAGCTAGATACAAGAGAGAGCTGCCACATGGACTATGATCCAATGGTCTAGATTTAAACTAAAACAACTATTAAAATAAAGCATTTGAATTGTTTCTTTGGCTCCAAGTTTCGGCTGAAGGGGAGACAACTAATTTGTTGCATTACGAAGTCTACAGGTTTTACTTGTTGAGTACGCTTAGATTTTCATGTACGTCTGATGTTTTAGTGCCCATTACTTTAGTCTATAAGAGGGGAAATCGCACTATTCATATGAACAGTGTTTTGGATCACATTTCAGTTTATTTACAAGATGGCCACTCGGATGCTTTTAACTCACTTTCACTTAATTTACAAAATTGCCACTCAGGCTTAAAAACCTTTTTTCAACCGTTGGCTGCATTTCATGTTTGAGTCGGCGAGAGAGAGGGGAGGGGGCATCATGCCTGACAAATTGGAGAGAGACAATCGCTCTCATTTTTGACTTGGAGACAGCTGGGTGTGCAGCTGGCGAGCGGAGAGAGGGGGACAGAGCGACCACAGAGGAAGGAGACACAGTGTTGGAAATGTGCCCTAAAGCCAATCATATGATGATACTTTACGGACATTTTACATGTTAAACTAATCTAGTTTAATATAAAGGGCAAAGATTATTGTTTGAGCCGTCTCATATAAATGTTATATGCTTAAACGATAAAGTCCAAGGAATATGTGATTGGAAGAATGTAATCTAATGAAGTTAGATTCATGAGACCATTCTTTCGTAGACACATCCTAAATGTTCCTGATCATAGGATTGCCAATTGGGCATTGACAGTCCGTCAAGATCGGTACGTGCTATGTCTTCTCTCAGGGAGAGTGACTAGTCTCGAGTCATTGGTGTGTGTGACATCAAGACAAGTACGTAGGTGCTCAGTAGAGAATGAGTTCACTGAACGCGATCAACGAAGAGTTCTCATACTCATGTCACATGAGAACTCATGTTTGGGATAATGCAAATTAGTCCTTTGACCTGAGGCATCACAGTTGTCTTGTGGTTAAGTCCTTGATCTTTGATTATGTCAATGTCACCCCATCGGGGTGTCCACGGCATCGTTGGGGTTAAGCCACTTAGTCATGGAGGCAAGTGAATGCGCAACAAGGGATCTCTAACCTTCAAACCGTTTGAGGGAGAATACTCTATGATATGATTTAGAATCTCTGGCCAGAGTATGAATGAGATTTAGAAAAGTCGTTCTAAATCACATTCAAGGAAATCATATAAGAACACGAATCACATTGGATAGTAGACATGAATAAATAAACTATCAAACCAAACAATGTGGTCAGGAGTATTAGATTAGAGAAAGACCGTATTGCATTTGTAATCCTAAACTGAATAGGTTCTTAACCTCTTCTGATTAGCTTGGGTAACCATGACATACGGCTAGGTGTCACTCATGGTTTGTGGAAGCCCTAAAAGTGTATTATCACTAAAGGGAGAATTGAAAGTAAGTTTCAATTCATAATCGATTTGAAAGAGTTTTGATCGCCCACTGCCTCGCTAAAAGGAACCTAATGGATCGTACACCGTATAAGGTGGAGATGGATGAAACAAACTAAATGAGTAAGAACAATTGAATAGTTTAATTATTTATGGCAAGGATTAATTAATATGTTAATTAATCAAACGAATAAGTTCGTTAAAGACCTCGGGATAGGTTTTGGACCTTAAGGCCCAATGGGCTTCGAACGTCAAGCCCATTGACTTAAGTTGTATGACAACTTAATGAATAATGATTCACTAAGACCCAAAAGCCCAAACAACCCCCCATGGCCGGCCATATAGAGAAAGGGTAGTGAACTTGCTTTAATTACAAGTTTGCCACTCAAATGAATAAAGGTATAAATATGACTTTATAGCCTTTTATTCAAAAAGGGTTTTGTTTTGGAGAAGATTGGAGAGAACATGTCTCTCCATTTCTCTCTAGAAAGGCCGGGCACCATGGAAGTTGTAGCTAGCCATCTATTCTTCCATGGTCACTCATTTATCATCCATGCTCTCCTTGGTGTAGATCCATCCAAATCCATGGATCTTAGATGCAAGGAATGAAGGCCCTATCTCTTGGGTGATTAACCTTTGTTTAAATACAAAGAGGAATCTACAAAGGTATATATTTCAACTCACTTTGTTTTGAGTTGTTTATTGGTTCACCAATCTACTAGGCTTTGAATTTCTTGGTTAATGTTTTGTTTTTAAGTGCATGCTAGCATGATTCCGCCTTTAATTGTTAATTGCATGCTTATTGATGTTGCTTAAAAGAACATGTTTTCACAAAATCTTCCTTCACACAGGGCCTGACAGATTGGAGAGAGATAGGAGCTACGGGTTTGGACTGGGTGAGAGAGAGATTTAGGTAGGTACTCTGCCAGGATCTATGGGATTTTCTCCCATTTTAGAGAGAGAGATGGGCAGGGAGAGAGATACAGGGCGGAAAGCATGGGTATGTGTATTCTTTAGGGTTAACGGGTTACGCATAGAGGCGGTGAGGAGGGGATGGGTGAGGGACGAATGGCAGGGTCTGGGTTTTCAATTTTCTCCCTTGATTCTAAAGGTAATGCACTGCTTTTTTTTTCATTGTTTAGTGTCTAATTGCCATTTGCTTTGTTACAATTTTCATTTATATTTTGTTCTTTCATTTAAATTGTAATGGATGTTTATAAATTTTTGAGTTGGGTGCTAGGATTATGTCTCGGTTTTTGTGAAGTAGGGTCTTCCACTGCTTTAATTTGTTTGTTTCTTGATTAATTTTTGTCTGATTGATCCTTTTTCTGTTTTAGAATTGTTACAATTTTTTTGTTCCTTAATTAAAATTGTCATAGATCTTTACAGATTGTTTAGCTCACCTTAGGGTTAGCTCTTTTTCAGTTTATTGTTTTTAATTGTTGTTTACTGTTTGATTAGCCATTCCATTTATTAAAATTGTCATAGATATTTTTTCTATTATTAATGCTATCATAGATATTTTAGATTGTTTACTTAACTATTAGGGTTTGCTCTTAGTCTTTTCTAGGTTGTTTAGATCACCTCTAGGGTTAGCTGTATGTCCACATTTTTTCCTACAACCTAATCCGTTCTCCTAACAACCATAATGTAGATAAATTTGTGGTGCTCCATTGCACATAGCCAGCAAGCTTCATTAAAGGTATCATAGATATTTTTAAATTGTTTAGTTAACTATTTGAGTTTGCTCTTAGTCATTGTGAATTAAGGGACTACACTGTCTTCATATTTGTGTTTTTCAGATATTTTTGTTCCCTTTGCTTATAGGTAAACAAAATGAAAACTCCTTTTTAAGTTTATTGTTTTTAAATTTGGGAGTTTAGGCTGTTTAGTTAACTGTTCAGTTCACTGTTAAGGTCAGATTTCTGTCTTTATAAATAAAGGGTTGCACTGT
Source organism: Malus domestica (assembly GCF_042453785.1). NCBI lineage: Eukaryota > Viridiplantae > Streptophyta > Magnoliopsida > Rosales > Rosaceae > Malus > Malus domestica. Next base: position 3,746,900 of record NC_091665.1, on the reverse strand, counting down.
GCTCATTGTGTGTTTCTTCATACTTTCCCACTAATTGCTTCTCACCAAATCACCTTCAAGGTCTTTTTCCATTTCACATCATTCGAATATCTCTATGTTGCTAGGTTGTTTTGCCATTTCTTGGTTGCTTCTGTATTTGTGTGATGCACTTTTTAATTTTTTTTTTTCATATGCATGCAGATCCAACACAAGCATACAGATCAAACCTTTCATTCACACAGCAGCCACCAAATCAACCATTTCTGAGGTGTTTGTCTATCCATTTTAAAATTTTGTTACGTTTTGTTAACTTTTATACAAACGAAATTATAATACAAATCTCTATATTGTGTTTGAAACTTTCTAACAACCAGTATGGACAACAAGTTTAGATGTCTATTTGTTGTTTATAGAAATGATATTTTTTCATTTAACTCGACTTACTATGCATCACAGACTATTACATCACCACAATGGATCTCTTTGTTCCATCCTTTCTCCATGTTCTGCTACAAAGTTTTTTGACTTAGTCAATTTAGAAAGTTGGAGGGTTGTACACCTCATTTGCTTTGTGCTAATTTTAGTTCTCATCCGTTTTTCTCATTCTGACAATCTTATTTTGAATGTATACTTATTTGATTTGTGGCTTCTGTGTGGTATGTTGTGTATTCTTAGTGTGTACGGTTTGTCTTAATGAATAAGTACATCGTTTGTGTGTACAGTTGAGAATTTGGATTAATTATATGATTATTTAAATTATCCTTAATTGCTTGGGTTTGGGGGGTTGGGGGGGGGGGCTGGGAAGAAGCAAGACAGAAGGGGGCGGAAGACAGAAAAAAAAGGGCGAGAGAAACAGGCTGCGTTCTTTTGCTTGGATTTTTGTTTGGATTTGTGGAATCACCATTAATGAATATATATGCAATCAGATATATATATATATATATATATTATGTAGAAATGTCCATGAAAGCAACAATAACCAATTTGTCGATTATTGCTCCCTGCTTCCATTATCTGTGATTTAATTATTTTTATTTTATAAAACCATGCATCCATCATAACTTTTCTCCAACCTACCTGACCCAATGCCAAATAATGTTTTGTATATGTTTACAATGATGTAATGTGGCCATTGAAATGATCTCAGAATGAGAAAGTGATCAATTGTGTTTCCGAAGTTTTGTGTCATGAAAGATAATCCTAAGATTCAACAATTTTTAAACATTTTTACATTTACTTGGTAAAGGATGAATCCAACTTCAATCTTAGCTTTTTCATTATTTATTATGCTGCTTTTCTATTTCGAAGTTCTTATTTGTTTTACTTAGCTTTAATTTCATTTGATTAGCTTTATTAGATTACATTTAGAGTATGTCTATGCTTTGAAGCTCTGACATTTCCAGGTTGTGATTTGGTTTAAGGTTTTGTGCTTGCCTTTGCTTCTGTGCATAAAGAAATTTAAGTGTTTTTCTCAATTTGTTTTGTTCTGTACATTCAATTTAATTATTTTTGTCAATTTCTTTTCGTAATTTATTTTTCTCAGTTTGGGTGATTTGAACACCTAAATTATGTTCTGTTTTATATCCTGTTGATTCAAAGAATGGCCCTTTCTTCTGCCAATCATTTGAACCTGAATGATTAAAAACAGTTCACATTTGCTTCCATTTCCAGGCTGTCATTTGGTTTAAGGTTTTTTAAATTTCCTTTGCCTCTGTGCATTTCAATTTCAATGTTTTTGTCAATTTACAGTGCTTGCTAAATCGATTTCAAGGGTGGAAGTATAGCTAAAACCCTCAAGAGTTTTAGTTACTTATACTATTTCCCCATACTTTCCAGATTTCGTTTTGGATCTTAATAATAGTTGCTATATTGCTTTAAATTGTCAATGATTTCAGTTCTTTGTTTTATTTTCTTTTTGGAACTCATGAGTGTGCAGTTTGATCACTGAGTTTGACAAACAAATATATAGAACTTTTCAAATAGACTTTAAATTTATCCCATAGATTTTCTCCTTTTCTTTTTCTGATTGTTGTTGCCATGCTGAGAAAAAAAATTATATTAATGACTGTTCATTTGCCTCTATAGTATTTCTTAGTTATTTTGATCTCCACTGGTTCTCTACATGGTGTGGTTTTTCAATCAGTTAGCAGTTTTTAAAAATTGAAAAACATTATAGTTGTAAGCGTAATCATTTGATTAGTCTGCCTTATAGCATAATTCCTGGACACCAAGGATCTAACCATGTACAAGGCCCAACTATATAGTTTGTTTCTATTTGCACCTGGTAGGCTTTCATTTCAGTATAGCCTTTCATTTCGTTTCATATAGGTTAGGCTTCTTTTTCACCATTAGCTATCTTCTGATGATAGTTTAATAGCACTTGGGAATTTAGCGCAAATAAGTTATCTACTCTATTTATTTCTACTGAGCAATATATCTTTGCCGAGTAATATAGTTGCCCGTTTCTCTGTTTCGATTATTTTATCTGATAAGAACTCATAAGTTGCCTATGTTTAAAGCTACTTCATTTGATTGGTGTTTTAGTTTGTGTGGTTTACCCAGAAGAAATCTAACACTGTAAGAAGCTGGATTCTGGTGGAAATTGGACAACTTTGTGGGGATTTCAAGGTCTTTCTGAGAGGTGAATGTTTTGGAAGGTAATATTTTGTGTGTGTTTATATATTCTCATTGCCATGTAATATTTTGTGTTTAATACTTTTGATTCTCCTTTATGTTTTAGTTGATTCTTACCCACTATCACTCTGCCCCAGACTTAAAATGCCTAAAATCAAGTCAAAACTTACGAAAACTCACATATAACACTATCTTTTTTGCTATGTTAGTACCAATCTGTGAGCATTTAACAAATACCTTCCTCGCTGCCAGTTTTGATTGCTGATCACTTTTTGCACCAGTGCATACCTAAAGTACCATAAAGATTAAAATTTAAATATCTTAACCAAAGGCATCCAAGGTATGATGGGTGCATAACTCAAGATTTAAAATCATAAATAAGGGAGAGCAGGGAAAGGAGAGGGTGTATATCAAGTTGAAAAGGGTCGACAAAATAGAATGCAGTAGTTACCTGGGTTGTGGCATGAGTAAACTTAAAGCCAAATTTATTACCATAGAAGTTTAGTAAATAAACATGCGCATAAAAGGATCAGTCCATTACTAAATATATATCTTAAGCATCAAAATTTAGGAAGACTGATGCTTGCTTTTTAGCTCTTGAAGTATTGATTTTAGGTGGTTCCACCTTTAGGGCTTGGGTTAGCAATGAAATAGATGAATAATAGCTTGAGTAATTACAAGAGCTAATGTTAGTGATTAAGACGGGTTAACATGCAAAAACTTCCAGTCTTTACAAATGTGAGCTTTTTCAGTAGGTGTGTTTTGTAATTCATCATATTTGTAAATTTCCTTTGTTTTTTGGTCTGTCTTTGGTCATTTAGCTAAAATTTCTTTAGATTTGCTCTTTAAATTTGAAAGTCTCTAAGTTGCTAACGGATCTACATTGTTTGCAGATTTTATAAATTTGGATCATTTAAGGAAGAAGTTGGTTCCATCCTGTTTTGAGGTATATAATTATGCGCCATCATTTTTGTTCAAAGCCTATTTAGCTATCTACCTTTTTTAATTTATATTTGTGAAGCTTTGATGCTTAGATTTTAAATATATAATTCAATTTTTTATCGTTTGAGCTTACATTGGAACTGGGTTTCTTTCTATTTAGTGTGCGTATCTGTATCTGTTCGTTAATGTCAAGGCTGAGATAACTAAGCATCCATTGAAGTTTGACAAATGCTTATATATACATTTAAGTTTGAAAGGGATGGAATTGTTTTCTTATTTAGTAATCGCCCTACATATATATATATATATATATATAAAATGTATGTATGTATATATATAATGTATGTATGTATATATACTTTTGGTAGTGTGTCATTACCATATGCTTTTGCTCCAACGATTCTAACCTAGATTATATCATATACATACTTTTGGTAGTCTGTCATTGCCATATGCTTTTGCTGGAAATGATGTATCCCTCCTTGCTTTTACTTCAACTACTAAAATCATCTGCTACCCCATAATTTTCACCAACCGTACTCCACAGTGAACCATTATTTGCTCTGTTTAACCTATTCCTTCTGAAACCAACGTTCTCACAATCTAACCCCTGTACTAATTCAGAACCGACTCGGATACCTCATGCTTGCTTTAGGCCTTTAAATTAATATGGTGACAGATGATGCATTCCCGTTGTTAGCAGCTTTTCTTTCGTGAAATGTAAATTTGTCCTAGATTAAGTTTGTTGAACTGTCACAGGTAGAGTCCATTGCACTGTCGTAGATTGAGTTACTTTTCCTGTGTCCATTTGTTTGCGCTTTGAATTTTGACTCTCAATCTCACTGATTTGTTGTAGTTTAGATCAAAGTCTCATTACAACGTCGTGATCTGCTCTTCTTCTGCCTTTGATCTAGGGGTTCAGACCTATTGCATTTGAATCAAGGCTTTGGTATGTCACCTAAACTAAGATGCATGGTTTCCCCATGCTTTCTGTTTGAGTTAATGCAGATTTATAATTTTTCAATCGATTGTTTCGTTTTATCAGCTTATGTCATTCGTTTGCTTTTTTTGCTTTGTTTCTCATTCTTGGTTATCTCTGTGATCCTTTGATACTTCTCAAGTTCATTGGTTTCTTTGTTTTTGTTGGTTTTAATTTAGTCTCAACCATTCTATTATTGTTCAAAGGTGCATTGATGTCATTTGTGATTTTGCTTTAACCAGGTGTTCCTAATTCTTAGTCGAATGTTGTTAGCCATTTTATATGTTTTTTTGTCAATTGCTTTCTTTCTTTGTTGCGTTTTCAATTTTCCAAACCATTCTTTAGACATTAGTTACTTTGGTTGGTGTTTTGGTTAGGTTTTCCTAAGAGTCAACCTTCTCATCCCTCCCAAAGTACTTTAATGAGTGCTGTTAATAACTACTCTCTCCGAATAAACCTAACTTATATCCAAAAAACTCATAGCTTCTATATTTGAGTTTTAAAAATCTTTTACAATGTTATTTTAAGACCTACAAGCTAACTAGATTTTTCTTTCTAAAATACATAAATATTAACGTTCTATTTAATTTGTCATTCAGGGTTAATAAAATGGTGAAAGACATTGATCGAAGCGAACAACAAATTCTAGGAGGTGTTTTGGTAAAAAATTTAAAGGAACTGATTAAGGCTCGACACGATGAAAAGAATGAAGGAACGATAAAGAAATATTCCGATATTGCCCCAGGACCCAATGCAAAGAAATCAGTCAAAATAGAAAAAACAAGGTTCGGTTTGCGTGTTTATGGTAAGGGCCCAAACCGAAACAAATTGGTGGTCCACACTATCTATTCTCTTGAAAATTGTAGTAATTCACCAAAAGAACAAGTTCCGTTGGATGAAGCAGTTTAGCTTTTGTTTAAAAAGGTTTATCAGTGGTATCTGCACGTTTGGTTGTTGCAAGAAGATTCTAATTTTTTTGCTCTTCCTTTCCTCCACTGTAAGGGCTTTTTGGGCTTTAACTGTATAAAGACGGAACAGTTGTTAGATAAGATAAAGGCTGTGTAATTCTTTTTTGTTGGGTCATGATGCCAATTATGTAAACAATTAACCTTTTTACCGTTTGTATAATAAACTATTGGCATTACTCTTTTTTGCACCTCTTTGTTACACTCCTATCTCGCAAATTAATTTTTTTTCCTAACAAACCTAATCGATCTGGGATTATGATTCTTTGCTTATATATTTTTTGCATTTTTGTTGTTAGTAAATAATATCCTTTGACTCATGCTTCTTTGTTAGGTATAAACTTTTAAGACAATTGTTATATTTATGTTTTCGAATTCTTGGTGAACATGCCGTTCTCATAAACAAAATGTTTATTTCGTTATGTGCTCTTATGGCGAAATTGAGAGAATTTATTTTTAAATTCCAACATTAGTTGGTATTTATATCAATTCTATTCTCTTTTTAAACTCTTCAAATTTTAGTTAGTTCCTCAATAATTTTTAATTCGTTTCTCCAAAAAATATATTTGTGTGGATCTTTGGCTTTGTAAGTTTTGTTTTTGCAGCCATATCTAAATTGTTAAAAACTATGTTAATTAATGTGGGTTTTCGGTTTGTTTTTCAAGTGGGGAAGAAGTGAGCGACAGATTTATATTGTTACTTTCGGTTACTATGTAATTATTTCAATATGGAAGTCATGGATATCAAGTAAAAATGCAACAATTTAAAATACAAAAGGTACGTACGGTGTGAAAAAGGTGGGTTTAAAGATGGTGACGTTTGAATGCATGTCAAGATTGTTACTCATGGTTTTGTAGTTGTGTTGATAGTCGTAAAAAATGATGACAATGGTTACCTGACTATTCCTTTGCAGTAAATTTAAATGTTTTGGTCTTTAGTAACTACTCAACTTATTACTTTTTAACTACAACAAATGTGATTCATAAAGTTGAATTTGATTCTACTCAAGGGTGTCAATTAAGGCCTTACACTTTACATCTTGCATAATCTATTGGTGTTAAGTAAATCAAACCTAAATAATTTTTTCCTTTTTGTCAATTTTATGAATGCATGTCTTGCAATATTAATGTTGTTGAGTTGTGCATTAGTTTTTATAGTTTGATATTTGTTCTATTTTTCGCTTCTCTCTAATTAAATATATTTTTATATTTTGTCTTTCTCTTCCTGTAGGTTCTGTTTTTATCGTTACAGTCCTTTATTCTTTTTTGGTGGCATTCATACGCATCTACGCTTTCGTCTATATAACGGTTAGATTTCTATCACTCTTAAGAAGCTTCACCTTTTTTATTTGCTTTTACTTTTTTCTCAATTTTCATGTCCAATTGTTGATGCATGCTTTTTTTAGATCATAATAACATCGTTATTCAATATTAATGTTGGTTTCATTTATCACAATTTTTTAGCAATTGTCGTTCACTTAATTTGTTCATTTTCCACTCTTTTTACTATTATGTTCACTTAATTTGTTCATTTCCCACTCTTTTTACTATTATGTTCACAAGTGGTTGCGATTTTGAAGACCTCTTGCTTTAATGGGCTATGGTTTACCGCTTATTTCATATGGTTCACCATCACATTACTTTTATTAGAAAGTAAACAACTGCCGTTTGGTTTTTTCCGTTTATGTAGAATTATGTCTAGCAGAATAAGGGTATCAAAGCATAGCAGGATAGGGGTATCTAAGAAGGCCATTAGAACTCAACGCACCGATTTGCCTACATCTACTGAGATTGTTAATCTCAATGATATGGTGTTGCAAGATGTTCCCACCGCTTATGACGATGAATACAACAGTACTTCAACCTCTTTAGTATTCTCAAACAAAGGAAACAATAGTCTCCAAACATTTGCACCAAGTTTTGAACAAAATACTCCTGTTGGTGGTGTTTTTATGTCACATTTGGCAGCTGGAACAAGTTCTCATCAAGTTTCTGTACCTCTTCTTATCGCTGATCATGCCATTGTGCACTCTCTATTGGCCAGAAATACTCCAAGTATTCATTCTGTTACAAACCCGCTCATTATTGGGCAAGCCACCTATCAGAAAAAAAGAAAGCGTATGCACTCTTTCAATATAACTTTTTGTATTTCCTTACGGATTGCAAAATTTGACTTTCCTCCGTTAATTAACTTCTATCAATTTGTTTGATGTAGCTTCTATTACTCTTTCTTTTTATAGGGATTGATCCAGAATACGTTGATTTTGGATTAAGAAATTACCAATGTCAGTATTGCAGTGCTCTATTTTGGTCTGCAGAACAGACAAAAAAAAATCCTGAGTGTCCTTCTTCTGTTTCTACCCTGCAGTTTACTGCATGTTGCATGACTCAAAAAGTGCAATTCCCACGTCCTAAACCCACTCCCGCTTTTTTGGATCATTTGTTAAACCCCACAAATTCTCAAAGTTTTTTGCAGTTCAAAAAAATTATTAGATCATATAATTCAATGATGGCGTTAACTTCAATGGGGGCCAAAGTTGATGGATCGATCAACAAGGGTCGAGGTCCATATGTTTTAAAATAAATGGTCAAGTGCATCATTTGATGGGTTCTTTGTTGCCTCCAGAAGGCAACGATCGTAAATTTGCACAATTGTACATTTATGACACTCAAAATGAAGTCATCAATCGTATCTGTTGTTTCAACAGATCAGAAGCATCTGAAAAACTCAATCAACAAGTTGTTGGTGGCCTCATTAAAATGCTAGACAAGTGTAATGAAGTCGTTCAACTTTTTAGGCAAGCCAGGGATAGAATTGATGAAAGATCCACAAGTAATTTACGCCTACGTTTGTACGGTGCACAGAGCAACCATGATATGCAGTACAATCTACCGGCATGTGACGGGATAGGTGGCTTGATAGTTGGGGACATCGGCCAATTTCACACCGAAAGAGATATTGTTGTGGAGCATAAAACAGATGGCCTACAGAGAATCACAAAGTTACATCCTAAATACATGGCTCTTCAATATCTTCTTTTCCCATACGGTGAAGATGGGTACAAAAAAGGTCTTCCTTGGAATCCAAATTTTAGGGGGAAAAAACCAAAGAATGGGGGGGGGGGGGGGTAACAATGAGAGCATTTTTGGGTTATCAAATTCAGGATAGACCAGGACAAAGTGACACCCTGTTAAAAGGCGGTAGATTGTTTCAACAATACTTAGTTGATGCATATGCGACTCTTGAAGAAGATCGGTTAGACTTCATTAGGTTAAATCAAGATTCTTTTAGAGAAGAAGGTCTTAAAGGAATTCATGAAGCTCTCAAAGCAGGAAATGCAAGCAGTTCTGGTGTTGGTAAGAGGGTCATTTTGCCAACTTCGTTTACTGGCAGTGTTAGATATATGATAAATAATTATCAGGATGCCATGGCTATATGTCGTCACCATAGAAATCCTGATTTATTTATCACTTTCACCTGCAATGCTAAATGGCCTGAGATGATTGAAGATCTATGTGATAAACCTGGTTGTAAAGCTGAAGACAGGCCAGACTTAACTTCTAGAATTTTTAAAGCAAAACTTGACCATTTGATAAAATACCTCTAGTCAGGAAAACCTTTTGGTGTTGTCGAATCAGGTTAGTTCGTTACACTTGACCAATTTTTTCCGTTGATTTGTTTCAATCTTATCACAACAAGTCCTAAGAGTCCATGGTTTTAATCTATCTACATGTTTTTTTTTTTTAAACAGTGATTTACACGGTGGAGTTCCAAAAAAGAGGCCTTCCTCATTGTCATATCTTGCTCTGGGTTAATAAACATTATAAGTGTCATTCGCCTTATGATGTTGATCCTATCATTTTGGCTGAGATTCTTACTGAAGAATGTGACAAAGCTGGGTATGATGCAGTTTCGCAATACATGATACACGGCCCATGTGGTGTTGCGAATCAATTTTCGCCTTGCATGAAAGAAAACAAATGTTCAAAAAAATTTCCTAAATCTTTCACAAATGAAACCACTTTTTCCACAGAGGGTTTCGTTGCATATAAGCGTCGAGATATAGAGAATCTGTTTGTTCTAAAAAATGGAATCAAGCTTGATAATGCATTTGTTATCCCTTACAACCGTGAGCTATTATTGAAGTATCAAGCACATATAAACGTTGAATCATGCTGTCAATCAACACTCATTAAGTATATTTTTAAGTACATAACTAAAGGTGTTGATCGAACTAGAGCTGTTTTTTAGGATGAGGAGTTTGATGAGGTTGTGGCTTATTTAAACTGTAGATACTTATGTCCATACGAAGCAGTTTGGAGATTGTTACAGTTTCACATTCATTTTAGAGAACCATCCATTGAGAGGTTGTCTATACACCTTCCAGCTAACCAAAATGTTCTTTTTAGAGATACTGATGACCTAAACTATGTTGTCAACCAACCTAATCTTGAAAGCACTATGTTAACACAGTGGTTTCAAACCAATGCCCAAGACCCTGATGCACGTGTGTTATCTTACGTTGAATTTCCTACAAAGTATGTTTGGAAAAATGAAGAGAAACAATGGACACGTAGAAAAAGAGGTAGATCTTTAGGAAGAGTTGCTTATATTCACCCTGCTGCGGGTGAATTATACTATTTGAGGTTGCTGCTGAATTACCAAAAAGGCAGCTTCAGTTTTGATCATTTGAAGACCGTCAAAGGCATTCTTGAACCAACATTCCGAGCTGCATGCACCTCGCTTGGCTTACTAGGAGATGATAAGGAATGGAATAGCGCCATGTTAGAAGCGGTTGTCACAGCGTCATCCTTCCAATTAAGGCAATTGTTTGTCACATTGGTTCTCTTTTGTGATGTTACTGATCCATCAACTTTGTTTGAAACACATTGGAAAACGATGTGTGATGACATTTCGAAAAACATGATCAATGCTTTTGGCCTGCAAGATCTCTCTAACTACCAAGATCAACTTAGAAACTCACTTTTGTACGAGTTAGAGAAATTGTTTACTGCTTCAAATAGTTCTTTGTCGAAGCATAACCTACCACAACCAAACAATTCGATGATGGATAAACTTACAAATAGGAGTTTAAGGGAGGAGTTAGATTATGATGTTCACTCACTAAAACATGAGCACTCAATCCTAATCAGCCAATTAAATAGAGAGCAAAAATATGTTTATGACAATGTCATTGAAACAATTCACAACAACAAATCTGGACTATTCTTTGTACATGGTCATGGTGGAACAGGCAAAACTTTTTTGTGGACCACCATTATAGCTAGAATTAGATCCCAAAATCAAATTGTTGTAGCAGTCGCTTCATCTGGAATTACCTCATCTTACTTCCTGGTGGAAGAACGGCTCATTCTAGATTTAAGATTCCTATAAACATAACGGATTGTTCGGTTTGTGAAATTAAAAAAAGGACTCATCTTGCAAAACTGATTGCTAAAGCTGCTTTCATAATTTGGGATGAAGCCCCCATGAATCATAAACGATGTTTTGAAACTCTAGATAGATCCCTTCGTGATGTTCTTAAAGGATCAAAACCAGGTTTTGACCATTTACCGTTTGGAGGTAAGCCGATTCTTTTCGGAGGTGATTTTAGGCAAATTCTTCCTATTGTTCCAAACGGAAGTGTCGCTGACGTTGTCGAAGCTTCATTGACGAGTTCATACCTTTGGCCCTGTTTAACAATTTTTTTCTTAAAGCAAAACATGAGGCTTTTGAAAACAACTCTGGACGAAACAGAAAAACAAGAACTCGCAAATTTTGCAAAGTGGATATTAGACATTGGAAACGGTACTACCGCCAATTCTTTATCTTCAACTAATGAAGAAAGCTCTTGGGTTCAAATTCCAAACCAATTCCTTATTCATTTTGATTAAGATCCCATCAAAACCATGGTTTCAGCTGTGTATACAAATTTCAAAACTAATTTTCGAGATGTACCATATTTGAAAGAAAGAGCTATTGTGACACCACGCAATGATACAGCGACTGAAATAAACGATTTTATGTTGGGTATAGTGCCCGGCGAAAATCGTACCTATCTCAGTTTTGATTCGGTGTCTTCTTCAACGGAAAATTTAGAAAATTTAGATGTGCTTTATCCAAATGAATTTCTAAACCAACTTGATTTACCTTGTTTACCGCACCACAAGTTAGATTTAAAAGTTGGTACCCCATTGATGTTGCTTAGAAATTTAAACCAAAGTAGTGGATTATGTAATGGAACAAGATTGGTTGTGATGCAATTGAACAACAAAATTATACAAGCACGAATCATAACGGGAAGCAACATTGGTGAAACAATTTATATCCCTAGGATTATTACTGAATCATTTCAGCATAAATATCCCTTTACTTTGTGAAGGCGACAATTCCCTCTTAAAATTTGTTATGCAATGACAATCAACAAAAGCCAAGGACAATCCTTGAAAATTGTTGGCCTTTATCTATCGCAAACTGTTTTTTCACATGGCCAACTATATGTTGCGCTATCCAGAGTCACCTCCACAAAGGGTCTCAAAATCGTTATTGCTCACGATAGCGACATGCCCTATGGTTATACAAAAAACATAGTTTATAAAGATGTTTTAAAACATTTACATGAAGGTATAAGTTTGCATTATTATTTTATCCTTTACTTTATTTTTGTAAACATGGCTACAACATTTCTTTAATAAATCATTGTATTAAGTTTTAAATTTAATATGCTTCTCAATTGTTTGTATATGTAGATTAATGGAGCAGCAACCAATTCGTTTACTGAAGCCATACCAGCCAACAAACAAACTCCAAATTAGGGTATGCAGAATGTGGACCACAAAGAGCATCGGAGATAATCCTCAACCTATAAGTCTTGATTGTGTCTTTATTGATAAAGATGTAAGACTTTTACACCTTTTTACTTTTCGTTCAATGCTAGCATTCTTTCGTATCCATAATGTGCACACCATATTCTTAATACGATAAACATAAGATCTTAAATGCTATCTAAGTAGCTACAACTACACTATACGTACTGTTTTTGTTATTCTTAAACTACATGCATTAAATGTTATACCGCTCATTTAGTGTTATCTCTCATTTTTTATTTCTTCTTCTAAAAGGGAGATGTGGTTCACATAACCATGAACGCTCGAGACATCCAATTTTTTTGGACCATCTAAGTGTAGGCAATGCATACGAAATAAACAAATTTCGTGTCGTACACAACAGGAGATCAAGCAAGGTTATCCTTCATGCTGCGATGATTGAATTGAATAAGAACATCACAATCGTTCCTATTCACAAAACAAGTCAAGAGCTCCCAATGCACTGGTTCAATTTAATTGAACTTGATCAACTTTATCAAAGAATCAACAACGATGTTGAGCTTACAGGTAACAAATTTAGTTTCAAATGTCGCTCTAACTTCTAACATGATAATTTATTTTTTTATTTTTTGGCTTCGGTGTGCACTCATTCCCGCCGCTTAATATTATATGTAGATGTGTTTGGTTGCCTAACGGCTGTACAACCGACTGAAGAGATCACTATCCAAAAGACAAGAGTTGCAAAAAAGAGAAATCTTAGCCTAAAAAATATTAAGTAAGTTTTGTTTACGTTAAACTCTGAATATTATTTATATGGAACCGTATTTATAACATATACAAAACTGCCATCATTTGTATTACTTACAGAGACGAATCAGTGAGAATCACCTTATGGGGAGAGATTGCAACAAATTTTGAGAACAGTGGAATACAATCGCTTTTGCCACCTGTATTTGTGGCTTTAACAAGCCTCAAGGTCAACCAATACCAAGGTTATGCCCTGCCATATTTTATCTAACTATTTAAAGTTTCAATTTATTGATTTTTATGTTTTATTTATAGGAAATCCTATTCTCGGAAGCACATGATCAACCGTTTGTGTTTTCAATCCGGAGATTCCGCAACTCTCCGAATACAAACACAAGTAAAATGACAATCCTTCATTAATAACTTTTGCATTTATATTTCTTCGATTAATCTTTCTCACCCTAAACATGCACAAAACAGGTTTAAACATCTTAGATCACCTGTTCAAATCCTACCACCTCAGCTGAGATGTATAAAGGGTGCGCAGTCGATGCTAATGCTGAATCAAAAACAATTGACCAATTGCTACTACTTGATCCTGCATTGCACAAGGTTAGTTAGTCATCACCAACATATTCACCAAAATCACCTTTTTTTTCAAAATAGAATTTTCATATTGCATCTAACTTGACAATATCTTGCTTTGTTTCTCTATTTGTTGATACTCCATTTTTCCAAAATGATGATTAATATCTTTAATGAGTTCGAAACCATGTGTTTCCATAACAGAATACAAGTTTCGTATGCCAAGCAACTATTGTTGGATTTGATTTGACTAGGGGTTGGTGGTACAAATCATGCCCGTCCTGCCATAAAGTTGTCAAAAACAACTCTAGATCGTTTGAGTGCAATGAACATGGTTTCATAAACAGATTACCCGAACCATGGTAATATGCTTTTACACCTATTTTATATCTAATGGTTATATTAAGTTGGTGAGTCCTTTTTTATTATCTTGCGATTATGACAAATAAGGGTCATCTCCCCAATCATTACGTTGTTACTACTGTTTCACCTTTGGGGGTATATTATTAACATCATTGTAAATATTCCTGCTATAATATGTTACGGTAGTTTGCACCTATACTGTTTTCCCCACCTTTAAACAAGAAACTAAAGAGTTTGTAGAACAACCATAATCATAATACATAAATGATACTTCAAACTTTCAATCATATACTTTTCATTTTGCATAATATGTTGACGTGAAGTAAATTATTTCTTAATAATTTGTGTCTTTCCATCGATTTTATACATGCATACCCTACATTATAATAGTTCTACTTCATTTCCTACATTTCTCACAAGATTGATATTAGCAGTAATGTTTACCTAACAACCATATATCCTCATCTTACGTTGGTTCAAAATAGATCTGATTGTGGAAGACAATACGAATCAACACAACTTTCTCATGATAAGAAAGCACGCTGAAAAAAATACTTCGTGTTTCTTGCCACACTTTGGTGATAGAGGATGGATATGAGGATCCTTTCATAGTTCCACCAACTCTAAAAAATTTGGTTGGCGAGACAAAACAATTTCAGCTCTCTTTTGGAAGCCAAAACACTAACTTTGGGAAAACGGATTTCATCGTTCATGGACTACTACAAGATCAACCGCACTCAAACCCAACAATTGCCTTAATCACACCACAAACACCTGTTACCACCGTAGGAAAACAAATTTTAACTGAAGCGACCCTTTCCCAGCAACTACATCAACAACCCCAACCAACTACACCCACAAAGACTTCAAAGAGAGCGTTGTTTCCTGATCAAACAGAGAAATCTGACAGGTAAAGTTCTCTTCTTGCTTAATGATCTCATGTGTAAATCTTACAAACCATGCTTCTCTTAGGTATATGAATATGTTTTCCTACTCATGAAAAAGCTTCACACCACTCTTTCGCACTCTTTTGTCACTCTTGCATTCATCTCTAACCTTTTAAATTTGTACCTTGACTCACAGCAAAAAACCTCGCGGCGACCAAACAGAGACAACCAATTCTGCCAGAATTGCTAGAGAATTCCACAATATGGTTGTCCCCAAAATTGAACCAGCCGACAAAGTGCCGTTAGCCGCACTCAGAACAAAATCTCAAAGCAAAAAACCCAAAGATAGGTAACTTACAATTTATTTTTCCCGCACACCTATATAACAAACATTATAGTAGTGTTTCTTAAAATGATTTATATTTTTTGCTATAGTGTGGAAGATGTCTACTCTCAAAAAAAGTGAACAATGCAATCTCCGTAATCGACTGCTGCAAGCCATTCTACATGTTTTCAGCTATCAACATTTTTGCTTCAACACCTACATGTTCTTTGCCTTGCATGTTTGTGCTTGGAAACTTAGATGCTAGAATGAGAACAAAACAGTCTTTATCTTTTCTGTGAACTATATGTTACTTCTGTTTCTTCTATATATTAGGGAACCAAAACGTTTCGTTTCGTCCTGTTAATTGTACAATGCAGTTCAAGGTGATGCATTCAAGCCCCGCAGCATCGCGCGGGCATTTTTTCTAGTGTATACAATAATGACAAGGAGACATGAATGATGAATTAACAGCAACATACACGATGTTTGTGCAATGTGGTGGGAG
Organism: Malus domestica; assembly: GCF_042453785.1. Classification (NCBI taxonomy): domain Eukaryota; kingdom Viridiplantae; phylum Streptophyta; class Magnoliopsida; order Rosales; family Rosaceae; genus Malus; species Malus domestica. The sequence continues at coordinate 3,731,162 of NC_091665.1, read as the reverse complement.
TAGGGTGGTTCTATTTCATGTTTGAGATTACTTTTGCTTAAATGTAAATATTTTCCCTCTCATTATTAGTGTACATGTACAACAATTTCGGTATTTCTTTCATTATTAGCACAAGGATCAAACTGACTTAATTTTTTCCGCTACCCCTTGTAGAATCGAACTATAGGGAAATTTATCGATGTGTATAGAATGCTTAGATTCCTGACAATATGTTTAGCCCGCTAACGTTTTTGTTCTCAAGTCACGGTTATTGATTATTTTCAAAGTAGTTATTTTGGAAATGTTTGCAGATTAGTCCTAGCACAAAATTTGAGACTCGCTTTCTCAGCTCCATAACTCGTAACAATCCATTTAATCAAGTAGAAAGGAAGCATTAATACATCAAGGCTTGAGATAGAACACAGAGCTTAAGGGAGGTTTAAATCAACTTTAAGACTTGGACTGACGTTTTTCAGTAATTTCGAAGGGGTGACAGGGATAGCTTCCTATTCAAGGAAGAAAAAGACAGGAAGTTCTTTTTCTCATAAGAAAATGGCTTATTGGTCGAAATGCCCATTGAACTTGTCATTATGTCTCAGTTTACCCCTTGAAACCGGTTTTGTCTCACTTTGCCTCTTGACATTTTTAACGGTTTGCCTCACTTTACCCACTTTTGTTAATGGACTGTTAAGTTTAAGGGTATTTTAGACATTTCAGTTTTTACACATTTATTTACCTCTTGCTTACACACTAAATGTCACATCCCGGCCCAAACCCCCACCACATCCTAGACTCAACTCCACCGTAGCACGATATTGTCCGCTTTGGGCCCCGACCACACCCTCACGGTTTTGTTTCTAGGAACTCACACGAGAACTTCCCAGTGGGTCACCCATCATGGGATTGCTCTCGCGCGAACTCGCTTAACTTCAGAGTTCCGATGGAACCTGAAGCCAGTGAGCTCTCAAAAGACATCGTGCTAAGTAGAGATAGGAATATACATATAAGGCTTTAAGGATCTACTCCCTTGGGCGATGTGGGATGTTACACTAAACAAGTCTCAATTTTATTTTTGACAACTCTAATTCAAGAGCATAAATTTTGGGTATTTTTAAAAATAAATTATTCAATCAATAGAAAAATTATGAGCAACAAAATCATTCTATCAACCAAAATAAAGGTTGCAAGACATCCATATATTGGCTCAAAATTTTGCAATTGAAAAATGTTCATTACAACAAAATTATTATACCATTAAACTATCATCTCCAAATTAAATACTTCCCAAACAAAAAAAAAATCATTTAAAATAAATGTGCACAATTTGAAACAAAAAATTAAGTAGTGACAACCATTGTTAAAAATACACACAAGGAGTTAGTAAAATTAGATACAGAACATTTAAACATTCATAAAACAACATGAATAAATAGAGGAAAAATTAACAACTCACCCCATAGAAATTAATCAAACATTGTAAACTTGCAATGGACAAAACAAACAGTGAAAAAAAAAAATCAAACATACAAAAATTCATAGAAACAACAGAGAGAAAAACTCAAAATCTTAGTAAAATTAAGAACAAAAATCACTAATCACACAACAAAATCTTAGTTAGGAAATGTTGTTATAGTTAGTTACTGTTGTAACTTCCTGTTTAAGAAACAAATGAATAGCAGCTGTATAAATGATAGTCTATGTACTGTGATGATCAATCAATGAAATACAATCTTCTCAACTGAATTCTCTCTCTATTCCTCTTCTTCCTTTCTCTCTCTAGCTTGTGACGACCCATCCTGAATAAATATATATTTTCTCCTCAAATGTGTGAAAATGAAGATTATGCCCTCGTTGGCTTGGTGACGTGGATGTACGTATATAGTTTTAAATTATTTTTCCCGCTAATGTGATCAAATTGTACTCGATGCCATGAGAGCGTTAACACGAGTTAGGGCAGAATCAAGTTCGTAGTGAAAATGTTACTAAGGATTAAGTGAAATTTGGGTTGGTTTCTTTTTAGTTGGACTCAATTGTTTGAGCCCTAAACATTGTAGCCCAACTAGGGCTTGAGACCCTTTTATTTCTGACCTATCCCGTGACATACACACACATACACACGTGCCAAACCCTTCTCCCTCTCCTTCTTTCTCGAACCCCCTCTCTCGTCCGTACAAGCGTAGACCAATTGTGAAGAAAACCCTCCAAACTTCACGGATCGACCTTTCTAAGACCATCATCAGTCTTCTCTTGACTCCACAAGACTGGTGGTACCATTGGTTTGAAGAAAGGACGTCGGGAACCCGAGAACTCGCGAGCTCCGGTGGCGTAAAAGTTACTCTGACATGATTGTCGAAAATTTTCAAGGTTTTAAGGTCCAAAAAGGGTCCTAACCAACTCTATTGGGACCTTAAGCTAGTTTTGAAGTGATTTGGACGTCGGAATAGGCTAGTTCGTAGAGTTGAAGACCTTGCCAAAATTTCGAAGGATTTTCCGACTACTTTTCGTGGGTTTTAGGACTTCAAATAGGTAAGGTTAGGTTCTCCTTGTTGAGAGCTTCAAATCCATATATGATTTGTGGAATTTGGTTGAAAAATGAATGAGAAAATGAAGTTTTAAAATTTTCTAGAATCTGGCATTGAAGACGGCGGCCGATGGTGGTTTCCGGCGAGTCACCGGAGAAGAAGAGGAATATTCCGTCAACTTTGACGGAATATACCGACTGCGTCAGGTAATTTTAACGGAATATTGTAGGAATTTATCGGAATATTCCTATTACCGTTAGGGATTCTGTCAGTGTGGGTGTCTGGTGCATGTGGCCATGCCTTGGCCAGCGCGTGAGACACCAAATTTTTTTTCTAAAAATATGGGGATGCTCGTGGTGTTGAGTAGGCCACGATGGTATATTCAAACACCCCAATTGAGCAATGTACGAGAAGTTATTACACGGTTTTGGTTATGTGCTTAAAATTAACGTTAAATTAGTTGTTTCGCATATAGGTGAGACGTTTTCGGAGGACGAGCGTAGCCAGGCGAAACTCGGGGATTACGACCCTGCTACATACTAGTGAGTGGGCTTTTGGTTTTCTATATATACGTATATATGTTTTCCATTTTCCCAGAAATGGTTTTAAATGGATTTATGTTTTTTTAAATGTCATGTCAATTGCATTACATTTTAGTATATGCATTAGTATAGATATACATATTATTGCATGATGCTGCGGACGCCTAGGTAAGCTTCAGGTAAATGCATGTTGATGATAGTGATTGCAGTGTGTATAGTTTTGTTTAGATGCATTTAGTGCTCATTATCCTGCACCCCAGTGTTAGTGCTCCGCTCGAGGCCAGGGCCTAACCTTCACGTGATCGTTCACCTTCCGCACCACATGCTCACCTTGGATCCAAGGCAGGTGCCAGCCTGTCGTACAGACCACATTAGGTGGTTCTAACTCGTAGGTGACTTGCAATACTTCACATAGCCTTCACGTGATTGTAGCACTTGAGCGTATCTATTTACACCCAGCCTGTCGTACGGACCACATTAGGTGGTTTCAACTTGTGTGCGAGAATTGGTAGATGAGCTATAGGCTCAGCCATACAGGTCAAGTTAGGTGACTCCGGCTGACATATCAGTTTGCATTGATTTATTTCACCTGGCTTACTTATTTCATTGCTGAGATACTTGACATGGCATATACTTGGTTTTCAATACTCTCTAGCATGATTTCTACATATGTATGTATTACTATTTTCTGGGAAATTATACAAGTTTTACAGTCGGGGGTTATTATTTTTGGAAAGAGAAATGGTTTTAAAAAGCTTGTTTTTGCCCACTCACGTTTTTTGTTTTGCGCCCCTCCAGGTTCTAATTAGAAGTTTGTGTTGGTGGCTTACGAGGACTCTACGGTGGTTCTGACAAACTTCAATTAATGTAGGAATCTTGTTCATGTCTTGTATAATTAATACTTAGCCTGCTGGACTGCACTTAGGTTACATACGCTCTGAGTACTTGCATAACTACTTTAAACACCTCTGCACCCTTTTTATGGTTATCTTAGTGTAAATTAGTTAGTTTTGGTTTTTAATTACTCACATCTTCATATCACTATCACTTCCGCTCTACGCTCATGGCTACGTCACCCTCACGTGATGGCCAGCATGCCTCAATTCCGATCGGGGTGTGTCATAGCTTCTGATATACACTAGTTTACAAACCTATCATCCTATGATTAGGATGAAACACTTCATTTAGTTTCTCAATTCAATGCAAACTTGATGCAATTTTCATATTTGTGTTCTTGAACCTTCAGATGTAATTTATTATTGATTATTTATGGTTTGATGCTTAGCTACCATTATTCTATAGATATAATTGTGTTTGTTTGTGTTGAGTGATTATCTTGCCTTACATATAAGCACAACGATTTAGAGATTCCATATGCATATGAGCTAGAACTAGACTTGTATGTGTGTATGTTTATCGTTTCCAAAGAGCTTAACAGATTGTTGTATGTAAAATTAGACCTTGACCTTAGGCTAGTTGCATACGAAAATACTTGACTCTTGCCATGACCATTGGGAGAAATTATATTTAAGGGAAACAATTGCAAATTGAGTTGGAACAAGACCTTTTTGTAGATAAACTTCAAGAATTAAATTTGGAATTGTATGAATGCATTGATTTGAGAAACGTATGATTGAGTGTGGATTCCGAAACCTTAGGCTCACCATCCATAGATTACAGTCCCAATTCATTACAAACATTCCTTCACTGTCGTGTTTTATTTATTTCTTTTACTATCTTGTTTCGTAGGTTTTCTTGTTTGCTTATCAATCAACCACATTGTGATTTTTAGTTTAATGCTTTAGTGTTTAGTTGGGTCATAATACGAAGAAAAAAACAAGAGTCATTGTTTGTACTTTTGACTTGATAGTTATTATTTTTGTTTAAATTATTCTTGTCTCTGTGGAATCAACTCTAACTTATCGTTATACTATCTTTTTCAATTCGTATGCTTGCGAGGTTTAAATTTGTGTTTAGATTTGTTATTTGTTATTTGTTAACAATCTAATTATTCACATCAAACACCAGGGAGTTGAATTTAAATTTTTATAGAAATGAACAAATGGCCTGTTTTAGTTAACACTAAGCATTTCGTTAATGTTAACACTAAGCATTCATTTCTATAAGACATCAAACACAATCTCAGACTGCAAAATTTACAAATGAACTAAAGCAACTGAGGGATTCCTTAGTTCCCCAGTCAACAACGAGCTCCTAGTTTCTTTATTACAAACTACACTGAAATATACCAATTGTGTGGTTATTTGATCTATTACGAGCAATTAATGCTTCCAAAGTGGCTATTCCGAGTCAAATATTGTACATCATCAAGTTCAAGACTTGGCCCAACACCACAACACAACGGGATTTCTTCAGTCATCAGGAAAAACAAGCCCAAGGCTCACCTGTGGTTTTCTTGAGTGCCGCAGAGGAAGAGGTGTTTCGCCTTTAAGAATCCTTGGAGCTTCGTTCATTGTTGGCCTCTTCACATGGTTTGGGTGCAAACAAGCAAGTCCAATCACCAACATCCTCTATATCTCTAATGCATCAATCATCAAACTTCCCTATCAACCTCAGATCAGCAGCTTCGATCAGTTTCCCCTTTTCCCACATGCTCCAAACCTAATCAACCACCACTGTTCCATCATTCTCCACTAGCTTTCTCCCCATCGCCACCTCTAACACCGTCACCACCATAACAAAACTGTAAACATAAGTTTTAACAGTTGGAACACCTAAATAAAAGTATTCTGGAGCAAGATATCCCATTGTTCCAGCTGGTATAGTTGCTTCTCTTAAATGATAGAACTATGCACATACACTCCCTCTATACCAAATCCCCAAGTTTGGCGTTAAAATCTGCATTGAGCATTATTTTGCAAGTTTTAACATCTTTGTGAATTATTTGCCTCTCACACTCCTCGTGAAGATATGCAAGATCAAAAGCAGACCCCGAGAGCTATATTAAGTATTTGCTTCTAGGATAGAACAACTGCTGAATTGAAGCTTTTCTAGATAACTTTGTTAAGGCTTCTATTGCGCATGTACTCGTACACCAGGACTAACTCATTACCCTCAGATCACAACCCATGAGGTTGAATCAGATTCTTGTCCTGCAAACAGCCCACCATAGTTGCAAACTCCGTGGTAAAAATATTACGTAGACTACCAATCTCATTAGCCCTCTCAAGCCTTTTCACTACCACTTCTCCACCAAAGGCTAGAGACCCTTATAAACCTTAGATACTGCCCCCTCCCCCAACAACCCTATTTTGGTTAGAGCCCATTGTAGCTGATCTTATCTCTGCAAGTGACAAACTTGTCGGAACTTTATTCCCCTCAACTCCATAAGTTTTGCCCTCTCTGTTTCTTCTGGCAATAATACAAAACAAATGACAAAAAGAAATGCGAATATGGAGAGGACAAGCAAAACTAAACCTCCTAACCAAAGAGCCATCTCCACTACCCTTGTTTTTCTTTCATGAGAACGATTTGCTAGACTGCTTTTGGTACTTAAACCTTCTGGTGAAGAGTACATGAAACAATCCCCTTCTTCAAACGCATCAGTAGGAATCCTGGGTGGAAGAAACCCGATAGTCTTGACTCTCCACCTATCAATAATGCAAATTGAAAAGCCCTGCCATTCAAGGCAAAGAAAATGAAGTGCTTATAAGGGTGACGTTATTGTTCATCACAGGAAAGAATAACGGGTGACGTCATTGAAAGGCATTAAAGGGTGATGTTACTGTAAACGCAATTGCAAAAACTTTCTCGGGAAAGTGAAGGGCATAAACTTTCTTGGAAAAATTATAGAGAAACAATGATAAAGTATTACCTGTTGTAGACATAATTTACTAAACAATTATGGAGAAGAGATGGGGTGTGGTATAGAGAGAGAAGAGAGATGTGTAATTGTGAGGCGTGTTCTATTCCACCCCATTGTGCCTTTATTTATAGTAGTAGGGAAGGTAAATTCTTTACCCCAATAGGATTACAACTCTAATAGAATAATATCTAACCCTAGAGAATATTCCAAGATACACTAGGATTTACACAATCACATTCCTAATCTAATAGGACTGCAACACTCCCCCCAGAGTGTGTAAATACTCAACTAAATGGCGCATTAGGTCTTTAGCGATGAAGTAAGTACAATTGATGAAGTCGGCATAATGAGCAAATGCGAGTCTCAAAACAACGGAAGAATGCATAAAAAGGTAAAACTAATAAAACCTCGTTATGGTAAAATCCAAGGTGGGAGAAAAACTTATAGACTAAGGAGAAAAGTGAGAAGTTGCATTAAGTCCAAACTAAACGTCTTCTGGACACAAGTAGAATAGCTCATAAGGGTATGACCAGCCCAAGATAGGTGCCTTGTCAAAACCTAGTTAGGTAGCAAAAACCCAGTGGGAAAAATGCTCCTAATCGTAAGGAAAATAGTACATTAAGATCAAGTAAGTATACTTCTAGATACTCCCATAAGTTTGACAGAACTTCCAAATGAGAACTACAAGCATTGCATATGAATAGTTAGGCATACCAATTCCTCAGACAAACTTCTGGAAGGTTGCCTTTGGCAGTGACGTCGTGTAAAGGTCGGCAAGGTTGTTTGGGATCAGCTTGCGTGACTTCAATCTCCTAATGCTTTACTGATGTGATGTAGATGTAATATGTCTTGGTGTTGACTTCGTTGATGCATCATGTCCTGGTCAGGTCAATACATGTGGCATATTCTTCATGGATCATTGTCGGTACTCAATGATGAAAGAAAATAGCAAGTACTTCAAATATGCTCAACAAGAGCTCTCAACCATCACATGTGGTGTAATGAAGTGAGGTGAGTCTTGGAATGTTTTGAAGATTTCACAACTAAGGTCATATTGTGGACCTCCAAGATATTGCGATATCCTTAACAGTAAAGACATAACCACTCAGGGATTTGCCATGTGCAAGTTTGATAAGTAACAAGCGTTAGCATAACAAAGAAGTGAAGGGAAAACTATGAGATTAACAAATGGGATTTCGAAAAGACTAGCATGCATATACAATTCAAAATTTATATACATAAGCAACGGAAGCATGTTATCAAATAATATCAAAGCTATAGTCATGCAAATCCCCTTCAAGGTTCATAGGTTTATATATAACGCATCAAAACATTTTAGTAAAGAACAAAGTGTAGGTTTAGTCTTATACCTCTTGATCTAGACTTGAGACCAAGGATGGACCACCTCCAAGCCCTTTGTTCCTTGAAGTCCTTGAGCCTAGCCTCCCTCCTTGCCTCCTCCACTTTGTTAGTAAGAGTGCTCCAAGGTTCTCCTTTAGTCTCCAAAGGAGAAGACCTCTAAATATCCACACCCACTAGTGTAGTAAGATGGATGGAGGAATAACCAAAAGGGTGAAAGATTGTTAGTTAAATCACCCTCAAGGTGGCCGGCCTTTGGTGTTTTTAGAGAGATGTTTCTTTTGCCTCTTTGTTGTTTTAAAACACACAAAAACCCTAAGGAATAAATCTCTATAAAGTTCCTTACATAGACAAAAAGAAACCTAGTCAACAACTTGACTAAATATCTCTCCCTCTCCACTTTAAATGGCCGGCCCCTTTGTGTTGGTTTGGGTTTTGGGCTTTTATTTATTTCTAGTCATCCAATGCTTGAATAAAAGCCCAATGGGTTTAGGCCCAATGGGCCCAATTAAACCCGAACGTTTCTTTAAGCCCAAAACGATCTTTTATCGCTTTTATGATTTCTTTAGACTTTCTAAATTAATCACAACACTTAATTAATCCAATTAATTATTTCCATCATCCATTAATTACTCACTACAAGAGTGTATCGGTGTACAATCATTTTAGGTTCTAATTAGCAAGGCAGTGAGGTGATTGACATCAATCCAATTGATTATATTTAATCCAATCACATAGTGAATTAAAACTTCCTTTTAATTCACATAGTGAATTAAAACTTCCTTTTAATTCACCTTTCTTCTTTGATGAATACATTTAATCATCTAGAAGAACTCACAAGCTATGAGTGACATCTAACCATATGTCATAGCTACCCAAGCTAATGTAGAAGTTGTTCGGAGAACCTATTCAGTTGGAATTACAATGTAATTCGATCATTCTCTAAAACAATACTCTCAATCACATTACTAGGGTATGGATATATTATGTCAAACCCCTAATGTGATTATTCCTTCTTATATGATTCAATTGAGTCGCATAGGAACGCTTTCCTTTATTACGCTCGATACTTCGACCGAAGATTCCCGAATCATATCTTAGAGTATTCTTCCTCTCTTTTCGAGGATTAGAGATTCCTTGTTGCGCATTCACTTGCCTTCATGATTAAGTGGCTTAAGCCCAATTATGCCGTGGACACCCGCGAATGGGGTGACTTTGAGATAATCAAAGATTAAGTACTTAGCCACAAGACAACGACGATGCCTCAGGTCAAAGGACTACTTACATTATTCTAACCATTAGAGTTACTTGCTTGACATGTGAGTAGACCTCCATGCAAGTACTCTCGTTCGATTGTGTTCAGTGAACTCATTCCCTTAATGAGCACTTACATACTTGTCTTAGTGTCACCACACGAATGGGATGAGACTTTCCATCCTTCCATTTGAAGCAGACACAGTATGTACCGGTCTAAGCATTGTCAGTATCCCTCCGACAATCCAATGACCAGGAACCTTTTGGACATAATGGTTATGTGAAGAAGGTCTCTGTAGTCTAACATCATTAGATTACTTCTTCAATTGATCCATTGTCCATGGATTCATTATTTAGGACATATATCGTTAATTGAGATAGTCCTAATTAGTATCTTTGCCATTTGATGTATAAGAGTCATCTATACATCGATTCATTTGTCCTGAAAGGTTTCTTCCAAATATTGACTTTCAGGGCATATTTCCAACAAGAAGGTAAGCATCATTCTGATGATTGAGGCGGTCAGATCCGCTTAGGATGCGTTGGGATTTGCTCAAATCTTTAGTACCTTTCAGGGTAGCGGGAAAACGTCTTTAATACCAATTTAGTGGGTAGACCCAGTGCTGCATCTTTACCAATAGATCAACAGCGAATGGGATGCCCTTTCTAATTGCAATGATCTAAGTACAACAAGAGCAAAGTTTAAACTCAGATATGGAACTTTGGGTTTCATAACCTTTTCCAGGGTCTCATTTGCATATAGCATATGGAAGATTTTCCCAGGGGGGTGTAGTTTGACTAGTAGACACAAAGTACCATCAGAACAACGCTTCAACTTCAAGTCAAGGCATAAACAAGTTTTCCCAAGATCCTTCATCTCAAATTCTGTCTTCGGGTGCGAGACAGTTTTCTCAAGCTCTTCTAGAGTTTTAGTGAGATTTAGTCAATGACATAAACTACAACTCTAGCAATTCAGAACATGACTTCATAGTTTAACATGCAAGGGCATATTTCATATCCCTAACTGATCAAATAATCACTTAGATGAATATACCACATCAACCAAATTGGCTTAATCCATAAGTAAACGCCTCAAACAAATTGAGATGGTGTTTCGTGGTTTAGAACTATTTGAACCAATCCATGTAATTCTTCGGGAACTTACATGTAGATTTCCGTATCAATATTCCCTATGGAGAAACATTAACCACATTTCATAATGCTGTTGTCAATCACAGGGCGTTTGAGAGAAACTTTGCACCGTAAGGCGTGCATCATATCGCACTATTTTATTCATCTCATTACACTTCCTTTCCCACTTGTAACAGAACAGGGAGCACTGTAGGAACGATAGGTCCAAAACACACTTTGGTAAGGAATTTAAACCTGGATTGTAATTTCAGTTGTCTAATCAGTTCTACGTTGTCACTAGTCAACGGAACACTGTTCGATATCATCGCTCGGTAGCTACCATATAAGTGAAAACATCATCGATGATAATCTCATTCCAATTTCATTAACTTATCCAAACTAGTATATTAGACCAAGAACATCAAGTCTCGAGAGTAATCCGGATTAATCTCATGAGATGGAAATGATTAAGACAGTGATCAAGTATGGATTCATTGTTGTGCCGTGATCTTACTCTTCTAGGGAAGTTAATCTTATGAACTGAGTGATCTATTGTGCTTCAGGCTAAGATAGATTGATTGGCTAGCCGTTGGTGTACTGGACCATCCAGTAGGGGCGGCCAAATAGTCTAACAGGGACGGCATATTCTTTAGGGATGTTGACTCAACGTCTATTAAGTATGTTTATCCTTGTAGGCATGTTTGTAGCTGGTATATATGATCTCGTCACTTTAGCTAGATCAGAAGAATGTGTCTAAAGCAACATGTTTGTAGGCATGTTGACTCGACGTCCATGCAAATTCGCGTCATTCTACAAGAATGTTGACATTCTTATCTCCCCCTAATAATGGGAAGACTGTCTCATTGAAGTGACAATCCGTAAATGAGTGGTAAAGAGATCGCTTACAAAGATTCACATCCTTCTTTGAGGACCCATGTTGGTACATTGTGGTGGCGCAACTTGGCACATGGAATACACACCCAGATGCATAAATACAAAATGTTCGGTTCGTACCTAGTAACCAACTGTAACGTTGAAATGGTTGGGTGGCAATGAGCCTTAAGGTGGACCAACATAGCTGTGTACAAGATTGAATAACCCTAGGCAGAAACCAAAAACTTGGTGCATTCACCAAGGTCCGTGCGACCAATTAAATTGCGCTTTATGATCACTATGCAATGCTGTTTTGGAGTGAACATGGGAATTCAATGTCCAATTATAAATCCAAAAGACATGCAATACTTTATCAAAAACCGTCGATATAAACTCTCTAGCATTATCCCGTCTTCCAGACTTTATGGGATAAGTAGGGTGGTGAACCTTTAAAATCAGCTAAGAGGTTTAACAGCAATGTGTGTGGACAAACATGTGACCAGTTTGTTTATTCATCAACCAAAACCATAAATATTTATATGGTCTGCATTTTGGTTGGATTAGTCCACATATATTCCCTTGAATCCATTGTGAAAAGAGGGTCATTTCGTATCTTTGCTAGGGAGGATATAGAAAATCAATTTTTTTTTCAATGAGCAGGCTTAGCAAATTATGCTTGTAGACGCAAGATCCTTACTTCGGGTAAGGAGATGCATCGTGGCATCATTGTTTGACCTAAGTGTCCCAAATGGTCGTGCCAAGGCAAGTAAACTACTCGAATCACCGAGCTTTAGGCTAGCCACTTGTGGTGAATCCCAATCGAGAGGCAACCCATTGGCCCTAAAATGAAGCTTTAGGCTTATTTTTAGAGGTGGTGCAAAGATATTTCACTCTATTTTCCATTAGTGGTTTCATTCATGATCATTGTCATCTCGAATATCCTTAATGCGCAATGACGTTCTTCCAGAACAAAGAGAATATAAGGTCTCTGAAATAGTAATTTAGTACTATTCATACAACGAGAAGCGTACCAATGCTCTTGATCAGGTTGGATAGACTTGAAGTCGTTGCTAGAGATGTGATTTAGGTGTAAAGTTAGTGTGTGTAGTGTCGCATTCATCCAAACAACTAACTTTCCCACATTCATACCTAATCATGTGTTTAATTGAATTCGGTCACATGTATACAAGAAACATGATTCAATTAACTCACATTCAAGGACAATATCAATAAGATTATCCATAACTAAAAGAAACACCAAATGTGAATCCAAGAACATAGAAAAATGGTCACAAAGTAAATGGTTTACTAAGGGGATTTGGCCAACATGGTCATTTATGTCAAAATTCTGCTTTTCCAACGGTGTTTGGTGAAGCAAATTAGTCTCTCATATTGACTACTAGAATGGTACTCCTTAAAAACATTGGTAGGGGCATAAACAGGTGCATAACCAATGATCTATTCCATCAAGACAGAAGTAGATTCTGCAGGGTTGAGGTTTGGGCACAATATCCTTTATTCTTGAAGTTTTAGGTTTTAGGTGCCAAGGATCATGTTTTCGGCATGATGCCACACCTTGGCAGGCCCTAGTTCTACTATATGTTGTAAAAACAAACTCGAAATTGGATTGTGAAAAAAACAGACCCATACTTGGGTTTGGTAGGCTCTAGATGAAGATGGAAGGGTCTGCTCGATAGGTTTCTGTCGAAGCAAAGTAATACAGTTTGGTGCATCTCTGCCGAAGCAGAGCATGCCCTTCGGTGCATCTCTGCTGAAGCAGGGCATAACCATTCAGTAAGCTTTGACCAAACTGGGTTGAGCCATTTGGTAGACTCCAGCCAAACTGGTCTATACTATTTTCTCACATTTATAGTAGTAATCCGATTTGAGAATTTGGTAAACTTCCGTTCTCTGCACTGCTACTTCGAGAGTGAGTTAGAAACTTGGAAGGACAAGAAAAATATTCTCCAGTCAAAATTCGATCGAATTTATAAACTTCAGAATTGTACTTATTCATGGACGTAATCATGGTGTGCTTCAAATAATATATTTCATGATTAAATAGTTCGTAGAAGCGAGCCAAAGAGCCATGAAATCCTCGTTCGGGAGTTATTTCCCTTTGTAATGCTTCGGGCATAAGTTTTCGAATGAAGATCATGACAGAGGCTTATTCAGCTATTCCGTGCCATTGTTAGCTTCAATGGTTTCTCAGCTTCTTGATAGTCAAGTGGAGATTCACGTCTTATACCCACATAAAGTGGTTTATGTCAAGAAACGTCCAAGTTAGTGAAATCGAACTTGTGATGGTTTGACAATCACAAAATGGAGGGAACAAGATTGTGAATAGTGTTGTAGGAAATAAAATATCCATAAGCATAAAAGTTAGAACATTTGGATTCTAAGACATGGTTTACATGAAAAACATCGGGTTTTCATGGGTGTATTGTTTTAAGAAAACTTCGGGGTTTCAAAGGCACTAAATTTGAAACTACAAGCTTAATTTAGTTTATGAACGTTTAGTTCATAAAAGAGAGATTCCTGTAAGAACACAGAATACAATGTACTGATTTAAGTGCAGTGGATTTGAGTTGCTTTGGGAACTCAAGTGTGAGAGCTTCGAGACTACGAAAGGATGTCAACGGTTCAAAGAAGAAAAATAAATTATTGAATTGTAAATGTCCAAACGGGGTCGATTGGATATTTTTAACTAATTCAATAGATCGAGACCAAACGGGGTCGATTGTGGAAGCAAAATAATGACAGATGGATCATATTAGTGTAAATCAAAGTACCCAAAAAAAAAAATATTTGGACATGATTTAGAATCCGGGGATTCCAAAAATTGGCATTGGGTCGAAAAAGGTATGTATCCCAGCATGTAATTACTGGCTGCAATGGGTCACGGCCCTACAACAAGCTGTAGGTCTTTGGGCTCCATTATACGGCTGTACATCAGCCTAACTTGACTGCAAGTCAGCGGGTCAAGGAAAGACGGCAAAGCCTAACAGCGATAGGCTTGTTGGCTTTGAGCAGTGGCGTGAAGAAAGCCCAGCTTTTGTTGGCTACTTGGGCTGAGTGTGCGGATAAGCTCAGCATGGGCTGGCTTGGTCTGCCTTTGGTTGGACCATGAGAAAGCCCAGCAAACAAATGCTGGTATGCTGCTTGAAAGGGTTGCGGGCCCAGTAACTTTCAAAAACTCAGGTAATGGTTCAGCTGAAAAAAATCCCATAAATTTTAAACTCCAATGCGTTGTATCACTTTCAATACAGAAAAATTAAATTGAATCAATAGCATGTAGATCAATTTAATAAAATAATAAATTAATCATAAAAAGAATGATTAAAGCGTAATACTCCTCTGATTGAAGATCAAACACTCTTAGGCAGCCTAAAGAGCGTGTTGTAGGCATAATTTACTAAACTATATAGAGGCCAGAAAGAGAGAGAAGGTGCATCATAGAGATAGAAGAGAGAGATGTGTAATTGTGATCTATGTTCTATTCCACCCTCATTGTGCCTTTATTTATAGTAGTAAGGAAGGTAAATTCCTTACCCCGATAGGTTTACAACTCTAATAGGATAATATCTAACCCTAGAGAATATTCTAAGATATTCCTAGATACACTAGGATTTACACAATCACATTCCTAATCTAATAGGACTGCAACAGTACCAGGGTTTTCTGTTAGGATACTTGCCAGGTGGCATAATCTTGCAATGACAGATGTATGGTAGATGTGTTAGAGTTAGTTAGTTAATTAGTTGGAAATATCCTACAAATAGCAAATTGTAAGAGAAGCTTAACACTATGTTTGGATGAAGAAATTTAAGATTACTAAGGAATTTTAAAATGACAGAAATTGAAATGACGAGATTTTATTTTCTATAATTTGTGAATTTTCTTTTTTGGTTAACCTAAAAAAAACCTATGAAATTGAATACGGACTTTGTTATTTTTAAACTCTCAATCATAGAAATTGAGAAATGACACCTATTTATATAGAATTTAAATTTGGGAATTAGAGGTCTCAAATTCCAAGTTTTTTTTCCATGCGGAAATTCTAAATTTCTATGTTTATGAATCCAAATAAGGGAATTGGAGCATGTCAATTTATAAATTCTAATTTTTATCCAAATTCTAAATTTATTTCCCTCACCGAAACATACTATAATAGTCAATGAATTAGCATTGATCTTCTGTATTCTCTCTTTGTACAACTATAGAAGATGTCAAGCTAGGTTTTAACATTGGTATCAGTTGGTGTTTCGATGCACTCAATCTTTCTTTGTTGTATGACGCGCCAAGCATTGCGAAAAAAACATGGAAACTAGAGTCTCAAATTTGGAAACAAAATTCAATGAATTCAAAGCTTCACAAGATGAATTGCGACCAGCATTCAAGTCTTCGCATGAACTGATTCTCCTACATTGCAGTCATTCATGTCGCGTTGCAATAGGGGTTATGTGGGGGAATCTTGAGAGGCAACTCCACTAAATCCACAGGTGCAAGAAAGGGCATTCCTAATTGGGTTCCTAATTTCAAGAACCAATATTGCGGCCATCAATACCAGCAACAATCAAGACCGCCATTCTTGAAGATGGACTTTTGTCAATTCAATGATGGCGATGATCCAATGGGGTGGCTTTATAAAGCCGAG
Source organism: Malus domestica (assembly GCF_042453785.1). Lineage (NCBI taxonomy): Eukaryota > Viridiplantae > Streptophyta > Magnoliopsida > Rosales > Rosaceae > Malus > Malus domestica. The sequence continues at coordinate 3,715,019 of NC_091665.1, read as the reverse complement.
CATTACTTTGAATTTTTCAACATTGAAGATTCAAAGAAGGTAAAGTTGGCATCTTTTCACATGGAAGGGGATGCTTTGCAATGGTTTCAATGGGGGTGATGCCTAATCAACTACCTAGTTGGGAAGAATTTACAAAGGTTCTGTGCCAAGAATTCGGTCCCTCCGAATTAGATGATTCAACAGAAACTTTGGTTAAGCTCCATGAAGTGGGTACCATTCGAGATTATGTGATCGAGTTTAGACGCTTAGCAAATCGTACCAATGATATCAATCCTTCATTACTGAATTCTTGCTTCATTAGGGGATTAAAACTAGAACTCAGGCCTGATTTGAAACTTCTGAAACCAAGGGATGTTCTTGAAGCTTCAGCTTTTGCATTACAAATTGATTACAAGATTACTGATCTCAAGGTGAAATTTTCCTTTAAATCTCATGTGATTCAACCTAATTTTAGATCACCTCTACAATATGAAAATACTATGAATATGGTTGAGAATAGATCAAGATTCAATAACGTGGGAAGATTAATACCAGAAGAGATAGATCATTGTAGGAAAAATGGTCTTTGTTTCCATTGTAAATAGAAGTATGTTTGAGGTCATAGTTGTGAAAAGAAACAATTGTTATTGCTTGATGTGCAAGATTATGTTGAGGGTAAGGAGAATGAGGTAGAGAATGATATGGAAGAGATAGAACCTGAAATTACTAACTGTGCTCTGTTTGGAACCCTAACACCTCCATCTATAAATACTATGAAGGTTCCAGGGTTTGTCAAGTACTGTCCAGATACAATCTTAATAGATTCAGGCAATTTACACAATTTATTGATTTGGGTTTGGTTAAAAGACTCAAGAGTCATTTGGACACTAGTCATGTGTTTAATGTCAAAGTTGCAGATAGTGGTAAAGTGTCTACAAAAGGTACATTGTCGTAAGCTGCAATCAAAATCCAGGAGTATAAAGGGGTTTCAGATCTTTATACTATTATATTGGGTGGTTTTGATAAATTGTAAATGCAATTCACCAAAGATGCAAAAACCTTCTCATTACTAACACTACATCTCAAGGGGCTCTTATTGAACATATATCAACTCTACAAATGCAAAGGATAATAACTCAAGAAACAACAATGGGAGTCGTTCTATTTCAAGTTGAAAATGCAACAATTGAAACTAGCTTGTCAATTTTGAGATAGTGGATCAAAGTTTTCAACACCTTTCTGTTGAACAACAGCAAGCTTTACAACAATTATTAAAAGAACTTGAGATGATATTATGCACTTCAAGCACCTTCTCCTCGAAGGATTTTTTATCACAAGATTCCACTAATTATAGGCAGCAAACCTCCCAATACTAGACCCTCCCCAACCCCGATATCCCCATATACCAGGGTAGGCACGTGCTGGCCGACACTCGAGGGTGACGAAGCTATTTTAACATGCATACAAATAAAAGATATGTAATTAGAAAGATTATGCCACTGCAGGAACATGTTCAGAGCATACAATTAATCAAGAATTATATGAAAGAATTACTATTAAAAGGTATGAAAAAAGGAGTGAGACCTACACTAAGAAGACTTGAGGATACCTATGCGGAAGTACCCTGATGCCGGGATCGAATGCCTCGATTCTAACTCCTGAAGGGGGCAAAAACCAAAGGTGAGTAGACCAACTTTTATAATAATAATACTGATAATAGGAAAACATTTTATTTCTGAACATAATAACCCCCTGTTTTGAAAACATATATAATACTACATAAGAAGTTTTCTGAAAACCCTAGCATGCCATGAACAACCATTTATAAAGCAAGTACGTAAAATCCAGTGCTCGATAATGGAAATATCGTCGCCCAGAGGCAAATATGTAAATCTCATCGATGATGTACTCAACTAGGGGTATCATAGACACCCGAAGGCAGTACCTGTCCATCACCCGAAGGTGAAACTGTACGATTTGGGTTACGTCAATGAAGAAACATGGTAGGCCCCATCACTCGAAAGTGAAGATGTACAACTCTAGGTTGCGCGAGAGAAGAAACATATGCATATACATCTCACACCGACACTAGCCGTGGCTAGTGAAGTTGTCCGACACTGGTTTTTCCAGTGAAGCTGGGGATATGGCATAAATATCTCACTCCTCATTCGCTCGAAAGCAGTACCTGTCCATCACCCGAAGGTGAAGCTGTATGACACTAGGTTTCACCAGTAAAGAAACATGGTAAGCCCGATCACCCGAAGGTGAAGCTGTACGACTTTGGTTTACGCTATAGAAGAAATATATCCATAAATATCCTCAACTGCGTCTTATGGCCATAAACATGTACATACCCGTGTTGTGTGTATGTGTTGTATGATAACCCACTAGATAAGTACCGAAAATGTACCTCAAAATCTCATATCAAATCCGGAGCTCAAAAGCTCAAGTCTCACCATGTAATTCCATAAAATAAATCATATTCGTAAATCCGTAATATAGATCATATTAGAAATCAATAGAAATCCATATATGCAACTCCAATAATTCATAACAGTTCGTAAATGTAATTTCGATAAAATCATAAATATAGAAATCCGTAAAGCATAATGTATAACATACTCAAATCATGAATTATGAAATGCATGTTAGGCTAATATTTTATAAAAACATGCAAATTAAGAAGGGGTCCACTCACCTATATTTTATTGGCCGAGAGCCGCTCGAACTAGCGAAGATGGTCCCACCGACGCACCTAAACACAAATAGAGCGTATTTATTAAAACTCAACCCAAAAGTCAACGTTGACTGGTCAACAGTCAACAGAAGTCAACATGTCGGGTCAATGGTCAATGGGTCAACGGGTTGGGTCGAATCCGGGCTTGGGTATAGTGGATTGGGCGAGGTTATTATGTTGGGCCGGGTAATGGGTTTTGGATTTCTAGGCTGGGGCTAATGGGTTATGGACTTGGGCTCGTTCTAGGGTTTGGGCCAACTTACTGGGTCTGTTGAGTTGGATTTTAGGTACGCGGGTCGCATTTAACCCGTTTGGGTTTGCAGGTTGCCGGACCCAACGAAGACGAACACAGGGAATTTTGAGGATTTCATTCGGGACGAGTTTCAAACCTTAACTAAAATTCACCATTTAAAAGCAAGAATGATGCTAAAAGAATAAAGATTCATTTTATATCATTTTGGTTCACAGCAGTGGCAGAAAGATAGCTGGATGAATGCCTGCAACCTCGTGGTCCTTCGTTGATTGTGTGTCATACCTCTTTAAACCAAAAACTTTAACACCCTAATATTGTTTCTAACTCACGAAGGAAAAATGGCAGTGGTAATCCGAAGCTTACCTTGATCATGGAACTAGAAATCTCGCCGGAGTTTGCGAGATTGGTGGCAGTGGTGTTATGCATCAGTGAACCGAGAGGGAATGAGAGAGAACAGACGAGAGATGGAGTTTGTGAGGGAAGATAGTGAGATGAAGGATGAGTAGGTAGATTGAGTTAGGATGGCAGAGCTCGTCAGAGTGGCGAGTTAGTGACAAGGGTGGTCTGTGGGTATGCTCGGGGGAGAGGGAAAGAGTGATGAGAGGGAGAGAGATAAGAAAGGGAGAGAGAGAGAGAATGTGTGTGTGTGTGTGTGTGTGTGTGTGGTGTGTGTGTGTGTTCTAAAGAGAAAGAGAGAAAGTCACGAGAGTTCCAGAAGATTGGGATCCAATCTGTAAGTCACACATGGCACACAACCCTAATACAACATGTGTTTCAAATGGAAATTTACAAAAATACCCTTGCTATTTCAAGTTTGTAAAATCTTCATTTTAGCTCCAAATTCAAATATGTTTACTCCCACACATTCGTAGCGACAAATGCTGCAAGGATACGCCAAGGAAATGAATCTCATGTGACACGACAAGGAAATGAATATCACACTTTAAAATTATAAAACCAAAATATTTGTCGTTACACTTCAGATATGGTCCTATCCAAAAAGCTAAAATAGAGAAGAGTGTACAAAAGCTTTTACAAGCTGGGTTCATCCAACCTAGTAACAATCATTACCCTTCACCAGTGATATTAGTCAGAAGAAAGGAAGGCACGTGGTGAATATGCATGGACTATAGAGGACTTAATGATATCACTATCAAGGATAAGTTTCCTATTCCTCTTATTGGTGAACTCTAGATGAGTTGTTTGGAGCATAATATTTCTCTAAATTAGATCTGAGTGCAGATTATCACCAAATTCAAATACATGATGAGGATGTGGAGAAGACTGCATTTCGAACACATGATGGTTATTACAAATTTCTGGTAATGCTATTTGGGTTAACAAATGCCCCTGCCACTTTCCAGTGTTTAGTGAATGAAATAGTTAGACCACATGTCAGAAAATTTATCTTAGTTTTCTTTGTTGATAAATTGGTCTATAGTGCTTCTTGGTCCTTGCATTTGAAGCATTTAAGGTTGGTTTTTTACACCTTGAAGGAACACACATTATTTGTAAAATAGTCTAAATGTGCTTTTGGTAAATCCCAGGTTGAATACCTTAGTCACATAGTTTCAAAAGATAGTATTGCTGCAGACCCTACAAAGTTGGATTCCATTTCTAAATGGCCTATTCCTACAATTGTGAAAGCTATCAAAGGCTTCTTGGGATTAACAGGATATGATAGAAAGTTTATTCCCCATTTTGGCAAGATTATAAGTCCCATGACTGCCATTACAAAGAAGGAAAATTTTAAATAGAGTTCATAAACTACATAAGCATTTCTCACACTGAAACAAGCTATGTTGTCTCCATAGGTGCTTGCTCTACCAAATTTTAATAAGCCATTTATTATAGAGACATATGCTTCAAGACATGGGATTGGTGCAGTTTTGTAGCAAGAGGGAAGACTAATAGCCTTCACTAGTAAAGCCTTATGTCCACGGAATCAGGTACTATCAGCACATGAACGAGAGATGTTGGCAATTTTACATGCGATACATAAATGGCAATCATATTTGGTTGGGAATCACTTTATAATTTAAACAGATGACCACATCCTCAAATATTTCCTACAAGGCAGGGCTCACACCCATTTTCAGCAAAAATGGGTGACTAAACTACTTGGTTTCGACTATGAGATTCAGTTTAAACAAGGGTGCAATAATCAAGCAGTAGATGTTTTGTCAAGATCTCCATTAACACTTGATTCTTCTATGCACTCCTTGGAAGAATTGCAATTGTTGGCTATCACCTACCCATATTCTCAATAGATGGAAGATTTGCGCAGGCATATTGAAAAAGATCCATGGATCATTGCCAAAACTCAGAGTGTATTAACTAAAGATAAGGATGTTACTCCTATTGCCAATTTGACATTTTAAGTGGATAATGGATTCTTGAAATACAAGAATAGAATTGTGTTGAGCCCCACAAGTGCTTGGAGGGATAAGATCTTTGTTGAGCGTCATGCTACCCCAAGTGCGGGACATGAAGGTTTTTTGAAGACTTACAAGAGAATATCAAGGTGTTTTTACTAGGAAGGTATGAAAAAGAGTATTAAGGAATTAGTAGCTTACTATGCTACTTGTCAGCAAAGTAAATATGAGACTCTTTCACCACCAGGCCCTTTGCAACCTCTTCCAATTTCAACAAAAGTTTGGTCTAACATCTCTATGGATTTTATAGTGGGACTTCCTCCTTGCAAAGGTAAAACTGTGATATGGGTGGTAGTTTACAGGCTCTCTAAATACTCTTATTTCACAGTATTTGGACATTCATATTCTGCTTCCTTGGTGGCTCAACTCTTTAAGGATAACATCTTCAAATTGCATGGAATGCCAAACTCAATCATTAGTGATAAAGATTCAGTTTTTCTAAGTAAATTTTGGAAAGAGTTTTTCAACTTGCAAAGCTGTTCATTATGTTACAGTTTTTGGTACCATCCTCAAACTGATGGGCAAATAGAAGTTGTAAATAGGTGTTTGGAAACCTATTTGAGGTGTTTCTGCAGCTTTCAACCAAAGAAATAGGCATCATGGTTATCTTCGACAGAATGGAGTTCTAACACAAATTATCATACTGCCACAAAATGGCTCCCTTTGAGATACTGTATGGTGAAGCTCCACCAACTATACAAGCCTATGATAGTGGAACTACAAAGGTGGATGCAGTGGATCAGAGTTTGAAAGAAAGGGTCAAGGTCCTTTCACTACTCAAAAGTAACCTAGAAGCTACTTAATGTAGAATGCGAGTACAAGCTGATAAGCATCGGACTAAGAGGGTTTTTGAAGTTGGTGATTGGGTTTATTTGAGGTTGGTACCTTACCAACACATGTCTTTGGCTTCACATCCCTTCCACAAACTCCAACCTCGATTTTATGGTCCTTTCCAAATTCTAGCTAAAGTGGGATCGGTGGCATACAAACTGCAACTTCCAGAGCAATCCAAATTACATCCTATGCTCCATGTTTCTTTTTTGAAGAAACATTTAGGCACAAATGTACAAACTACTACACCATTACCTGTGATAACATATGTTGGCATCCTTCAAGACGTTCCTATAGCTATTTTGGACAGAAGGTTGATCAAAAGAGGTCATGCAATTGCTACCGAAGTATTGGTTCAATGGAAAAACCACTCGAAAGAAGAAGCTACTTGGGAATTATATCAAGAGTTAAAGTTTAAGTTCCCTGAAGTTGCCGATTTGTGATTTTCTTGTTGTAGTGTTGAAATATTGTGTTGTTTTTTTTTTTATTCTGTTGTGTTGTACTATTTCTGTTCTTTCATTGTACAAGTTGTGTTTCAAGAGGGTATTATTAGGATACTTGCTAGGTGGCATAATCTCGCAATGACAAATGTATGGTAGATGTGTGAGATTTAGTTAGTTAGTTGGAAATATCCTACAAATAGCAAATTGTAAGGGAAGCTTAACAGTCAATGAATTAATATTGTTCTTCTATATTCTCTCTATCTCTCTCTCTGTAGCCATAGAAGATGTCGAACTAGGTTTCAACATTTTCTTCCCCTCTAAAATTCTGCAGATGCTTCTGTCGATCTTGATACTTGAAAGATTTAACTAGTTGAATATATGAGAGAGAGGGAGAAGGAGTAAGGGAAAATTGGGAAATTTTATTTGAACCAATATAACCTCTCTACACTTGATGCGTAAAATAAGTTAACACATAAATTAACCCTCTTTTTGACAATTGTAGTATAGATGTAAGTAGGGTATCGTTCTAGGCCGGGGATTAGGAGGGATTGCTAATCTATTCTAAATTAATTTAAAAATATTAAACAAGACTCAAGGACACAAAACTAGGCTAAAAACTCTAATAACTCGAAACACACTTAGAATGACTCAAATAATGAAAACAATCAAATTAGACACTAGGAACTGAAATGGACGGAAATTGAATTAAAAGACTAACAACAATGAAAACTAACTAAATAATATAATTTAATAATGGGGGGGGGGGTTTGTTTTGACGAGAAGTAAATTAAACTTAAATAAATTACAGAATTGACAAAAGCATGAAATTAAGGTGAAAGGATAGGTGAAGAACTAGCTAGAGGGTTCTTCTCCACACATGAAATAAATATAACCTAAATCGATTTCCAGTTATCAATTTAACAAGTTATGAATAACAATGTTCCAAGTTAATTAGGTCCGCTTAAATTAACAATAATTAGATTTCCCTAGATTCATTGGATTGAATGGAATACGCATTACAACCAAATTATTCCTCATCAAAGTCCCTAACTATGGAATACGCATGATAGAGACATTCAACAAAGATCATTAAGTTCAACGGAAATCATAAACATTGACTAGGCATTCATAACTATGGAATACGCATGTTACTCTTGCCAGGAATCTACTTAACACGATCGTGACTAGCGACCTTCACTACTTGCTAATATAAACTCATAACGATTAGGTGAAACAAATTTATATCCTAGCACCAAATTCAAGTATGCAAATTAAGCGTGCACTCTCAATCAACATGCAAGAATAAGTTTTAATTTCAACGGTTAAGCAAATTGTATTCACAACTTATGTAACGATAACTGGAAGTAATCAATTCATATTACAAATATATTCATGGCTTTGAATTAACCTCTAGCCAAAATAAATTTAGTTACACATTATCTTCAAATTAAACCAAAAATTAAACATGAGTTTGAGAAGATAACACCAATAAGAATGGAGTGAAGCCTCTGCCTCTGTGCTCCTCTTCTTCCCGTGCTTCTCCTCCTATCTCTCACGCTGCCAAAGGCAGCCTTTATTCTTTCCGCGCCCAACAGTCTCTGCGCCTCACTTCCCTTCTCTGTTCCGTGTGTTTTCTCTGCTCTCTGCACAGTTTTCTGTGCAGCTTCTCTCACTAGCTGCCAGGCTCTGACCTCTCCATTTTCTTGTCTGCCATGCTCTTTATTTTCTACTTCTTTTTGTTCCATTTCCTTCCCATTTCTCCACTACCGTCCCATTTCCTTTGTTTTCTGTTTTTAGTCTCTTTATTCCTCTGTCAGTGCACTCCCCACTTAAGCTTTAAGATGTAATGGTATTGTAGTGGTCTGCAACTTTAGATAAAGATAATTGAAACCGGTATATTTTGAACCCATCTGCACATAATAACGGACTGAATTATGTTTAATTATACAAAACACAAAGTGTCCTTTCCTTTCTTTTTTATTTTTCTCCACTTTTCTTGAAATTAATCTTAAAGCAAATTGAATTGTACATTAACACAAGGTAAGGTAAAGTACCACAATTTAACACAAAAACATCACAAAGACTTTAGAAATGGATGGTATAAATGTATGAAATATATGAGTGATCAAATACCCCCAAACTTACATCTTTGCTAGTCCTCTAGCAAAACAAAGAAAATATGAAAAAGTAATAACATGAAAAACATTAGCTTCCCTCTATGTGACCCTCATAGAATTTCATTCAAGAAAACAAATCATCAAGAACCATAGCTAGCATCAAGGAACTAATCCAAGTTCATCTTCCTTATTCAAATATTAGCAGTAATCTTTGAATCATCCTTGAAGTGTAGTGTGTGAGATAGCCAAGCTAATGCAATTTCAAAATTTTTTATATTTTTAAAATCATCATATGCAAACTAGCAACCTTCTCACATGATATACACTCAATCACACATGTGTTTAGTTTAAATGTGTTTCGCTCAAAGAATCAAATGTGAAATTTCTACCATAAGCTTGCATAAAGATCTCATCTCCACAATCATAATTGCAAAACTTAAATCAAGAGGACTTTTATTGGATGTAATGAGGTTTAGGGATAGGGTTATTGAAACGATAGAATAGGAAAACACAAGTTCCAAGCTACATTGCAAGCAATTCTTTTCTTTAGATTTATAAGAACTCAAGCTCTCTAGCAATTCTTCTAGCACCTCCAACCACACCCTTAAACTGAAACTTTAAAAACTTTTTATTTTATTTGTATACAATCTTTCTTTTTCTTTTCTTCTCTTTTTTTTTTTTTTTTTTTTTTTTTAAATACAAACATGAAATACCCCCACACTTATTCTTTTGCCAAACACCTTCAAAGTACTTCACAAACATTTCTCATAAGACAATCTCTCATTGCTCGCTTGGAAAGGGTAAGGAAAAATGTTTCAGGTATAAGGGTAGACATATCTGGTGATAAGAAATAAAAGGCTCAACAAATACGGCTCAAATTGGCAATCTAATGATATCATTTTTCTTTAGGAAACATGGTTATTTGGGCCATAGTGGTAAACCTAATGCCTCTATCATTTCCAAGTTCATGCAATCAATGACAAACATTTCGAAAGATCGTTACGCAAGTTCTAGAGATGTATCTCACATAAGTTCATCACACATAAAAAAAAAAAAATAGGAGTGTATGAAAAATGCACACACTTTCAATAGGCTCAAAAACTCACATAGGATGTATATGGTCACTAAATTCACATATGAAGCTTTAAGTCATGCTTTAGTTTCACATCAACAAGGCTATGTGCATTTGGTTTTTCAAAGATGATCAAACATGTACAAAACTAACAAGAGAATTAGGAATTTCACAAAACACATGTTAACTAAGTTCTTGATGATCATGGTTCAAATTTGATCCAATTATATCATTGGGTCGGGAAACTAACAAAAATCTAATTCAAAACAATAAGGGAAACAAGACAATATTTTTGGATTTTTTAAAATTTCCGATTTTTTTTTAATTTTTTAAAAGAAAACAAAACTAATTAAGAAAACAAAAAGCAACAACATGGAAACAAATGAAACTCGTTCGTAGTTGAAGGTACAAAAAAATTTCAATTTGGTCATTTTTTATACTCTTTACCCCCAAACTCAAACTGGACATTGTCCCCAATGTCAGAAAACACTATAATGCAAATAAAAATAAAATAAATAAATAATAAGAAACAAAATAAAGCAATTGGACTGAAAACTTCCCTAGTTTGCAGTAAAACCAAGCGATGACCCCCCCAAGCTAAAATTCTGCAATCAACTTCAAGGGTGGAAATAACCAAAAGTTCCTGCAAAGAAAAGAAATAATTCAGTTAAGTAACGCAAGAAAATGTAAATAAAAAAAAAATTGAAAATCACGATAAAAGACAATGAATAGAACTAATAAGTGATCATTGGTCGTGCTTGTTGACTTTCCACAGCTTTCCTCTTGAACAGGGTGACACGTAGCTTTTTACTTGCAAGTGATGATTTGATGATATTGTATGGCGAGGCTTTGCTCTTTGGCGATGTTGTTGAAGCTTCTTGAGTTCTTCAGCTCAGATTCCTTCTGCTCTCGAGTTGATTGTGCAGGCTCAATTCCTTATTTGTTCTCCAAGCAGATGTGGCAGCTTCTCTAGTTCTTCAACTCAGACTCCTTATGCTGGGTTGATTGTGCAAGCTGCATTCTTCTCTGCTTGTTTCTTCTGCACGTTGTCTCCACATGCTGCTGGTATCATTTTCGCTTGCCTTATCTGTTCTTCAAGTAGATGTGGCAGCTTCTTTGGAAGTACATCAGCAGTGGAAGACGAGTACTCGAGAGCAATTTCTCCATGTCCTGCAGGTTAGAACAAAGACAAGGAAAAGGACATGGAGAATGCATGATATGAGATACTCTTGCTTTCAACCTTCATGATATGAAATACTTTTGCTTTGGATAGGTTGTTTGCAGAGGTACCCCAAGGAATAAGGAACACTGAGTGACTCGAGAGGGTGTGTTGGAAATACATTCTCGGAGATGAAAAAGTGCTGAGAGGGTGTGCCTTTGCTGTGGAAGGCGAAGGTAGATACTTATAGGACTTTTCTTCACAACCGGAACTATTCCCTCACTCATTGTTGGCAGCCGGTGGATGGATGAATAGTACAAATTACGCGCTTTCTGACAAAGCTGCCCGTAATTTCCGCAAAGCTGCAAGTTGCATGTGACGAGTGACGACACGTCTGGACAAATTGATCTTTTGAAATCCAGGGTTCGGCTCGTGGTTTCTGAGCAAGCCCAGCTTTTGAGAAATGCAACGCCTCTTTTGAGAAAAGAATCCGGCTTTTGAGAAAGGAGCCCCGACTCTTCGATTTGCGAGAGGACGCTTCTTCGATTTCTGAGGAGCGCCTCTTCGATTTCTTCTTTTTATAGAGGCGCTAATTTTGTTCCACAACACACTTGAGCTCCCTCCTGTAAACACTCCCTTCTTGCACTTCCAAAATCTTAATCTGTCCGATCTCTTTTTTCTTTACCATTCTGAAAAATGTCTGGCCCTTCCGATCGTCGTTTTGACTTGAACATTGGTGAAGAGGCAGCTCCGCCTTCACCAGACAACATATGGCGCCCATCTTTCATATCCCCTACTGGTCCTCTTACCGTTGGGGATTCGGTGATGAAAAATGACATGACCGCTGCGGTGGTGGCCCGGAACCTTGTCACCACCAGAGATAACAGACTGCTCGCTAGACGGTCTGATGAATTGGCGGTTAAGGAGTCTCTGGCTCTTAGCGTGCAGTGTGTGGGTTCTGTGTCCAACATGGCCCAACGCCTATTTGCTCGAACCCGTCACGTTGAATCGTTGGTGGCTGAAATACAAAGTCTCAAAGAGGAGATTAGAGGACTCAAGCATGAAAATAAACAATTGCACAAGCTTGCACACAATTATGCCACAAACATGAAGAGGAAAATTGACCAGCTGCAGGAAAATGATGGTCAGATTTTACTTGATCACCGGAGGTTTGTGGGTTTGTTCCAACCGCATCTGCCTTCGTCTTCTGGGGCGGCACCGCGTAGTGAAGCTCCAACTGATCAACCTCTGATACCTCCTCCTTCCGTGGCCCCGCCGACTGCTGAAGCTCCGCCGACTACTGAAGCACCACCTGACCAATGAATGCTATTAGTTTACACATCATTGTAAAATATTTTTACTTTTATGTTTTTTTTTTATTTTATTTTTATATTTTTTTTTATTAAATATGTAAATTAATGTAAAAAGACTTTGTTTAACCTGCCCCCACACTTAAACTAAATAACACAAACTCACAGAAATCAATCAAATAACACAACTAACTAAACAAAACAAAATGAAAACAGTAAAGATAAGGGTGTAAGAATGCAAATCTGATTTGGTTAGCGATTCCAAAGTCTCCCTTCGTTGAATGCTTGGGTTGCCTCCCAAGAAGCGCTTGATTTAACGTCCGCAGTCAGACGAATCTTTCCTTTAAACTCCCCTCGGCTCCAAAGCATGGAATTTATCTTTTAATGGGAGGTGATACTTGAAATGATTCGGCAATAGTTTAAATTCAAGAGTGGGTGCCTGAATCATCAAAATCAGAAACATGTTAGTATAAATTAAAATTAAAATTGGAGAAGATGGCTTACTTTCTTTTTCCGACACAAACTCAATGACAAACACCACATCTTTGAACATTTCCGGGACTTTGAACTTGGCCAGGTTTACTATGATGGTTGTGGCTTGTCCCGTGTCATCAAACTCAACTGCTTTGGGCTTGATTGTCTCATGCACAGCCTCTTGGATGTATTCTTGATATGCTTCAACCACTTCATTTTCTTGAATCCCTTTTCTTGGTGTGCAAGGTTCTTTGAACGTTTCAATACCATCGGGAACTTGTTTTGGTGCACCAAGAATTGGGATATCACTTTGCACCTTTGGAAGAGCTTCCACAATGTCTTTTTCACTCTCTTTGATATTTGGAATAAAAAACCTGCAAGGACAAAGGACGTTCGGTGGAATAATGTTAGAATGAAGTGAATTTAGAACTTCCTCACCTGAGTTGGATGACATAGGGATTTGAGGAGCTTGCAGCAAGAATTCTTCTAAACTGCCCAGGTCGTCCTCCTCCTCTTCTGCTTGCAGCAGCAATTCATCCATGTTCGGGCTGTGTTTGGATGGTTCTGGGACAGCTTCATCCTTCATGTCACCTTCCAAAGTGATGGCTTCATCGATTTCACTTTCTGCCTTTGAATTTGTAATGTTTGAGTTGGAAAGTTCACTTTGATCTCGAATCTGTGCCATGAATTCCACAATCTGCCCAACTTGCATATCCAATTTGTCCACTCTTTTGACTCGGTCTTGCATCTCCTGGTTTTGATTTTCTACTCCCTGATTCAAAGAGGTGAGTAACTTATTAAGTGTATCATTATTCAAGGACGTACCTGAATTGAATTGGGCTGATTGTTGTGGTGGCTGTGACGGTTCATATGGCCACTGATAGAACTCTTCCGATGGCGGCAATTGTTCTTCTTTTTGTGAACCCTGCGCCAAAGAAATTAGTCCTTCAAGAATTTCATTCATGGGCATACTTTGATTTGATTGGAATTGTTGTGGGGGATGTTGTGGTGGATGTATAGGTGTGGTGTAGAACTCCTCATATGGCTGCCAATATACATCTTGTTGAGCCTCCTTGGCTTGATTTTGTGAGCCCTGCACCAAACAATTTAATTCATTAAGAATTTGATTATAATTTATTGACGAACCTGAGTTTGATTGAGCATATTGCATAGGTTTTGAATAGAACTCCTCATCTTGCTGCCAATATCCATCTTGTTGGAATTGTTGAGGTTCCCCCCACATATAATTTGAATGATCTCTCCAAGCCGAATTGTAAGCGTTGGAAAACATGTTGTTGCTTGGTTGATCATAGCCTTGATAACCCCAAGCATCTTCGTTCACAATGAATTGAGGATGTTGATGAGTTTGATATCCGTGCCCATAAGACACACCAAATGTAGGGACATTTTGCATTGTAGTCCTTCCGGCAATCTGTGACAATTGAGAAGTAAGATTCGCCAATTGAGCTTGAATGTTAGCAAAATCCATGTCTTACTTCTCTAGAACCTGAAATCAAAGAAAGAAAACTAAATCAAATATCAAAAGTAAAATACACAAACACCAATATAAACATAAACAAAAACAAAAATAAAGGGATTAGCAAAGTTGCTAATCCCCGGCAACGGCGCCAAAATTTGATGCGTAAAATAAGTTAACACATAAATTAACCCTCTTTTTGACAATTGTAGTATAGATGTAAGTAGGGTATCGTTCTAGGCCGGGGATTAGGAGGGATTGCTAATCTATTCTAAATTAATTTAAAAATATTAAACAAGACTCAAGGACACAAAACTAGGCTAAAAACTCTAATAACTCGAAACACACTTAGAATGACTCAAATAATGAAAACAATCAAATTAGACACTAGGAACTGAAATGGACGGAAATTGAATTAAAAGACTAACAACAATGAAAACTAACTAAATAATATAATTTAATAATGGGGGGGGTTTGTTTTGACGAGAAGTAAATTAAACTTAAATAAATTACAGAATTGACAAAAGCATGAAATTAAGGTGAAAGGATAGATGAAGAACTAGCTAGAGGGTTCTTCTCCACACATGAAATAAATATAACCTAAATCGATTTCCAGTTATCAATTTAACAAGTTATGAATAACAATGTTCCAAGTTAATTAGGTCCGCTTAAATTAACAATAATTAGATTTCCCTAGATTCATTGGATTGAATGGAATACGCATTACAACCAAATTATTCCTCATCAAAGTCCCTAACTATGGAATACGCATGATAGAGACATTCAACAAAGATCATTAAGTTCAACGGAAATCATAAACATTGACTAGGCATTCATAACTATGGAATACGCATGTTACTCTTGCCAGGAATCTACTTAACACGATCGTGACTAGCGACCTTCACTACTTGCTAATATAAACTCATAACGATTAGGTGAAACAAATTTATATCCTAGCACCAAATTCAAGTATGCAAATTAAGCGTGCACTCTCAATCAACATGCAAGAATAAGTTTTAATTTCAACGGTTAAGCAAATTGTATTCACAACTTATGGAACGATAACTGGAAGTAATCAATTCATATTACAAATATATTCATGGCTTTGAATTAACCTCTAGCCAAAATAAATTTAGTTACACATTATCTTCAAATTAAACCAAAAATTAAACATGAGTTTGAGAAGATAACACCAATAAGAATGGAGTGAAGCCTCTGCCTCTGTGCTCCTCTTCTTCCCGTGCTTCTCCTCCTATCTCTCACGCTGCCAAAGGCAGCCTTTATTCTTTCCGCGCCCAACAGTCTCTGCGCCTCACTTCCCTTCTCTGTTCCGTGTGTTTTCTCTGCTCTCTGCACAGTTTTCTGTGCAGCTTCTCTCACTAGCTGCCAGGCTCTGACCTCTCCATTTTCTTGTCTGCCATGCTCTTTATTTTCTACTTCTTTTTGTTCCATTTCCTTCCCATTTCTCCACTACCGTCCCATTTCCTTTGTTTTCTGTTTTTAGTCTCTTTATTCCTCTGTCAGTGCACTCCCCACTTAAGCTTTAAGATGTAATGGTATTGTAGTGGTCTGCAACTTTAGATAAAGATAATTGAAACCGGTATATTTTGAACCCATCTGCACATAATAACGGACTGAATTATGTTTAATTATACAAAACACAAAGTGTCCTTTCCTTTCTTTTTTATTTTTCTCCACTTTTCTTGAAATTAATCTTAAAGCAAATTGAATTGTACATTAACACAAGGTAAGGTAAAGTACCACAATTTAACACAAAAACATCACAAAGACTTTAGAAATGGATGGTATAAATGTGTGAAATATATGAGTGATCAACACTCAACTTAAATTTTAGTTATGAATTGTCATTTACCCTATTGCATAATTATCATCAAGTACAAGATAAAATTAACAATAAAATTAGAATTTATCAATAAACCCACCCAATAATCACATTAAATCATACTATCATGCAATCTTTATCATCCGTTCATTCTAACTAACACTCTAAGTCTCTCTTATAGAGAAAAACAGGCTCTTTTGACCAATAGATGGTGATATTGTGGTTCGTGAAGATGGTTAAAATTGCTTTGATAGATATGTGGAGATTTTCTTTTCTTTGAAAATATTTGTCAATTTTTTTGTCTCTTTACATTTGCAGATATGTCTCCAACTGTATCTTGCTTTGAACGCTAAGGAATTACAATTTAAATGGTAATATATTGTTTGAGATTGGTCAATTGTAACTTCTTCGAGAACTAGGTCTTTGCTAGTATACTTGAGCACGGAGGGTGTTCAAGGTTTGTACAAGGGGTTAGGGGCGAGCTGCATGAAGTGGGTGCTTGCATCAAGGGTTTCATTCATGTGCTATGAAGCATGCAAGAGGATACTGGTAGAAGAAAAAAAAATGGAAGGGTAGAATATTTTCAAGAGAAATAAATTATATTAAATAATAAATCTAGGAATAAATTTGAATATTTGGGTGGAGGCGAACTGTATTCTACAACAATCCCTAAAAGAATTTTTATCATAGCTAAGCAAACACTACAAGAAAGGCGAATCTAAGAATCTAAGAACAAAACTTAGACAGCCACAATTTTTAAAGAAACCTAAAACTGCTCTCTTTTACGAATGAGTTGTAGAATACTGCTTTTGAGTTTTTATTGTTTAAATGAGTGAAAATATGAATTATATATTGAATTGAGTTTGTGAGGATAATTTAGGTAGTAAGTTTATGTTTAAAGAGATATTGATAGTTTAGTTAAAAGTAATATGAGTGTAAATAGTAAGTTGATTGTAGAAAGATGTTATATAGGTTCAAATAAATTTTCCCGGGAAAATTTCCCCATGGGATTGATCGAGAAAAACCAATTTTGGGTCCCAGTTAGAGCAATTCCACTCATTGCCAAAGGGCAAGGGCTAGGGCTTCTCAATTGCCTTTTAACCTTAAAAACCACCTCTAACAGCCCAGCATGCCAAAACAAGGAGAGCAATTGGTGAGCCACACCAAGCCCGCCCAATCACCCATGCAATTTAAGTCCGACCTTGCATCACCAAGTATTAACGTCAATCATATTTTTTTTTTGTCAGGCGTGTGTAATACACATCGGTGCGGGCTAGTGGGCTAACAACTTTTGTTGTGTGGGACTCGCAACAACAGCTCCAACTGAAGAGCCCAACGACTCTATGACGTAGCGTGATGATAGTCGTTGGATTTCCAACGGCATGATAATTTCGTGGACTCGACCCGCCCCGCCCCGTTAATTTTGTGGAACCGATCCACTCCGCCCTGATTTTTGCTTAGAATTTTTGGACCCATCATGAACCACATAAACCCGCCCCTGACCTACGGGTCCAAGACCATTATGCCTACCTCTAGTTTAGAGACTGTTTATACCATATTTAAGGCCTCCGTATTTAGATCTCGTACAAATACTTAGGGGACTTAAATGTAATTATGTAATAAAGGAAGGGGCAAATATATAATAAGTGAGGAGCCCTTATTCTATAAAATGACTCCTCACCCTCACAATTGAGGAGGTCAATTCCTAGGCCATTAGAGACTTCACTCTCTCCCTCAGAGGCTCTGAATCTCTCTCCCTCACAAACAGAGAAATACATAATCAATGTGGACTAGCCCAAACCTTGGGGTGAACCACGATACATCTTGTGTTATTTACTTTCATGCAGATTCACGGTCGGATTTACGTTGTTCCAAGACCTTCGGTTTTGTGCATCAACATTTGGCATCGTCTGTGGGAAACGATACGAAAAGTTGTGTCGGTTATTTTTTCATTTTTTCACCTCCGCCGTGAATTTGCAAAATCACAGAAACACCAAACCAAAATCCCAGTCCCATCTCTCTCTCTAGAAACCCAGAAATGGGTAAGCAGAAAAAACACATACTTTAGATCTCTCTCCATTCCTCATCCGGGGTTTGTTCCCAGTGCATCAAACTCTCTACATCTCTCTCTCTCTCTCCTCTTGCTTCACTGGGCCTCCAATCCCACTCGAAGATCTGAGCGGCGATGTTCCTCGACAGCGCCCCGGCTTCACAGAGTCCGAGCCCGCCTATACTTCGCTGGAATCAGAGAAGCGGTCGGGATCAATCCTCGTTCTCCGAGGGCCACCCGACACAGAATCCGACCCGGGAAGTTTCGAGCTGTTATACGACGATGAAGCCGGGATGGGTCTCCGCCCGCTGCCGTCGTCGATGTCGGATATCTTAATGGGTTTGGGTTTCGACCGGTTGCTTTACCAGTTGACTTAATTAGAAAACGGTGTCACGCTGCTCGACCACCCTCCGACGTCCAAAGCCACGATCGAGTTAATGCCCGTCATCAAAATCACCGACAACCACGTCTCGACGGAGTCGTACTGTGCCGTTTGCAAAGAGGCTTTTGAGCTCGACTTTGAAGCTCGGGAGATACCGTGTAAGCACATCTACCATTCAGATTGTATCTTCCCATGGCTTTCGATCCGAAATTCATGCCCGGTTTTCCACTACCAGCTCCCTACCGATTTGAGAAGCCCGTGTGGTAGTGGCATGGCTTCGCCAGAGAACAATGGCATGGTTGGAGAAGAAAAGACAGTGGGGTTGACTATCTGGAGATTGCCTGGTGGCGGATTCGCTGTGGGGAGGTTCACTAGAGGCAGAAGAGCTGCGAAGCGCGAGTTTCCAATTGTTTACACCGAGATGGATGGTGGGTTCAATAGAGGTGGCTTCCAGTTGTCAGGTTGTTTTCTTCATGATTCAGTGGTGCATCTCTGGTATGCCTCATATGAATTTTCTAAACAATTTTTGTTGGTTGTCCATCTTCTCGAAGTGTTCTAGTTTCTGGGAAAGACGGAATACCATCTGATTCAAAGTCCATGTCTACTTTATTAGATGCCACCTCTAGCATCAAAGGCTAATAGTTCGCATACGGGTGCTCAGTCAGACAATGGTTCAATGTTGTATTACCTCCACAGCTATAACCCATATGCCCCAAGAACAACTAAAAGAGCTGTAATGGTTTCTGGCAAGGAGGAGCCAGATTTTTCTCTGCCCCCAGCAATGGACTACTGTCTATTCTACTTGATCATTATCCTCCTCGAGTCTTGACAAGCATGGGCAGTTTGATCCAAGTGATGTCAAGATGCTTTTTAGAGCTCTCTTTGAAAGAATGGGCTGGCAAACTGATACTGACCTGATAGGTATGGTAAAAAGCAGAATTACTGCTCCACTCAATTTCACCATGTGAGGCAGGACAAGCAATAATTCAAAGAGCTCAGTGACCCATCCCCTGCATCTTCTTACAGGGTGGTAGCCATGTGAAATCACTTTCTAAAGGCCCAGAGGGTATGTCTACTTGAGCAAAGAAACATAGTGGGAAACAGAAACAAAAGCAAAAGCAAAGCATAAAAGAAAAGAGAAAGCAAAAGAGAAAGCAAAAGAGAAAGCAAAAACAAGGAATAAACACCCCCACCAGAATGATGTGATTTACTTTTATTTTTTATTTTTTATCTTTTGGAGATATCTGTATAAACCCCATCAGAGGGTAATAATAATAATAATAATAATAATAATAATAATAATAATAAAAACGGCAAAGCCCAAAATAAATGGGCTGGAATGTTATGGAGGGCGAAGGCCTATAAGCCCAAAATAGCACCAACCAGGTGATCAAAAGTACGCCCAGTACTCCAAAATTATTCGACACCTCACCGCCATTACCACCAACCAGGTGATCAAAAGTACGCCCAGTACTCCAAAATTATTCGGCACCCCTCTGCCATTACTACCAACCAGGTGATCAAAAGTACGCCCAGTACTCCAAAATTATTCGGCACCCCGCCGCCATTACCACCAACCAGGTGATCAAAAGTAAGTCCAGTACTCCAAATTTATTCAGCAGCCTGCTGCTATTACCACCAACCAGGTGATCAAAAGTACACCCAGTACTTCAAAATTATACATGAGCATTACTCATGTCAATCATACATAAACATTCATGAGCATCACTCATGTCAACATCCATGAGCATCACTCATGTCAACATCCACGAGCATCACTCATGTCAAAACAACACAAACATTCATGAGCATCACTTATGTCAATCAGCTTCAAAAGCTTCATTTACAGAGCTCCAACTTCAAAAGCTTCATTTACAAAAGCTCTAGCTTCAAAAGCTTCATTTATAGAGCTTTAGCTTCAAAAGCTTCATTTACAAAAGCTCTAGCTTCAAAAGCTTCATTTACAAAGCTCCAGCTTTAAAAGCTTCATTTACAAAAGCTCCAGCTTTAAAAGCTTCATTTATAAAAGCTCTAGCTTCAAAAGCTTCATTTATAGAGCTCTAGCTTCAAAAGCTTCATTTACAAAAGCGCTAGCTTCAAAAGCTTCATTTACAAAAGCTCCAGCTTCAAAAGCTTCATTTACAGAGCTCCAGCTTCAAAACTTCACTTGCAAAGCTTCAGCTACAAAGTTTCAGTGCAGGGTATACAAATACCGCCTCCGAACAACTGCCACTTCAGCCCATACATGGATTCAATTTGAAGTCTCCAGCCAACAGACTCTATTGACCGAAGACTTGTGGGACTACATTATGTACCATATATTGGGCCTCAACTGGGCCTTATAAAAAATACTTGGGGGACTTAGCCTATTATTTATGTACTGAGGAGCAAGCCTTTATTTTATAAAAGGGACTCCCTCACCATCATTAGAGAGCATCAACTCTAGCCCATCATTCATGTATTGAGGAGCGAGCCCTTATTCTATAAAAGGAACTCATTCACCTTCAACGCCACAAGCCGAGCCAACCAAGGTAACATAAGCCACGAGTCGAGCAACCTCGCAGCATGTGCTACTTCTAGTTGAGCATCATTTTAGATTGAGCACCGCCTTGTATCGAGCATCAATTTAAGACAACATCTAGTTACTTCGGCCCACACATGGACTGAATTTCAAGTCTCCAGCCAAAAGACTCTCTTGACTGAAGACTTGGGGGACTACTGTTTATACCATATTTAGGGCCTCCGTATTTAGATCTCGTACAAATACTCAGGGGACTTAAATGTAATTATGTAATAAAAGAAGTGGCAAATATGTAATAAGTGAGGAGCCTTATTCTATAAAAGGACTCCTCACCCTCACAATTAAGGAGCCCAATTCCTAGGCCATTAGAGACTTCACTCTCTCCCTCAGAGGCTCTGAATCTCTCTCCCTCACAAACAGAGAAATACATGGAGCACAGAGGAAGGGTTGAGCATTTCGAGAGGCTCGTGGGGGGGAAGAAAGCTGAGTATTTCAAGAGGCTTCGTTGGGAGTGCCCTCTTAAATATGAGAAAAGGTTGAGCATTTTTGGAGGTCTTCCTGTCTATGGAGGATGGAGGTCGACATATATAGGAGTCTCCTTAACGAAACCGAAAGCATAAACAAACAACATACCTAAATTGTAAAGGCATTACAATTTTGTTATTTGAAAGCATAAACAAGCAAACCGACCTAAATTGTAAAGTCATTACAATGTAGTTATTTAAATGCTACAAACAAGCAAACGGACCTAAATTGTATCTTCCACTACAAATAAACAAAAAGAAGAGATCTTGTCTTGTCTAATTTCGAACAATGTGCCAATTAGAGAAATAAATCAACGGATGAGATTAAGATAAGATCCAATCCAGTGATTGTTATGAAATGAAATCTTATTTTGTTTGATTTCAGCGAATGTATTAATCAGACAAATAAATCAACAGATGATATTGAGATAATATAATCAAATCCAATGATTGTTATGAAATAAAATCTTATATTGTTTGATTTCAAAGAAACAAACAACATATGAGATTGAGGTAAGAGAATTTAAGTCAATGGTTCATAAGTGATGAAATCTAACTTTGTCAGAAAGTAAGACAAAATTTAAGATATCACGTTCAAAAATCAACTTAAGAAAAGTTAAGACAAAAATAAATTTACCACGTAATTAAATTACTATATAATAAATTTATAGAGTCGGAAAGTTATATAGTCTCTTCATAGATCTGTACCTGGATGGATGTAGCCCCATTCTTTGACCAATTGAAAATGAAACCTTTCATTAAAATTACAAATATAGTAACCTCAAAAGAGGATAAAGCCCCATTAAAAATGCTCTCGTTAGAGACGCTCTAGTGCCATGAAGATCTTTCTCCTGAGTAATAATATTCATACCATGTTTTTGTATCACATTTTCTTACCATCTTAGGTGACATTTGATGTGGATAGTCACATAATTTGAATTAATCAGATTTTTAAATTTAGCTCATTATTTAATAAACTAATAATTAAGAAAAATAATTAATTAAATGATAATTGTGGTATACGAGGAGTCTTTCTTATTCCTTTATTTGGATTTTGCAAATTTTTCAAATGATGTTGCTGTGTACATCAGATACCACCTAAAGTTGTATAGAAATATAGATAAAAACATGGTATGAATAACATTACACATTTCTCCTCAATAGGGAATTGAATTACCCTCGGGTTTGTGAATGCAAAGTGAGCCCGGGACAGCAATGTTCTGCTTTGTCTGGCAGGTAACACGTGTACTCAAGTTCTCATGCCACGTAGCGTCTCACGTAAACGACTTCTTCCCCTGCGTGTGCACCCGCGACCCAAACGGCATGCCGTATAGCGGTTTAACTTCAATCCACCGCTATTTTCCGTTGCTTCCCAATTACACCAGTTTTCCCCCATTTTTTTTTTCTTCAATTTTTTTTTTATTTCCCCACAAAATAAATATTTCTAATTTTAAAATAGGGAGATCTTCGGGTTCCACATTTTACTCCTTTTTCACCTTTTCTTCAGATTTTCCCTAATATCTTCTGACGATATTGTATTCATTCTTTCACCAAAAGAAAGATGGCCCCTTTGAAACCCTAATTTCCTCACATTCTCGCTCTGATTTGCCCCCAAAAACTCTCGCATTGCAGTCAATTTTCTGAAAATTGAGGCGCTTCAACTTGCATGAAGGACTCCTGAGCTACTGGCCAACTATGGTATGTTTACCCAATTCCCAGTTCAATTTTCTTGCTTTTTTCCAATTGAATTTTGTAATTTTTTGTTTATCTTTTCGAATTTTGGTTTTTGAAAGTTTGGATCTACTAATTAGACTTGCATGGGCCTAGGTAAGTTAGTAGGAACTGTCTGGTGGGGTTTTTAAGCATGTGAAGTGTTTGAGGGAGTAGAATTATGGAACTTTAGGGCAGGAAGATGTCGGTTTTACCGGGAAAGCAGTAGATTTGACATATGTTATGCTGCGTTTTAGTGATGAGGGCATTCATCTATGGTTCATTACGTTAATTTTATTGATTTGACTGTGTAAAGAAGTGTATATGTCTATGTCATATCTGCAGTGTATGCATGTGCTGTACCATATTTTTTTTTTTTTCATTTTGAATCTAATTGGTTTTTTCCGAAACTTACAAGAGAGTAACGAATTTTGTGAGTATATTCGCCAGGAAGATGATGGTACTTGATCTTTAGAGAAAAACTTCAAACCCAATAATTTGAAAAGGAAAGAACCCAACTGACTTGATCACGGTTTTTTTTTTTTTTCCTTGAATTGAGCTCTTGAAGTGTTTTTGTATAAAACTTTGTCATGGTGTTTTGTTCTATGTTTGAATGAGGGACAAACTTAAATGCACTACCAGAACACTACTGATGAACTACTAAAGCACTACAGATGCGGTAGAAAGACATGCAAGGACTTTCAAGGTGTCATTTGAAAGTTCTTTCAAATGTATTGCATCTAGTCATTTTTGTAACCTCTCTATCTATTTTTTGTAGTGCATTTCTGAAAGGGCTAACCTAGGTTTCATGGCTTTAAACACATCATCCAAATGTAGTTTCTTTTCATTAAAAAAAAAATCATCCAAATGTAGTGTTTACCCTATGTTTGGATGAGGGACCTTAAAATTCCAAGGGACTTAAAACAGTGAGATAGGGACTTGAAAATTATTACAGGCAATCCCTTTTTTAGTGTCTTTATTAGTTCATTTATGGTGTTTATGTAGTACACTTTTAACAATTAAGTCCAATTTCCTTGATACTTTGAAAGTCCTCACCCAAATGTAGGGTTAGAGTATTTGCTATGCAAACCACCATACTCAAAAGTCTCTTGTAATATTTCCAGAGTTCTGAGTGTTTGGATATCACTTTGCTGTGAGCCTTGCTTTCCATTCTAAGCTATTATTTTAATTTCTGTTTCAGTAATCCACAATTTATACTTCTTATGCCTGCTCCTACCAGGTTTATTAACTAGAATCATAGTACTTTTACTTTGTGTGCGTGTGTGTGTGCGTGTGTGTGTTCTAATGAGAAACAAAGACTTTAAAAGTCAAGAAAGTACATGTTGAGTCCAGTCAAGCGCAATGTTGTAAAAAGCCAAGAACCATGGTACTTTTCTAGTTGTCAATACTCAGTAGGCAATTGTGAACCAATATTTTGTGTTTTTCTTACTAAACTTGTAATTCTCCTTTATCTGTTTTTGTTCCCTAACAGCCCATGGTGATGCTATAGTTCATCAAAAAACAAAAGAAGAAATTATGATGCTATAGGAATGTCACTGTTCGTGCATTTACTCTATGACAATGTCACTGTTCGTGCATTTACGCTATCCCTCATTTATATATTATTAAGCAGCTTTGAATTGGATTTGTGTTTTCGGTTTCCATTGTATTCATGGAGATTGCGCCTGATAGGGTTAATCAATTGGAAATCATTATTTATAATATATTATTATTAATTCTTTTGCTGTCCAACCCATCAAATCTCAAAATCTGCCGACCTAAGTTCTTTTAAGAATAAATAATAAATTAAGATAGCTATTCCTTTTGAACTTTCCTGTTTTCATCCTTCTGTGAGATGATTTATCTAATATAATGAAAGATGTAACATTAGTGGCTTCTCATTTTTAGTGATTCAAACATTTTTTTAATCATGTTGTAGTACTCCTAAATTTTTTATAACTTCAGTAATATATAGAAAAAAATTTATAAGTTTTAGACGCATATATCATATAATGTCTCCATAAGCACTGATATGCATGAAGAGTGAAGATTTCGGATACTGATGGTTAATCCAATTTACAATATACCTACCTCTACTCTTGTGTCCTAATTTATCACTTTTGTCTGTTCTTCGTAGTTGTACATTCCTCAATTAGACTGCTGTTGACCCTAAAATCTACCAAGCCTACGTGGCGCGCAGGCCGAATATATTCTAAGCTAACTACGTCCTTCGGTGATTGCGGGGCGTGCCAACTCGTCGGCCGAGGCTCGGCCGAGGAGTAAATTTGATGATGCTGCGTTGGGTCGCGCTACTGACTTCTGCGTCTTGCGATTGCGGCCGAGAAAGGAACGCGTCTCGGCCTCTTGGGTTCTCGAGCCTGAAGACAAGGCTGCTATTTCTTACAAAGTTCACGAACCGAATTCGGCTTACAATGTGCCGAATGTAATAACTGTAACACCTCACCTCGCCGAGAAGGCTAATGAGATGACCTCGACCAACAAGGATTCGAAAACCCTTCTCGACCGAGACTTGGATAGGCAATCGACCGTTCTCGCCGCAGTGCTGTTGATGCCAACGGAAGATACTGCGAGACCGACCGACTCTACGGTGACAGAGCTATCTATGCCGACTTAAGATATCACCGGTTGCTTCCACAGTGCTGTTGATGCCAACGGAAGATGTGTCAGCGAAAAAGGAAAAGAAAAAGATCTCAAGTTGTGAGAGTTTGCGCAGGGCAATTTTGTATTGATTTTTGTGGGGCTTTCCTGATGCACAGCTTCCGCTATTTATAGCACTGGACCCCGAATCTGAGATAGAATCCCATTCGGACTAGGTTTTCCCTCTCCGGATCAATATCACCTCGACCAGTCCTGTTTTCATTAGGATTGTGAACCTAGTCCTTATTCGAGCCCTATCCGCTTCTAGGTTGTTAATCCTGCCGAGAATCCCTATTGTATCAGGACTCGGCTTGTCATTGCATTTTGACCTAACTGGCCTAGGTTTGGAAGCCCATAAGCTGAACGATCCATGGTCTTCTTGTCGCAAGGCCTTCCGGGCCGAGAATGGCTCTACACTCGGCCCAAACTATTATTTTGGGCCCAAACATTGCCCCCTCGCTTCTGAGGTCCTCGGCCTGCAATCTTCGGCCGAGTTCCGGCCTTGAAGAAGCGAATCTACCACTCAGAATCCTCATACCCGAGTTCCAAGGCGCATTTATTGAGCACGATCGCACGATCTTGATCCTGCTAACCTACTCACCACGTGGCGTCCTCTAATATGGCCAATCCTACATAATGACGTCTAAGGCGTGCGGCAGCCTGAACTGTCTTGCCATCATGACCACTATCTCAATCCGCGAGCCACTACCTCAGTCCGTGAGCCCATTTGTCATCGTGCGGTCGTCGAACCGTCTTTTCGTCATTAATTTAGCCGTCACACGCAATCGTGCGCCCCCAAAACCCTAAAACCTTCGGTCTTCTCAACCGCATTCCCCAAATGTTCATCATGATCAACAATTCCTTTGGTCGATTTTGCCCTTTGTTTTGAATTTCGAACGATTGCTCTTCCCCCCACAACTCTATAAATACCGAAATTTCCTCATTTGTACTTTTACGCTCTCAAACTTCCCGAAATTCTCTGCCATTGATTTCTAGTGCCTCTCCTATTCCGAGTCTTCGTCTTTAAATCCCCAACCCAGAAAAACCCTTTTACTCCGTGCTTCTTTTTTCATAATGGCATCCTTCATCTCCAAGCTTTCCAGGGAATGTGACCAACATCCGAAGATCCTTGATCGGAGCTCGATCAAGACCATCCGGTTTGAAAACGACATGAACACCCAGTACCAAATCCTGGGTCCTCTCTTCAAGGCTACAATACCGCCGACTATCATCGGCCTTCTACAGGAGCACTGCCTAAAACCCTTGCTTCGAGGGTTTGAATGGTCGCGATGGGATGCGGCTAAACCCCAGGGCTCCTGGCCCTCGACGACCACATCCTGGGCAGCCTGGGTCGTTCGAATGGAACGACTCTTCGGCGAGCAATGGAAGGCCCTTGGCATCTACGACGCCATCCTCCTTTCGTCCATGGAAATCGTCCCCGACAAGGAACTTCTCCAAGCCGCTCTGTGCTTCTGGTGTTCGGCTACCAACACAATGGTCCTTCCTCTGGGTCCCATGGGTCCCACCGTCCTGGATATTACTGCCATTCTGGGGACTTCGGCGACCGGGATCCCTGTCGACGCGACCCTCTCTGGGCATCCGTCGAATATCGACCTGAAAACGCTCTTCGACCGTCGGGCCTTCGAGACCTTGAGCCGTGACGGTCATATCCCGTCGAAGGAAGATATTCAGAAGCTCCACAAGAACTTCTGTAATTACAACACCCTCTATCTTCACTTCGCCGGCCGAGGAGAAGAGGACCTGCGAGAGG
The DNA here is from genome assembly GCF_042453785.1 of Malus domestica. Classification (NCBI taxonomy): domain Eukaryota; kingdom Viridiplantae; phylum Streptophyta; class Magnoliopsida; order Rosales; family Rosaceae; genus Malus; species Malus domestica. The sequence continues at coordinate 3,687,273 of NC_091665.1, read as the reverse complement.
GAGAGCATGAAGCTTTCCTCTTCTACTGGTACAACAAATACATTTGTTGTACCAAGTCAAACAAGTGTTTGGTCGAGAACATGCCGGTAGCCGAAGCCCTGGCCAGTGGTCACGTCTTGGCGCTGAGTTCCAACATTCTCGCCCAACTTTTCCGCTGCCTGGCCGAGGCGACCCTCCAAAAGGTCGACCCGCACCAGAATGGTCCTCTCTGGGTCTTCCAACTCTGGTTGCAGGTATACTTCACCTCCCTTCGGCCGGCCATAGCCGAATTCTCACCAACAGAGGCGCTTGGGTCTCAATTGGCCTCTCGACCGACACCTCCCCATCAAGCCGAAGAGGTATTTCGGTACCTCTTCGCCCTCGACGACTTCTCCAACGACGAGTTCCTAATATGTCGTCGTCGAGACTATCCTTCCTCCATCAGGCTGCCTATCTCCTCATGGAGCGCGGAGGAGGACGCCGATCTCCGTCAGACCTGGGGGTCGTTTGTGCTTGCCCGCGACCTCCCTCTCGGCTGCGATGGGAAACGGTCAGGATGGGAAGTATATCATCCGAACTTCCTCGCCCGACAGCTCGGCTACCTTCAGGGCTGCCCTATCCCCCTTCTCTTCTCCCGAACGGTCCTAAGCCGTGGACGCGAACCTCGTTCCTCTGAGAAGGAATGTAGAATCGCCGTGAAGGAGTTCCAAGAGCGCTGCCAAAAATTCCGCCTTCGACCAGCCACCCCGGAAACCCAATGCACCGACACCTTTGGTGAGTGGTGGGAGCAATACACCCAGGAATTCTTTGGTGCGCCGGTCGAAGACGTGCTTAGCAGACTCTTTGGTGACCGGCCTAAGAAGGCCTCGGCCCCTCATCCTCAAGGTACCGGTTTCATTTTCTTCCTTTCCATCAACCTTGCATATTGAGTTGCCTTACTGAGTTGTCTTTATCTTTTTAGGTAGTCGGCCTTTGAGAAAGACGGAGGCAGTTGCCGCTGCCACGACCGGGAAAAAATCGGTCGTGGCCCAAAAGGACAAACCCGCTGGTAGGGCCGTGCTGATCAAACGGCCTCGCCAAGAGGCCGAGCCGGCTGTCGAGCCTTCCCCGCCAGCCAAGCGGGTCAAACAAATGGCGAAGAAGGGTGCCCGGGAGATCCACGTTATCTCCAGTCACACGACGACTCCCAGTGCTTCTTCTCCCGCCGCCGGCCATTCTGGGGTCGAGACACAGCCGGCCTCGGCCGCAGAGACGGCACCAGCGCGGCCTGCCTCTGTGGCCGGCGCATCAGTTGTACCTCCCTCTGCCGAGAAGGCACCTGTCTCTCAACAGGCGGTTTCTACGACCGAGGGAACTTCTCCCAAGAATCCAAAGCCCTCGGTCTTTGTGTTGGACGAAAGCGAGGGGAGCGACGAGGTCCCGCTGGCGCACCGTCCTCATACTCGTCGACAACCTCCTCCAATACCCGAGATGGCGGTTCAAACCGGCCCCTCCCCGGTTAATCGTGGCAAGCGCACGGTCGAGGAACCGATCCCGGTGGCCGAACCTCTCGTTCCTTCTCAGGACCAGGGCGTCCCTGCCTCCTCTGAAGCAGCTGCGCCAGTCGGCCCATCGGCAGCCGACCGGGGCAAACGGCTGCTCGAGGAACCCGAGGCTACGGCGGAATCGCCGGTCCATCCCCAAGACCAAGGCTTCCATATTCCTCCACAGGAGGTTACCTCGGCCTTTGTAAGTACCTTCACTCGTCTCCTCCTGATTACTTTTCCGCTTTAGACCTCTAAACAAAGAAAATACCAAATGTCAGGTGCCTATACATTCTTTTCACCGTCAATTCTATGCGCCGAAGGGCGTTATCTATATTTCCTGGCCGCCTCAGTGGCCATCAAACGTAGATAACCTCCATCGGCCGCGTGAAGTGAGAAGCAATCTGAGACACTGGGCTCGGCCATTGAGTTCTTTAGGTTCGAGCAACGATCCTGGGGACATGGCCGAGGTCTCCTCTCGGCAGGTTAACACACGACACCTTCTTGCTATTCTTGTCATGACTTCCTTTAAACTTAACCTTGTTTATTTGTGCAGGCTTCATGGGAGGTTGAATTCAAAGCCCTCCTCTCCAGCACGACTGCAGAGTCCGGCCCTTCGGCCGCTTCGACTGATGCTGCCGATCCAAGTGCCCTAACCCAGCTGCGAGAAGTCCTAGCGCTCTCATCATCGCAAGTTCTTGAGCGCAACGGTCTCGATTTGCTCGGCGTGTGTCTGAACGACCTTGGAGCCGATGGTCGCCTGAGCGGAGATGCCATTGTCCGGGCATCGTCTGCCTTGGAGCGCGTTCGGGAGACATTTAGTATCTTCCAGACTGCTCTGAAGGCCGAACAGGACCTGCAAGCCGCCATGGCCGTTCAAGACACCCTCCGTCCGAAGATTGACGATCTACGGGCAAAAGGAGAAACGTTAGCCGAGCTCGACCGTCAGATGGCCGAACTAGCAAAACGTCGGTCGGCCATTGCTTCTGAGCTTGCGAGGGACTTCGAGTCAGGCGGGAAGGATCGCCTAACTGAGTATGCGGCGGCCAACAAACGAGTCGAGCGGCTGAAGCTGGATAAAAAGAATCGGCAGGCCGAAGTCATCATGGCCGACGTGCGGTGGTTGGAGCTGAAGGCTTTGCTCAGCACTCTTCTTCCCTCTTCTCCTTAGATATATTTGAATGTAAACCAACCGTCCTACTCATTTGTAAATACTTATCAATTTTAATGGATTGATTTTTTACTCATGCATTTCCCAAGTAACTGGATAGTATTTCTTCAAAAACTTCCCATTAATCGGTAATTTGTGAATCACACCAGTCCGATCTTTAAGATGATACGCCCCTTTACCGTATACTTTATGCACAATGAACGGCCCTTCCCAATTCGGCGACCACTTGCCGAACCTAGGATCTTTTAGTCCTACGGGCAACACCGTTTGCCATACCAATTCACCCTCGCCGAACGTTTTCTGTCGCACCTTTTGATTATAGGCTCGCTCGGCAATCTGTTTTTGCGCCACTAGTAAGTTATACGCGTCAAGTCGCGCTTCTTCCAAATCTTCTAGTTCCTGTCTCATGGACTGATTGTATTCGGCGCTAAACAAACTACTTTGTTCAATTAATCGCAACGAATTTATGCTCAACTCGACTGGTAGCACTGCATCGTGTCCGTAGGTTAATGCGTATGGGGTTGTTGCAGTCGCCGATCGGGGCGACGTTCGGTATGCCCATAATGCCTCGTTCAACTTCAAATGCCACATGCCAGGCCTGTCTTTTATTATTTTTTCAAGGATGCCGATCAACACTTTATTACTTGCTTCGGCCTGCCCATTCGCCTGTGGATAATACGGTGTGGACTGCTCCAACCGAATGTTCAAATTTGCCGTGTATTCTTTAAACCTTTCGGCTGTGAAGATTGTTCCATTGTCGGTTATGATTGTTTCTGGTACACCGAACCGAGTCACAATGTGTTCCTCCACGAAGTCGCAAACTTCTTTAGATGTTAACTCGGCATATGATTTTGCTTCGACCCACTTAGTAAAGTAATCAGTTGCGACTATTATCCATGCATGCTTAGCAGCTCCAGAAGTCGGCGTGATTTTGCCGATTACGTCCATGGCCCATCCTCTAAACGGCCACGGCTTAATGACCGAATGTAGTGATTCGGCCGGGACCCTTTGTATAGGCCCATGGATTTGGCACTGCACGCATCCTCGTGCAAACTCGATACAATCTTTCAGTATTTTCGGCCAAAAATAGCCGTGTCGTCGGAGTAGCCATCGCATTTTCCGTCCAGATTGGTGAGCTCCGCATACCCCTTCATGAACCTCTGCGATCGCCCGAGCACTCTCTTGGGGGCCGAGGCATAGCAGTAACAAACCATCTTCGCCCTTTCGGTACAACTCGTTCTGGTACGTGACAGTTCATGGCGTGAACCCGTGTCCTGCGACTATGTGTCCCGTTAGGATTATCAAGGTACTGCATAATGGGTTTCCTCCAATCATCTGGTATAGCCTCGGCCGCGCAAATTTCTATAGAGTCCTGCCGATCCAACAACGAAGGCAAGGACATGACCCTGGTGCGGATCACATTGTCTCGACGGAGGATTTGCTGATTAACCAAGGCCGGGTATAGCTGTCGTAATATTGGTATCTCCCGGCCTAGCTTGCCCCCCATGAGTTGAGCACCGGAGGCGATCTGAGCCAACTCGTCTGCGTCGGTATTATGAACCCGAGAAATATGCTCGAATGTAATACCGTCAAAAGACTCGGCCAAATAGCTGGCGACCATGTGGTAGGGCGCCAGAGTACAACTCATGCAACGAAAAGACCCATTAATTTGGTTAATCACGAGTTCAGAATCACCGAGGACGAGGGCACGAGTGGCTCGAAGGTCAAGAAGGAGGCCAAGACCAATGACAAGAGCCTCGTATTCGGCCTGATTATTGGTGCACTCGAAATCCAGTTTGAGCGAAAAATACCAGCGATCGTTGTGAGGAGATTGAATGACGATGCCCGCGCCGGCCGAAGACGAAGTACTGGAACCATCAAAATACATCGTCCAATAGTTGTCGCGGGTCACCACCATGCCGATTTCGACGTCAGCATCCCCGAAACCATAAGGCGAAGGGTGCTGAGCAAGGAAATCGGCCAACGCCTGTCCCTTCACAGCTTTCTGCGGCACGTACTGCAAACTAAATTCGGACAACGCCATTGTCCACTTCCCAATTCGGCCTTTGACGATTGGTCGGGTAAGCATGTACCGGATAACGTCGGTCTGGGCAATGACTTGGGTGACCGACGGGAGCATGTAATGCCGGAGCTTGGATGCGGCGAAAAATACGGCGAGACACAGTTTCTCGACGGCGGGATAATTGATCTCTGGTTGATTGAGATTCCGGCTTAGATAAAATATAGCCTGCTCTCGGCCGGCATCATTGTCTTGCGCGAGGAGGCAGCCGATAGATTCTTCGGCCGCCGAGATATAGAGCTTCAGAGGTTTACCACGCCGAGGGGGAACTATGACAGGGGGTTTCGTGAGGGATACTTTGATCTGTGTAAACGCCGCCTGATGCTCGCCGTTCCACACGAATTTATCCGAGTCCTTGAGTTTCAAAAGCGTGGAGAACGCTTTCATTTTACCGGCCGAGTTAGCAATAAATCGGCGGAGGAAATTGATCTGGCCAAGCAAGGACTGGAGTTGTTTCTTCGTCGTTGGGGGTGGGGCATCAACGATTGCGCGTGCTTTATTCGCATCGACTTCAATTCCACGGTGATGCACGAGGAAACCAAGGAAATTTCCGGCCGACACGCCGAAAGCACATTTGGCAGGATTCATCTTGAGGTTGTGCTGACGCATGCGGAGGAAAGCCTGTCGGAGGTCGTCCAGATGTGTCCGTCGGTGTTTAGATTTGATGACAACGTCGTCGATGTAAACTTCGACGATGGTTCCGATTAAGTCGTGGAAGATGGTGTTCATCGCTCGTTGGTATGTGGCGCCGGCATTTTTGAGGCCGAATGGCATAACAACCCACTCGTAAGTACCGAGTGCCCCCGGGCAACGGAAAGCAGTTTTATGCACATCGGCTTCGGCGATGAATATTTGATTGTACCCAGCATGCCCATCCATAAAGGATAACATCTCATGATTCGCCGCGGCGTCGATTAACAGGTCTGAAATCGGCATTGTATACTCATCTTTGGGAGTTGCCAGATTCAGATTTCTGAAATCGATGCATATGCGCAGTGCACCATTTTTCTTTAAAACAGGAACGATATTCGCCAACCATTCAACATATCGAGCTGTCCGAATAAACCCGGCTTTCAAAAGCCGAACCAGCTCGTCCTTGATGCTGAGTTGCACTTCCGTCGAAAATCGACGCGGTGGCTGACGGAAAGGTTTACATCCGGGTTTAATACGTAACTCATGCTCGACAAGAGTACGATCTAAGCCGGGCATCTCATGGTAGCTCCAAGCAAAGCAATCTTTGAACTCCGTAAGCAAGGCACGAAGCTCATCTTTCATTTGTTGGGGAAGTAAAGCACTAATAAACAAAGGCCGTGGGTCATCGGCCGTCCCAACATTAATCTCTTCCAGGGGATCCTTAACTTGGGGCCGATGGTCTTCGAGCGCGGCCGGGGCGGCTTGAATTTTATCAAGAGACAAAACAGGACCATTATCTCCTTCGGCCAGGAACTCGACGAGGTTAACGCCCGAATTTGGCTGTTTAGATATAGTATACCAATGGGCCAGCAGTCGTTCCATAGTAGATGAAACCGCGGCCCTACGTGCTTCTCGATCGGTGTCAGACATCGGCCTCGGGGAGGAAATTGGCTAATCCGAGTCTCGCCGAATCCTGGTGGACAGTCTCGGCGCCAACCTCGATAGCTTTCTGTACAGAAATCCGAGTCGGCCGGCCTTCATCATTGAAGCCTTGCAAAGTAATGTAGCCGACGTGGTCATCATAATACCGTGCTTGGATCATGTTAGTTTCAAAGGGCTGGTTATCGGCTGGGTGAACAGTGACCGATTTGCCGTCCCAAAAAACAAGCACTTGATACAATGAGGAAGGAATACAACTGGTTTGATGAATCCAATCTCGACCGAGCAGTGCATTATACTCGGTTTTGGAATCAACTACAAAAAAAGCGGTCATGTGAGTGCGACCGGCAATAGTCACAGTTAACGGAAGTACACCCTTGGTTTGCGATTTGTCGCCGACGAAACTACTCATTGTGATCCCTGACGGAATAAGTTCGTCGTTCGAGCGACGCAAGGCCTTCATGATGTTCAGAGGCAGGATATTGACGGTCGCGCCACAGTCGACAAAAACTTTAGAAACGGGATATCCCTCGATGTGGGCCGTCACATACAATGGCTTTAAATGGTGGAGTGCGGCCGATGACGAACGAGGAAATAATTCGGTCAAAGCGGCCTTCAGACTGTCATCTTTCGTTGTTGACTCATCTTCAGCAATAGACACAAAATCCACATGGCCAGTTTCCTCGGCGACTACATCACCATCGAGGAAATTCGGTTGAGCCGTGCTTGATTGAAAATCAGCAGGTAACACATGGACCATACTAATTTCCATGTTATCCAAGACTGACGGGCCCATCGGGTTGGGACCCTCCTTGCTAACCTCATCCCTCGTTTGGTCGATGACTGCGGGCTCTGTTTTTGTCAGAGTTGGACAAAAAGACTCCTCTGTCCCTTCTTCGAGGGTTTGAACCTGCGGTGCTGCTTCGGCAGCTTGTTGGTTCTGTGTGACCGCCGCAGGCGAGGTTGAGATCGACAGTGTGCTTGGGGTCAGGACCTGCACCTGCTCTTGGTAGTATAGCCGGGCATCTCTGGTATCGAGATAAGCATCCAGACGTGCAACACGTGCTACTTCATCGGTCGTGAGGCCGAAGAGAGAAACCGCCGAAAATACTTCGAAGTGATATCGTAAATACTGAAGATCCTCCATTGAGAAAGGAAGGTCGGCTGCAACGATATCAGTGTATGGGTCGACTTCAAATCCAAGGACACGGGCTTCTCGTATGTGCTGGAACCTTGCCTTCAATCCCGGGTCAGAGGTCTTCTGGATGACGCGCTCGGCGTCCGGACAAGTCAGGACTAGATCAATGGTGTCCTGGCATGCTTTCGGCAAACCATACAGATCGTTGGCCGAATGTTTCTTATGGAATTCGCGCATATATTCTAAAGCCTCCCCAAGGAATGGTGGATGCAAATTCCGTCGAATTTTAATCAACGGTTCTTGTATAGCTGGCTGGGCTAATTTGCTCTCGGCCTCTTGCCTGAAATGCTCGAGGCGTGCCTTCATCTCCCCTGGGCGAAGAAGAAGTTTGATCTGTTTATCGGCTTCTTCGAACGTGGTCTCGATATCTCGGTCGACCAACCGTTTCCCCTGACCCAACTCTGTCATAATAGCTGGAGATGGTCGTTCATCACCAGTAGCAACTGTGTCCTTCGGCCGCCATTTAGGGGCCGAAGTTTCTTGGGCTGCCTGCCGACGGGCCATGCAATCTATCCTCTGGTGCCGGCGTTTCTGGGATTTGGACAACGCGGTGTAGACGCCTTTCGAAGAATGATACGTGTACCAACGTTGATCTTTAGGCTCGGGAGGTTTGAAGGTTTTTTGACTCCGCGACGATTCCGAACTACCAGAATTACGCGTATAATAGTCCTCGTCATAAAATGAAGCGCCAAAATCGAGGCGCCGCCTGACTGAGGATGTCTCTTCCATCTTCACTTTTGGGCCGAGCCTATCAAAAACCCCTTGGTGTCGGCCGACGCCGGCTGCTTTTTGCTGAATTGCGGCCGTAGGTCGTTCTGTGATAGGCGAAGATGGTTTCTTCTCTGGCTCACTGCCGACCTTCGCTCTACATTTACTGCAAAAAACCGCCGTCCCACTATCTTCATCGGTGCTATAATCCCTCATAGGTTTAACAATAGCAGGTCCTGTTAAAGCTGTAGGTGGTTTGTTCGAACGAAAATCGGCCATGAAACGTGGCCGAGAATTCTGAGTACGAAAGTCTTGCGTCGCAACAACTTCGGCCTTCCCTTTTCCTTTGTCCTTAGGTAGGTATGCATCGACCATATTCACGGTTGCTGTGGGGAAAGGATCAGCATCAATACTCATCTTCTTCTCTGGAAATTTCAGTTTTCCATTATCAATCCAGCTCTGGACGTTGTCTCGAAATACGACACAATTGTTTGTCGTATGTTTACTTGAATTATGGTATTTGCAATACACCTTTCCTTTGAGCTCTTCGGCCTTGGGAATGTTGTGACCAGGCCGAAGTTTGATGATCCTTGCTGACAACAGTTGATCAAAAATTGCGTCAGCCTTTGTAATATCAAAAGTATACACTTTTGACGATTTCAATGTTCCTTCAGTGGCCGAGCGGCTTTTGACTTCCCTGGAGTCAACTTGAGTCAAGGCCTTGCAAACGTATGGCTTATCTATTACTATCTCAGCCGCATCCACACTAACGCATTCATCCTCGGTTGACGCATAACTGACGGTAGGATTCTTGTAAATCGTCCCCCGAGACGGAGTTTTCGAAATCTTTTCCTCGCGGAGCAAATAATCATACTGTTCGACATGTTGGGCTAATTCATACATATCCCGAACATTTGCCCCCAAGAATTTCTTTTTGTATTCGACGTCGAGGCCGTTCAAAGCAAGCCGGACGAACTCGACTTCGGGCAAGGGTACTCGGCACCAATTCCTGGCTGATTTGAACCTGGTAAGATAATCCATTGGGGACTCATCTGATGCCTGAGCCATCCTTGCTAATGAAGAAACCGACACCTCCAACCCTGGTCGATAAAACTGCTCGTGGAATTTCTCGACCAACTCCTCCCAATTTTGGATGGAATTAGGAGGGAGATTGATATACCAAGCAAATGCCGAGCCGGTCAACGAGAAGTTGAACAGCCGTAATTTATGGAAATCACTATGAACATCGCCGCATTGCGCGGTGAAACGAGCCACGTGCTCCAACGAAGACAAGGACGATTCACCGGCAAAAAGGCTAAAATCCGGAATCTTGAAACCTTTCGGATATCCGAACGTTTCTATGTAGGCCGGGTACGGATGGATAAACTTAGGAAACTTCGGCCCTTTCTTCATGGCCGAGTCGATCATCCGCTGAACCTCGGTCATATCAACAGGTGTTGCTTCGACCCTCTGGTCGATTCCGTCCGACCTACTATTTGACCCTCCGACCTTTTCCAAGTCAATTGGTTTGGGCCGAGCAGGAATTGGCTCGGCCTGTACCATTGGTAACGGATTATTTCTTGGTGGCAAGCGCTGGAGAGGATCGAAAGGCCTGCCGTCACTGAATTTACTAACCAGCATTTCGAGCAGTCTGGTTTGCTGCTCAGTGGAATTGAGTATCACGTCATGTAGCTTGTCAATACCTCGGCTAAACGTCTGCTCAACTGACCGAGACTGCTCGTCGAGTCGCTTTCGAAGAAACGACCTTGTTGGTGGGTCAGATCCTTCACCGCCATCCTCGTCGCAATCCTCCACTATCCCTTCATTGAGAACACAAGTGTTCCTGTTAGGGATTTCTAGACTGCGGTGTTGACCGCCGAGATTAACTTCCCTTTCTCGGCGAGTCGCACTTGTGGACTCAGGTGTCCCGGCGCTAAGGGGATTCTGCGCCTGTGGCACACTTTGTCCTACGTTCTGAATCGGTAAATCGGCTGTTGATTTTCCCATAGCTGTTTTCTTTTTTACCGATCGCGTTTCAATTGGCATGAACTTCGTAGTTTTAGCACTGGGTCCCACCGGGCGTGCCAAAATGTTGACCCTAAAATCTACCAAGCCTACGTGGCGCGCAGGCCGAATATATTCTAAGCTAACTACGTCCTTCGGTGATTGCGGGGCGTGCCAACTCGTCGGCCGAGGCTCGGCCGAGGAGTAAATTTGATGATGCTGCGTTGGGTCGCGCTACTGACTTCTGCGTCTTGCGATTGCGGCCGAGAAAGGAACGCGTCTCGGCCTCTTGGGTTCTCGAGCCTGAAGACAAGGCTGCTATTTCTTACAAAGTTCACGAACCGAATTCGGCTTACAATGTGCCGAATGTAATAACTGTAACACCTCACCTCGCCGAGAAGGCTAATGAGATGACCTCGACCAACAAGGATTCGAAAACCCTTCTCGACCGAGACTTGGATAGGCAATCGACCGTTCTCGCCGCAGTGCTGTTGATGCCAACGGAAGATACTGCGAGACCGACCGACTCTACGGTGACAGAGCTATCTATGCCGACTTAAGATATCACCGGTTGCTTCCACAGTGCTGTTGATGCCAACGGAAGATGTGTCAGCGAAAAAGGAAAAGAAAAAGATCTCAAGTTGTGAGAGTTTGCGCAGGGCAATTTTGTATTGATTTTTGTGGGGCTTTCCTGATGCACAGCTTCCGCTATTTATAGCACTGGACCCCGAATCTGAGATAGAATCCCATTCGGACTAGGTTTTCCCTCTCCGGATCAATATCACCTCGACCAGTCCTGTTTTCATTAGGATTGTGAACCTAGTCCTTATTCGAGCCCTATCCGCTTCTAGGTTGTTAATCCTGCCGAGAATCCCTATTGTATCAGGACTCGGCTTGTCATTGCATTTTGACCTAACTGGCCTAGGTTTGGAAGCCCATAAGCTGAACGATCCATGGTCTTCTTGTCGCAAGGCCTTCCGGGCCGAGAATGGCTCTACACTCGGCCCAAACTATTATTTTGGGCCCAAACAACTGCATAACTTGAATTATATCTACAGGTGTTTGAGACTCACCCTTTTTTGGCATCAGAGGGGGGGGGGATAAAGAATAAAACAAAACCATGATTCATTTTAATGCTCATTTTCTTTGATGTTTGATTGCTTAATATCATTTCAACTCAACTCTTACTTTGAAGACTTATGATTTCATATACACTTTTCTTTTGTATGTGTTTGGGTGAGGTTTTTGTTTGTTTTCGTTTGTGTGTATGTGCGTGTCATTAATTAGGCAGCTCTCATTAGTTTCTGCACACAATCTGAAATATATCTTGATTGATACCTCAAGAAACTAAATTTTATTATTTCACTTTCTTATGCTAACTCATTTGGTTGACTGCTTTTATCAGGTTTGATATTTCTAATTGCCGGGGGTGATATATTTAACATTTATGTGTCTCTGGAATTCAGAATCGTATAATGTATTCCAATTCGTATACCATAAAAATGGGTTATTGGTGTAGCAGTTGTTATCGGGGCTATAAAGTAAATGTTTTTAATGGTAATCTTTGTCTAGATGTCAAGGTTTGTGGAATAACTCCTTTTTGGCAGACTCAAAAGATTAAGGGCGAATGGTACATGTGTCTTTTTGTCACTTTGGATTGTTCATATGATTAAGGGTTGAATGAGTGAGATTTATTATTTACATCCACATCATTTATACTTTAAGCTGTAAATATATATTTATTTTGGGCTGTGGGACTTCCGACTCTTTCCGTAATTGGGGTTGATTTGTTCCTGTTTATTTATAAATAGGGCAGAATAATGCTAACATTGATTCTGATGTACTGGTTGTAGGTGACTGTGTGTCAAACGTGTGGCGACAGAGGTATCGAAGATGCTTTGCTTTTCTGTGACAAGTGCCAGAATTATGCTCTTCATCGGTATAACTTGTTTCCATTGTGCTTTCGTATTTTCAGTCCCTGGAAAAAGATGTGAAAATACTGTTATTTATGCATCACATTATCCTAAAAGAAATGCTCAGTTCCTGGTTATTAAAGTTTGGGTCAGTCCTTAGAGTTGTTGCTGAAGTTGAAGTTGGATTAGTTCTTGAAATCATATGTACGGTTATAAGAACACACAAAGTGGCCAACTTCAAATTCTCAATATTTTTTCAATTGATTCGACATTGTTCAAATGACGACTCTCCTCTTTTATTTCTGTTTTCCAGTTATTGCCTTAATGTACCAGCAGAAAATATTTTTGATGAAGATCTGACTTGGCTTTGTGAGGATTGTGATCCAAAGATTGTAAAGCTTTGTAGAATTGATAAATCAGTAAGATCAATGGAAATTTGTCATAACAAGAAGTTCAAGAAGAGGAGGAAGAAGAGTAAAAGAAAGACTTTACCTATATACGGGGCTAAAAAGAAGGTGCAGAAATGTGCAGGGGCGAAGATGAAGGTGCAGATATGTGAAGGGGCTAACACGAAGGTGGAGATACATGAAGGTAGTCCCTCTGAACATGAGGCCGAGGGTAGTAATGATTGTGATAATGGTCAGAACCTTGGTAGTCAGTGTGACGAGGTTCGTGAGGATCAATTGAATTCCTCTGATGACGTTGCCAAATCTGTAAAAACTTCTCTAGTTACTACTTCCGACCCTTTAAATACCTCAGAAATAATTTGTTATGTTGCTGCACAGCCTATTATTGATCCAGTCTGGAGGTAAGACTTTCTAGCTTTCCGACTCGATTGAGTTTATGGTGAATGTGTACAAGCACATCTAGTGCAGGGTATAACTGTGAGATGGTTTGTCTAAATGACAGGGGTAGCCTCAGCATATTCAACAAAGACTTCAACATTGTTAGTGGACTTGTAGCCCATCTCTCTAGCTTAGCCTGTCCAAAAGTACGTGAGGAGGCAGAATTGCTACCGTTACTGCTTTTTCCAGAATTGGTTAATAGAACAGATGTGTGGCCCAAAGCTTTCGAGAAGTGCGGACCTAACGATCAGAGTATTGCTCTTTATTTCTTTTCTGATAACGAAAGGTGATAAATTTGACTCTTGTTTCTTGTTTCCATCTACTTTCCCTGTATTGATTGGATTACTTAAAAGCTGACGTTCCTCTTCTTTTCTCTTCTTTTTTTTTGGGTACAGAGATGAGAAGGATTTTGACACCATGGTGGCTAGCATGATCCAGGATGATCTAGCTATGAGAGCTGTGCTGGACGATGCTGAGCTCTTAGTTTTCACGTCAATCATACTGCCAGAGCAGTATCGGAGTGAGTCCCGAAATCTCTACTAGTTTGTAGCTTTTCTACTTCCTTTCCTTCCATTAGTAAAGAAAGAAAAATCTGTACAGCTCGTCTGGAAAAGCGAATAACATGATTGCATTTACCGGGTTGCAGGATTTCAGGCAAAGTTTTATTTGTGGGGAGTATTTAGGGCTAAGCAAATTCCGCAGTTAACAAATAATAACGTCGGGGTCGAGGAGAATGACGTTGCAAAGCCGTTAACCTGTTATGGGCAGAGTCCAGTTAGTACGTTGAGCAACGATGTAGAAATTACTTGTGCTGCTGTACCTCTTAATTCCTATTGTCCATCGGTCATGTGATTGTTTGTAATCAAACCCTGTATATTGTGTTTAGTTTAACCTCAAGATGTTCATAATTTTAGTGATGCATGGACGTGGTTTTGAAGTGCTAGACTTGTTGTCCTGCCTTTTATATTTAGGGCAGCTTTGTTCCTGATGGATAATAATTAATTGAGAAAGTTGCACATATACCACGTGGACTTTAGGCATGTGTGCAAATACCACCTGAGCTAATTATTTTTTTCACAATTTACCACCGAAACTTAAATTTATAGCAAAGTTTGGGTGGCCTCCACATACTGCACATCAACATTTGAAAGTTTAAAACCTTCCAATGAATTGATATTGTAGTGTTGGTTTTTTGTTTTATGCTTGGCATCAAAACAAAATAGGAAGGGTGGTGTTATTCACATAATCTTTTCAAACTTTGGCTGTCAGATTGAGTGAATTGAAAATGATCGAAGGAAATAAATTAATAAGAGTTGTGTAAGAAGTAAAAATAGGTGTGTGGATAACATCGTTGAAAAAGAAATGTTAAAATTTAATTGTTCATTCGTTTCTCATAAAATGTTCACAGACAGAGACGTAAATGGGCTTCACCCCACAAGAAAACCCTCCAATGTGGTCAAAATAAAGAGGTCCAAGAGTGGCTGGAAAAGGGAAAAAAACAAAAAACTTTAGAAGCCGAAGTGAAGGATGATCCACCACAACTGCCAAGGAGAGAAATTTACATGTCGTCATGTCATTTCTCTCTCTCTCTCTCCCAGCACGGTATGAAAAGAAAAGAGGAATGCCGAATGCGAAATTAAAGGGATAATTGATGAATGTAAAATTGTCAAAGACATAGTAAGTTATAGTTTGTTGCCAGTCCTTTTCAGCATGTTATAAACGTACCAAAATATTATTGTTATCATTTTCATTTCTCATAGTATGCGCAACTACAAGGAAAAAGGACCTAAGGGTCAAGGTTGTGTATCACTTGTCATACCACACTAGTAGATGAAACAATTGTTTTCTAGCGTGCTCGTATCTTACATTATTTTTAATACTAGTTACTTGCCCTATTCATGCTTGTTAATCATTTTAAATACTTATCTTTTTGCTTACTATGTCATCAGGCCGTCAAAGTGCGTATCGTGAAGAGTTGTCATTTTCTTTAGATACCACGTTTAAGGAGAAAGAACTCAATTTGCGATTACTGATGGGCAACGAAGTGCCTACTACAATTGCCATCACCATAATCACCGCCACCACCACTAGTCCCTAACACCCAATAGGTAGTTGGGGATCTTTTAGCATTTTGGTAAAAGAAATATCACTATATCAATAACTAGTCGATACAATATTAAAGGCTAAAATCAATATCATTTTAACTTAACGTAGTAGATTATGAAACTTTCATTATTTCAAGTCGATAAATATATTACATTAGTTTACAATTAGATTGTTTCTCATCTATGTTGAAATAAATAGTATCCCTCCTTCATATATAGTTATATAACTTGCACGTATCTCTATATCCCTTTATTAGGTTAAGAAAAGCTGATGTCCAACCTGGACTGCTATTAATCCAGCCAGTTGAAGCCGCCAACCTAAATCCAAGTTTTCTTTTAATAATCAATGTTACAGTCTGATCTTTTGTGGAATAATCTTTCCTCAATTATGTGCACTTAATTCTTAACCAATCCCAGCTTTGTTATCCCATACTTACATAATATAAAATTATTAAATATAAAGGTACGAAGCACGCAAATGAATATGTTGACTTTGAGGCCAACAATAGATGTCTCATTAAGCACCACGTTAACGGCAATACTTAATCCTAGTCTTCTAGAGGGAAGGGATAATAAAGAGAGCAAGTGAAGGATATTTACTTTTACGAGTCAAAGAGCAAAGCTAGGAAAGTTCTTTGATTAACTTACACTGTTGTTAATTAGTTAAAGTAAAATTAATTTGTAAGAATTCAGTTAACCACGAACACATGCGCATACACACAGATATATATTATGGTGGAGTTGGAGAGTCCTGGACTGGACCACTCGTGTCGTCGAGTATGCAAATTAGTGAAGTAATTAAAGCTCAATCCAGAAGGCATTTTATCGTTGGTACTTAGCAGGGCTAGCCTGGCTGACCATTAACTATTTTGTTCGGGTCCGGCCGGTAGATTTTGTTGGAAAATATTAGTATTTAGGTTTATTTTAGTATTTGGGTTTTACTTGTTAGTTTAGGATTTTGGTCTAACCCATCGGAGTTAGGGTTTCTTAAGTTTAATTCTCTATAAATATTGCTTGTAATTTAGTTTTGAAAAATATGTTAGTCACAGTGTAGCCTCTTAGGGTTTTGTAGCCGTTCTGCCATTCTTGTCTTTTAATAATATTCTTATTATTTTGTAATCTTGTTTGTTCCGCACTCTGATATTCAGCTTGGTATCAGAACGGGTTCAATCCTTAGCGTTCAATCCGTTCTCGTTAGTATCAATTTGTTTGCCTTTGTTGTCGTTTGTTTTAGATTTGTTAGTTGGTATTGATTGTTTGCAAGGAAAAGAAAAATGAAGGAGAAAAAAAAAGTTTTGCTTGCAGAGGAGAAGATCCCCCAGCAAATGAAAAAAAGGGGACGAAGGAGTAAAGAAGGTAAAAAAAAAAAAAAGAACCACGGAAAGGAAAAAGAAGGAAGAAAAAAGGAAAAAGAAGGAAGGAAAAAAAAAATATATGGCTGCTGTGTTTTGAGGTTTAGGGCCCACGTGATGCTGCTATTTGGGCTTGTTTCTGTAGCTTCTTATTGCCTTCTACAACGATCACTCGAGTGTTTGAATTGGTGACCACTAGAGTGACGTTGGGTAGATGGTGAACTAGATTTTTTGGCAACGGCATTGATATTGGCATTGACATCGGCATCGGCATTGGCATTGGCATTGGCATTGGAATTTGGAGTTTTGCATCGACATCTACTTTGGCAAACCCATGTCGTGTACCGTCATGAGTTTGACGGGAGGTGTTGGAAAATATTAGTATTTAGGTTTATTTTAATATTTGGATTTTGCTTGTTAGTTTAGAATTTGGGCCTAGCCCATCCGAGTTAAGGTTTCTTAAGTTTAGTTCTCCATAAATATTGCTTGTAATTTAGTTTGAAAAAAATATGTTAGTCACAATGTAGCCACAATGTAGTCTCTTAGGGGGTGTTTGTTGCATCAGACTGTCTCGAACTGGACTAGCTTCAGGGACTAAGCCGGACTGGCTTAGACTAGACTAAGCTGGACTGACTTAGTGAAGCGTTTGATGCAGTGTCAAACTATAATATTATATTATTTAATCTATATTTATTAATATTTTATTTTTAATTTAATATATCAATTAATATTTTATTATTACTTTATCTTTTCCCTATTTTTCTACAACCCTCTCATATCTCTACATTCATTTTTTTCTCCGCCTCTCTCTCCCCATTCCCCTTTTCTGCCATTTTTGTCCTACCTTTTTTTATAGCAAATCCTCTTCCTCTTCACTTCATCTTCTTCGCCTCCTACCTCTGCACTTCACCTTTCCTTTTTGCCTCTTCACAACCTTTTCACTGCCTTTGCACTTCGCCTCCTACCTCATTTTTTCCAATGAGTTGCAGGTTTCCCGATGGGTTTTCCAACTAAACCTCATCGGATTAGACGAGGTTTGCACCATTAACAAACTCTTCCCCATCTCTGGTCCCATATTCGAGCTTTGCATGCTCGATCTGTCATGGATTCGGAAAAAAACCCAAACCGGCCGAGACTTCCAGGCCATTTTCTGGCCACCTCCGATCACCTTTTGGCCTCGATTCAGGTAGAATCATAATCCCTTCACTCCCATCTTCAATTTGGTATTTTATATGAAAATTGGTTGTGAAAAGCATCCCATGGTTTTCGAGGGTGAGTGGTCGAGGAGCAAGGCGAGGAGATGAGAGGGGGCGAGAAGGGACAGTCTTAGCTAGTCCCATGGTTTTCAAGGGGTTTCGTTAAGACTGGCTAATCTCGGATTTAGTCTAGGCGAGTGAGACTTAGTCTCATTAAACCTAGTCCCTGTTAGGAGCAAACATGGGACTGGACTAATCCTTAGTCCAGTCCAGTCCAGTACACTTTAGTAAGGGCAAACAAACGCCCCCTTAGGGTTTTGTAGGCATTCCGGCATTCCTGTCTTTTAATAATATTTTTATTATTTTGTAATCTTGTTTGTTCCGCACTCTCTGATATTCAATTGATTTAAGGAAGATGAATTGGCCATATAACATTTTACATTTTATTTTTCCAATTGGATAACTTGGGCATAATCCCCATGCATGCATGCATGCAAAATTGCAATTTTTTGAAAGTTCCAAAACTCTATAATACTAATTAGTTTCTGTTTCATAATAAAAAGTCAACATTACTTTGTTGGATCGTGAACGGCAGCTCTCTATAAGTTTAGATTCTGCAAGATTGGAAATTTGTCGATGAAGAATGTAGCATATTGTTTAAATGTTTCAAGCCTAGCTAGGTGGTTAATTGTCATTTTTGTGGTCCAAGTTGGTAAATACACAAGTGATAAGATTCAACTGGCGACATTTGTGTAAAATTCACTAACCCTATGTTTGGATGGAGAATTTCTAAATTATCACAGAATTTTAAATGACAGGAATTACAATTGACAGTAATTAAATTCCCGTTAATTGAAATTTCATCGTTTGGATGTTGGATACATAGAAATTACAAAATGACGGGAATTCCAAATCTCATTGTTTGGATATTCTCTAGAATTTGTATTAAATAGAGGAATACAAATTTGAATAAAAACATTAAACTGGTTATAAATCATCAAGTGTAATGATCAGCTGTTGGAACAACATCATAGTACTTCTCCATGGTTGCAAATATCTACCGACCTTGATCAGCAATACCGGCATGGTTGCAAGCTGTCAGCACTCCTATAAAAGTAATCTTGTTAGGTCTTATCTCAGTCGTCGACATCTCATGAAATAATTCTATCGCTGCACTTGCAAGACAGTGCATTGCAAACCCCAAAATCATTGAGCTATAAGAAAATATGTTTCTTTCCTTCACTCCCTCAAAAACCTTGAATGCATTATCCAAGCTTCCACACTTGGAGTACATATCTATCAATGCAGAACCCACAAGAACATTTTCAGTAGGCCCAAAACCGGATTTCTCAGCAATGTCTCGAACCCAATTAGCATAAGTAGAAAAGTTGATTGAAGTAGAAAAATCCCAGTAAATCCATAATTAATATAAAGGTACCTCCAGCTACGTAGCTTAATTTTTTTTGTCGAATTAATAATTAATGTTGGGAGCAAAAAAAAAAAAAAAAAAAAAAAAGAGGAATTATGCTTAATGTGTTGTAAACTTCTAGTTTAAGTGTGATTGTGTAAATCCTAAATTAGATTTGATTCTAGTTATTCTTTCCTATATGGACTTGTATTCCTTAGCGATCAAGGATTTCTTCTCTCCCTTATTACTATAAATAAAGGCACAACTTAAGGGGAATAACATATATTCCTCTACACAACCTACAAACACATCTCTCTATATTTCATCTCGTGCTGCCGGCCCCCTTCCCCTATCAGTTAAATATAAGCCACAACACATTATTAGCATGATCTTACCACTGCGCTTAGGAATCTGATGTGGAAGCTTTCTACATCAAACCAGTTTATCCATATGATCACGCAATCAGGATCTTCCAAAACAACGGTTTTTATCTCGATATTTTTGCAGCCCTAATAGCATGAACATTCACCATAATGCATGACCCAACTTTACATTTTTCAAATTTTAGATTCTACATAAATTGTGTATACATTATATTCATAATTGATGAATTATATGAATTTGATATATGCATGGAATTAATTGAAAAAAAATTAAAACATGATTCGTCTAGGATTCTTCGAACCTAGGAACTGAGCCAACCTCGTGGAGCATGAAGCTCTACCCCCATGAGTGAACCAAAATGACGCTGTCCTTGGGATCGTCTCAAAACCCAGAAAACCCCCACTTGCCGTCACGAGTCACGGCTTCATCGTCCTTTTAAAGGGTAGCCGCGACATGTAGTTGTGTTCTTGGGCCTTGTTCATCGTCTTAGACGACGATTGAATGAAATTCCAGAAGAATTCCTTCGAATTTCTTTTTCAAAACTTTGGTTCTACATCCCTCAATCGAGAAACCTTTTCTCTGTCACTTGGATTTATTCCTATCGAACTCACGGACCTGCACCATGGTTTTTAACCTAGAACTCAACCGCCAACAGCAGTGGCGCCGTTCTTCTTATCCGACGAAGCAACCCAGCACACACTGGGGTGTTCTGGACACCAAAACCCAAATCCCATATTGGGTTGGCCTGTTCGGCCTGCGAAAAAAAAAAAGGGATTTTTTTTAACTGGGCTCGCTTGAAGCGGCCTAACACCATGGCTTGGCCCAACACGTGGCACCAACTTGAGGGCTACGATGTCCCACATATTTTCGATGCACCAGATCCCAGCCTGCAGCTGGTGCATCGGTGCACCTGCACTGTACCGCACCTGATCAGCACCTAGTTTGGGCCCGACCTTCTTACAGCCTGTTTGCTGCTACTGGGCTTGCAGCCCAACAATTTTATGTAGGGCATAATCACCCCTGTCCATCTTAGTCTAATTTTTTGGCCTAAACCGCATAGTACAAATTTGATAAGCCTACCTGTGGGCTTAGGCCCATTATTTTGAGCCCCCAATTTTAGTTGTTTATTTTTATTTTTAGACAATGTAGGTTTTATAATTTTTTTTCACCCACACTTTAAATTTGCCCCGAAGTCTAATAATTAATTCAATTATAGACCTGAAGTTCTATTTGCATATTTTCTTGTTGCATATTTCTGTATATATAGTTGTGTTTGTTTGCAGGAACATATGAACCTGAAGTTCATAATTATTTCAAAACCTGAAGTTTCTACAAACATGCCTTGTTTGAACACCTGAATGTTTTCCTTAAAAACATCACCCATGAAAACCCGAAGTTTTTTCATGCAAATTTAAACCAATACATGTCTATTAGAACCTGAATGTTCTACTCATATGTGAATGGATTGATTTTTTCTCCATTACACTAACCATATCTTGTCCATCTATTTTGTGATAGGCACATGTCGAATTTAAGCAAACTCGACTTTACCGCTTTGGAAATCTCTGGAAGGAACTACCTCAAGTGGGTCCAAGATGTGAAGCTTCACCTCACTGCAAAGAATTTTCTTTCCACCATGAAGATGAGACGGACAACCCGGTTAGTGAAGCTGAGAAAGCCACTGCCATGATCTTCATCTGAAGACATATTTATGACGCCTTGCAAATCGAGTACCTTACTGAGGATGATCCACGAGCACTTTGGGTCCCTTTGACTGATTGTTTTTATCACCAAAATGACATTTTCTTGCCTGAAGCACGACATGACTGGCATCATTTGTGCTTCTATGACTTTAAGTCTATGAATCAATATAATTATGAAGTTCGTCGAATCCGATCACTTCTCAAGTTCTGTAACGAGACCTTGACCGAAAAGGATCTCTTGGATAAGACCTATTCGACATTCTTTGCTACTAATATTGTCCTACAACAACAATATAAGGCTCATAAGTTCACTAAGTTTTTGGATTTGATCTCTGTTTTACTTATCGTTGAAAAGCAGAATTAGCTGTTGATGAAGAATCATCAAGTTTGACCTACTGGGGTGACTGTTGTGCTTGAAGCACATTATAACACAAATAAACACCAAAATAGGCATGGTCAGGGTAGCCAGAAGCCATCCTGTCAAGGTCAACAAAGCCAAGGCCCACCTAAGGGAGGAAACAGAGCCTAGAAGCGCCCTAACCTCGATCCCAAGGCCCTAAACTTCAAGAATAAGGCAAAGCACCTGAAACCATGGATGCGTGCATGTGTTATCGCTATGGTTCAAAGGACCATTGGTCCCGTGTTTGCTGAGCTCCCCAGAAGGTTGTAGTTGAATATCATTCTCGTCGTAAGAAGTTTGAATTAAACTTTATGTAAGTGGACGAACCGGAGAGTACCAAGATAGAGGTTTCTAATTTTCAAGAGGCCGTTACCCCTATGGAAGATTAGAATTTTGGACATAAACTAATTTTCTAGTTGAAATTTAGACAATGGGGCCGAATTCTACCTAGTGGCTGAACCCCCCTTGTTTTTTGGTTAAATTTTGAACACTTTTCCTTTATGTTTGGATTATTTGTTGGTGATTTGTTTTTTGGATATTAAGTTTTAATTAATTACCATCTATGAATACTTAAATTATTTTGAATGGATATTTTTTTTTAAGAACTTTTATGCATGTGACCGATTCAAATTAATTTTCATTCTAGGTATGACTAGTGGGGAAGTTAGTTGTCAGATAGTGCAACCACGCACATCGTTTTGTGTGAACGCATCTATTTCACTAACTTCATACATAAGAATGCACCTTTGAAAACCTTTTCAGGCCCATCCAACCTGATCGAAGGATATGGTAAGGCACGTATAATGTTGTCCAATGGTACAATTTTGACCATTGATGAGGCACTTTATTCTCCACATTCCAGAAGAATATTGTTGAGTTTCAAGGACATTAGAGATAATAATTACCACGCCAAAACCTATGTGGAAAACGGAGGTGAATTTCTATACATAACTTCCTTTAAATATGGCCAGAAGCGTATTTTAGAGAAGATGAAGCATATCCTGAGTGATCTGTATACTACGACCATATAGAAAGCCACTATGTGGTCAGCTCTACCTCTGGGACCGTACACGAAATTACACTTTGGCATGATCATTTGGGACACCCTTGACGAACAACGATGTGCCATATCCTCAAATCATCACACAGGCATCCACTAACCCGAAATTTAGGTTCGAGTCAAGGAATCACATGTTAAACTTGCTCCATGGGAAAGCTTATTATTAAGCCTTTTTATAACAAGATTCGTTTGAATTCTCCTATTTTTCTACAAAGGATTCAGGGGGACATTTGTGGACCGATTCACCCTCCATGTAGACCATTTAGATGTTTTATGGTTTTGGTTGACACTTCCACACGTTGGTCACACGTGTGCTTGTTTTCCACAAGGAACACTGTATTCTCCAAATTGTTGGCTTAGGTTATCAAGCTCAGGGCTCACCACCTTGATTATCCGATTAAATCTATTCGATTGGATAATGCTAGAGAATTCATATCTAAAACTTTGATGACTATTGCATGTCGATTGGGGTTGAAGTTGAACATCTTGTACTTCATGTTCACACCTAGAACGGCCTGGCAAAGGTTTTCATTGCGCTTACAAATGATTGCTCGATCGTTAGTCATATGTACCAAGCTCCCGATCGCTGCTTGGGGCCATGTAATAT
The DNA here is from genome assembly GCF_042453785.1 of Malus domestica. Classification (NCBI taxonomy): domain Eukaryota; kingdom Viridiplantae; phylum Streptophyta; class Magnoliopsida; order Rosales; family Rosaceae; genus Malus; species Malus domestica. Next base: position 3,664,065 of record NC_091665.1, on the reverse strand, counting down.
TGCACGTAGCCATGTTGGTCTGTTTGAGGCCTGTTGTAAACCAACCATATAGCGCATTTCAATTGGTTACCGGATACAAACCCGACATATCGCATCTGCGTGTTTTTTTTATGCGGTCTATGTGCTGATTTCACCGCCCTTACATACAAAAATGAAACCTCAATGAAGGATGGGAATCTATGTCGGATATGATTTTCCTTCGATCATTCGTTAATTAGAACCTTTGGCAGGTGATTTGTTTGTTGCTCGTTTCACGGATTGTCACTTCTATAAGACAGTATTCTCGTTGTTAGGGAGATATAAGAATGTCAACGTTCCTGAAGAATGACGCGAATTATCGTGGACGACTCGTATTTTATCTCATTTAGATCCCCATACCGCTCAGTCTGAAACTAAAGTTCAATGCATATTAGATCTCTAGAGTATAGCTCAGAGTATGCCAGATGCTTTCACCGATCTAATGCGAATGACAAAATCACATATTCCAGTTGCGAATGTGCCTGCAAAGATGGATGTACCAAATTTACGACGAACTTCCTTCCTGGAAGTCCAGGATGCGACTTTGGCCTATCCATGTACATTAGCGGCTAGTCAATCATCTGCCCCTACACACAAGTGTGACAAACCACTTGGTTCAAAGGATTCACTCCCCCGGAATAGGAAACTCACGGCACAAGCACCTGAAGAGCCTACTGTGAATCCAATTGTCACTTACTCATTCTATCCAACTCATAAGGAAATTAAATTACGGAAGCTTCCTTGAAGAGACGAATCCATCTACCAAGAATCATGAGATTTCAGTCTATTATGCTAGCTTAAATGATGTTTGGTGTAGAAATGAGATGATCGTCAACGATGCATTAGTATATGCAATAGCTATTGAGACCATGTTGAGCGATGACATTGAACCCCGTTCCATTAATGAATGTCGACGTAGAACCGATTGGTCAAACTGGAATCAAGCAATCCAAGTTGAACTCGATTCGCTTGCGAAACGTAAGGTGTTTGGACCTGTAGCTCATACTCTTCCACATGTGAAGCTCATTGGCTACAAGTGGGTTTTTCATTTGGAAGTGTAATGAGAAGAACGAAATTGTGCATTACAAAGCTCATCTTGTTGCGTAAGGCTTCTCACAATGCCCTGGGATTGACTATGAAGAAACTTATTCACCCGTTATGGATGTAATTACTTTTCGCCACCTTATTAGTTTGGTAGTTTCTGAAAAACTTAGTATGCAGCTGATGGACGTAGTAATTGCGTATCTTTATGGGGATCTTGATACGAAAATTTATATGAAAGTTTCTGAAAGACTTACATTGACTGGATCAAATATTTCCAAACGTTCTCAATTCGGCTGAGGCATTCACTCTATGGTTTGAAGCAATCTGGAAGAATGTGGTATAACCGTCTGAGTGAGTATTTGACTAGTTAGGGATATGTGAACAATGAACCATGCCTTTATGTGTTCATTAAGAAGTCATATTCCAGTTTTGCGATTGTTGCAGTATATGTCGATGATATGAATCTCATCGGAACTCCTAAAGAGCTAGCAAGAACTGCCACGCACTTGAAGTCGGAATTTCAGATGAAAGATCTAGGAAAGACTCGATGCTGTCTCGGTCTCGAGATAGAGCACCGTTTAGATAGAATCTTAGATCATCAATCGAACTACACCCAGAAGGTGTTGCACCACTTTAATGAGGATAAAGTGAAGCCTTCAAGTACTCCTATGGTCTCGATTGCTAAATGCAAAATGAGATCCATTCCGCCCGAATAAGGATGATGAAGAGATTTTGGAGCCCAAAGTGCGATAGGCGCTTTATTGTACTTAGCTCAATGCACTTGACCCAACATCTCATTTGTTGTTAATTTTTTGGCAAGATACAGTAATGCACCAACATGTAGACATTGGACTGGTGTTAAAGACATCTTTGGTTACCTTAAGGGTAATACGGATCTGGGCTTATTCTATCCTTATGGATCCTCGAGTGATGTCGTTCCTCTTATCTCGAGTCGATTCTCGCCTTGTTAGTTATGCCGACGCAGGATACTTATCTGATCCGCATGAGGCGCACTCTCAAATGGATTATGTCTTTACTGTTTGAGGTACCGCAATGTCTTAGAGGTCAACTAAACAAACCTTAGTTCCCACTTCGACTAACCATGCTGAAATTCTCGCCTTACATGAAACAACTCGGGAATGCTTTTGGTTGAGAGTAGTTGGGGGCCATAATTGAAGCTCTTGCGATCTTTACCCCATAGTTGATGTCCTGACGATGATCTAGACAACGTATCATACATCAAACAGCTCAAGAAAGGTTGCATCAAAGGAGACAACACCAAGCATATTGCGCCGAAGTTCTTCTTCTCACATCAATAATAAAAGCATTAGAAGACTGACGTCACACAAATCTGTTCAAAAGACAATCTGGCCGACCTCTTCACCAAATCACTACCGAATGTGACATTTCAAAAGCTTGTTTAAGGAATTGGTATGCGTAAAATTTCTGAGTTGTAACATTGCTAGTTCTCTTTGGAATTGGGTCAAACTTAGGGGGAGTATCCTGAAGTATACTTGCTTGATCTTAATGTACTCTTTTTCCCTGTGATTACGAGCATTTTTCCTACTGGATTTTTGCTACCTAACTAGGTTTTAACGAGGCACCCACCTTAGGTTCATCATTTCCCTGATGTAGTCCAGTAAACGTTTCATTTGACTTTGCATTTCTCACGCATTTTTCCTTAGACTATGGATTTTGTCCCTACTCGAGTTTTTGCCATAGCGATAGGGTTTTTTGTGAGACTTAGTTCCTTATGAAAGTTCATACCTTATTTGAGAATATCGTGTCTCCAGAATCAATGCCGACAAGTCAACTTCCTCGACTTCTATGTGATGTCGAATCTACTTGAGTATTTACACACTCAAGGGGGAGTGTTGTAAACTTCTAGTTTAAGTGTGATTGTGTAAATCCTTGGGGATGAAGGATTTCTTCTCTCCCTTATTACTATAAATAAAGGCACTGTGTAGGGGGAATAACATACATTCCTCTACACAACATAATGATATTTTTCATCTCTCTCTATATTTCCTGACACATCCCGACCTGAATTGTCCACTAGGACTTCAAATCGAGTTGTGCTGACCGGCACCTAAAAGGTGACAAAGCTATAAGGTGTAGTGATGTGAAATATGTGAATAAATTTAAACCTAAAAGTGCCTAAATACGAGAGTGCACTGTGAGTGGGAATGAACCCATTTCACGCGTGACGTCAGAGCATAAGTAAAGTACAGTAGAGTGAATTGAGAGTCATACCATTGGAGGTAATCTCCAATACCAAGATTTGCCACTAATCCTCATCGATAAGAGAGCTTAGCTATTAAAACTTGGAGGGGTGAAAAAAAAATAAGGGTGAGTGGGCCTGAAAATAAAGTTTTAATAAAGACCTTCTAAAACATTATAACCCTTCACTGTAAAACATGTATAGTTTCCAGAAAATTATACTACGTATTAATATGAAATCAAATGCAAATCAATAGTAAATCCAGAAATATTCCAAATCACTACATATCGGCAGCAGCATAATAAAATCAGGTGCTCATCAATCTATGCTGACACATGAGTCGGAGTTGCCTAATGCAACCTGTACGACTCATAGATCAATCTATGATAACACATGAGTCAAAGTTGCCTAATGCAACATGTACGACAGTGTCGGAGTTGGTTATTGCAACCTGCATGACAGTGTCGGAGTTGCCTATTCTTGCAACCTGTACGACAGTGTTGGAGTTGCCTATTATTGTAACATGTATGACAGTGTCGGAGTTGCATAAAACATAAATATAGTTATGCCATAACTCAATCATTTCAAATAATACCATAAACTCACTTGAACTTACCTGTGCGTCCCGCGTTCACCTTAACACCTCAAAGCATTCACAACAATTATATGTAGGTAATATGCATATGGATATGCCATGTGCAATCTAAAACTCAACCGTATCATAGTATTTTAGAATATATAAATATATATGACATGGAATAAAATGCATAAATCAATTTAAAAGAATTTATGGAACTATTAATCATATATATACGATAAAAATAAAAGACTCACTCATCTGAGGACTGTGCTACGACTCCCTAGCATGAATATCAAGACGTCACGAACGATCGTCACCTAGAACAAATATTTAGTCATGTCTCAGAAATCTTATCGATAGAACACGTAACTTACATAAAACACATCCCAAAGACGTTCTAGAATGATTTGAGACCCATTGACCAAAATCAACAGGTGGTCAAAGATCAACGGTAAGGTCCACAACCCTACGTAAATCGATCTAAAAGATCTGCATTATGCTTCTAAAACATCAAACTAAAGTTTCATTACGATCCAACGGTTGGATCTCCGCCAATTGTCAATCGGTCAATGTTTTATTTTATGAACTTACAAATCTAATTTGAGAAGATCCGTAAATTAGATTCCCGATCTGTAAGTTCCCAATGTCCTCAAATATTACATACTATAATGTATTAAAGTTTGGCGACGATCCACGGTTGGATCATCGATTCATAAAATGGTCAAGTGACGGACCTTAATAGAACTAGGTTCAAACGACGGAAATTTGTCAATTGGACTTCACATACAGAATTGGAGAATCAACTTTAGCCTAGGAAGGTTAAGAGATGCTTCGGCCCATGATAGGAACATATTTATGCGACTTAGTTAGCTTGTTCTTGGGCATTTGTGTTGTTATTTCTTAGTTAATTATGTATTTTAAGCTATTTTTGTGTGTTTGTAGGTCATAATAACAAAGTTGGCAAGAAAGTGCATTTTGGAGCATTTTAGAGCCTTTTTGAGCCAAGATTGGATAGTGCAAGCATGGAGACATGAGGATGGACGTTTTTGAAGATTTGAAGGCTAGAAATCAACATGTGTGTGTGCAAGTGTGTTGACCTACAACTCCAAACATCCATCCACTACACCCATTACATCCACTCATTACCAAACATCCACCCACTACACCCATTACATCCACTCATTACCAAACACTCATCCACTACACCCATTACCAAACATCCACCCACTACACCCATTACATCCACTCATTACCACAACACTCACCCACTACACCCATTACATCCACTCATTACAACTCCATACACTCCTCTCCCTAGCCTATAAATACATCCAGCCTTCACCATAATTTGGGGGGCCATCATCCAAAGACACCACATCATCTACACAACTCTCCACCCTTCACCATAACTCACCTATATCCATCCACCACCACAAGAGACCATCCATTCACCACTCACACCTTGGTGCCGCATATTTGCAAGGAAGAAGGATTGCTTGGAGTTGTGCTAGTCATTCAATTTGGATTGCTGGAGCATTCTAGGTGTATTCTACTTTGGTTTTCAATGTTTAATTACAATTGTTTCTGTTTAATTGCAAGTATGAGGAACTAAACCTTTTTTGGCTAGAGGAGAATTCGAAACCATGAATATATTTGCAATATGAATTGATTTCTTCCAATTGTGATTTGATAAGTTGTGATTGCAATTCAATTATCTATTTTATTCATAACGGATTTGTGTATGTTTATTAAGGATGCATACTTAGTTTTCATGCATGAATTTGATGCTAGGATATAAATAAGTTTCACCTAATCGTTACAAGTTTATATTCATGAGTAGTGAAGGTTGCTTGTCACAATCGCGTTAATTGAATTCTTGGCAAACGTATCATGCATTCATAGTTACAATTGTCTCGTTAGCGTTTATGATTTTCATGGAACTTAATGATCTTTAATTGTATCTCTATTATGCATTCATATAGGGGACTTTTAGAGAATGATTTGGGTTGTCGCATGCATTCATCCAATTCAATGAGTAAAGGAAAATCTGAGGGTTAATTTGTGCATCACGGTTAATCTGGGGTGTTGAGCATCATAGTTTATTGAAAAGCAATTGGAGATTGATTTGTATGCAAGTGTGTCATGTGTGGAGAAAGACCTTCTAGCTAGCCCATCATCCATCCAAAATAACCAATTTCGTGCAAATCTGTTTAGTTCTAGTTTCTGTTTTGTTTTACTTTATTTTCGTCCAAAACCCAATCCCCCTTTACTTTAGTGTGTCTAATTAGTTAGAATCTGTTTTAGTTTGTGTTTTTAAATGTTTTGAGTCTATAGAGTCTAGTTAAGTGTTTTTTAAGTTTCTTTTTGTAAGTCAGTTTAGTTTAGATTAGCAATCCCTCCTAATCCCCGGTCCACAACGATCCCTACTTATACATATACTACAATTGTCAAAAGAGATTTTAATTTGAGTGCTTAACTTTCATCGCATCAAATTTTGGCGCCGTTGCCGGGGATTAGCAATTTTGCTAATCCCTTGTTATTTCTTTTTGTTTATTTTCATATTTTTTGTTTTAGTTACTGACTTTGTTTCTATTTGTGTCTCTTATTTTTACTTATGATATTTGATTTAGTTTTGTTTCCTTGATTTCAAGTACTAGAGAAGCAAGACATGGATTTTGCTACTATTCAAGCTCAATTGGCGAAACTTACTTCTCAATTGTCACAATATGTCGAAAGGACCACAATGCAAAGTGTCCCTACAGATGGTGTGTCCTATAGGCAAGGATATCCAACTCATCAATGTTCTCAATTCGCTGCGAATGAAGATGCTTGGGGTTATCAAGGCCGTAGCCAATCAGGGGACAACATGTTTTCCAACGCTTACAATTCGGATTGGAGAGATTATTCAGATTACAAGTGTGGAGAACCGTAACAATTCCAACAAGATGGATATTGGCGGCAAGAAGAGGAGTTCTATCACTGGCCATATGAACCATCACAGCCACCACAACAATCTGCCCAATTCAATTCAGGTACATCTTTAAATAATGATATGTTTAATAAGTTACTTATCCCTTTGAACCAGGATGTAGAAAACCGAAACAAAGAGGTGCAAAATCAAGCCAAGAAGACGGGCGAATTGGAAAAGCAATTTGGGCAAATTATGGAGTTCACGGCACAAATTCAAGAGCAAAGTGAATTCTCCAACTCAACTGTTGAAAATTTGAAGGAAGATTTTGAAATCCATGATGCTATCACTTTGGGAAGTGCTATAGAGGTTGGAGGTGAACCGAAGACATCCAAACCAAGCCAAAACATGGATGCACAGCTGATGCTCGAAGAAGAAGAAAGTAACAAGGCCACGACAAGGAAAGAACCACCCTTGCCGCAGCCCCATATGCCTTCTATGCCATCCACTACAACCAAGGTAAGCCTAAATTCAATTTGTCCTGACCCCATTTCACCAAATGTCCTTATTCCTTGCAGGATCATGCAATCCAAGGAAGAAGAGGGTGAGAAAGACATCTTCGAAACCTTTCCAAAGAATCAAGAGCAAGAAGTGGATGGGGAATGTCTAGAATTCATCAAAGAAGATACATTTGAGACGAAAATTCCCAAAGAAGTTGGATTTTATGACACAGGACAAGTCATAACTCTCAAAACACCAAATCTGGCCAAGTCCCATATCCCTGCAACCTTCAAAGATGTGGTGTTCGTAATTGAGTTTGTGTTGGAGCAAGCAAGTAAGCCATCTTCTCCAACTTCGATTTTATTATATACTAACTTGCTGATTTTGATGATTCAGGCACCTACACTAGAATTTAAACCATTGCCAGATCATGTTAAGTATCACTATCCATTCAAGGATCAATTCCATGCTATGGGCCCTATCCAAGTTTAGAATGAGGTATCGTCCGATTGGAAGAGGTTAAAGCAAGCGCTTCTTGGAAGGCAACCCATGTATTCAAATAAGGAAGATTTTTAATTGCTCCATAATCAGTTTTACGTTTCTAAAAACCTTCAATTTTCTGTAGTTTTATTTTTCCATGATTGTCATTTTTATCTGTTGCTTGTTTAATTGTTTTTGGTGTGGGTTTATTTTTGAAACACTGACAGTTATGCAAGGTATTTTTACATTCATAAAAAAGGAAAGGAACATTAAGCAGATAAATACAAGAGGGAGCATTCATAAAGGCTGCTTAGGAGAAGTCTCAGTATTCAGCGGAGCCTCAGCAGTCGGCGGAGCCCCAGAAGGAGGAGGCATCGGAGGTTGATCATTTGAGCTTCATTAAGCGGTACAGCCCCAAAAGACGAAGGCAAATGATGTTGGAACAAACCCACAAACCTCTGATGATCAAGTAAAATCTGACCATCAGATTCCTGCATCTGGTTAATCTTCCTCTTCATGTTTGTAGCATAATTATGTGCGAGCCTGTGCAATTGTTTATTCTCATGCTTAAGCCCTCTAATCTCCTGCTTGAGACTCATCACTTCAGCCGCCAATGATTCAACTTGACGGGTTCGGGCAAATAGGCGTTGGGCCAGAGAATCCTTTACAGCCAACTCATCAGATCGCTTAGCAAGTAGTCTGTTATCTTTAGGAGTGACAAGGTTCCTGGCCACCACCGCAGCTGTTATATCATTCTTTATCACCGAATCCCCAACAGTAAGAGGACCAGTAGGGGATATGAAGGATGGGCACCATATGTTGTCTAGAGAATGCGGGACTGCCTCTTCACCAAGGTTCAAGTCAAAACGACGGTCGGAGGGGCCAGACATTTTCAGAGGTGTTAAAGAAAGAAGAGGTCGGACAAGTCAAGATCGTAGAAGTGCAAGAAGGGAGTTTCTACAGGTAGAAATTCAAGTGTGCTTTGAACGTCCTGCGTACCTATATAAAAATCAGCACTCGACGGGATTTCAGAGATCGAAGAGGCGAGCTCAGAAATCGAAGAGGCCAACTCAAAAATCGAAGAGGCGCTAGCTTTCTTAAAAGCTAGGCTTGCTCAGAAACCACGGCCAATCCTCTTTTCTAGATTTGTCCGCACTTGTCACATGCAACCTCTGCACTCGACGGGATTTCAGAGATCGAAGAGCCAAGCTCAAATATCGGAGAAGCATCTGCTTTTCCAGACGTGTCAGCATCTATCACATGCAGAGTCAACTTTGCGAAAATCACGGGCAGTTTGTCGAAGCGTCGATTCCAGATATCGAAGAGGCACTTGTTTTTTTTCAAATGTGTCAGGGCCTGTCACATGCAGACTCAGCTTTGCGGAAATTACGGGCAATCTGTCGAAGATCTCTTGTGAAGTAGAAAGCACGTGAAGTTTACTATTAAATCATCCAACGGTTCCTGACAAGAGTGAAAGAATACTACCGGCTATTAATTTCTATAAATGTCACCCTTCACCCTCCATTGCAAGGCAGACAGACATAACCCTTCTTTTTCTCCGAGAATGCCTTTCGAACAAACCCTCTCGAGTCACTCAGTGTTCCTTATTCCTTGGGGTACCTCTGCAAAGAACTCATCCAAAGAAAAAGTATTTCATATCATGAAGGTTGAAAGCAAGAGTATCTCATATCATGCTTTCTCCCTGTCCTTCTTCTTGTCGTTGTTTTGGGACAAGGAGAAAGAGAGCAATCAACCAGCACTTGGTATCAATCTTCCGATTTGGAACCGACTGCTTGGAACCCCTTCCTGATTGCTTACCTAGTCTTGCTCTTTAGTACTCATCTTCATCATCTTATGCTTCCTCTTCGTCTACCATATCTGCTTGGGGAACAGATAAGGGAAGTGAAAATGATACCTCGAAGCATGTGGAGACAAGGTACTAATTCATCCTCAGCTAGGGACAAGGAGAAAGAAAGCAAGAGATAGGCACTTGGAAAGATTGAAGAAAGAAACAGACCAACACCTCTACCTCGTGCCTGCCTTCCGTGTAGAAGAAACAAGCAGAGAAGAATGCAGACTGCACAATCAAATTAACCCGGTAGAAGGAGTCTGATTTGAAACCAAAGAACTCTCATATTCCTCGCTCAGAATTCCAAACCAGTTCGAGATCAAAGCTGTGGAAAGATAACAAGATCATCTATCTCCAAATCCAGATTTGCGTTCTTAAACTCTACTCTATCTAATTTTTATTGTGTGAGTATTTGCTTGTTTTTGTTTTGTTTCATTTTGTTTCTTTTGTTTTGCTCGAGGACTAGCAAAAGCTAAGTGTGGGGGAATTTGATAGGAACATAATTATGCGATAGGAACATATTTATGCGACTTAGTTAGCTTGTTCTTGTGCATTTGTGTTGTTATTTCTTAGTTAATTATGTATTTTAAGCTATTTTCGTGTGTTTGTAGGTCATAATAACAAAGTTGGCAAGAAAGTGCATTTTGGAGCATTTTAGAGCATTTTTGAGCCAAGATTGGATAGTGCAAGCATGGAGATATGAGGATGGACGTTTTTGAAGATTTGAAGGCTAGAAATCAACATGTGTGTGTGCAAGTGTGTTGACCTACAACTCCAAACATCCATCCACTATACCCATTACATCCACTCATTAACAAACATTCATCCACATCCATCCACTACACCCATTACATCCACTCATTACCAAACACTCATCCACTACACCCATTACATCCACTCATTACCAAACATCCACGCACTACACCCATTACATCCACTCATTACCACAACACTCACCCACTACACCCATTACATCCACTCATTACAACTCCATACACTCCTCTCTCTAGCCTATAAATACATCCAGCCTTCACCATAATTTGGGGGGCCATCATCCAAAGACACCACATCATCTACACAACTCTCCACCCTTCACCATAACTCACCTATATCCATCCACCACCACAAGAGACCATCCATTCACCACTCACACCTTGGTGCCGCATATTTGCAAGGAAGAAGGATTGCTTGGAGTTGTGCTAGTCATTCAATTTGGATTGCTGGAGCATTCTAGGTATATTCTACTTTGGTTTTCAATGTTTAATTTCAATTGTTTCTGTTTAATTGCAAGTATGAGGAACTAAACCTCTTTTGGCTAGAGGAGAATTCGAAACCATGAATATATTTGCAATATGAATTGATTTCTTCCAATTGTGATTTGATAAGTTGTGATTGCAATTCAATTATCTATTTTATTCATCACGGATTTGTGTATGTTTATTAAGGAAGCATACTTAGTTTTCATGCATGAATTTGATGCTAGGATATAAATAAGTTTCACCTAATCGTTACAAGTTTATATTCATGAGTAGTGAAGGTTGCTTGTCACAATCGCGTTAATTGAATTCTTGGAAAACGTATCATGCATTCATAGTTACAATTGCCTCGTCAACGCTTATGATTTTCATGGAACTTAATGATCTTTAATTGTATCTCTATTATGCATTTATATAGGGGACTTTTAGAGAATGATTTGGGTTGTCGCATGCATTCATCCAATTCAATGCGTAAAGGAAAATCTGAGGGTTAATTTGTGCATCACGGTTAATCTGGGGTGTTGAGCATCATAGTTTATTGAAAAGCAATTGGAGATTGATTTGTATGCAAGTGTGTCATGTGTAGAGAAAGACCTTCTAGCTAGCCCATCATCCATCCAAAATAACCAATTTCGTGCAAATCTGTTTAGTTCTAGTTTCTATTTTGTTTTACTTTATTTTCGTCCAAAACTCAATCCCCCTTTACTTTAGTCTGTCTAATTAGTTAGAATCTGTTTTAGTTTCTGTTTTTAAGTGTTTTGAGTCTATAGAGTCTAGTTAAGTGTTTTTAAGTTTCTTTTTGTAAGTCAGTTTAGTTTAGATTAGCAATCCCTCCTAATCCCCGGTCCAGAACAATCCCTACTTATACATATACTACAATTGTCATAAGAGGGTTTAATTTGAGTACTTAACTTTCATCGCATCAGCCCACGTGCCGCTGTACATGGCAGTCGGCCGCCCCGACTCGCCGAAAAATCTAACTATTTCTAAAAATTGTCAAACTTCACAGAAATGAAGATCTCAATGAGTAGAGCAAGTTTTATACATGTGACCAAGTCCAATTTGATCAGGAAAAGCCTCAAATCGCCTCAAACCCACCGAAACCCTAGAAATGAGTGCACTTCGATTTGTCGTCGCCAGTGCTCCGCTGCCAATACCAATGCTTGGGTTTTGTTCTTGGGTCTAAGGGAGGAGTTTTGGTAGTGGTGATCGAGGGTAGGTGTTTTAGAAATGGGTGGATTCCCGGTGAAGGTTGCTCGAACCTGTGGGTGAATTTCTAGCAACATCGGGCTAAAATTTGTCGAGTTTAGCTAAAATTAGGTGCTAGGGAGGTTATGATGAGGTTAGGTGATAATGGAAGGTTGAAGAAAGCCGGAATTTGGACGGAAAGCATGTCAGAATTTGAGTAAGGGTGCGGGTTGGGTCGTGGGACTAAGGGATCCGGCCGATCAACTCCTCTCTCTTTTCCCCTCATTTCTTCTTCTTTTGATTAGTCAGCCTTCACTCTCTCTTCACGTGATTTGGCCCACTCCCTCATTTCTCTCCTGGAACTCTTCTCTCCTCCTTTAATTGGGCAGCTCTGCCTAATCCTTCTCCTCTGTTTCACCTCTTCCCCATTTCTATTTTATTCCCCTCAGCCACACACATGTGGCATAATAATTTAGTAGTATAAAATAATATAATATAATTAAAATAGTGATTTCTTCAAAATACTTTCGGGTTCGTAGCTCCATGAAACTTTAATCGTAGCTTCAAATTCATTTTTGCTTGCGTCTACGCGTTCGTATCGTCGAGTACTTTATGAATATGCTAAAAGAATATTTCGTACGTCTCACTACATGTTGGTCAATGAAAGTCAAAACCTTTACCTCTAGGGCATTTTTGTAAATTCACACTTTTAAAATTTATAAAATCATAGAACTAGCGACGGGTTGTCACATTTCTTCTCTGTGCCGCCGACCCTCTTCCCTTGTCAATTAAATATGGGCCACAACATAATGATATTTTTCTTTGCAATATTGGCATAGGTCCAAGATCGAATCATCATTGTTGATAAATAAAAAATTTAAATGATAGTTTAGGCCTCGTTTGTTTAAGGTTGGATTGGATTATAACTCACAATAGTTTAGGTAATGTTGAAAGACTTTTCTTGGGGATCGCAATAACTTGTTAGGATTGCAAAGTTATACCAGAGAAAGCCTGGCTAACCAACATTACATGTTGGTGATGGATGTACATATCAAAGACATAGAAGAAAGAACAATATCTTGAAGTGTCCAAGAACTAGATGGTGGAATCTAAAAGGAGAAAAACAAGTCACTTTCAAACAGAGGTGGATGCATTGAGGGGCAGGGTGGTCAGTTGACCCCCCAAACATCGGTGAATGTCCATAGATAACTTGAGTGCTGACCCCTCGAATTTCGATGTGTCCATGAATAACTTGGATGGTGCCCTTTTGAAGATTGAAGTTGGCTTCATACATGCCCTTCAACTGTAAGAGTGGCTCTTCTTATTATTTGTTTTTAATAAATATTACTTTATCAAAACTACATAGTTTTGGACCCTTAGCTTAATAAAAAAAATAAAAATAAACACCCAGAGCCAAAAAAATAAACACATGGATGATGGATATGTTACTCGAGGAAGATCACAACGTGAAGCTCAAAGAGTCACAAACTTCCATCATTATCATATGGAGCTCTTTGTTGCTATCATTGATAAGCAACTTGTGGAATTAAATAGTTGTTTTGATGAGGTAATTACAAAGTTGCTTCTTTGTTTGGCAAGTTTGAGCCTGAATGATTCATTATTCATTCTCAGCTTTTGATGAACAAAAGTTAATATGTTTTGCACAATTTTATCCGAATGAATTTACTACTTGTCAACTCTTGGCACCTGAAGTTCAACTTGGGCATTACATTCTTGATATGCGTTCAAGTAGTGAATTTTCTCAATTGAAAGGAATTGGTTGCCTTACAAAAAAAATGGTGGACACGGGGAGGAATAGAGTATATAATCATGTATATTTGCTAATTACATTTGCTTTGGTTCTACCAGTTGCTACTGCTTCAGTGGAGAGAGCTTTTTCCGCTATGAATATTGTGAAGACTCCATTTCGTAACTGAATGGGAGATCAATGGTTGAGTGATAGCATGATGGTTTATATGGAGAGCAATGTTTTTTCTTCCATTGACAATGAAGCTATAATGCAACGCTTTTAAAATATGAAAATGCGTCGGGGACTATTGTAACTTGTATTGTTATTTGTTCTATAAGTTATGAATGATGGAACTATAGTTTAATCTTTAAGTTATTATATGTCTAAGAAATGTTTGTAAACTTTTATATATGACCCCCAAAATATTTTTCCTGGATCCGCCACCACTTTCAAAGAGAAATTACCCACCCAATGCATTTGGGATACAAAGGGGAACCTTACCCAAATGTAGGATTCCATGGCTAGCTGTATCTGAAGAGTTGCAAAAGGGGAATTAGTAGAGTCCAAGGATTTTGTCCACATCAAAGGAATCTTGGTGGTCGAAAGAGGAGGTACAAAAAAATTGGTTAAGGCTAAGAAGGAATATTGTAATGCCTATACAAGGAGAGAAAACTATGAAAGATATAAAATAAAGAAGAAGGAGGCGAAGAAAATCGTGAGAGAAACAAAGATAACGGTTTATGAAAATATGTATAAGCGATTAGATACCAAAGAAAGAGAGTTGGATATCTATAAACTAGCTAGAGCGAGCAAAAGGAAGACAAGAGACTTGAACCAAGTAAGGTGCATCAAGGATGAGAATGGAAATGTTTTAGTTAAGGAGAACGCGGTTAAAGATTGATGGAAAGTTTATTTTCATAATCTTTTCAATGACAGACACGAAAGGAGTACTTATTTGGGTAATTTGAGTAACTCGAAAGATTGAAAAAATTACTCCTTCTAGCGCCAAATCAAGAAAGAAGAAGCTTGTAGCTTTGAAAAAAGATGAAGCATAGAAAAATAGTGGACCCCAACAATATACAGATCGAAGTGTGGAAAATCTTGGGAGAGACATGTATAACATGGTTCATAAACCTTTTTAAAAATATTTTGAAAACGAAGAAGATGCCAAAATGAGTGGCAAAAAAGCACTTTGGTGCCTATATACAAGAATAAGGTGACATAACTATAGGGGTATTAATTAAGTTAATGAGTCATGCACTGAAGCTTTGGGAGAGAGTAATTAAGCATAGACTGAGGCAAGAGACACAGGTCTTAGACAATTGATTCGGGTTTATGTCAAGGGGCTCAACTATGAAGGCAATCTATCTCTTACGGTGATTGATGGACAATATAGAGATATGCAAAAGGATTTGCACATGGACTTTATAGATTTGAAAAAAGCGTGTGATAGGAACCTAAGAGAAATTCTTTGTAGGACTGCAATAAGAACTTGTGAAGGGCAAATTAAAAGCTTTTCATAGTCATAGGGTTATACCAAGACTCATCTTTAAGTCCTTACCTTTTTGTATTGGTAATTGATGAGTTAATTTGTCTTTTTGGATTGAAAAAAATTTATTACTTGCTATATTAAAGGTATACGTTGAAAGACCTTTCTTGTACTTCATATAGGTTGTTACTTGTTGCGACCTTTCTTGTGTTTTTTTTCTCACACACGGGGTTTGAGCTACATGTCTCCCTTCTCCTTTTTTCTCCTTTTTCTAATATAATTCGGTAGGTATTGGTGTTTAGAAGAGGGAGGGAGGGAGGGAGGGAGGGAGGGAGGGAGGGTAGGCTAATGTAGTACTCCGATCACTCGGCCTTGGTATGTAATTCTGGTCACTTAATCCTCTAACTTGATCCTACAACTTGAAGTTAGAAGATGAATTACTCACTAAGAAGCCTTATTCATTATAATTCCCTCCATGTGTTATTTGATTCTAATCCTATCAAAAGGAAAACTCATTCACCTCTATACTCAACATACCTTAAGACTATGTTTAGGTGTCTCAAAGCCAAAGGATTGAGGTTAAGTTAGTAAAGAATGAACTGCAAAATGTTAGAAGGGTTAGAAATGCAATTCGTGAGCATTATAAAGGCATGAGAGGGGGATTTGCAAATCACTAGTTTGAGTGAGGCATTTACGAATCCTTCATACATGCCTTTGCAATTAATGCTCATGGAGTGCATTTTTTAACCCCTTTATCTTACATTTTGTAATTCATTAGTTACTAACTTGACCTCAATCTTTTAGAACTTAGAAATTCTTTGATCAAACATAGCGTAAATATAATGAGTTATCAAGTAGAACGCAATTGTTGACACCTAACAATGCATATGTATAGTAGCTATAATTATCAAGAAAAACGAAACTTCCTTGTCATTTTCTTATCAAGTTTCATAAATAATTAATGGGGATAATTTGATTGCGGTCCCTAATCCTTAACATTTTTTTATTAAAACCTTAATAGTATTCAAAGTTTGATCAAGGTCCCTTAACTTTGTACACCTCATTATATTACTATTAATATTTATATTCTTATAGTTTTGCAATTAATTGTTTGATATTTTATGAGATTTATAATCCTATAAATTTAAAATCCTTCATTATAATACTATTAGAAACGGTTATAATAAAAAAAAAATTCAAACATTTTAATTGAATAAATGGATAAAAACTATGTAAAAATAAGAAATAATAAATGGCAAAAGAATGTATCCATAGTGTTAAAAAAATTGGTACATTTTACAAAAAAATTGGTACATTTCACATATAACAAAGTGGTACATTAATAAAGAAGAATGGGTACATCATAAATAAATTAGGGTACAAATAAAAGATTAAAAATTATGAGTACAAATGAATTTTTAAAAATATAGGTCCTAAAAGAAATTAATAAATGGGTACAAAATAAAACTAAAAAGAAAATACTACAAATTTTAAAAAAAAAAATGTTGCAAATTAAAAGTGGGTACAAACTAAAAATATAAATATATGGTACAAAGTTTAGGCATAAAACATAAATATACCATATGTAATTTTTCTATCATTGATTAAATATACAATGTCACGTGATAGTATACACATGGGTACAAACACAAATAAAACTTTAAAAAATATGGGCACAAAAAGAAACTAATATATGGGTACAAATTAAAAATGAAAAGAAAATTGGTACAAATTAAAAAATATTTGCAAATTAAAAATTGGTACAAGCTAAAAATAAAAATATATGATAAAAAATTTAGCCATAAATATAAATATACTAATTGTAACATTTTTAACACTAAAGGAATATATTTAAAAATAAAAATATTTTATTATTCAAATAATTAATGATGTTATTAATACCAAGGACCTTGATAAAAAATTGAAAATGAATAGGATTTTAATCAATGGAGTAACAAAAAGAATGATGTGAACCTAATTTTCCCTTATATGTGTACATTTGTAAGGTGTTTTTAGCTTAAGTGGATAAAAACATTTACAATTTACACCCGAAATCTATTATATGTTCGATTCTCTCTACCTAAATATCGCTTTTATGTATACAAAAGAATCATATATACATGTATAATTATACGTTAAACTTGTGATAACTATATATGTGTTGCAAATAGAGGAATGTGAAAGTACATTCGTATAAGTTAGTTCAACGGCAAATAGAAAACAAACTGAAAAGAGCAATGAGAAAGGTCAACTATATATGTGTTGCAAATTACATTCCAAAGGAACATGACAAGACATGGTATATAAAAAAAAAAAAAGGATGGGTCATAAGATATATGAGAGCTAGGCACTCTCCATCTTATGGTCCACAGTATTAATCAACCTATTATATTCATTAACTTTCCCACCTGCCTTCCCACCAAAAAGAAAATCAAAATTCCAGCTCGGTCCCTTAATACTCTATTATCTTCACCAATGAAATTCAACTCCCCATCTCTCCGAAAAAGGAAAAAAAAAAAAAAAGTAAAGGAGAACCTCAAGAAACCAAGAGAAATCCACATCTCTGAATAATTCTTCTACAATAGTTCCCATTCTTTCTTTGAAGTAAAAGAATTTGATAACAGAAAATAAATAAAAAACTATAAATATGGAAAATTGTTGAATAAGTCTATGGATGTAGAAGGGGAAAAGAAGTTTGAAGGACTAGGCATGAAGCTACCTTCTATGAAGTTCCTGTTGCCATAGAGCACGGGGCTCAAATCATGAAAGAAGCTATCAGCCGGCGGAGAGAAGAAGTTTGACGGAATTGGAGTAAGTGAAGCGGGCCCTGGTGACAAGATCCCCGGAAACAAACCCTTTTTCACACCACCGTCATCCATTATTTCCATTTCTTCCACAACATCTTGAGCAGTACTGCTTTTCTTCATCCCTTGATCATCATGAGCTGGAGGGTTATTATAGTTATCGTGATTCAGAGGATTAATATTGTTATTACTAGGCGGTGAAGAAGATGTAGTTGAAGAATTTGATCGTCGTAAGCCGGTGAGGCGTTGGACAAGGTCCATGAACTCGCTAGGGTTTGTGTGGATGACCTTCGGGGACACCGTGTAGATTATGACCGGCTGACGTGGCTGCTGGTAGTGATGGGGCTGCTGCTGCTGGTTTGGTTGTTGTGACGGTTGTGGTACAACTGGAGGTTTCTTGATCTTGTGAGAGTCTTTGTGTATCCTGAGAGGCGTTGGACGTGGACCTTGGAGTTGAAGCTCTCTTCTTGGAGATTTTCCTGTTGAATAATCCATGCCGATGAAGATGAAGATCGATGGAATGACACTAAGAACACGAGAGCTGAACTCTTCTGGGTTTTTGGTGATGTTTTCGGAATCTTAAGTAGTACTTATCTATCATGTTATGTATTAATAGTCAGAACTCAAAGGGCAGAGATAGATATAAAGAGGAAGAAATGTGGTGAGATGAAATATTTAAAGGAGAGAGCAAGTCAATGATTTGAAGGGGAATTAATTAAATAATCCAACAATCATGATATTAGTAAAAATTGGCTACTAGCAAATAGCAATAAGCTTAGCTTGTGAAGGTGATATTTTAGGAAGAGAGTGTAGAGGGGATTTTTGCAAAGGCCGGTTTCGTGGTGGGGTGGTGTATGAATTGAATTTGTCCTAATGTGGGACTTGGAAGGGGTCTGTGTGTGCCGCGTCAGACTGAGAGGTAGTGACGTCGTATATGTGCTCATGTAATTAGCTTATACATTCTATAGTGTTGGATGATTAAATAAAACAATTTTCTTTATTCTTGTTATTTTCTTTTAGGAAACCTATTTTTATATTCTTTTTTAGATGATCCGGAAGGAGGAATTCGAATTTGAAATGTATCTTCAAACTTTGAACTATAGAACAAGAAATACTACCATATGAAAAGTTAGTAGAACTTCTACCAAAAAGTGTTGTAAGTAGCAACGCTTTTATTTGAAGCGCTTTAAAAAATTAATAAAAATGCAATTGTGTTTTTGGAAAAGTATTTGAAGTGTGTTGATGCACAAAATCAGTTAGGACTTTGGTATAATAGAAAATGTTAAGTTTGTAACCTTCGCTAGATTGCTCCGGTTACTAATGTGGATAAATATGTAAATGGATAGAGATAGGGAAGCAAACACAAGATGTACGTGGTTCACCCAGATTGGCTACGTCCACGGAGTAGAGGAGTTCTCATTAATTGTGAAGGGTTTACACAAGTACATAGGTTCAAGCTCTTCTTTTGTGAGTACTAGTGAATTATTTAGTACAAATGACATTAGGGATTATTGTAGGAGAATGATCTCCTTTTATAGAAGAGAGTTTCTAGTTTTGTTCTGGCCTTGACACGTGTCATGCTGTGATTGACCTTTGATGTTGATACGTCTTGTCCTATGATTGGCCTCCTGGTTGGAGGGAAACTCTTCTGGGTCCTTGACGGTATAATGTTGATCGGTACTTGGAAGGTTCACAACAACTCAGTGACTTGGATCTTTCAAGTCTCCAACCGAGAAGTTATCCTCACTCAGGAAATTAAGGGAGCACTACCTTAACCTACATGCTTCACTAACAAAGCTTCAACATACAAGCTTCAACAAAAGAAAAAATTCAAAGAACTTAGTGAAGAATGCTTTGGTGTATTTAACACAATACGTTGAAATGAAGCAAAGCTTTTTTATTGATATCACCGATAAGTTACAAATATATATATATACATGAATCAAAATAAACAAACAAGAGGGAGCCTTCACAAAGGTTGCTCAAGAGAAATCTCAGCAGTCAGCAGAACCCCAGAAAGAGAAGGCACCGGAAGGTGATTATTCGGAGCCTCAGTATTGAGAAAGCACCAGAGGTTGATCATTTGGAGCTTCCTTACGCGGTACAGCCCCAGAAGACAAAGGCAATAAATGCCTTTGGAACAAACCCACAAACCTCTGATGATCAAGTAAAATCTAACCATCAGATTCCTGCAGCTAGTCAAGCTTCCTCTTCATGTTTGTAGCATAGTCATGTGCGAGCATGTGCAACTGTTTATTCTCATGCTTGAGCCCTCTAATCTCCTATTTGAGACTTATCACTTTAGCTGCCAATGATTCAACTTGGCGGGTTTGAGCAAATAGGCGTTGAGCCATATTAGAACAGAACATGCACACTGAACACTAAGAGCCAGAGAATCCTTAACAACCAACTCATTAGACTGTTTGGAAAGTAGTCTGTTATCTTTGGGAGTGAGAAGGTTCTTGTCCACCATCGCAGCGGTCATATTATTCTTCATCACAAAGTACCTAACGGTAAGAGGACCAGTAGGGGATAAGAAGGATGAGCGCCATATGTTGTCTTGAGAAGGCATGGCTGCCTCTTCACCAAAGTTCAAGTCAAAACGATGGTCAGATGGGCCAGACATTTTTAGAAATGATAAAGGAGAAATGAGGTCCAATAAATTTTTGAAGTACAAAAACAAAGGGAAAATTCCTACAAGCAATAACTCTCTGAACGTACTTCTTGCACACAATTGGTGCCCCTACAAAAGAAATGGCAGCATGACCGTTTGGTCAAAAATCGAAGAGGCACCACTCTCAAGATTTCGAGAAGCAGATTTTCCTGAGTAAAATATGTCGACAATCCTAACACGTAACATCAGCTCCTCGGGTACCACAAATAACTTTGCAAAAGATCTCTGACAAAGTTTAGACACATAAATTTTGAAGGTTCAGCTACCTTACCATTACCCACAAAGATAAAGGAACAACATCACTGCTTGATAACTCGAAAATCCCTATGTGTGTCAACCTCCGTGCTCCGTGGCAAGGCAGACTGGCAAAAATGCCAACCTTTACTCACATTGAGAAAACACTACTAATAGAATTACTTGCTCAAAAATCGAAGAGAAACCGCTCTCTAAATCACGAGAGGACTCCCACTAGGATTGTTTTCTCACAAATCGAAGAGGCACCACTCTCTGAATCTCGATAGCCAAACTCCCACCAGGATTGCTTTCTTAAAAATCGAAGAGGCACCGCTCTCCGAATCTCGAGAGCCAGACTCCCACTAGGATTACTTTCTAAAAAATCGAAGAGGCACCGCTATTCGAATCTCGAAAGCCAGACTCACAACATGATTGCTTTCTCAAAAATCAAAGAGGCACCGCTCTCTAAATCTCGAGAGCCAGATCCCCAATAAGATTGCTTGTTCAAAAATCAAAGAGGCAATGCTCTCCAAATCTTGAGAGCCAGATCCCCAACAAGATTGCTTGTTCGAAAACTGAATAGGCACCGCTCTCCAAAGTTCGAGAGCCAGATTTCCTTGGATAAAATTTGTCTGCAATCTTCACATGCAACATTAACTTTCCAGATACCATAGACCACTTTTTCAAAGTGCTATGACAAAGATAAAACACGTGAATTTTACAGCTCCCACTACATTACTATGACTGAGAAGGATAAAGGAACAGCGTTACTACTTGTTGTTGGGACAATTCCTATATATATCGACCTCCATCATCCACAGCCAGGCAGACCTACAAATAAAAAAAAAAGCTCAACTTTTCTTCACATCCAAGAGGGCACTCTCAGCAGAGTCTCTCGAAATACTCAGCTTCTTTTCCCCCCGATAATACCTCTGCAAACAAGCCACACCAGAGTAAGAGTATTTCATATCATCAGGGTTAAAAGTAAGAGTATCCCATATCATGATTTTTCCCTGTCTTATCCTTTGCCCTTGCTCTTACCTGCAAGACAAGGAGAAAGAAAACAATCAGTCGGAACCTGAAATCAAACTTCTGATCTGGAACTGATTGCTCAGAACCTTTACCGGTTGCTCACCTAGCATTGCTCTCGAGTACTCATCTTCAACTGTTGTCAAGGTCGCGAATTCTTTCGGTAAATACCTCAGAACAGTTGATACAATATTGGCTCTTTACACTGAAGCTGCCAAGCATGGATGAGTCGCTGAGAAGTAGTACTCTGAATGACCATTCAAAGGCAAAGGTTGCTTACTACTTTTGCGGTGCAAAAGATTGAAGCAGAAGGTTCAACGATGAGATGGAACAAATCATTATAGCACGACGCCCTCCTTGCAGAACCGCATAATCCAGACGGAGGAGTCTAAGTCAAATCCAAGCTCAACATCATTGCCCTATCTGAATAGCTCGAGAAGCTTCAATAACATTTCGCTGACACTATCACCAAATAGCACAGCCTCGCCATGCCACATCCACTACTTTGTCAATAGCAAAAGTATCCCATATCATCAAGGTCGAACGTACTTTAGATTTAATGGACTTGTTTTGAACCTCAAATTCTTGAGTCGGCCTTATACCTTGGAGGAAACCAGAAAACCCTCCAGCCCAGTTCAAGAATAAGCCTCTGGAAAGTTACTTCTTCAAAAGTAAAAGTATCTCATATCATCTCTTTTCCTTTTTCTTCTCTTTATCCTTCTTGCTGCCTGCAAGATAAGGAGAATGAGAACAATCAGCCGGAACTCAAAATCAAACTTCTGATCTGGGACTAATTGCTTGGAACTCTGATTGCTTACCTTGTCTGTCATATCTTTCGGCAGATCTCCTAGCTCGGCGACTTGGGGGACTCCTACTACATGGTTTGTATCGTGCTTGACCAAGCCTGAAACTACAAGTAAGCTTCAAGTGAAATTGATACATTACCTTGTGCATCTTCACCAGTTAAAGATACCACCCATGGATGGAGGAAAAGTACTTCCAGAGAAGATGCCACATCTACCTATGAGACAGATAAGGCAAGTGAAAATGATGCCACACTTCGGTACTTAGAAGTTTCGTGATTACTCAACGGCTTGAATCTTTCACAAGGTTATACCGTCAAGGACCCAGAAGAGTTTCCCGCCAACCAGGAGGCCAATCACAGAGCAACACGTGTCGACATCAGAAGCCAATCATAGCACGACACGTGTCAACATCAGAAGCCAATCACAACACGACACATGTCAATGTCAGAACAATGCTAGAAACTCTCTTCTATAAAAGGAGATCATTCTCCCACAATATTTCCTAATGTCATTTGTACTAAATCCTTTACTAGTACTCACAAAAGAAGAACTTGAACCTATGTACTTGTGTAAACCCTTCAAAATTAATGAGAACTCCTCTACTCCGTGGACGTAGCCAATCTGGGTGAACCACGTACATCTTGTGTTTGCTTCCATGTCTCTATCCATTTACATACTTATCCACATTAGTGACCGGAGCAATCTAGCGAAGGTCACAAACTTAACACTTTCTGTTGTACCAAAGTCTTCACTGATTTTGTCCATCAACAAAGTGTTTTTATTTTCTACCAAACATGGCCAACTTCCTTTAGAAAACCTTTTAGTGTTTTTTTGCTTTTGTCAAACATGGTCAAAAACGCTTTTAAAATTTAATAAAAATGCAATTGCTTCTTTGGAAAGTATTTGAAGTGTTTTTATTTTTTGCCAAACATGGCCAGTGATTCTTTTAGAAAACCTTGAAGTGTTTCTTTTGTTTTTGTCAAACATGATCAAAAGCGCTTTATTTAGGGGATTTGAAAGCACTTTTGGTGGCAAATGTTGCTTTACCGCACTAAAGCAAAACAATAATGCCTATGCACCTTGGTGCGAATTCGATCACCATGCATTCTCAATGCGCAGAATTGTCGATCCATTTAATCTTTCATGCAAGTAGTTTGTCAACAACTTTAATAGATACATCTTTTTTAGTTTCTTATCTTCTGCAAGAACTAAAACTAGAAAAAGCTACTTAGTACTACAGTATAATGGTATTCCTCTGCACTTGTAAGTGAGAGGTCTTAGATTCAATTCTCGCCAAAGACAAATTTGAACGACATTATTACTAGCCTATTGTGAGACTTAATCCACTCCCCTACCCCTTTAATGTAGATAATATAGTTTGTTCAAAAAAAAAAAAAACTAGAAAAGAAATTCAAAAACATTTGAAGGGAGATTGAGAAGGAATGAATGAAAAAGGAAAGAAAAATGAGAATGTTGTTTGCATGCTAGGTTTGGAAAAGAGATTGGTGCAAGTTATGTTTAACCATTTTTTTTAATTGTTCTATCAATGTATAGTTCGTTTGGGCCTTACCATACTATAGTAAGGTTAAAAAAAAACATATTGAGATTTGAAAAGTTACTTCTATATAACCTAGTATTAAAAGTTAACAAAAATGCAACTACTTCTTTGGAAAGTATTTGAAGTGTTTTTATTTTCTGCCAAACATGGCCAATGCTTCTTTTAGAAAACCTTGAAGTGTTTCTTTTGTTTTTGTCAAACATGATCAGAAGCGCTTTATTTAGGGAATTTGAAAGCACTTCTAGTTGCAAATGTTGCTTTACAACACTAAAGCAAAAAAAATCATGCCTATACACCTTAGTGCGAGTTCAATCACCATGGATTCTCAATGCACAAAATTGTCAATCCATTTAATCTTTCCTGCAAGTAGTTTGTCAACAATTTTCATTGATACCTCTTTTTTAGTTTCTTATCTTCTGCAAGAACTAAAACCAGGAAAAACTTGAGAGGTCTTAAGTTCAATTATCGTCAAAGAAAAATTTGAATCACATTATTATTAGCCCATTATGAGGCTTAACCCACTCTCATACCCTTTTAGTGTAGATAATATCGTTTTTCAAAAAAAAAAAAAACAAGCTAGGAAAGAACTTAAATAACGTTAGAAGGGAGATTGAGAAGGAGCGAATGAACAAGTAAAAAAAAAAAAAAAAAGAACGTTCGTTTGCATGCTAGGTTTGGGAAGAAGAGAGGCGCAAGTTATGTTTAACCATTTTTTAAAATTGTTCTATCAATGTATAGTTTATTAGGAAAACTAATGAAAATGGCTTGAAAAATTTGAGTTTTAACGATAAGGACAAAATAAAGGTAAAGTGAATAGTACCATAATTGACTTTTTAGAGTAAAAATGTGGTTTTTCGTTAAAGTGAACAGTACCGGGAGTTTTTCGTTAAAGTTCCTTTTATTATTCGGGCCTTTACACCATACTAGAGTAGGGTAAAAAAAATATTGAGATTTAAAAACTTACTTCTGTATAACCTAGTATTAAATAATTACGTTTTTTGTTTTTTGTATGTGTACTAATAAAAAGAAAATTGAAGGGCCCTTTGATGCCGGACCCCCAGGCAATCTAGATCAATGACTTATATGGTAAGTTGGTAACTAACAAGTAAATAAAGGGGATCGTGTGTTGCCGTGTGTCTGATGAGACTGCCTGCCCTCAATTGACTAATCAAGTAGCATGCCAGTGTGACTCAAGTCATAGCAATGTAAACTCATATATATATAACGTGCATCCTACTACACTCTAGTACATTATATGTGGCACCAAATTCCAAATTAATGATTTGATCCTAAATTTGTCTTGCATTAGGGAAAAACATTTGACAATTGTGCTGCACATCGGAATTCACCCTCATGTTGATACCCTACATTTATTATTTTTTTCCCATCTTAGACTTATGAATGTCGATTAATTAACTCTATACACACTTGGTCATGGTCAACACAAATGAAGTTACGTTATGTCAAAAATTTTCTAGGTCTGGTCCGATTTGAAGGCTTCTTCCCGAAGTACAGTGCTTTCTGCGTGTCCCCAATTAAAAGGGATGTCTTTTATTCGGTGACCAAGGGGCAGGCATAACCTATTTGTTGCTATTTCTGCTTGCATGCTCTCTTGCAGATGATATAATCTAGACTTGTTAGTGAGATAAAATTCGCAAACTAAATTATGGATAACCTATAGGAATGAGCACGTTTATCAACATTTAAGTAATAGTTCATCATCAACTTTCATGTCATTTAATTTACAAAATTTAGTCTACAAAGTTAGTCTCCTTAGCATTACCATATTCCAATAATGTCAAATGATCAAACAAAAGTTTCGTCCAAAGTTGTGTGAAGTTTCAAGTGAATTTATTTATTTATTTATTTTTGGTTAGTTTATTAGAAAAGAGCATGCATTTTGTCGTGGAGTTCGACTACTCTCCAATCTTATTTCATGCCGCATGAAGAGGGGGCTATTTCAGTAGGCTAAACAGCTCATGTCAGTTACATGTTCTTACTCCGCGTCATTGTAATAAGGCTGCACCCATGCGCGGTGGCCTCTTTTGTGTTGAAAATTTGGGTGAAAAGCGTCGCAAGAGAGCGACTCGCCCGTGAACGATTGATAAGTGAAGGATCGATCGATCCTTTTGCACCAGTTTTGTTGGGAGACCTGTACTTTAGGGGTATCATAGTTGGACTCGTGAATTCTCGGTGTGGCTTTTCAAAACATTAGCCAATTTAAGATGTTGATATTGATATTGATTTGTATTTGCGTTTGTGGATTTTCGTTATGAAGTTTTTTCCTTAATTTGTGTTTAAAAAAAAGGGAAAACTTTCAAGATTTCATCTTTCACTACTTTTCTCATATTTATTGGAGAGATTTTTTAGTGTGCTGAAAACACGGCCCTACCAAGTATCAATATGCAAGTGGTTGGTTACTTGAGTTGGTTACTTGAAGAAAAAAAATTTGAACCACTTGTACTATGATATTTGGTGTATTGTGCTTGGAACTACAAAATTTCTCCATTTATTGGGGCTACACAATCTGGTTTTCTTCTCAAATCAAATGGTGAACATGTCTTCCTAGATTTCAATTGTCAGCTTTGTTAACATTGTGGGTATTAGGTAGGGATAATGCTTAAGTATTTCCTAGTGAGTTTTTAACTTTTAATTTGCCTAACGATATTGTAACACATGTTTATTATTTTAAAAAACAATAGACACATTATTTAATTTTTCTTGAGCTTTGAAAAACAAAGAACATATGACATCTTTTATTTGGACCAAATAAAAAAGTGAGTATAAAAAGTACTTATTAGTGAGTATAGAAATGACTAACTAGTGAGTACCTAAGTATTATCCATTACGTAGTGAATATATTTGATCCATAATAATATTGCTTCCGTATAAGCAAACATTTCCAAGAACCAGTCAAAGAGAAAGGGAAGAAAAACAAAGGAGGTAAGTGTTTAACCTGGTTGAGCATCAGTTGAACGAGTAAACAAAGTCCAACTTCGTGTTAATAAATTTGAGTCCCAGCGTGATTTGAAGAGATTGTAGAAATTCTCGAACCGAATTGGAAAAATAGTCTGCCAAATTCTTTGCCATAAACTGATATAAGGAAAAGTTCAAGGCTTGGTCACGTGTGTGGACTGAGGATGAATTGACCGCGACTGAGGCAAAAGCGTCACAAGAAGACTATGGGAGGTGAGAAGTTGGCAAACATGAAATTTAGCTCCTAAATTACAAACCACCCACTTATGGGCCTTCAAAGCACAACACAAGAAGTTGGAATGACACAAAACCTAACCCAAACACACAAAGCCCAACAGCGTATAAGAAAACAAAGCCCAATACCACACACGATTAGCTCCGACCGATACAAGATTTGCCAATGCAAAAATTTCAATATCACATAGCAGTGTTGAGTGCCAAAATGAGATAAGTAAAAGATAATTTGTATAGAAAATGTAAAAATATATGATTTTCATTAGTTTTTTCGAATCGTCCAAATATTTTATTGTCATTGTTATAGAAGATGTCAAAGATAACTTGTACATAGAAAATGTAAAAATATATAAAAGACAAGTAGTCTGCAATCTTGTCCTTGTTTAAGGGGATGGCCACTTCTTGAGCCTCTGATGAGTGACGTTCCAATGCAGAAGCATGCGTCGAAAATGGCAGCTCTTCGGAATCACTGGTGAGTTATTTTTGTTGTCTGTAAGGACAAGCCATGGCTAGTGAAATCAAACACAAGTGTAACTAGCCTACACATTTAAATTTTGATGAAGGCCATGAATGGCTGGTTTGTGTTGCTTTCCTTATCTCAATGAAATTATTCTTATGTTAATATAATTCAATGTGCCTTTCTTCAAATCCCTTAAAATTTTGCCCCGGTGCTGTTCAATACCCTCTAGAGGAGGGTGTTTCATTGGATTTCCATTTTTGTATTCATGTGAGTTTTCAGGAAAAATCAAAATTTGATGTGTAATATCCAAAGCTTGGCCACCCTTGGATAAATTATTGTGTGCGATGGTACAAAATCTGGCTAGCTATCCACATGTGACATGAGCTAGCTATCCTATACTTGTTTCACATACCGACGTGACCAATGAACTCGGTAACCTTGAGCAAGGCTCCCACAACGAATAAAAAGAACCATCTCAGAGCTTTCCTTCATGACGCAATGAAGAAAAAAATTCTGAATCCGACAGTGGAATGTCTTTTAGGCCATCTCCAACCGAATGAGAGCCGGAAGGCTCTCTTTGGCCATATAGCTCTCTAAGAAATTAATATTTTAATGAACAATGTCATGCCATTTTTCTTACCATCTCCAAGAAATTAATATTTTTAAAAGTGTTGTTTAAGTTTCATGTTGTTAAATGTTTTTTATTTATGTTGTATAATTTTTATGTTGTTAAATGTTACTTAATGTTATTTAATGTTGTTTATGTTGTTTAATGGCTTATGTAGTTATATGAAGAAAAAAAATCAAATATGTTTAATGGCTTAGTAATTATATGAAAAAAAATGTTATTTAGTGTTGTTGAATATGTTTTATGTTGTTTATGTTGTTTAATGGCTTATCTTATATGAAAAAAAAAATTTAGAATTTAGAATTTTTTTTAAATTTGTAAAAAAAAAAAAAAAAAAAACAAATATAATGGCTAACTGACGTCAACAAATAGCCGTTGGATTCAAACGGCTGGACCAGTCCGGGGCTGGTTGGTTGGTTGGGTTAGGCCAGCCGGTTGGCCATTTTCTACTTTTTTGGCCTGGCGGGGCCTAGAGCCTTTTGGCCTAGCCTTCGGTAGGAGACGGTTTTCATGTCAATTTGGACTATTTTTGGCCCTATGTCCCTCTAGTTGGATCGGTTAGAGATGGTCTTAGATCCTATATATGACAACTTAAGGCTCCTCTTTACTAAAGTTGCCCAAATTCCTGTAGTATATATATAATAGACTGTGCTTAAATGCCAACAGATCAGAATCTCCAGGTGATTATTCAAGTTGCTTAAGCAACCCCTTTCTGATTCTAAAGTGTAGTCGCATGCCAAAATTAGAAGGTAAACTAAAAGTAACATGCCTTTTAGTTCCTATATATGCAACTTTTGCAAACTTTGGACAACTACAAGTCCTGACTCCTGGGCGTATAGGTAGTGACATGCATGACCAGTGACCAGTGGCGAAGCCAGGATTTGTCGAGGGGAGGGGCAAAATTCAAAAGAGTGTGTTGATGCACAAAATCAGTGAGGACTTTGGTACAACAGAAACAGTGAGGTCAAGTTTGTGACCTTCGCTAGATTGCTCCGGTCACTAGTGTGGATAAGTATGCAAATGGATAGAGACAGGAAAGCAAACACAAGATGTACGTGGTTCACCCAGATTGGCTACGTCCACGGAGTAGAGGAGTTCTCATTAATTGTGAAGGGTTTACACAAAGTGGGGGACTGGGTATTGAAGAAAAGATTACTCTGCGACAGAGTCCCGAGTGAAGGAACACTTAGTCCAAACTGGGATAGACCGTTTGAAGTTGTTGGCATCAGTCGCCCTGGCTCCTACAAGCTTAGAAGCTCTGATGGCAAGACCCTTGGCCATCCATGGAACGCTGATCACTTGAAGTACTATTACAAGTAAACTCACATTGTACAAGTGTTAAGCATCAACCGTTCGGTATCCTCTGTAACAAAGACTACTTGGCATGAATTCAATAAAGAGGTGATTTAGACAACTCGGTCCTAATCCTCTTACATTCCTAACAATGAAACACTCGAGTTCAAAGCTTCAACATGAAACAAAGTCTATGTCAACAAGACTATACAAATAAACTAACAGCTTCACAGTATATTCGTTCAATCATACATTCCAACACATTCATACATAAGTCAACTGTGCTTCGAAAGAGTTTAACATACTTTGTGTCATTCGACACTTGCTACAATGTGCCTCGACACCTTGCCCTTATTCTCACCAACCAGGTGATGAAATGTGAAGAAGGAACTCATCTTCATGCCACCAACCAAGTGATGAAATGTACAACCTGTACTCTTCTTCATACCACCAACCAGGTGATGAAATGTACAACTAGTACTCTCCTTAATGCCACCAACCAAGTGATAAAATATAAAACCCGTACTCTAATATCATTTGGCAACTTGCCACTCATGCCACCAACCAGGTGATGAAATGTATAACCCGTACTCTAATATCATTTGGCAACTTGCCATTCATGCCACTAACCAGGTGATGAAATGTACAACCCGTACTCTAATATCATTCAGCAACTTGCCACTCATGCCACCAACCAGGTGAAGAAGTAACTCATTTTCATGCCACCAACCAGGTGATGAAATGTACAACCCATACTCTCCTTCATGCCACCAACCAGGTGATGAAATGTACAACCCATACTCTAATATCATTTGGCAACTTGCCATTCATGCCACCAACCAGGTGAATAAGGAACTCATCCTCGTGCCACCAACCAGGTGATGAAATATGATGAAAGGTGATGAAGGAACTCACCTTCATACCACCAACCAAGTGATGAAAGGAACTCATCATTCATTCCACCTACTAGAACTTGTACATGTGAACTCCTAGCATTCACAAATAATCAAAAACCCTCAAGCTTAACAACTCAACTAGGGGAGCACTTATGCTCAACAAGAGTTATAGTCACCAACAAAGTCTTATTGCAAGCCAACAACAACTTCAGTGCATGGCATGCGAAGATCAAGCTATTCAACCCTCTTGCATCTACTTTAGACATTCCCCCTCTGTAACAATGAAAACACTACAACTCGTAGAAAGCTTCACACACTCTTGATCAAGACAGTGTGAAGCAAAACCAATTTATGGTGTTAACAAGAGCTTCATCAAAGGAGTTCAACCACAATTCTCAAAAGCTTCACACACTCTTGATCAAGACAGTGTGAAGCAAAACCAATTTATGGTGCCAACAAGAGCTTCATCAATGGAGGGCAACCACAATTCTCAAAAGCTTCACACGTTCTTGATCAAGACAGTGTGAAGCAAAACCAATTTATGGTGCCAACAAGAGCTTCATCAATAGAGGGCAACCACAATTCTCAAAAGCTTCACACGTTCTTGATCAAGACAGTGTGAAGCAAAATCAATTTATGGTGCCAACAAGAGCTTTATCAAAGGAGGGCAACCACAATTCTCAAAAGCTTCACACATTCTTGATCAAGACAATGTGAAGCAAAACCAATTTATGGTGCCAACAAAAGCTTCATCAATGAAAGACAACTACAACTCGTAGAAAGCTTCGCACACTTTTGATCAAGACTGGTCGAAGCAAATTCAATTTATATGGTTCGTCCAAACCTTCAACTACTACAAGGTGTGACTTGCATCACAATCTCTTGCTCAACAGTGTGGAAGAAAAATTTGTATATGTTGTCTTTCCCACATTTTCAAATTTCTAGTTTGCCAAAAAAAAAAAAAACAAAAAAAAAAAAAGAAAACAAAAAAAAAAAAACAAAAAAACAAAAAAAGGGAAATTCAACAAACTTCTAGTTTTCCAAAAATAAAAAAAGGAAATTCAACGAAGCTTCATTAATGGAGGACAATTACAAATTCTCAAAAGCTTCACACTATCTTGATCAAGATAGTGTGAAGCAAAATCAATTCATGGTACCCAACAAAGCTTCACCACGAAAGTTTCACCAACAAAAGCTTCATCAATGGAGGACAACTATAAATTCTCAAAAGCTTCACACTATCTTGATCAAGATAGTGTGAAGCAAAATCAATTCATGGTACCCAACAAAAGCTTCAACTCCAAAGCTTCACCTACAAAAGCTTCAACACAAAAGCTTCACCTACAAAGCTTCAACTCCAAAGTTTCACCTACAAAGCTTCAACACAAAAGCTTCACCCACAAAAGCTTCACTCACCACAAAATCTTCACCCACAAAAAGTTTCACCCACCACAAAAGCTTCACCCACAAAAATTTCACCTACAAAAGCTTCACCCACAAAAACTTCACCCACAAAAACTTCACCCATCACAAAAACTTCACCCACAAAAAGCTTCACCCACCACAAAAGCTTCACCCTTCACCCACTAAAAGCTTCACCCATAAAAGCTTTACCCACAAAAAGCTTCACCCACCACAAAGGCTTCACCCACAAAAGCTTCACCAACAAACAAAAGCTTCACCAACAAACAAAAGTTTTACCCATAAAAGCTTCACCAACAAAAGCTTCACCCACAAAAGCTTCATCTACAAAGCTTCAACATAAAAGCTTCAACTACAAAAACTTCACACTATCTTGATCAAGATAGTGTGAAGTAAAATCAATTCATGGTACCCAACAAAGCTTCAACCTCAAAGCTTCACCTACAAAGCTTCAACACCAAAGCTTCACCTACAAAGCTTAATATATATATATATATATATATTTTTTTTTTTTGGAAATTCGAAAATAAAAAAAAATTAAAAAAAATTCGAAAAAAAATTCGAAAAAAAAAATTGCCTAGGCCTCCTCTTCTTTGGGCCTAACAACTTTCATAACAAATATATATGAAGAAGGAGTTTTGGACTACCATAGAAAGGAAATGCCTCATTCGTAAACTCCCTCGACTGGAGACTTGGGGGACTCCTACCATATGCTGCTGCACCTTAATACTCGGAAGTCTCACGACCACTCAGTGACTTAGATTTTTCAAGTCTCCAACTGAGAAGTTTTCCTCACTCGGGAAATTAAGGGAGCACTACCTCAACATACATGCTTCACTCACAAAGCTTCAACATATAAGCTTCAACAAAAAAAAAAAAAAAAACTCAAAGACCTTAGTGAAGAAGGCCTTGGTGTATTTAACACAATATGTTGAAATGAAGCAAAGCTTGTTTATTGATATCTCCGCTAAGTTTCAAATATGTACATATACATGAATCAAAATAAACAAACAAGAGGGAGCCTTCACAAAGGTTGCTCAGAAGAAGTCTCAGCAGTCTGCAGAGCCCCAGAAAGAGGAAGCACCGGAGGGTGATTATTCAGAGCCTCAGTACTAAGCAGAACCTTAGAAGGAGGAGGCACCAAAGGTTGATCATTTGGAGCTTCATTACGCGATACAGCCCCAGAAGACGAAGGTAATAAATGCCTTTGGAATAAACCCACAAACCTCTGATGATCAAGTAAAATCTAACCATCAGATTCCTGCAGCTGGTTGAGCTTCCTCTTCATGTTTGTAGCATAGTCATGTGCAAGCCTGTGCAACTATTTATTCTCATGCTTGAGCCCTCTGATCTTCTATTTGAGACTTATCACTTGAGCATGTGCAACTCATTAGACCGTTTGGAAAGTAGTCTGTTATCTTTGGGAGTGAGACGGTTCCTGGTCACCACCGCAGCTGTCATATCATTCTTCATCATAGAGTCCCCAATGGTAAGAGGACCAGTAGGGGATAAGAATGATGGGTGCTATATGTTGTCTTGAGAGGGCATGGCTGCCTCTTCACCAAAGTTCAAGTCAAAACGACGATCGGATGGGCCAGACATTCTTAGAAATGATGAAGGAGAAATGAGGTGCAATACATCTCTGAAGTACAAAAATAAAGGGAAAATTCCTACAAGCAATAACTCTCTTAACGTACTTCTTGCACACAATTGGTGCCCCTATAAAAGAAAGGGCAACAAGGTCGTTGGTTCAAAAATCGAAGAGGCACCATTCTCCGGATTTCGAGAAGCAAATTTTCCTGAGTAAAATATGTCGACAATCCCCACACGCAACATCAGCTCCTCTAGTACCACAAATAACTTTGTCAAAAATCTCTGACAAAGTTTAGACACATAAATTTTGAAGGTCCAGCTACCCTACTATTACCCATAAGGGTAAAGGAACAGCACCACTGCTTGATAACTGGAAAGTCCCTATGTGTGTCAACCTCCGTGCTTCATGGTAAGGCAGACTGGCAAAAATGTCCAACCTTTACTCACATTCGAGAAAACACTCCCAACAAGATTGCTTGCTCAAAAATCGAAGAGGCACAACTCTCTGAATCTCGAGAGCCAAACTCCCAACAGGATTACTTGCTCAAAAATCGAAGAGGCACCACCCTCCAAATCTCGGGGGCCAGACTCCCAACAGAATTACTTGCTCAAAAATCGAAGAGGCACATCTCTCCGAATCTCGAAAGCCATACTTCCAATAGGATTACTTGCTCAAAAATCGAAGAGGCACCACTCTCTGAATCTCAAGAGCCAGACTCCCAACAGGATTACTTTCTCAAAAATCAAAAAGGCACCGTTCTCCGAATCTTGAGAGCTAGACCCTCAACATGATTGCTTGTTCGAAAACCGAAAAGGCACCGCTTTTCGAACTTCGAGAGCTAGATTTCCTTGGATAAAGCTTGTCTGCAATCTTCACACGCAATATCAACTTTCCAGATACCACATACCACTTTTTCAAAGTGCCCTGACAAAGTTAAAACACGTGAATCTTGCAGCTCCCATTACATTGCTATGACCGAGAAGGGTAAAGGAACAGCGTTACCACTCGCTGTTGGGATAATTCCTATATATGTCGACCTTCATCCTCCATAGCCAGGCAGACCTGCAAATAAAAAAAATGCTTAATTTTTCTTCACATCCGAGAGGGCACTCTCAGCAGAGTCTCTCGAAATACTCAATTTTTCCCCCTGATAATACCTCTGCAAACAAGCCACACCAGAGCAAGAGTATCTCATATCATCAGGGTTAAAAGCAAGAGTATCTCATATCATGCTTTTTCCCTATCTTTTCCCTTGGGCTTTTTCTTACTTGCAAGACAAGGAGAAAGAGAACAATTAGTCAGCACTTGGAATCAAGCTTCCAGTCAGGAACTGACTGCCTGTAACCCCTTGCCTAATTACTTACCTAGCATTGCTCTCGAGTACTCATCTTCAACACCTTATGCATCCAGAGAAGATACCACATCTGCCTGAAGAATAGATAGGGCAAGTGAGAATGATACAAGGAAGCATGTAGAGACAAGTGTAACAGAACACGTGCCGATACATCCACTACTTTGTCAACAGCCAAAGTATTCCATATTATCAGGGTCGAACATACTCTAGATTTGATGGACTTGTTTTGACCTTCAAATTCTTGATTCGGCCTTATATTTTTTAGGAAACCAGGAAACCCTCCAACCCAATTCAAGAATAAACCTATGGAAAGTTACTTCTTCAAAAGCAAAAGTATCTCATATCATATCTTCTCCATTTGCTTCTCCTTACCCTTGTTGCTGTTTACGACACAATGAGAAGGAGAACAATCAACCGGAAGCCAAAGTCGAACCTCTGATCCAGGTTATTTGCTTGGAAGTCTGATTGCTTACCTTGTCTGTTACCTCCTTTGGCAAATCTCCTAGCTCGGCGACTTAGGGGACTCCTACTATAAGGTTTGTATCACACTTGACCAAGCTCGAAATTATAAGTAAGCTTCAAGTGAAATTGATACATTACCTTGTGCATCTTCATCGGTTAAAGATACCACCCCTGGATGGAGGAAAAATACTTCCAGAGAAGATGCCACATCTACATATGAGACAGATAAGGCAAGTGAAAATGATACCACACTTCGGTAATTAGAAGTTTCGTGATTACTCAATGGCTTGGATCTTGCAAGTCCGCAACCGAGGAGCTTCCCTCACTCGAGAACTTAGGGGAGCACTGTTTGTACCATACTTGACCAATCCCAAAACTATTGAGCACCGGTCAACGTTATACCGTCAAGGACCCAGAAGAGTTTCCCTCCAACCAGGAGGTCAATCACAGCGCGACACGTGTTGACATCAGAAGCCAATCATAGCGCGACATGTGTCAACATCAGAAGCCAATCACAACACGACACGTGTCAATGTCGGAATGAAACTAGAAACTATCTTCTATAAATAGAGATCATTCTCTCACAATATTTCCTAATGTCATTTGTACTAAATCATTCACTAGTACTCACTAAAGGAGAGCTTGAACCTATGTACTTGTGTAAACCTTTCACAATTAATGAGAACTCCTCTACTCCGTGGACGTAGCCAATCTGGGTGAACCATGTACATCTTGTGTTTGCTTCCCTGTCTCTATCCATTTACATACTTATCCACACTAGTGACTGGAGCAATCTAGCGAAGGTCACAAACTTAACACTTTCTGTTGTACCAAAGTCCTCACTGATTTTGTGCATCAACACAATTCATAAATGTCAATTTTTATAAAAACTTTCAAATCTACCCAAAATCTTACATTAATATACCAAATTACCCTCCTATTAAAAAACCACACACCAAAGAGATGTGTATTTTCTGTTCGTTCTTTTTTATTCCTTTTCAATTTAGGGTTCCATATTGTAATTCGAAAATATAGAAAGAAATATGGCATATGTTCTGATGGTATCGAGTCCATTATATTCTCAAATTCAAATCATAATTGACAAACTTACAACCAAGACCATGAAGAAAATTACACAAAAATGCAATTTATGTATGTTTTTGTGTAAGATTTAAATTGTATTTTGCAGAAATTTTCATGGAAATTGCCATTACACGTTCTCATATTTGTTGGATCCCCAAAATCAGATTACCTATTTAATTAAGAGTGAGCATGAAAGGCATGCCCAATCCAGCAATTATAACGTGTTTGGATTATTTTGATTTAATGGTTGTTTCCATGGCTCCCATCTGTTCTAATAATATAATTTATTCTTTGAACTTTATATTTGTGGTAGAGTTCTTCAAATTTTATACTTAGTGTAGACAAGTAGAATGTGTTTCTATCTTCGCAATGGTGCAGCTGACGTACATTCATGGTGTCTTCCTTGTTCAACCATGGCTATAACTAATATACATGTGAGTCCAATTTACCACACCCAAAATCTCATCAACAATGACACAAGATTTGAAAGCATTTGTTTATGTAATTAGGTGTAAATTTTAAGGGTACTTGGGTCTATTCAAGTGGAGTTTTGGCTATATTTGAAATATTTTATAAAATAGACATTTTTTAATTTGTATGTTAAATTTTGGCTATATACAATAAATTCTCCCCTAAAATATAACCCCAATTGAAATTGACCCCCTAAAATATTTTTAGGTAAATTAACCCCCTGAACTATTTAAAATCAATCAATTAACCCCTTGTCGTTAGATCATGGGATCAATTCCATCAAATTCAAGGGCAAATTAGTCATTTCATCATTAATTGTTATTTGTTAGCTATAACCACCTATAAAATTTTGACACATGGCCACAAAATAATTAAAAAATATATAGCATAATGAAAAAACATAAAAAACCAAATGTTTACATAACGGACCATCTCACATTGTCATTACACATTATTTTGTTTTCACATGTCATAATTACATTGTTGGTTATAGTTGACAAGTAAGAATTAATGAAGGAAAGACTAATTTTTCTTTGAATTTGACGAAATAGTGGATGGAATCTACCGAAAATAGGTCAATTGGCTTATTTCAAATAGTTCAGGGGGGTCAATTTCAACTTGAGTAATAGTTCAAGGGTCAAATCACTAGTACAAAAAACAGTTTACGTGACGAAGCATAGTTCGTCGCAGGGTTTGCGCGACGAAGAAGTAACCAGCGTCGTGCAATAGGTTTTTGCACGACGCATCGTGCTCTCGTTGTCACGCAAAAATTAGTGTGCAACGCAAGTATTGTCATTGCGCAAAGACCTTTTGCGCGATGCATGTTACGCCTTCATTGCGCAAACCCTTTTTTTCTTTTTCTTTTTCTTTTTTGACAAAATATTTTTTACTTAATTTTTTTTATAAATATTGTAATTAAATTATAAACAATAATTAATAAACAAAAAATAAAGTATTTAATTATAAAATATATGAAAATGTACATACAAGATGTTCGAACATAAAAGAAAAAACTACAAGAAGTAGTCGTCTATGTTTGATGCATCAAGCTATTGGGTATCGGCTGGGCGAAGTGGCTGAGCGGCACCTGGGACGCCCTAGGAGTAGCTTCAGTAAGGGGTGTAGGCTCCCCAATCAATGGAGCACTCACAGCTGAAGCAGTAGGTGCTGAAAATGCAGGAGGCACATTGGTCACACTCCAACGACGAGTGATCAATTACGACATTTATACCCTTTTTGAACCATAAAAATATAACATTAGAAACTAATCCTTTCTTGCATTTGAAACTAATCAATTAGCAGTCAAAGTAGTATCATATCTTTTCTTGCATTTGTTCACATATATATAAAGCATTATTGCAAAGGTAGAAACAATACTAATTCAAAAGTAGTATTGTTTCTAACAATAACCCGATCTGAACTACAATAATAAATTTAAAGCTACTTAATAAATATACATACCATTGAATTTCTTAAGTGTTATACATACAAAATAAATAAATTTAAAGCTACTTAATAAATATATATACCATTCAACTTGATGGGATACGCATTCTACAAATTAGTTTCAACAATCTAACCGTCAAATTTGTTTGTATATACTTCGAGATCGCATACACCAAAAATCGCAAAAAAACAAATATTCAGAGCTCAAGTAACGAGACAAAAAATTTCGACAGTTATAAACGAAAAATCACGATTTAACGATTATTTTAACTCCAATTTTGATGATTTTTTACAGCTACACTCCTTGACCCTATATGAATACAATGAATGAATTCGATCTTCAATTTAAAATATTTACACTAGTGGATACCTCAAACTCTTATGTTATACTTAATGAATGGGTAAATAAACTCCAAGTGTTAGTGAATCTATTGTTTTGATGGGATCCGCATTCTATGAAACTAGTTTCAATGATCCAACCGTCAAACTTGTTTTTATATACTTTGAGATCGCATATGCCAAAAATTACAAAAAATAAACATTTAGAAATCAAGTAACGTGACAAAATTTTTCAATGGTTGTAAACAAAAATGTCATGCCCCGGACCCGTTGTCGGTAATAAAAAACTCGAACTTGAATCCGAAACACGAATAAAAGTAAAATAAATAAATAGAAATTGACACGGGTTGGAAAAATAAACTCCTCTTATTAAAATAACTCCAAAATCCTTACAGGGTGTACAAAAGTAATAAATTAAAATCCTTAAACTTCTCCTCAATCACAACCTCATCTCTTCTAACACCTGTCTTGCCAAATAACTCATATGTAAAATAATAGGTGAGGGGTGAACAACAACCACCGTCGCTCAATGAGTAGAATATATCATATGTCAGTCAAGCTTGCCATTTTAATCACACTATCAAATAGGATAATAATATCAAAGCTTTAGCCATGTAATTCCATATCACATCGTCCCTTCACATGTTGGTTATCCTTCATAATATGTAGCTCACCACGTGACCCCTAAAATGGCATTTCCGCCCTAATGTCCCTGTGTGCAGTTTACATTTATCCCTCGAATAACCCAACACTAAAGTTCTCATGCTCTATGAACATCTCAAGTAATTTCATATACAATATATATCCCATCATAAAACATTTACACAAAATCCAACATGCTTGACTTAAAATATGTTTGTACCATACTTAGGGCCTCCGTATTTAGACCTCGTATAAATACTCAGGGACTCAAATGTAATTATGTAATAAATGAAGGGGCAAATATGTAATAAGTGAGGAGCCCTTATTCTATAAAAGGACTCCTTACCCTCACAATCCTTAAGCTCTGATCCCCACATACAAAGCCTCACATCCCCGAAGAGAGGCTCATATCTAGCAACCCCCTCACACTCTTAAACTCTCTCTTTCTCTGGTGGACTCCCCATCACCCTTGTAATTCATACATACAGTTAGAGAGAAATACAATCAACATCAGTGTGGACGTAGCCCAAACATTGGGGTGAACCACGATACATCTTGTGTTCTTTACTTTCTTGCAGATTCATGGTCGGATTTACGTTGTTCTAAGACCCCTCTGGTTTTGTGCATTAACATTTGGAGCCGTCTGTGGGAATCGACACGAAAAACTATGTCGGTTCTCTTTCATTTTTTCATCTCACCACCCACTGTGAAACCTCACCACACTGTCCACCATAAATCTGCAAAAAACCCAAGAACCAAAGCTTTCCCAGATCCCACATGAAAGAGAAAGAGATATGATCACTTGCAACAACACCAAATCCCAGATCCTACATTTTTTCTTTTCTCTCTGTTATTTCCTTCCAATCCAAACAACTAATTTTCCGAGAAAATAAAAGGGAATGGGAGAGAAAAGAAAATCCGGCTCCCCATTTCAGAGACTTCAATTTTCCTAATTTTCCCGAGAAAATAAGATAGAAAGATGATGCAGAGGTAGCAGCAACATGACCAGCAATCCAGGGTTTTGTACAAGCTATCGTCTCTGGTTCTCAACCTCCTCCGATCTCCTCCCATGTCGATTCAATTCTCTGATAACTCCACGGTGATGATGCCCCCGCCAATTTTTGGCGTCGTCGTTGAGGCGGCCGGTGGCGGCGTCGACGACGTAGAGCTCACCGGCGGGATTCGCATCGTTGATGCAGGGGATTTTGATGGCTCTGATGCTGTGCAGAACAGTGACTTTCTTCATTGGGTTCATATTGATGCCGTGGGTGCTGGGATTGGTGATGGCCATCAATGGCGGACATGGGTTTTAGGAAGGAAGCTCAAGCGACGCAGAGGACGCGTCTGTCAGTTTCTTCATCTTTTGATCAAGCTCCATTATTCCTCTGCTGCAGTCCGTCCCCGCCAAAACCTTCCAAGCCAAGCTCTACTCCAACAGGCTCCGACCCATCAAAAAGAGAGGAAGGTTTGGGTTGTCTACGATTACATGCTCCTCTTCTAATGGCAAAGAGCCTGATTCTGTCAACATTGGTGTGAAGAGCGTGGAGCGTTTGTTGGAAGAGAAGCGGCGCGCCAAGCTTTCTGCTGGGATTGCCTCAAGAGAATTCATTGTGGAGAAATCTGGTTTTCCATCTCAATTGAAGAGCGGTTTGTCGAAGGTTGGAGTTCCTAAGGGGATACTAGATTTCTTGTTCAGTTGGGCTGATGCACCTGAAGACTATAAAAAAAAATAATTTCTAGAGGCAAAATGAGCTATCAGTGCCATCCGAAGGGGACTGGTAAATATGGTGCAGACGGCGACGTGCTATAGTTCTTGCACCGCATAAATATACGAAGCTCGTTCTTCGATGCGATTGCAAATCGATCAACTGGACGACACCGTCTTACGTGGCGTTTACTGACACGAAGAGGCTGATCGGGGATATGACTAATGGAAGCCAGATCCCATTCTCAATCATGCAGTTATTCTCCAGGTTGTCGCACTTGTCCAACAAAAGAAAAAAAAGGCCCTCAGACAGCTCAACCACTCCTACAAAAGTGAAAAGAAAAAGCAAAAGCAAGTCTGCAGGTGAGTATGTCTGGAGGTGGAGAGACAGAGAGATGTGCGGTGGAAAAGAGAAAGTAAAAGCAAAAGCTCAAATTCCCTTCAATTGTATAGATGCTATCCCATTATCCAACCATCTGCCATACCCACCTTCTGCAACAGCTTTTTTGAATAATGTGATTTACTTTTTTTATCTTTTGCAGACTTTTGTATAAACCCACCAGGGTGTAATCATAAATAAAGAAAGAAGGCAGCATGCCAAAAAAATAAAAAAAGGCAAGCCCAAATTAATGGGCTGGATTGTTATGTGGAGGGCGAAGGCACATATGCCCAAAAGAGCCAGGCCCTATGGCTTCAAATTCCAAACTCCATCCCCCCACTTAAGGTTCACCCTCTATTACCACCAACCAGGAAATCAAAAGTACGTCCAGTACTCCAAAATTATTCGGCAGTTTACCGCTATTACCACCAACCATGTGATCAAAAGTACATCCAGTACTTCAAAATTATTCAGGAGCCTGCCGCTATTATCACCAACCAGGTGATCAAAAGTACGTCTAGTACTCCAAAATTATTTGGCAGCTTGCCGCTATTATCACCAACTAGGTGATCAAAAGTACATCCAGTACTCCAAAATTATACATGAGCATCACTCATGTCAATCATACATAAACATTCATGAGCATCACTCATGTCAATCATACATAAACATTCATAACCATCACTCATGTCAACATTCATGAGCATCACTTATATCAAATATCTATAAGCATCACTCATGTCAATCAACATAAACATTCATGAGCATCACTCATGTCAAACATCTATGAGCATCACTCATGTCAATCAACATAAACATTCATGAGCATCACTTATGTCAATCAGCTTCGAAAGCTTCATTTACAGAGCTCCATCTTCGAGAGCTCCAGCTTCAAAAGCTTCATTTACAAAAGCTCCAGCTTCAAAGCTTCACTTCCAAAGCTTCACCTACAAAGCTTCAGTGCAATGTATACAAATACCGCATCTGAACAACCGCCACTTCGGCCCATACATGGATTCAATTTGAAGTCTCCAGCCAACAGATTCTATTGACTGAAGACTTAAGGGGCTGCACTATGTACCATATATTGGGCTTCCGCAACTGGGCCCCATGAAAAATACTTGGGGGACTTAGCCCATTATTTATGTATTGAGGAGCGAGCCCTTACTCTATAAAAGGGGCTCCATCACTTTCATTAGAAAGCACCCATTATTTATGTACTGAGGAGCGAACCCTTATTCTATAAAAAGGACTCATTCACCATCATTAGAGAGCATCGCCACCTGCTGAGCAACCGCCTCGCCGCGAGCATCAACTCTAGCCCATCATTTATGTATTGAGGAGCGATCCCTTATTCTATAAAAGTACTCCCTTACCATTATTAGAGAGCATCGCCGCCTGCTAAGCAACCGCCTCGCCGCGACATCAACTCTAGCCCATTATTTATGTACTAAGGAGCGAACCCTTATTCTATAAAAGGGACTCCTCACTTTCATTAGAGAGCACTTATTATTTATGTATTGAGAAACGAGCCCTTATTTTATAAAAATGACTCATTCAACATCATTAAAGAGCATCGCCGCCAGTTGAGCAACCATTTCGCCGCGAGCATCAACTCTAGCCCATCACTTATGTATTGAGGAGTGAACCCTTATTTTATAAAAGGGACTCCTTCACCATAATTAGAGAGCATCACCGCCTGCTGAGCAACTGCCTTGCCGCGAGCATCAACTCTAGCCCATCATTTATGTATTGATGAGCGAGCCTTTATTCTATAAAATGGACTCCTTCACCTTCAACACCACAAGCCGAGCCAACTAATGCAACATAAGCCACAAACCGAGCAGCCTCGCAACATGTGCTACTTTCAATTGAGCATCATTTCAGATTGAGCACCGCCTTATATTGAGTATCAGTTCTAGACGACATCTAGTTACTTCGGCCCACACATGGACTGAATTTCAAGTCTCCAGCCAAAAGACTCTCTTGACTAAAGACTTGAGGGACTACTGTTTGTACCATACTTAGGGCCTCCGTATTTAGACCTCGTATAAATACTCGGGGGACTCAAATGTAATTATGTAATAAGTGAATGGGCAAATATGTAATAAGTGAGGAGCCCTTATTCTATAAAAGCACTCCTCACCCTCACAATCTTCAAGCTCTTATCCCCACATACAAAGCTTCACATCCCCAAAGAGAGGCTCATATCCAGCAACCCCTTCACACTCTCAAACTCTCTTTTTCTCTGGGGGACTCGTCCTCACCCTTGTAATCAATACATACAGTTAGAGAGAAATACAATCAACATTAGTGTGGACGTAGCCCAAACATTGGGGTGAACCACAATACATCTTATGTTCTTTACTTTCTTGCAGATTCACGGTTGGATTTACGTTATTCTAAAACCCTTCCGGTTTTGTGCATCAACAAAATAGATAGAGATTTATAAATAGATAAAACCCACAATAGTTCATGGTTTTCGTTTATCAGAAAATAAGAATATTTTAAATACATTACATAAACCACTCACCTCAATAATAGCTTTGACAAGACAACCCAACTAACAATCTCCATTCTTTCTCTCTTTACCCTCACTCCCTTTCTCTACTTTGAACCTTCAATGCACGCTCTACATGTTTCCGTCTTTTAATGCTCCAAAAACAATGGAGCAAAGCTCCTATTTATACTAGTAGGAGACGGCCAACTATGACCTCCAATTGGTTGGTTTTAGCAGCCAGACAATGGTGGCATGCAAGGTGTCAAATGGATGGTTTAAGGGGGGACACATTCACTAGTAGCTTTCTACAATCATCATACTAGAGTGCTCAGTCACTCAATCAAGATAAGAATGCATGAATGGCTTCCACCTCATGCTAATTGAAATAAACATCTGCTTTGGGAGATATCTATGGAATACTACAACTTATAAATTAATAACTAATAATATAATGTTATGGCATGTTGTTGTAGCTTAAGGATATCACGTGGAATTCTCATGTTAACCTATAAACTTGCCTAGGAAAAATA
This sequence comes from Malus domestica, assembly GCF_042453785.1. Classification (NCBI taxonomy): domain Eukaryota; kingdom Viridiplantae; phylum Streptophyta; class Magnoliopsida; order Rosales; family Rosaceae; genus Malus; species Malus domestica. Next base: position 3,619,262 of record NC_091665.1, on the reverse strand, counting down.
TATATTCCAAAATACGGGTCCTTACAGAAAAATCACAATTTAACAGTTATTTTAACTCCGTTTTTTATGATTTTTTATAGTTACACTCCTTGACCCTATATGAATCAAATGAATGAATTCGATCTTCAATTTAAAATATTTACACTATGTTATACTTAATGAAGGTATAAATAGAGTAAATTGTATCAATAGTCCCTCAATTTTAACTCAATTGGAGTAATGGTACCTCAACTAAAAATCCATTACCATTGGTCTCTCAACTCATCAAAACGTGCAACTATAGTCCCTCAACTAAAAATCAATTACCAATGGTTCCTAAACTTTAATCCAACTAGAGAAATGGTCCATCAACTTTAACCCAATTGTAGCAATGGTCTCTCAACTTTAACCCAATTGTAGCAATGATCCTTCCAACATAACTCATTTTGACAAAATTGTGACGAAGTTGACAAAAATGACCATAGCTAAACGTTTTGATGAGTTGAAGGACCAATGGTAATATATTTTTAGTTGAGGGACCATTGCTCCAATTTGATTAAAGTTGAGGTACCATTGCTACAATTTACTCGTATAAATAAACTCCAAGTGTTAGTGAATCTATTATTTTGATGGAATACGCATTCTACGAAACTAGTTTCAACGATCCAACCGTCAAATTTGTTTGTATATACTTCGAGATAGCATACACCAAAAAACACAAACAAACATTTAGAGATCAAGTAACAGGACAAAACTTTTTGACGATTATAAACGAAAAATCACGATTGAATAGTTCTTTTAACTCTGATTTTGATGATTATTTACAGCTACACTCCTTGACCCTATATGAATACAATGAATGAATTCAATCTTCAATTTAAAATATTTACACTAATGGATACCACAAAATCTTATGTTATACTTAATGAAAGTATAAATAAGCTCCAAGTGTTAGTGAATATATTATTTTTATGGGATACGCATTATACGAAACTAGTTTCAACGATACAATCAACTCATTTGTATATACTTCGAGATCGTATACGCCAAAAATCGCAAAAAACACATTTAGAGATCATGTAACGGGAAAAAACTTTTCAACGATTATAAATGAAAAATCACGATTTAACAGTTATTTTAACTCCGATTTTAAAGATTTTTTACAGCTACACTCCTTGACCCTATATGAATACAATGAATGAATTCCATCTTCAATTTAAAATATTGAATCTATTGTTTTAATAGTGTCGCATATACTATTTCCAGAAAAGTGCGCGACGGACAAACCACTTCGCGCAAAGCCTCTTTGCGCAACGGAGATTTATTATATCGTGCAAAGTGTGTTAGTGCAACACATTGGTCCGTCGCACAAAAACCCTTTGTGCAACGCGGTTCTTCTATTGCACAAACACCCTTTGCGTGACATATTAGTTGGTGTGTTGCGTAAAACACCTTTGCACGACGCATTTGGTTCGTCGTGCAATTTTCTGGTACCAAACCATGATTTTATCGCAATTTCCTGGCACATTAATATATTTTTCTAACAAAAACCCGATTCGAACTACAATAATAAATTTAAAGCTAGTTAATAAATAAATATGTACCATTCAATTTCTTAAGTGTTATACATACAAAATAAATAAATTTAAAGCTACTTAATATATATATATATATATATATATATATATATATATTAATCCTCATCTGAACTACAATAATAACTCTCACTATTCTCACCACTATCATTTTTGGATTCCCATTCATCCTCATTTCGTTTGCCTCTTCCGGTGCATTGTATCACGGCAAATCACCAAGGTCAATTGAAATTGACTCTATTGGTATTTCAATTTCGGAACTCTCGCTACTCGTTTTCTTAATTGGAGCATACCATCACGCAAAACTATTTAACGCAACGAAGGTGTACCTTCGTCGTGGAATGTTGGAAAAAAAGGGTAAAAGTCTTGGTTTGGCACCAAAAACTTGTGCGACGGACCAACCGTGTCACGCAATTTTCTAGCGCCAAACCAAGATTTTTACCCTTTTTTTCCCAACATTGCGAGACGAAGTTACACCTTCGTTGCGCTAAACAGTTTTGCGCAACTGTATGCTTCATCGTGCAAAGTTCCGTTTACTCAAAATGTGCTTGGGTGATGCTTAGTTGTCAACATTGCGCAAAATGTCCTTACGCAACGTAATTTGCTCTGTCGCGCAAGTATGTTTTTGTACTAGTGAATGACACTTTACCATTCTTCCATTGCAGTTTTTTTTGGTTGAAACCTAGTAGGCAAAGACCTAAGTACTTTCTTGACAACTTTAACTTCAAGAATTTTTTCACCCAAGTTTTTTTTTTTTTTTTTTTTTTTTTGAGGACATCGATATTTTACATTAAGGGGAGGTAGTGTTTGGCTAAGTCACACAATGGGCAACCTAATTTGGTATCAAATTCACCATCCATGAGATTCGAACCTAAGACCTCTCACTTCTAAGTGAAGAGGAATACCACTAGACTGTAGTACTAAGTGCCTTTTTTCACCCAGGTTCACACACCCATTTATATGACACTCAATTTTTCTTAAAATTCAAAGTAAGATTCATCCTCACTCATCTTAATGTTTTCAAATTAAGTTGCGAGCATTGCAGTTTTTACTCTCTTACAATGTAATTTCTCTCATGAGTGACCTGTAAGATATCCCAAGCCTCCTTGCAATCTCACACCTTGAGACGTAATTGAATTGATCAGCAGACAGAGTTGTGAACAGGGAATTCAATCATTTTTTATTGCTTATGCAATGCGTTTTCTCATCAAGCGACCACTCACTTTTAAGTTTGGGGACAACAACCTCACACATATCGACTTATATTTCACTATGTCCGTTTTCTAATTTCATTTTCTCTTTATTTTTCACAATTTTAATTGGTGCAGTATAACCTTTAATAATTGTGTCCAAAGTACTATCATCTATTGTCCAAAAGAAAACCTTCATCTTGACCTTCCAAGCCCTATAATTTCAAAGTACTATCATCTATTAGCCAAAGGAAAACTCTGGCGCTAATCAAGCAACAGGTAGAGGTCTAGCATCTAGGAGTCTAGGCGGAGGCCTAGGCAGTTTTTTTTTAATTTAAATTTAATTTATTATATAACATATAAATAAATGTCTACTTTCTTAACACATGGTCTTTTTCGACCACCAAGTAGTACAGACCGATAAAAAGATCGAGAAAAGCCCAAGAAAGATCAAGACCTAAAGAAGGAAAAGAAGTCCAAGGCCTAACGAAATTAGAAAATGAGTATTTCTGAGCGCTATAGCCGACCTCTCACCAATGTGGTTTGACTAAGCAACATAAAGCACTTTCCGACTGGCACGTGGACTAACTGACATCTTATGGCACAAGGCTCTAGGAACATACCTACTCAGGCACCAACCCAGGCCACGTGTTGGTCACCAACGAAGATAGAAACCTAGGACAGAACCTAGAAGTTGTCAGACGATTGCTCAGAAGGAACATGTTGACTAGTCAAGGCCGAGCTTGGTGCTCGGTACATGTGGGCCTAGAAGAATATGTAATCTCGACTGAGCTACCATCATCTCACCGCCAACATGTCGAATGATGTACGAAAGAAAGGCCAGCATGCAAGCCCATGTAGGTAGCTCATTTAATACCAGAATAGTAAAGTAAGGGGGCACAAAGCTTTTGGGCTTACTGAAGGCCTATATAAGGGGGTAAATGCCTCTTATATGGGGTCAAACGATTGAGAAAAGAAAGAATTTTGACTATAGCCGAGCGCTTCTTGTAATCATCAAGTCAATATATTCTGAGCACCACAATGGATGTAGCCTAATTTTGAGGGGCGAATCACTTAAATCTTTAGTCCATTATTTCAGAGCTTTTAACATGAAACCATCTAGGGTTAATTGTTCTAGTAAATCATCCAATCCATGCATGTGAGTTTGAAAGAGAACAAACTTAGTTTCCCCTTGTTCCTAGTACCATCCAATCCAATTAGAATGGAACCAGACTCATAGCCTTAAGTTCAAGTGAAAACCCAAAGCATGGCCCACATTTGATAAGGAGAGAAATGAACTTTCCCTTTCCAACTCATGCAGGAGAATGATAGACGAAAGTAAGGAGGTGTGTTATTGGAATTAACGCTTGTGGAAATTGATTTGGGAAATAGGCGCTCTAGGAAGATCACCAACACAGTATTCACTAGAGCAACAATGCTTATCTTTGTTACACCAAAAAGGAAGGTTGCAGTTGGGCTAGGATTAGGAAAAATAGGAATGAAGACCGATGTAAAGGAAGAAAGCAAAAAAGCCTATAGATTCCCTAGGGATCCTTGGAAAGAGAACCCTTCACCTATAGCAAAGGAGGTTCAACTGAATGCAAATGGCAACATAACGCTAGAGAGAGGGAGAAGGAGATGAATTCAAGGTTGTATTTCACCGAGCAAGATAAATCACTCTCTAAGTGCAAGCAGTCTTGAATCCTTGAGACAGTCATCTTCCTACAATCTTAGAGGTTCCTCGCATCTTCCTTGATCTTTCTGACTCAATAGAAGCTCTCTTAGAATCCTAGGTAACCCAAATTATCCACCTCTTAACATCATGGAATCATGCAAAGTTCTCTCTCATGCTAAACTGACAAACTTCAAGCTTCCACGCCATGCTTCGCTTAGGCAATTCATTATTTGTCTAATCATGCTATCTTCAAGCCATTAATATAACCAAGATACTTCTTATGACACTCTAATTCTTTCGAGATATTCCTTAACTTGGTATTCAAACAAACTAGGGGAAGTAAAGGGTGTCCTCCAAAGCCCAAGTTTAGTTCAACATAAAAATCTCCCAACACAACCCAAATAAACTCAATCACATAAATGTGATTTCCTAAATGAATGCATATGATTTTTACCTTAAGAAGTCCACGAAATCAACTTTAATGATGTTCTCGCGCAAACCAAAGACCTAAAACTTAGGACTAAACTGAAATTGAAGATTAAATATTGCAAACAAGTTTTAAACAAAGTTTAGAAAATTAGCCAACTAAAAAACTTGCGCTTTCTGTATGATATTGAAATGATGATCAAGAAAATCTACGGTTCTATTATTAAATTTATGTAAAAATACGTTAATAGCAGAAAGTGAACAAGATGGTGCACCTCATGGAATGAATGCAAGTATTGTTCTTATAATAAAAATGAAGACATCCAACATGGAAAAATTGTAAAGGATAATTTGCACCAAGAGCTTATTGATATTTCAATCAGAATACATCAACTGCCTGCATGCGTTTAGGCAACCATCAAGTGGTGACACTGAAAGACATAACTACTCATTTCATCAGGTTGGTCCAGGTCATATACATAATGTCCCACCTTATCTGGCTTGCGTTAAGCATGCATACATGTCTAGCTACTATCTCATATATGGAGAAGATAATGAATCATCATCACACAGGTTACTCGAACTCTAGTCACACGGGTCATGCATGCAACATATTGTTATATTGCGCACGTGCTATTCCACCAGTTGTAGCTGTGCTTAGTTAAGGCACATGGAATGGAACATGTATCTCTTATTAATTTCATAGGACGATCGGTTCATTACAACAAGAACTTTGATACAGTATTATTGTAGCGTTCCGTATTAATAATATAAAGATAAATAAATAAAAATTTACACATACTATTTTGTTATTGTTAGAACAGAACATCACAATAATTTTGACAACTTGCAATGAGAAAGATATGAAGCATTCGGGTTTGTGATCATTTGTGATTTTGTGATATCTGCAAAGTAAAAACTAAGGAGAGGTAGAGACGTGGAAGCTATTGATCCTCGACTTCGCATCTATATCGTGAAAGCGACGCCAAACCCCCACGTGATTTAACTCATGACCAAAGGTTTCAATCCCATAGAATTGGCTAATATCTTGCAATTCCTGATCGTGTGAGATTGATAGTTGCCCACAATTAAACACCAATTTTAACTTAAATCCTTCCCGCGTGCAATAATAGTGACATTCAACTTTTTTGATTTTTGTGGGGAGAAAATATTAAAATATGCAAAGGAAATCAAGAATGTATCACGAGGACGTCATCTGAATTGACTTTGTTTTTTTTTTGTTTTTTGGCTAGCTTTGTTGTTTTGAAATTTTTTGATCCAAAAACTCTAGTTGCATTCGTGGGTCTTTATTCAGGATTTTCTCAGCTTGTAGATAAAGTTCTAGCAGTTAGATCGACAAGCTCTTCACTCTCTAATCCTCAAACAAAGCTGTAGCCGGTAAATGGACGGATTCATCACTCACTCTCTAATAGCTAAAAGAAGTTGTAGCCGTTAAAGCTCTTCGCAAATGAAACTATGTCAAATCTAATATTTATTTTAATAAAATTCAACGTAAAATATTATAATAAAACATGTTATATATATATATATATATATATATATACGGCGGTGAAAATGAAATGAATGTGGTTGTTAGGAAATTGGACAACTCAAATTAGAAATCATATTTGTTTAACATTTAAAGGAGGAAAATTAAGGGAGGGATGTGAAGTTGTGCTCTTATGCAATATATATGTGAACATTGGCAGGCACATGCTGATGTAAGTTCTTGAAAGCCTTTGCATTATACGATCATGGATGCCTACTGCAGATAGTGTTGGGGACCAGTGACTGTAGGTTTTTTTAAAATTATTTTGAACAGTCACATGCATGGAGGTTTTTTGGGCCAATGGCCTTCTCCCACACGTAGGTACTAAAAACTTAACAAAAAGGATTAAATATATTAAAAGTTAGATACATTTTATGTTATAACACTATTAGTTGAATTAGAAGTTAGTTTCAAGTACCTGCGAGGAGGATGGAGTAATGAGTATGATAAGTTTAAAGTCAATTCCATCTAATTTGGCAAAAGATAATTACAAGCCGGGCAATGTTGTAGCGACGGTGGCAATGATGATGTTGTGAAATGCGCCGCTAGTTATGGTGATTATGATGGTGGGTGGTGGTGGTGACAAGGATATATGGTGGTGATCACTGTTGCTTTTTTTTTTTTGTTTTTTTGTTTTTTGTTTTTTGTTTGTTTTTGTTTTTGTTTTTTTTTTCGCTTTTAAACTCCTATACTCATGTATTAACGTTCAAAATTTGTAGGGTAACAAACTAGAATAATTAGTCCTTGGTGGACTTGGAATTGAAACTCAAATGAAATGGACTCAAGATTTGAGTGGATCACCCCTCAAAACTGGGCTACATCCATTGTGTTGCTCTGATTATATTGATTTCCAAGGCTACATATGTCAGATAGTGCTCAGCTAAAGACTACAATTATTCTATCTCTCTTCAGTAATCCAACCCCATTACAACAGGTTCCCAACTCTTTATATAGGCCGTCAACGAACCCAGAAACCTTTGGCTCCCTAATCTTATTTTGCTAGCATTTAATGCATCACTCACATCGGCTAGCGTGCTGACAACCTTTCTAACCATCAATAGCTCTTTGGCAATGAAGTGACGTTTGCTCAATTGAGATTCCACGTTCTTCTAGATCGATATGTGTCAAGTGACCTACTAGGTCTTGACTAGTCAACGATGTCACTTTGAACAACAGCACGATTGAACAACGGCACGACCAGCTTTACGTCTCGTCCTAGACTTCTGCTTTGATTGGTGATTGACACATGGCCTAATTGGTACCTAAGCAAGTATGCTCCTAAAGTTTTGTGTTATATAGTTGTGAGTCTTCCCACGTGTCCTTGGCGGTTGGAAGTATTTTATGTTGCTCAGTCGAACTAGGCTGGTGAGCGGTCATCTCTAGCACTCAAACGTGCCCCCTTGTTAATTCTACATGGCATTGGGCTTCTTACTCTTCTTTGGGCTTTAACTTTTTGGTCATTTTCTTGACTTGCACTATTTTGAGGGTCAAAAAGGACCCTACACTAACACATAGAAATTTAGAGATGAGAACTACATAAAATTTAAATTTGGAAAATGGAGGTCCCAAATTTCAACTTTTTTTACGCGAAAATTCTAAATTTCTATGTTTATGAATCCAAAGAATGAAATTGGTGCATGTTAATTTATAGATTCAATCTTTTGTCTAAATTTTAAGTTTATCTTCCTCATCCAAACATAGTGTTAGTGATATGCCACTTAGTAATACGGTTTAGAAGTATATCTCTTTACTTGTATATGTGAAAGGTCTTATGTTTCGAATCTCGTGAATAATAAGTTCAAAACCAATTTATTTCTTCACCCCATAATGTAAATATATATTTATATCAAAAAGTTGAAAAAGATACAAAATTCAATTCCTCTCTTTCCTTGCATTATTAACTGGCAAAATTCATCATTTTCCCTTCATATAATATGTTTACTTGAACGTCAGTAGCAAATAGCTAGCATACTAAAGGAGATGCATGAATGAATGGCATAAAGAGCAACAGATACGTTGACTGTGATTAATTAAGAATTATGAAATTAAAGAGATTAATCATACATAATTAAATAATTGGAGTGTGAGTTGTGGACTAACACAGTCCGTAAGTTGAGATCAAGTATTCAATTCCAGTCTCCAGATGACAGAAATTATACATTAATGTTTCAATAAATTAATGTTAAAATTAAAAAATTGAGACGAATGAAATGGTGCCACGTAACAGTGGGGCATGTGGGTTAAGGGATGTGAAATGCAAGTATATGCAGCAAGATATACACCCGCGACGTTAGCCTTATGATTGATTAATGAAGGGGAAATCTTCCTTGCACAGTTGCACTCATTCCTCGTTAATTCCGAGAAGCAACGTACGCTGTGTGTAGTCCATACATGCACTTGCATGCCGACAACTAATTTGTTGACATTCTATGATTAACCAAGATTTCATTCTTTAATACAGTTTTTACTTTAATTTTTAAACTTTTTTTACAATTTGTCTGTCAAGTACAAGGAATATTATACACTAATTTAACAGAGGGATGGAGAAAATATGAACCTAAATCGTAGTATTTTGAAAAAGAATGACTTTAAACGGCATTTCACTATTTGCAACTATATCTTACATTTAAGTATGCATGTAATTAAGATTCATATGTCCTATTTAGATTATTTATATTAATTTACAAACTCATAGGGAAGAAATACAAATGAAAAAAAGTTCATGACTATTTAGTTTAGGATCACCCTATTTATACAATGTTGAAAGAGGTCTTTAACAGTGAGTTTGATATACAAATATAGAAATCAGACAATTTGAGTTTAATTTTTGCGGCTCAATTTTTATAATTGTTTGAATTTGATAAAAATGAGTTCCATCTATCAATTATATATGGAGATATATTTATTTTGGAACATTACTTGGCTACTCCAAGATGAGTAGGAACTCCTACTCAAAACTTTTAGTATTTGAATCACAGAGTTTTGTGCATATAATCAAAACCATTCATATTATCAATCACACTATAAAGATCATCCTTGCAAAAAATGAATTAAAACTATGATTGTTTAGTCAATGTATTCTAGCAAATACATAAACGGTTCGTAATGCTTTTACCAATTTCGTTCATTTGTTTTTATACAGTTCGATGACTAAACAATCTTAGTTTTAATTTATTTTTTGCAGAGATGATCTTTATAGTGTGATTTATAATATGAACGGTTCCGATTATAAACATAAAGTTCTATAAATTGGTAACGAACAATTTTGAGTAGGAGTTCCTACTCATCCTTTGAGTATCCAAGTATTGTCCTTTATTTTGTACTCTACTATATTGCACTCTCTCTTTCTCTGGGAATTATAATTCATAATATTGTAATTTTTTTTAAAAAGGGACAACCATAATATTGTAATTAAACTCATTACTTTCAACATATTATATTCAATAATTAGAATCATTTTCATATAACTCAAAATTTTCTGCCTATTATAAGGTCTTCTATAGTATGCTGAAAAAAGTTAGTGTGATACCAATATATTGGACTCATACAAGAATTGTACTCTTACAATGGGCTGGAAATTTGGGTGTTATACCAATATATTGAACTCGTGAGTGTGATAACAAAATTGAACTCATACTATTAATAGTGTTATAGATATCAAACTTAGACTCCCTGATTCCTATATATAGGGATCACACTCACTCAAACTACTATGAAAGGTCTAAGAGTTTAATTCTTATAAAATTGGAATCAAACTCAACCGGCTCACTGTGAAAAGCCTCCAAGTTTCATACATAATAGTCATCAAACAATAATAATAATAAAAACCTATGAAAAAATGAAAAAAAATTAGAAGAGAACTCTTAGTAAAAATTTGAAGTACTGATCTATCGCTGTAGCGTAATAACCATAATCATATGGCCTCCATTGAATTCAATTACTGTGTTATGTCATGGTCCATATGATACTAACAAAAATACACTGCCAAATTAGGTATACTTGTAACTTTGTTCCTTTCATTAAAGCTATTATTCATGACCCTCATCCTTTCGAATTAATTAACTTATCGTCAGGGAATGTCCACATAAAGCTAATTAGGTTGTCATGAAATTGACCTATCAAGCTAAAATTTCTTCGCTAGCTGTTAAATTACTCAGCCAGTGATCTGCCCAATTTTTTCCACTGCCTTCAATTCCTTTGTTTATATGGAGATTGGAGACTTACAAGTTACAAACTAAATAAACTAGCTAAAGTACAAGATTAGGTATACTTGTTATTTCGCTACTCATTAATTAATCATGCTTCTAATAATCTTCACCCTCTTAAGTTCTACTTAAGCATTTATTCCTCAAACTCATTGCCCTAATTGCAAGTTCTCTGATCCCTAGGGACCATATAATATATATATATATATATACACACACACACACACACAAACATGGCCATATTGGTCATTTGGAAACACAGAAAATGTGACAACTAATAAGAAGCTTTGACTTTGTTCAAAAAAAAAAATGTTTTGACTTATCAACCTCAATCACTGTCATATGAACTCCCCAACGAAGAAATGCCACATGAGTTCGAGAAGGGCCACGACTAATCCGCCTAGTAAAGAGCATGCCGTAACATGCATGTAAACATGAAATAATTAACTCACTTCACATTAGCAAAATCATGATAAATTTTTGTTTTATTCTACGTGTTATAATGTGTTGGTAATATAATTGATATGTTTCACTTTTAAGTTATTAAAACAAAATAAATATCGTGCAATAATTTTAATAGAATAGTAATCATGTAACCCTAAAGGGTTGATCTAGCGGAAAGTGAGCAAAAAATTGAAACCTCCACCCCAAGTTCGACTCACACAGGTATATTGTTTGGTGTCACTAGCTTTGCTTTGGTGTATTATTTGACCTGGGAAGTCAAAAGTATGCTACCGTCTTATCCAGTATTAGGACTGTATGGGAAGAGAAATTAATCTATTATATGATGATATACCTTCTATATTAAAAAAAAACCATGTAATTTTGTGAAAGTGTTCGGAATACACCTAAATCTCTCCAAAATCACAATCACAATCACAATCTCAATCTCACACCCTTCCTTGGTCGTGACGCTTCCCCAACCGCCCACGTTCATCTCCAACCCCATCTTACAAATTAGTAAGAGATTCACATACAAATTTCACTCCCACACACACGCACACACATGCCTTTGCACTAACTCCAACACATACCCTCCAAATTCCAAAGCCTCTTATATTTATATACCCCCAAACTCTCTTTTCTCACAACCCCACTTCCAAATTTTAATCACAATTGATTTTGCAAAATGTTCACAGATCCTACTGTTAAACAAATGCTACAGTGCCCTCCATCTGGGCAAGGGCAATTCATGATGATGGAGATGAAGAGACCATGGAACAAATCCCATATTGAGGTTGCCCCAAACTGCCCTCGATGTGCCTCTTCCAACACCAAATTTTGCTATTACAACAACTACAGCCTCTCACAGCCAAGGTACTTTTGCAAAGGGTGCAGGAGATATTGGACAAAAGGAGGCTCCTTACGCAACGTCCCAGTTGGTGGTGGCTGCCGCAAGAACCGCCGTGGTAAAGCGACCAGGCTCTCACAGACTGACAGCGCTTCATTAAGTTACTTTCAGCATCACAACTCATCAAGTGGTACTGAAGATGATCCGTCCGGAAATAATCAGCCAGGTGGATCTAATGCATCAGATATTGATTTGGCTGTTGTGTTTGCCAAATTCTTAAACCACAACTCCACTACCCCTGATGATCATTATCATGACCCCAATTTGGTAATTTCAAGCTCAGCATTGAACGATCACGATGGCTCACAAAATTCTTCCAAGGCTGGTGATCTTGTTGAAGCAGTTGATCATTATTTACTTGAAGGACATCAACAATCACAGGAAGAAAATGTTCAAACTTTTATGGGAATTAATCACAATGATGATATGAACATTCATGAATTTGAGTTACAGGGTTTACCAGTAGACGAAGACCAAGTGGTGCAAGATGTGTTTTGGTCCGATGATGCAACGATGTCGTCTTTGGCAAGCAGTACTGCTAGTTTTACATGGCAACCGATGGTGCATTTGCAAGAGTTGGACTGTTCACTACCATCAGACGATGATCAAATGAAGATATCGACCAATTTATGTGGCGATAATTGGAGCACCTTTGATTTCTCAGGGTTTGAAGTTTTCTCACGATCTTAAATATTGGATGCAAATTTACAAGCATTTGATTAATTATTTGTTGTGTTAAGTTCATTTAATTTACAATTTTTGTTCCTATATATATAGTTGGAAGGTTTAGTACTGTTACATTGCCATGGAAAAGAAATATCATGGCATATACATAAATACTATGATATAATACAATAAACTTTTTTTCATAATATGTTATCGAGCGAGTAGTCAATTGTTATTAGCGTTAATTTCTGCTGAGTTTTTGAGTTTCTATATATATCTATATATATATATATATATATACACACACACACACACATTCAAAGAGGCTTCTAAGGTTAGTTTTATTATCATACGTCCTTAAAATGTCATCCCTCAATCTCCTGAACCTTATATTATATTAAACAGCTTTGGACCATCATTAAGAAACAAGTTAGCTGCGACCTTGCACGAACTACTATTGGTTATGTGAGGATGGTATATATTATACTAGATTACCCATTAAAATTTGCTACTTAATCAGTTATACTTGTAATTGAGAGGTCTTAGGTGCGAATCTCGTGGATGATGAATTCATTACCAAATTAGATTGCTCATTGTGTGGCTTAGCCGGAATCCTCCCTCCCCTTAGTGTAAAATATATTGTTGTACTCCAAAAAAAAAATCAATTATACTTTACTGTATTGAAAACAATATTGTTAAACAGTTCTAAATAATGTAAAGATTGAAGCAGTAGCTTCAATGGAGATGATTGAAGAAACCAAATTGTAGAGAGAGAGAGAGAGAGAGAGAGAGAGAGAGAGAGTTGAGAGAAGTTTTCTTTCTATTTCTTGAGAGTGAAGTTATCTTCTTACACCTTAGCTATATGTATTTATCTAATTACATGGCTTGTAACACAAGCTAAGATATGGATAATATTCTAACAATCTAACAACCTTAGCACCAGATTCTACCAACCTTATAACTTCCCTTGGATCTTGTGACACTTGTCCTCATCTAGACCCTTAACTTCCTTTCACTTGGATTCTCATCTTTGTGCTTATTGTCTTTACTTAAATCCTCTTCTTTGTGTTTGTCTACACTCTTACATCCCCCCTCAATCTCATGCTCGAGTGAACTGAGCATGAGATTGCCACAGTGTTGTTGAAAAAAGGGTTTAGATAAACCTTTTGTGAGTATATCAGCAAATTGTTCAGTAGAGAAAACATGTTGCACTTGAAGATATCCTCTTGTGACCCTTTCACGAACAAAGTGACAGTCGATCTTAATGTGTTCGAACTTGGCATGAAACACAAGATTGGTTGATAGAGTTATAGCTGAGATATTATCACATTGAATCATTGGTGCTTGATAAAGAGAAATGTGTAAATCACAAAATAACTTTCTTATCCAAGCTATTTCAGCAACTGTGATAGCAAAAGCTCGATACTCAGCTTCTGTAGATGACATCGACACAATGTGCTACTTCTTTGATGCCCAAGAAATAGGATTGGATCCTAGAAAAACTACAAACCCTGAGGTGGATCTTCTGTCATTTGGATCCTTGGCCCAATCTGTATCACTATAAGATTGAAGATGTATTGGTCCTAGTTTAAAATGAATCCCATAATTTGATGTGACTCCATAGGATTATGCATGAATTGACATGCTTAATTCACATAAAAGGCTATGTTAGGCCTTGTAAATGTGAAATATTGAAGTGCTCCAACTACACTTTTGTATTGATCAGGACTATGATATGGTTTTCCATCGTTTTTTAAGAGTCTGTGACATGGTAAGCATGGGGTAGCACATGGTTTACAATCCTGCAAATCCACTATGTCAACTAACTCACTGATATATTTGGAATGTGAAATAAATAAGCCTTCTTCTGTGTGACTAATTTGCAGCCCCAAAAAAAATAATGCAGATTACCTAAATCCTTCATCTCAAACTATGTAGTAAGTTATTTGATCACCTAAGATATCAATTGAGATGAGCTACCAGTTAAAATTACATCATCAACATAAAGCATCAACACTGTACAATGCCTTGTTGAGAGTGTTGAACAAATAAAGATGGATTAGCCTGTGAAGACTTGAATCCCAATGTAGGTACAAAAACTAGTAAACCTGTCATTTCTTGCTCTTAGAGCATGTTTAAGCCCATAGAGTGATTTTTTAAGCTTGCAGACATGATTAGATGGATGTTGTGATCTTTGAAACCCTAGAGACTGCTTTATATACACTTTTTCTTGTAAAATGCCATGTAAGAAGGCATTTTTCACATCTAATTGCTTAAGTTGCCACTTGAATTGTGATGCTAAAGCAAAAATAAGCCTAATGGTTGTAGGCATAACCACAAGACTAAATTTTACTCATAGTCTACACCTTCATTTGGACTATAGCCCTTTGCTACAAGCCTTGCTTTTTACCTTGCCACAGTGCCATTTGTATTCTTTTTTATTATGTACACCCATTTACACCTAACCAGGTTTTAATCACTTGGAAGTGGAAACAAGAGACCATGTATATTAAGAATGTAGTGCATCCATCTCTTCCTGCATTGCATTTTGCCATTTTGATACTTTGGAAACAGCCTTGAATGTTTTTGGTTTTGAGACAGATGACTGAGAACCAATACTAGCTTAGAAAGCTTTCCTCTTGGTAATACCATTCTTGGATCTTGTTAACATAGGATGCACATTCATTGGTACTGGAAGAACAACATGAAGTTGTTCATGTTGGAAATCAGAATCCACAGGGATTGGATGTTATGTAGGTGTGTTTCCTAGTATTTTAGGACTAGAAGATCGATTTGAACTGACGTGGTGATGAATGAATAAAATTTGGGGTAGCAGATGCAGGTGTTTCCAAGACATCTGAGGCACTAGATACAAGCAAAAAATCTGAGACACTAGATGCAGCCAATGAATCTAGGGCACTATATGCATTTGTAGTTATTAATCTATGATTTTTTATGAAGATGCATAAGCATGAAGTGGTGATATGACTTAATTAGTCAATGTAATGCATGGTAATGATGTACAAGGATGCAATGATAAATTTGTGAATATGAAGGTTGATGTTTTGATAGAACCATAAAACTTTTTGCATGGAAAGACTGATTCATCAAATAGCACATGTTTGGATATGTATAATTTATTTTGAGCAATGTCTAAACATATAAAACCTTTGTAATTTCCTGCATAACCTAGAAAGACACGTATTGTTGTTTTTTGTTGTAATTTGGAAGTGTTATATGGTTTCAAGAGAGGAAAACATGCATAACTTGCTGTGGTTATTGTTTCATTGCCTTGATATGGACTTTCCAATTCCAAGTTAGCTATCTTAGAGGTCATATATAAAGTTGCACCAGTGTCTGCAACTCATAATTGTTCTACAGATGCAGAAGGTTGATGATTGGCATACATTGCATAGAGATTTGGGGGTGGTGACTTTCCTTGATAAGCAAAATTGCCTCTATGATAGCATTGAATAGTTGAATGACCAAATTTCCAGCAAATTTAGCATTGAATTGGAGAATTAGAACTTGTGACTGGTGTATTATGTCTCTAGAAGCAATTAGCTACAACATGTCCTCTTTTGTTACAGATTTGGCATGTTGGTATCTCAGATGGATGATTTAGGTAATGAGCTTGAAATGGCCTTGAAGCACCAAGAATTCCTAGACTTGCATTTGGTAGAGGATATGATCTGCCTTTTCCTTTGCCTCTGAAGTTGTTACCCTTGTAACCCCTATAGTTGTAAAAACCTTGATAATGACCACCATAGTTGTTGTATTGACTACCATTGTTATTGTCTTGACCACCATAATTATAACCAGTAGAATTTGATCCACCATCATTACTCTTGTAGTTTTGATCATTGGTTCCAAAGCTAGAACCAAACTCAACAGAATGTTATGAGTCTTGATCAAGAACTAGAGCTTCCCCTTTATTGCACTAGTACAAAAAACAATTTGCGCGATGCAGGTCCTTCGTCGCGCAAAGTAAAAAATGTAGCGCAAAACTTAGCGCAACGAACCTTCGTTGCGCACTAACCGTCGTGCCAAAGCAGTGACAGAAAGGTTTGCGCAACGAAGAAGAAACATGCGTCACGCAAACCCTCTTTGCACGACGTAGGCTGTGTCGCGCAAAACCATGTTTTTTTTTTGGCAAAAATATTTTTTATAAATATTGCAATTAAATTATAAACAATAATTAATAAACCAAGAAAAAGTATTTAATTATAAAATATATGAAAATGTACATACAAGATGTCCGAACAAAAAAGAAAAAACTACAACAAATAGTTTCCAAAGAAGAATGGTGTAAAGTTGGTGAACAAAGGCTCATTGGTTTCAGGATTCATCTTCTCAGGTTTTTCTGATCATCTTCTCAGCATTTGAAAATGATCATAAAAACCTTGCAAAAAGTAAGCAAATAAGTAGCAATGCAAATTGTTCAGGAGGAGTTAAGAATTAAAAAAAAAAAAGGTGCTGAGAATCAATCAGTAGGGATACATTGGCCTTACCTGATTCAATGAATGAGAAAGCTTGACTATCTGCAATATGCCCGATTTATCAGTTTCCTTGCTGGGAAGAATCTCAACTCTGCCCTTGCTTATGAACGTATAAGGATCACTACAATGTTGGATGCGAATATCAGTCTAACATTCATTTCTCATCCCAAATAGAAATCAATATTCACCAAAGTTAAGAAGAAATATATATTGGAAAGAAGAGGGTTGGTTGCTAGGAATAATACCAAAAATCAATACATAAACATTAATATTTCTAGTTAGGTATATTAGTTGAAGAGAAACATGGATCAATAAAGGAGTACACAAAATCGTAAATGGAAAATCAGGGAGTCTATCAATTCTTTCACCATAGTGTCAGAAGCCAGTCAGTAACAGCAGAAGGCTAACCTCTGAGGCACAGAGTTCAAATTAGCAAGGGAATCTTCAACTTGGAAATTTTCTCAAGTGCATGGATGAGGGTTACAACCTTGTATCAACAAAGAAGCAAATTAAGTCAATTCTGCTCATTAAACACAAAACTAACAGAAGGAAGAGTTGCATTTTACACACAGCACCTGCAACAATTTTATGTCTGGATTTTTTACATTTGCATGTAAATGGGTATTTGACTGTGGCCGAAAAGGACAACTGTGTCAGCAGTCAGCACTCGAGAATTTAGGATATAAGGTTGTAGAATTTGAAATAGACACGATACCACACAAATTGTAGGTCCCTCATTTTCCACCATTTCTAATATAACAACAAGTGCAACATTGTCTTGAAAAATTGCGTACAAGAAGCTGATATAACAAACAGATGGGAAGCAGAAACAAGAGCCCCACTATAATAGAATGCACATTAAAAACCATACAAGAAGCTGATAAACAAACAGATTGGAAGTGTTTCTAACCCTCCAAACTACTTCTCTCACTCTTTTAACATGTTCTATTGCATCTAATATAACCAGGAAGATCGCCATTGATTTAAAGTCATAGTGTTCTTTTTAATATAATTGGATGCTCCCTGCCCCTATTAGATTTTACTTGAAAATATATCAGCACAATTAAACATACATACTAGTCTACAATTAAATGTCAAAACATACACCACTTTGAACCTATTTTCATGTTTTTCAACAAACTCCTAGAGTAACCTATACAAAACAACTTTTAATCACTTGTAAACAAGAAATGCAACCCACAAGCTTTGAGATAGTTCCTATACCTCTTTGCAGCATTCAAAGACACCAAGTAATTTCAACTCAACCACTTGTAGGAAACCTATAACATAATTCAGCACCGAAAGTAACTAAATTTAGACAATCTTATACAAATTTAAACACATCTTAACTCAAATTCCAATCAAGAATTTTTTTTAGTAGGTATACATGAAATTAAATGTATAATCAATCCTAAATGCCCCACCAAAGGAAAAAAACCTTCATCCCCTGCACTCGATCACCAAACTGCTGCTCCACTTCAATGATTCAATATGCGCCTTCCCCAATTAAGGTAAACAAAATTTAGTTTACTTTTTTGGGACAAAAGGGAGAATATTACACAAAGATAGCATCATAAAGATCCCTAAACACCAAGGTACAAGCACAGAAACTAAAACAAACTTTCAATCAAATGGAGGAATCGAGTAGGAGGGATTGGGGGCGCCATGAATTATACACATGGAGAATTGGAGAATAATGCACATGCTTTTGTAATTGGTCGGTTTCAGAACCCAAATTAACGTACTCGATTTAATTTATCTTCTGAGTATAACATAAAAAAGGTGTGTGTATGTGAATGTGATATGGGTTCTTCCCAATTTCGTCCCAGCAGCATAAAAAAATATTTTTATTAGTCATTCATCAAACAAGGTTGGTTTAATCTCTTCTAATGTGCATGTAGCATTCTATGACCTCTTGCCGCATTCTATAACCCATATTAAGGTACAAATGCTTGATTAAAGTGCACAACAAACGGATATTTTCTCAGAATTTGCAGAGAGCTAGAGATTAAAATTAAATAACTGAAAAAATATATATGAGAAATTAAGGTGGGCTCTGTGATAAGAAATTAATTAACTTTAAAAAACAAAGACCTGTGAAATTGGAGGAAAAGGGCAGCAGATTTTTACCTCTGCGGTGGCTGTCGAGACGGCCAGGCGAGCAAGTGCTTGACAGCGAGGATACAAGGCTGCAACCTGTGAGGGTTTGCAAGGCTACGAGAGGGAGTGGTGTGAATGATGATGACTGACTCATAGTGAGGGAGAGGGAGGCGCGGGGAGGAACACAGGCAGAGAAGAAGAAGTGAAGAAAAACCTAGGGTTAGTAGCATAAACAAAAAAAAAACGGTGGAATTGGGCTTAGGTATGCAGGGGTGGAGGCACTTGGAAATTTCTGAAGAGGAAAGGCAAAGAAGCTGCGATAGAGAAATGAAGAGGATGAGATTTTGGGCGCCATGCCAAAATTTTGGTAGCCCTCCAAATTTTAATCTCCCGCCTCCTTCAAATGTTTTTACTTATGTATGATTACTTTTTTTTCTTTGTCACAATGTATGATTCTATTAAAATCTATTGTTTTGATAGGATACATATTCTACGAAACTAATTTCAACAATCCAACTGTCAAACTTGTTTGTATATACTTCAAGATCACATACGCCAAAAATTGCAAAAAAAAAAGACATTCAGTTATCAAGTTACAGGACAAACCTTTCCGACGGTTATAAAATAAAAATCACAATTTAACGGTTATTTGAACTCCGATTTTGATGATTTTTTACGGCTACCCTCATTGACCCTAACTAATTTGATCGTCAATTTAAAACATTTACACAAGTGGATACCACAAAAAAAAAGGCAATGCAAGAACACCAAAAGAAAAGCAAAAGAACACAGTTGTATCTACGTCGCTCAAAGTCCTTTTTTTTTTCCTTTTGCTTACGAGTATAAAATAAATAAATTAAAATCTACTTAGTAAATACATATACCATTGAATTTGATGGGAAACGCATTGTACGAAATTAGTTTCATTGATCAAACTGTCAAACTTGTTTGTATATACTTCAAGATCGCATACACCAAAAATGGCAAAAAAAAAACATTCAGAGATCAAGTAACGAGACAAAACTTTTCGACGGTTATAAATGAAAAATCATAATTTAATGGTTATATTAACTCCGATTTTGATAATGTTTTATAGCTACATTCCTTGACCCTATATGAATACAACGAACTGATTCGATTGTCAATTTAAAAGATTTACACAAGTGGATGCCATAAAATCTTATGTTATACTTAATGAAAGTATAAATAAATTCCAAGTGTTAGTGAATCTAATGTTTTGATGGGATATGCATTGTACGAAACTAGTTTCAATGATCCAGCCGTCAAACTTGTTTGTATATGCTTCAAGATCACATACGCCAAAAATCTTAAAAAAAAAACATGCAGAGATCAAGTAACCGGATAAAACGTTTAAATGGTTATAAACGAAAAAACACGATTTAACGGTTATTTTAACTCCAATTTTGATGATTTTTTACAGCTACACTCCTTGATCCTATATGAATACAATAAACTCATTCAATCGTCAATTTAAAATATTTACACAAGTGGATACCACTAAATCTTATGTTATACTTAATAAAAGTATATATAAACTCCAAGTGTTAGTGAATCTAACGTTTTGATGGGATACGCATGGTACGAAACTAATTTCAAAAATCCAACTGTCAAACTTGTTTGTATATGCTTCGAGATCACATACGCCAAAAATCACAAAAAACAAACATGCAGAGATCAAGTAACGGGACAAACCTTTTTTACGGCTATAAACGAAAAATCATGATTTAACGGTTATTTTAACTCCGATTTTGATGATTTTTTACAGCTACACTCTTTAACCCTATATGAATACAATGAAATAATTCGATCGTCAATTTAAAACATTTACACAAGTGGATACCATAAAAGAAAAAGGCAATACAAGAACCCCAAAAGAAAAGCAAAAGGAAAAAAAAAAAAAGGACTTTGAAATTTTTGACGGTTGGATCGTTGAAACGAATTTTGTACAATGTGTTTCCATCAAATTCAATGGTATATGTATTTACTAAGTAGATTTTAATTTATTTATTTTGTACCCATAAGCAAAAAGGCAAAAAAAAAAAAAAAAGGTACTTTGCGCGACGTAGGTACAACTGCGTCGCCCAAAGTTGGCAAAAAAGCGGTCAAATATTCTTTGTTTGATGCCAAGATCTTGCGTGACGTAGGTTGGCGTCGTGCAAAACGTAGAAACTGCGGCGTCGTGCAAATCTGTTTTGCGCGATGCCAGCCTACGTCGCGCAAAGTTCCATCGTGCAAAGGCCGTTTGCACGACGTTTTGTGTTTTGGGTCGCGTAAACATACTTTGAGCGATGAAATTTGCTCCGTCACACAAACATGTTTTTCTACTAGTGTTGGTTTCAGTACCAGCAACCATTATAGAACTAAAAGGTGTTGAGGTCTCAAAGTATTGACCAATTGTAGTCTCTTTTGCAAACAATTGTGATCTAAAATCTTTTAGTGAAATACCATTCTCTCTGCCTCTTATAACACATGAAAGTATTGAATTTTGTAGGAATACCTTTCAAGGCAAGAATGATTATATCATCAATTATAAAAAATAACTCATGCAGCTGCAAGATGATCCCTTGCATCTTTGATCTTTTGCAAATACACAAAGACAGATTCAAACCCTTTTTTTATGTTCTGCAGCTCAATTTTCATATGAAAAATTGTAGCTTTTGTAACCGTTAAAAACCTCTCAGCAAGATTAACCCACAGTTCATGAGAACTTTGACTTCCAATTATGCAGGACATTGCAATTGTAGACAGAGTTGTAATGAGTAATTGCATAAGAGCACGATCGTGCATCTTCCAGAAAAGATAATCATCATTTTCAATCCCTTCAATTGTAGCATCATTATCAAACCTTGGAGGACATTTTCTCGATCCATCTACAAACCCCATAAATCCATGACTTTGAAAGAGTAGTGTGATCTAAAAACTCCAGGTTAAGTAGTTAGAATCATAACACTTGACTGTAACTGATGTAGAAATGGTGGAGATAAGACCGGTGATCGGAGACTGAACAATCTTTAACTGATCAGTAGTAACAATTGTTGATACTTTGAAGAATTCGTTCATTGAGATGTTTTATCAAACAGTTGATGTGCATAAGAAGAAGAGCAATTTCTTGAAGCTCTATGGAGATTCAAAAAAGCCGATTGTCGTTTATCGCGGAACAGTTTGCAAATCAGAGGGTAAAGAAGAGAAATGAAAGCTTTGATTAAGATGAAAAAGCGCCATTTTATGCTTGGCAATGATCGAAGAAACCAAATTGTAGAGAGAGAGAGATTGAGAGTTGAGAGAAGTTTTCTTTGTATTTCTTGAGAGTGAAGTTATCTTCTTACACCTTAGCTACATGTATTTATCTAATTACATGGCTTATAACACAAGCTAAGATATGGATAATATTCTAACAATCTAACAACCTTAGCACTAGATTCTAACAGCCTTGTAACTTCCTTTGGATCTTGTGACACTTGTCATCATCTAGACCCTTGAATTCCTTTCACTTGGATTCTCATCTTTGTTGTTGTCTTTACTTGAATCCTCATCTTTTTGTGTTTGTCTACCCTCTTACAAATAAGATATATGTATATGAAACATTCGTTAAATGAAAATAATGGAACGAAGATATTTCCTTCTGTATAACATTTCTGAATAATGAAAATAATGGAACAAAAATATTTCATTCGTTAAACAGTTATGAATAAGATCTATGTATAACATTCGTTGAAAATGATGTATAACATTTTAAGCAATTTAATTCCCTTCTGTCTGCTTTTCTTCTAACTTTTGATTTCTTCTGGTCAAACATTAGGCTTGATTGATTTTTTATTTAAACACTACAGCACACAATATAACTTTCAAAATCGTGATTAAATTTTGAAAAAGAAAAAGGTTCTACTGTTATTAATCCACTGTAATTATAAAGTCATACGGAATTACACAAAATATTAATAGTGTACGAGTCCTTTATTATTTAAATTTAGAAATCAAACGAAAGATATTTTAAGTTACACATAAATAATTAA
Source organism: Malus domestica (assembly GCF_042453785.1). Taxonomy (NCBI): domain Eukaryota; kingdom Viridiplantae; phylum Streptophyta; class Magnoliopsida; order Rosales; family Rosaceae; genus Malus; species Malus domestica. The sequence continues at coordinate 3,595,993 of NC_091665.1, read as the reverse complement.
ACATATCTGTTGGATCAGAATATTAGTAGTTAACAAATTAATCAGGCTGATATGTATGTTTTGTATTCAAATAATAAAAAGCCAGCTGGTACGACAAAAACTACGACGACGCACACATATATATATATGGCCTCCAGTGCAGAATCATGTTAGCTAGAGTAAGGAAGGGACCCGAAAATTGCATGAAGATGTGGTCCTGAATCCCCACCATAGCTACGCAATCACAATTCACGACTCGATGAAATGGATTGAAGATCATTGGTCGTCATCAATTCATGGCATTTTCTAATATGTATACATCAATGGGTCGTGCAGCAATATAACTAGACCCGCCGTTTACTTGTGTTTAAACTTGTCTGTTTGTATCTTAAGTTGTATTCATTTTTTTTTTATGTCATGCAGTTTGATAGGTATTTTTACCACTTGCAAAAGTAGGAATAAAAACACTTAAAAATACTTGCAAGAGAACAAGATAGTCGTAGTATAGTAGCTCAAGTAAGGTCGTTTCCATAGGGATTGAATGAATAATTTATGTAAATACCAAATCTTAATTCATTATTTGAAAACAAAGTTTGGAAGAGATTGATTTTGAATTTAAAAATAATAAAAACGAATTTAATTAAAATGATTAAAGAAATTAGCAAAGTAACGAAAACAAAAGAAAACGTTTTGAAAACCAAATTGTAAAAGGCCTAGGGTTCCGCCGTCCCCTTAACAATCCTATGTAGATTTACCAATTACTTATAAATTACCCATGCAACTTTGAAGGTTACGTTTTCCTTAATGCATATTCTACTTGTGTATCAAACATGCAATTCGTCTGTGGCATTCAAATCAAATATAAACATGCATGACTCATACACTTTGTGAAAACCCTTTGAAAAACCATGCAACCCCTAAGACGTGGCATTCGCCCTAGGTGAAATTACAACTATCGATCACAAAGAAGCAATACTCAATTCCCCGGTGGCATTCCGATCGAATTGCATCCAGTTACTTATCTAAACATCCTAATGGTAGCTAAGCGTTAAGATATAGAGACAGTTTAAAGCACAGTGATTAATAATTCAAAGTACACATAATATCATAAGCAATTAAATAAAAACTACATATTCATGTTAAGGCTCAAGGCATCGTACTAGCAAAAGAAAAAATTAGCTACGAACAACCATAAAACACAAGGAATCTTATTGAAATGGAAAAAGGATAAAAAAACACGTTGAAAATACAAACCGTCAAAGTCTAGCTAAATTTTCCTCGTACGTTCTCCCCCTTAACCTAATGGCTAAAAAACATTATTTATACTACTACAAAATAAAATCCTTCCTAGAAAATGTCTTAGAATAAAACTAGGAAACATAATAAAATAATAAAACAGAAAATAAAAGGTTTCCTATTTAAATTGAAATTCGGACTTCTTAGAAAATCATACTTTTGACTGACCAAATTAACTCCTATTTGGTCCCAAAAGATCTCTTTTGAAAGCTGAAGACGTCCCCTACAAGTAGAATTACTCCAAAATTTATCCATTTGATCACTTTTTGCTACAGAGGAAGTCGAATGTCCTACATTGGAAATATATAACAAATATCAAAATTCTATCAAAATAACCAATAAATTAATACTAAGTTGAGGGTAAAATATATGGTATAATATGGACTCATCACAGTCTTACATTGAAACATACATGTAACAAATTATAATATGATATTATAGGAATAACTACAATCGGCGTGCACCATATATATGACATGCATGTTCTCTCAATTTTTATGTTCATGTATACATCATACGTGAAGAAAGATATTGAAAAAAAAAAGGGTATACAAATACTATACATTGAATTTCTCTCGTTTAATCAATAATTTATAGATCAACAATTTGACAAGGATTACTGATTGAACATTGAAGTAGGGTTTTTCGTTAGTGAAGTAGGATTTGTAATCTCTACTAATTAATAAAACCTTTTTTGTTAACCAAAAGAAGGTGAAATGACAAATTAGTCTTCTATCGCATAAAAAAATGATGGGTGATGTGAAAAATAAGTTAACACACAAAATTAAACCCTCTTTTTATCAATTGTAGTAAAGTATGTAAGTAGGGATCGTTCTAGGCCGGGGATTAGGAGGGATTGCTAAATCACTTGGAAACTGACTTGAAAACATAAAAACAAAGTTTAAAACACTAACTAGATTCAAAGAATGCAAAACTATACTTTAAAACACTAAAACAAACCAAAAGACTCAAAACAGCCCCTAAACACTCAAAACTACCTTAAACACACAATCTGGGCAGTTTTGGGACTCTAACACAAACTTGGACGAATTTTGGTTTTCTAATGAACTAAAACACTTAAAAACATAATCTAAGACAAGTTCTAATTAATATGACTCAAAGAAATAAGATGGGGTTGATTTTGGACGAAAATAATTAAATTAAGACAAGAACAAAGTAAACAAATTCTTAGACAAATTTAAGTGAATCAAAATAGATTGTAAAATGAATTTGAATGAAACTTATGGATGGAAGGCTAGCTAGGAGGTTCTTCTCCACACATGTCACACTTGCATACAAAACGATTTCCAGTTGCTTTTCGATAAGCTATGAATACTCAACGCCCCAAATTAACCGTGAATTGCACTAATTAACCCTCAGTTTTTCCACAAGTTATTGGATTGGATGATTGCATACGACAACCCAAAACATTCCCTACAAGTTCCCTACATGAATTGCATAATAGAGATACAAGCAAGAATCATTAAGTTCTATGAAAAACATAAGCATTGACGAGGCACTCGTTACTATGATTTGCATGAAACTTATGCCAAGTATTTACTTACGTGATTGTGACTAGCAACCTTCACTACTTGTGAATATAAGTTCATAACGATTAGGTGAAACTCCCTTATATTCTAGCGTTAAATTCATGCATGAAAATTAAGCGTGCACTCTCAACCAACATACACAAATCATTTTTTATACGATCGGATAAGTAAATTGAATTCACAACTTATGAATCACAACTGGATGTAATCAAATCATATTGCAAGTATGAACATGGTTTCGAATCACCCCCTAACTAAGAGGGGTTTAGTTCCTCATACTCACAAAGCAAAGATACATAAAATTAGACATTAAAATCAAAGGAAAGAAAACACCTAAAATGCTCCAACTTGGGTAGCAAGTGCATCCAAGAATTCTCCTTTGCTTGCTTGCGGCAGATTGCTTTGTGGACGGATTTTTGGGTAGTTTTATGATGTAGAATGGATGGGGAATGGTATGGAAAGGTTTAGGGTAAGTGTGGAGGAGTGTTTGAGGGTTGGAGGGTGGTGGAGAGCTAGGCAAAGAGGGTGGAAGAAGGTGGAGTGGCTGTTATGTTTTCTAGGCACTAGAATGGTGTTTTTGGGGTGTTTTGCTACCTAGGGTGAGTATGGACGAATTTCTGTGATGAATGGTGAATATGAGAGTGTGAACCCTTTGCCAAGGGGTGTAAACATGTATATATAGGCCCCAAAAACCTTAGAGAATCAGGTTAGGCTAGGGAGAATGCATGGCAAAGAGTGTATGTGGTGTGCAATGGTCCAAGGGTGAAAATGAAGTGATGATGCAAAGTGTGAAGGGTAAAATGGAGTGGTCTTGAAGCTAGGGAGCATGAATGATTGTGTACATTGCATAGAGATGGAAAGGGAGGTGAAAATGTGTCAATAAATGGGTCAAAGGTGCAGCAACATGTGGTACACAAGGCATGGGATTCCAAATGTGAATGATGGAGCATCAATTGGTGCATGTTATGGTTGTGAAAGTTGTCTAAAATTTTGTGGGTGAAGGGAACAAGAGGTATCAAGCAATTAAGTGTAATAATTAAATGAATTGAAGCATGAAATCAGAAATTATGTAGGGGACAAGAGTGATCAAGCATGGCATGGGAATCCAAAGGGAATTCTATGTTGTTTTGCATGGCAATGAAGGCAAGTTGGGGTGACAAATTTTTGGGCTGAGTTCTTCATCTTTTGGACCATAATTCTTCACATTCTTGGCCTCTTTAGTTCTCAAATTCATCCATCCACTTTGGCCCAAATATGTGACATGCATTCCAAGCTCCATTTTGCTCCAAAATGCTCCAAAATGCATCTTCTTGCCTACTTTGTCCATAAAATCTGAAAACACACGAAAATGACTTTAAACATTAAAATAACTAAGGAAACACGACATAAATGCACAAGAACAAGCCAACTAAGTCGCATAAATATGCTCCTATCAATGGGCAATAATGTTGTTTGTACAATACTTGACCAATCCCGAAACTATTGAGCACCGGTCAACGTTATACTGTCAAGGTCCCAGAAGAGTTTCCCTCCAACTAGGAGGCTAATCACAATGCAACACGTGTCGATATCAGAATCCAATCACAGAGCGACACGTGTCAACTTCATAAGCCAATCACAAGACGACACGTGTCAATGTCAGAACAAAGCTAGAAACTCCTCTATAAAAGGAGATCATTCTCCCACAATATTTCCTAATGTCATTTGTTGATGCACAAAATCAGCGAGAACTTTGATACAACAGAAAGTGTTAAGTTTGTGACCTTCGCTAGATTGCTCTGGTCACTAGTGTGGATAAGTAAGTAAACGGATAGGAACAGGGAAGCAAACACAAGATGTACATGGTTCACCCAGATTGGCTACGTCCACGAAGTATAGGAGTTCTCATTCATTGTGAAGGGCTTACACAAGTACATAGGTTCAAGCTTTCCTTTAGTGAGTACTAGTGAATGATTTAGTACAAATGACATTCGGAAATATTGTGAGAGAATGATCTTTATTTATAGAATAAAGTTTCTAGTTTCATTCTGACATTGACACGTGTCGTGTTGTGATTGGCTTCTGATGTTGACACGTGTCGCGCTATGATTGGCTTCTGATGTCGACACGTGTCGTGCTGTGATTGGCCTTCTGGTTAGAGGGAAACTCTTCTGGGTCCTTGACGGTATAACGTTGACCGGTGCTTAGTAGTTTCGGGATTGGTCAAGTATGGTACAAACAGTGCTCCCCTAAGTTCCCGAGTGAGGGAAGCTCCTCGGTTGGGGACTTGCAAGATCCAAGCCATTGAGTAATCACAAAACTTCTAAGTATCGAAGTGTGGTATCATTTTCACTTGCCTTATCTGTCTCATACGTAGCTGTGGCATCTTCTCTGGAAGTACTTTTCCTCCATCCATGGGTGGTATCTTTAACCGATGAAGATGCACAAGGTAATGTATCAGTTTTACTTGAAGCTTACTTGTAGTTTTGGGCTTGGTCAAGTGCGATACAAAACCCTATAGTAGGAGTCCCCTAAGTCGCCGAGCTAGGAGATTTGCCGAAAGAGGTAACAGACAAGGTAAGCAATCAGACTTCCAAACAAGCAACCTGGATCAGAGGTTCGACTTCGGCTTCCGGTTGATTGTTCTCCTTCTCCTTATGTCGTAAACAGCAACAAGGATAAGGAGAAGCAAATGAAGAAGAGATGATATGAGATACTTTTGCTTTTGAAGAAGTAACTTTCCACAGGCTTATTCTTGAACTAGGCTGGAGGTTTTTTGGTTTCCTCCAGAGTATAAGGCCGACTCCAGAATTTAAGGTTCAAAACAAGTCCATCAACTCTAGAGTACGTTCGACCTTGATGATATGGAATACTTTTATTGTTGGCAAAGTAGTGGATGTATCGGCACGTGTTCTGTTATGCTTGTCTCCACATGCTTCCTTATATCATTCTCCTTGCCCTACCTGTTCTTCAGGCAAATGTGGTATCTTATCTGGAAGCATAAGATGTTGAAGATGAGTACTCAAGAGTAATGCCAGGTTAGTAATCAGGCAAAGGGTTCCAGGAAGTCAGTTCCTGATTGGAAGCTTGATTCCAAGTGCTGACTGATTGCTCTTTTTCTCCTTGTCTTGTAGGTAAGAACAATGCCAAAGGAAAAGACAGGGAAACAACATGATATGGGATACTCTTGCTTTTAACCCTGATTATATGAGATACTCTTGCTCTGGTGTGGCTTGTTTGCAGAGGTATTATCGGGAGGAAAAGAAGTTGAGTATTTCAAGAGACTCTGCTGAGAGTGCCTTCTCGAATGTGAAAAAAAGTTGAGCATTTTTTTTATTTGAAGGTCTGCCTGGTTGTGGAGGATGGAGGTCGACATATATAAGAGTTTCCCTAACAACAAGTAGTAGTGCTATTCCTTTACCCTTCTTGGTCATAGCAATGTAGTGGGAGCTGCAAGCTTCACGTGTTTTAACTTTGTCAGAGCACTTTGAAAAAGTGGTTTGTGGTATCTGGAAAGCTGATGTTGTGTGTGAAGATTGCAGACAAGCTTTATCTAAAGAAATCTGGCTCTCAAAGTTCGGAGAGCAGTGCCTCTTCGGTTTTCAAACAAGCAATCCTGTCAGGGATTTGGCTCTCGAGATTCAGAGAATGATGCCTCTTTAATTTTTGAAAAAGCAATCCTGTTGGGAGTCAGACTCTTGAGATTCAGAAAGCAGTGTCTATTCGATTTTTGAGAAAGCAATCCTGTTGGGAGTCTGACTCTTGAGATTTAGAGAGCGGTGCCTCTTCGATTTTTGAGAAAGTAATCATGTTGGGAGTCTAGCTCTCGAGATTAGGAGGGCGGTGCCTCTTCGATTTCTGAGCAAGTAATAATGCTATTCTTTTACCCTTCTTGGTCATAGCAATGTAGTGGGAGCTGCAAGCTTCACATGTTTTAACTTTGTCAGAGCGCTTTGAAAAAGTGGTATGTGGTATCTAGAAAGCTGATGTTGCATGTGAAGATTGTAGACAAGCTTTATCCAAGGAAATCTGGCTCTCGAAGTTCAGAGAGCAGTGCCTCTTCAGTTTTCGAACAAGCAATCTTGTCGGGGATCTGGCTTTCGAGATTTAGAGAACGGTGCCTCTTCGATTTTTGAGAAAGCAATCCTGTTGGAAGTCTGACTCTTGAGATTCGGCGAGCAGTGTCTCTTCGATTTTTTAGAAAGTAATCCTGTTGGGAGTCTGGCTCTCGAGATTCGGATAGTGGTGCCTCTTTGATTTTTGAGCAAGCAATCTTGTTGGGAGTGTTTTCTCGAATGTGAGTAAAGGTTGGGCATTTTTGCCAGTCTGCCTTGCCCCGGAGCACAGAGGTTGACACACATTGGGACTTTCTAGTTATCAAGCAGTGGTGTTGTTCCTTTACCCTTGTGGGTAATAGTAGGGTAGCTGGACCTTCAAAATTTATGTGTCTAAACTTTGTCAGAGATCTTTGGCAAAGTTATCTGTGGTACCCAAGAAGCTGATGTTACGTGTGGAAAGTGGTGCCTCTTCGAAATCCGGAAAGTGGTGCCTTTTCGATTTTTGAACCAACAGCCCTGTTGCCCCTTTCTTTTATAAGGGCACCAATCTTGTGCAAGAAGTACATTCAGAGAGTTATTGCTTGTAGGAATTTTCCCCTTACTTCAGAGATTTATTGCACCTCATTTCTCCTTCATCATTTCTGAGAATGTTTGGCCCATCCGACCGTCGTTTTGACTTGAACTTTGGTGAAAAGGCAACCATGCCTTCTCAAGACAACATATGGCGCCCATCCTTCTTATCGTCTACTAGTCCTCTTACCGTTGGGGACTCTATGATAAAGAATGATATGACCGCTGCGGTGGTGGCCAGGAACCTTCTCACTCCTAAAGATAACAGATTACTTTCCAAACGGTCTGATGAGTTGGCTGTTAAGGATTCTCTGGCTCTCAGTGTTCAGGTGCAGGTTCTGTGTCTAATATGGCCTAACGCCTATTTGCTTGAACCCGCCAAGTTGAATCATTGGCGGCTGAATTGAGAAGCCTTAAACAGGAGATCAGAGGGCTCAAGCATGAGAATAAACAGTTGCATAGGCTCGCACATGACTATGTTACAAACATGAAGAGGAAGCTCGACCAGCTGCAGGAATCTGATAGTCAGATTTTACTTGATCATCAGAGCTTTGTGGGTTTGTTCCAAATGCATTTATTGCTTTCTTCTTCTGGGGCTGTACCGCGTAATGAAGCTTCAAATGATCCACCTTTGGTGCTTCCTCCTTCTGGGGTTCTGCCTAGTACTGAGGCTCCGAATAATCACCCTATGATGCCTCTTCTTTCTGGGGCTCTGCTGACTGCTGAGACTTCTCTTGAGCAACCTTTGTGAAGGCTCCCTCTTGTTTGTTTATTTTGATTCATGTATATGTACATATTTGCAACTTATCGGAGATATCAATAAACAAGCTTTGCTTCATTTCAACGTATTGTGTTAAATACACCAAGACCTTCTTCACTAAGTTCTTTGAATTTTTCCTTTTGTTGAAGCTTGTATGTTAAAGCTTTGTGAGTGAAGCATGTAGGTTGAGGTAGTGCTCCCTTAATTTCCCGAGTGAGGAAAACTTCTCGTTTGGAGACTTGAAAAATCCAAGTCACTAAGTGGTCGTGAGACTTCCGAGTATCAAGGTGCAGTAGCATATGGTAGGAGTCCCCCAAGTCTCCGGTCGAAGGAGTTGACGAATGAGGCATTTCCTTGTTAAGTGGTAGCCCAAAACTCCTTCTTCATATATATTTGTTATGAAAGTTTTTAGGCCCAAAGAAGAGGAGGCCTAGGTAATTTTTTTTTTTTTCGAAATTTTTTTTCTATTTTTTTTTTCAAATTTTCGAATTTTTGAATGTTTGAATTTTTGAATTTTCGAATTTTCGAAAAAAAAAAAATATATATATATATATATATATTAAAGCTTTGTAGGTGAAGCTTTGGTGTTGAAGCTTTGTAGGTGAAGCTTTGAGGTTGAAGCTTTGTTGGGCACCATGAATTGATTTTGCTTCACACTATCTTGATCAAGATAGTGTGAAGCTTTTGTGTTGAAGCTTTGTAGGTGAAGCTTTTGTGGGTCAAGCTTTTGTAGGTGAAGCCTTTATGGGTCAACTTTTGTAGGTGAAGCTTTTGTGGGTGGAGCTTTTGTAGGTGAAGTTTTTGTGGGTGAAGCTTTTGTAGGTCAAGCTTTTGTGGGTCAAGCTTTTGTGGGTGAAGCTTTTGTAGGTCAAGCTTTTGTGGGTGAAGCTTTTGTAGGTCAAGCTTTGGAGTTGAAGCTTTTGTGTTGAAGCTTTTGTGGGTGAAGCTTTTGTGGGTGAAGCTTTGAATTTTTGAATTTTCGAATTTTCGAAAAAAAAAAATATATATATATATATATATATTAAAGCTTTGTAGGTGAAGCTTTGGTGTTGAAGCTTTGTAGGTGAAGCTTTGAGGTTGAAGCTTTGTTGGGCACCATGAATTGATTTTGCTTCACACTATCTTGATCAAGATAGTGTGAAGCTTTTGTGTTGAAGCTTTGTAGGTGAAGCTTTTGTGGGTCAAGCTTTTGTAGGTGAAGCCTTTATGGGTCAACTTTTGTAGGTGAAGCTTTTGTGGGTCAAGCTTTTGTGGGTGGAGCTTTTGTAGGTGAAGTTTTTGTGGGTGAAGCTTTTGTAGGTCAAGCTTTTGTGGGTCAAGCTTTTGTGGGTGAAGCTTTTGTAGGTCAAGCTTTTGTGGGTGAAGCTTTTGTAGGTCAAGCTTTGGAGTTGAAGCTTTTGTGTTGAAGCTTTTGTGGGTGAAGCTTTTGTGGGTGAAGCTTTGAATTTTTGAATTTTCGAATTTTCGAAAAAAAAATATATATATATATATATATATTAAAGCTTTGTAGGTGAAGCTTTGGTGTTGAAGCTTTGTAGGTGAAGCTTTGAGGTTGAAGCTTTGTTGGGCACCATGAATTGATTTTGCTTCACACTATCTTGATCAAGATAGTGTGAAGCTTTTGTGTTGAAGCTTTGTAGGTGAAGCTTTTGTGGGTCAAGCTTTTGTAGGTGAAGCCTTTATGGGTCAACTTTTGTAGGTGAAGCTTTTGTGGGTCAAGCTTTTGTGGGTGGAGCTTTTGTAGGTGAAGTTTTTGTGGGTGAAGCTTTTGTAGGTCAAGCTTTTGTGGGTCAAGCTTTTGTGGGTGAAGCTTTTGTAGGTCAAGCTTTTGTGGGTGAAGCTTTTGTAGGTCAAGCTTTGGAGTTGAAGCTTTTGTGTTGAAGCTTTTGTGGGTGAAGCTTTTGTGTTGAAGCTAGGGGTGGGTTCAAATAACCGAAAACCGAAAAAAACCGAAAACCAAACCGAACCGAGGCCGAAAAAAACCGAACCGAAACTGCCAAACCGAACCGAACCGAATCTGGCTGGTTCGGTTTCGGTTTTTAAGGTTCGGAAACCGAACCAAACCGAACCGAACCGAACATATATATATATATTTAATTTTGTTTTCAATATTATAAATAATTTAGTGATACAATCATAACAAGACATAAAAAACTTGTTATTGATAATTGCAAGTGTACAATATCGTCCAAGTAATATAGTGATAAGTAGAGTGTCGTTCAAACAAGGATCGGATTAACCTAAATTTACTATTGAGATTGACTTCAAACTAAACTTAAATAAAAGATGGATAACGATGACAAATTCAAATATGCAAAAACCCAAACGAAATTGAAAATATCAATTGAACAAACACGAAGTAAAAGTGAATGAATTATGAAAAATTAATATATTGAAGCACTAGGACATCAGGTTCCTCATTCTCAATCCCATCTAATCCCGTTATTCATATTAAACTCAATTTATTCCCATGTTGCTAGCAATTATCCCTTGATTCGTCAATATTTCCTTTCAGAATATACTAACTGTGTTTCTAACTATCTACCATTGCTATGTCTAGCCACAGAAGTAGATAATCGAATCCCTTTACGCTAAATGGATAATTTCACAATACTACACAAATCATAACCAGTATGTCTACTCAATTATGTAATTCATGGTAATCGTTATGAGAAGCAATCTACTAAACTCAACCTGTCAGTCCCAATTTAGTTCTTCACACAAATAATGGCCAGTTATTTGATAACGATAAAGCACAATAACAATTACTCAACATGGAAAACAATCGAGATCAATATGAAATAATAAGAATTAGATGTTCATGATAAGAGTACACCCTAATCCTAGCAAAAGGACTTAGTTCATGATTAATCTAATCACAAACATGGATGAATTCGATATCATAAAGAAACCCCAAAACCCCAATTCTGGAATCGTATGCGATAAACCCCAAAACTGCCACCTTCTCTCCAGCGTACACCCACTGGAAGGCTGGAATCTCCTTATATCCCCACCTTTACGGCTGCTTCAAATCTACTCCCCAGCAATTGGAGAAAAGGGGGGGGTTCCGTCAGACCGTTTCACCCTTTTTCCCTTCTATGCCTTTTCCTCTAATCCACATGCCGTGTTTCTCTCAAACCCAATTCTTTTTGGGAAAAACCCCTTGTTCCACATCAATTAAAGTCCTAGCTGTGATAAGAAATGGCCGACCCAAAATCAACTGAGTCTCATAATCTTCTTCCATATCCAACACCAAGAAATCTGCTGGAAAAATCAGCTTGTCAACCTTCACTAACACATCTTCGATAATTCCCTCTGGATATGCAATTGATCTATCCGCCATCTGCAAAGAAACAGTAGTGGGTTTAATTTCACCTATTCCAATGGTCTTAGCAACAGATAAAGGTAATAAATTAATACTAGACCCCAAATCACATAATGCTTTTTCAAATAAATTCGTGCCAATAATGCATGGAATTTTGAAACTCCCTCTATCTTTTTGCTTGAGCGGAAGCTTTCTTTGAAGGATTGCACTGCATTCTTCTGTCAACTGAATCTTCTCATGATCACCAAATTTTCTTTTCTTTGAGATGATATCCTTCATGAATTTAGCATAATTCGGCATCTGCTCCAAAGCATCGGCAAATGGAATATTAATCTCCAATTTCTTAAACATCTCTAAGAATTTGAAATACTTCTCATCTAACATATTCTTCTTGAGCCGTTGAGGAAAAGGAATAGGGGGCACATATGGCTTCACGGGTTGGACAACAGGCTTAGGGAGTGGCGTGGCTGCAATGAATGATTGTGGTGAAGCTTTTGAAGTGGTTCCCAGTATAGCTAGTGGCTGTACAACATCGGACAGTGGATGCTCCTCTTGTGAAATGGTTTCTACCTTTTCTTCCTCATTGTTTTTCTCAAAATCAGCTGTTGTTTTCACTTGTTTCCCTCTTCGAAGAGTTATTGCTTTAGCTTGCTCATGGTTTCTCGGATTAACTTTAGTTTGGCTTGGAAAAGAACCTTTTTCTCTAACTGCCAAAGAATGAGCTAACTGCCCCATTTGAATCTCCAAATTTTTTATTGAAGCAGCCTGGTTCTGAAGAGTTGTCTCAGTTTTGCTCATAAATTGATTTGTATTGACAGAAAGAGTATTCACGTTACCAGCAAGCTGTGCAATGACATCTTCCAAATTATTCTTCTTCTCTTGAGGTTGGAAACCAGATGGTGGCTTTTGTACATTCTGATTATTAACCCATGAGAGATTTGGATGGTTTCTCCATCCTTGATTATAAGTATTGGAGTATGGATCGTTACCAGGACGTCTGTAAGCATTCACCATGTTCGCTTGCTCTTGAACAAATTCTGGAAAATCAACACTATACGGACAACCAACTGTGGCATGACCAGGAACTGCACATATGGAACAAACCTCTGGAACTGATGCTCTCCCATTCATAGAAAGCAAAGTGTCAAGTTTACTAGCAATCACATCGACTTGTGCCTTTGAAGCAAATTCGATAGAATTATTAATCTCAAAAACTCCTGCCCGTCTTCCTCTTGCTTCAGAATGTTGTGTTTCGAGTGCTAGAGTATCAAAAAGTGCTTGACATTCGGCTGGCGTCCTGTTCTTAATTGATCCCCCTGCATAGTTGTTCACTGCAGCTTTGCTTGAAACTGTTAATCCTTTATAAAATATCCGCATGAGAACTAGAGTAGGCAAACCATGGTGCGGACACTGAATCAACAAATTATTAAATCTCTCCCATGCCTCAGAAAACGTCTCATCTGCCTGTTGAGTGAACTGCATGATACTATCTCTAAGGGTATCGGTCTTCTGAGTCGAGAAGAATTTCTCCAAAAATTTATTCTGAATATCGTTCCAACTCGTCAAGGTTCTAGGCCTCAAAGAATTCAACCAAGTCTTCGCTTTGTCTTTCATAGTGTATGGAAAGACCTTCATCCTGAGATGTTCCTCGGTGACTCCTTCTACCAATGCCATGTTGGACACCATATTGAAGATATCTCTAATATGTGCCAATGGATCTTCAGTGCTCATGCCATGAAAAGAAGGCATCATATTAAAGTGGATAGTCTTCAACTCATAATTCCTTGCAGCTGCAGGAAGAGCTATGCTCGACGGTGATTCCGGAATGGTTGGCATATCAAAATCTCCCATCGTTTCATTCTGAACTAACGCCATCTTGCTCTCTTGCTGCTTTTCTTTCTCACTGACTTCTCTTTGTTCTCTTCGGATTTCACGGAGTATTTTCTCAATTTCTGGTTCAAACTCAAGTAGTACACAATCCGACGAACGAGTACCAAGCATTCACCTTCAAGAAACAATGAGCCAAGGTGAGAATACTCCGAGAAAAAAAATAATCAAAATAAAAAAAAACGAAAATAAAATTTAAATAAACTAAACAAAATCACAAAAGTAAAATAGAATTAAATTCGATCCGAGGCAGCGGCGCCAAAAACTTGTTATTGATAATTGCAAGTGTACAATATCGTTACCAAGTTGGTTTGCTTGAAACTTTTCAAGCCCCTGTGCATGGGTTCGAATCCTCATGCCTCTAGGGTTTCAAAAAAGTTTTTTAGTTTTTTTGAGCAATCAACAACCTTTTAACTTAAAATTAAATATAAATACTTAAAACCTGCTGCTGTGAGGAATCGAACCCCTTCCGTCCAGGGGGGATAATTCCTTCAAGCCAACTTGACTGTAGTCTTTGTGTTGTTATAATTGTACCAGTAATATATTTATAGGTTTCTAATATTTAATGCTTTATAAAATTTCTTAAGATTAAAAACCCTAGCCGTCACTCTCCCAATCCCATTTCGGTTTTCCCTGTTCTCAAGCACTCTCTCCCCTCCGCTATTTCCTCTCTGCCTCTCTCTCTCTCTCTTTCTCTCCCCTTCCTCTCTTCCTCCAAATCACTATCTCTCTTTGTGGATTTCGACGGTAGCAAAGAGGAGAGCCAAACCACAGTGGCAGTGGAGCAGTCCAGTGGCACAACATGGGACTGATGGGCAGTTGACGGCGGACGAGGGCAGTCATTAATCGTTGCAGATCCATGATCCATGGTTCTTTGTTTTTGTGTTGTGTTATTGGTTAATTTTCGTTTGCAGATTTTTTTTTTCAGTTTCGTTGGTTCTGAACTTCTGATGAATTTGATCTGTAGCTTCTAAATTTCATGGTTTTGCAATTTGTTTTGGGTATGCTGGATTTGGTTAGGTAACTTCATTTATGAACACTATTAGACTATTTGTTGAGGTTTGATTAATTTGTGAGAGTACATACGATTTGATTAATTTGTTTTGGGTATGCTGCTGCTGAAGCCTGGATTTGTTGTGGCTGTTTTGCATTTTTTGGAGGAAAAAAAAAACCGAAAAAAAATCGAAACCGAACCGAAAAAACCGAACCGAAAAAAACCGAAAAAAATTTGGGCCGAACCGAACCGAACAGAAATTTCGGTTTGGTTTCGGTTTTGGCAAAAAACCGAACCGATAAGAGCCGAACCCAGCCCTAGTTGAAGCTTTTGTAGGTGAAGCTTTTGTAGGTGAAGTTTTGGAGTTGAAGCTTTGGAGTTGAAGCTTTATAGGTGAAGCTTTGGAGTTGAAGCTTTTGTTGGGTACCATGAATTGATTTTGCTTCACACTATCTTGATCAAAAGGGCTGGATAGCTTGATCTTCGTATGCCATGCACTGAAGTTGTTGTTGGCAGCTTGATCTTCGTATGCCATGCACTGAAGTTGTTGTTGGCTTGCAATAAGACTTTGTTGGTGCCTATAACTCTTGTTGGGCATAAGTGCTCCCCTAGTTGAGTTGTCAAGCTTGAGGGTTTTTTATTATTTGTGAATGCTAGGAATTCACATGTACAAGTTGTACCACTCTTCTTCTGGTAGGTGGAATGAATGGTGAGTTGCTTTCATCACTTAGTTAGTGGTACGAAGGTGAGTTCCTTCATCACTTTCATCACATTTCATCACCAGGTTGGTGGCACGAGGATTAGTTCCTTCTTCCCCTGGTTGGTGGCATGAATGGCAAGTTTGCCAAATAATATTAGAGTACGGGTTGTACATTTCATCACCTGGTTGGTGGCATGAAGATGAGTACGGGTTGTACATTTCATCACCTGGTTGGTGGCATGAAGATAAGTTACTTCTTCACCTGGTTGGTGACATGAGTGGCAAGTTGTCAAATGATATTAGAGTATGGGTTGTACATTTCATCACCTGGTTGGTGGCATGAAGGAGAGTACGGGTTGTACATTTCATCACCTGGTTGGTGGCATGAAGATGAGTTCCTTCTTCACCTGGTTGGTGGCATGAATGGCAAGTTGCCAAATGATATTAGAGTACGGGTTGTACATTTCATCACTTGGTTGGTGGCATGAAAGAGAGTACGGGTTGTACATTTCATCACCTGGTTGGTGGCATGAAGGAGAGTACGGGTTGTACATTTCATCACCTGGTTGGTGAGAATAAAGGCAAGGTGTCTAGGCACATTGTAGCAAGTGTCGAATGACACAAAGTATTTTGAACCCTTTCAAAGCACAGTTGGCTTATGTATGAATGTGTTGGAATGTATGACTGAATGAATATACTGTGAAGCTGTTCATTTATTTGTATAGTCTTGTTGACATATACTTAGACTTTGTTTCATGTTAGAAGCATTCATGTTGAAGCTTTGAACCCGAGTGTTTCATTGCTAGGAATGTAACAGGATTAGGACCGAGTTGTCTAAATCACCTCTTTATTGAATTCAGGCCAAATAGTCTTCGTTACATAGGATGTCAAACGGCTGAAGCTTAACACTTGTACAATGTGAGTTTACTTGTAATAGTACTTCAAGTGATCAGCGTTCCATGGATGGCCAAGGGTATTGCCATCAGAGCTTCTAAGCTTGTAGGAATCAGGGCGACTGATGCCAACAACTTCAAACGGTCCATCCCAGTTTGGACTAAGTGTTCCTTTACTCGGGACTCTGTCGCAGAGTAATCTTTTCTTCAATACCTAGTCCCCTACTTTGACAGAACGAGGTTTGACCCTTGAGTCATAGTAGTTGGAGATGCGCTGCTTGTGAGCGACATTCCTCAAGTGAGCTTGGTTTCTGTGTTCCTCGACTAGATCTAAGTTGAGGGTAAGTTGTTTGTCATTTTTGCTTTGCACGTAGTTCTGGACTCGAAACGTTGCTTGCTCAAGCTCAACTAGGACAACTGCCTCTGTACCAAAAGCAAGTGAGAATGGGGTTTCTCCTGTTGATGTCCAATACGAAGTGCGGTATGACCAAAGAACTTGGGGTACAAATTCTGGCCAACAACCTTTAGCCTTGTCCAAGCTGGTTTTCAAAGTTCGCTTGATTATTTTGTTGATGGCTTCAACTTGTCCATTAGACTGGGGATGAGCTGGGGAGGCAAAACATAAGTTGATGTTGAACTTAGAGCAGAACATCCTGAACTTATTATTGTCAAACTGTCGCATGTTGTCAGTGACTATCGCATTGGGACTATCGCATTGGGAATGCCGAATCTGCAAAGGATGTTCTTCCATACAAAGTTTTCTATTTTTACCTCAATAATGGTTGCCAAGGGTTCTACTTCGGCCCACTTTGTGTAGTAGTCAACTGCAATGATTGCATAGTGAACCTTGCCTTTCCCTGCAGGCATTGGGTCAATCAAATCAAGTCCCCATTGGGCGAAGGGCCAAGGGCTGATCATAGGAGTGAGCGGCTCGGGAGGGGAGTGAGGAATAGTTGCGTAGCGTTGACACTTATCACATGAGCAGGATATTCTGATGGCATCTTGGTGGAGTGTTGGCCAGTAATATCCTTGGTGAAAAGCCTTGTGTGCCTAAATGACAGTTTCCGCCTCTGCGGGCGTAAGGCATCCTAGGTATGGTAGGTTAAAACCCCGCTTGTAGAATTGGTCATTAATGATCAAGTAATAGGTAGCCTTGTATCGAATCTGCTTATCTTGGACTTTGTCATTTGGAAGGGTGTCATGAGCAAGGAATCTATAAATCAGGGTAATCCAACTATCCCCCTGTTGTAAGTTGCACACTTCCGCAACCATGGTGTTTGGTGCCGCCAACAATTCGACCTGAATTTTTCTCCCAATCTTGTCTTCCACTGCTGAGGTGAGGCGAGCCAAAGCATATGCATGACTATTTGCCGCTCGAGGAATTTGGGTGATCTGGTAGTGGAAGTGCTTGAGCAACATTTGTGTTTGTGCTAGATATGCTGCCATTGAGCCATCCTTAGCGTCAAAGTTGTTGGTGACCTGGTTAACCATCAATTCGAAGTCACTGAAGATATCAATTTGTTTAACCCCAAGGTGTTTGGTCAAACGTAAGCCTGCTAGGAGGGCTTCATATTCAGCCTCATTGTTCGACGCCTTGAATTTGAAACGAAGAGCATACTCTATTGCCACTTTGTCAGGGGTCGTAAGGACTAGTCCTGCTCCACAACCTTGTTGGTTGGACGAGCCATCAACATATAGACTCCATGTTGGGGCTGTTGGTTATATTTTCTAAGCTTCCAAGGGTAATGAAACCACTTCTTTAGGCGTAGAAACAATGTCAATAGGATATGTGAAGTCGGCGATGAAGTTTGCCACTGCTTGGCCCTTCTCAGCTGGCTTTGGTTGATAGGAAATGTCAAACTCACCCAATGCTATCGCTTATTTGATCATTCGCCCAGAAGTGTCAGGACTTTGGAGTATCTGTCGAAGAGGATGATTGGTAAGCATGATGATGAAGTGTGCTTGGAAGTAAGGGCGAAGTTTTCGAGCAGACATGACCAATGCTAGAGCCAATTTCTCAATGTTGGAGTATCGTGTCTCCGCATCTTGTAAGGCCTTACTAGCGTAGTAGACAAGCCGTTCAACATTACCATCATTTCAAATAAGAACGAAACTTATTGTTGAAGCTGATACCTAAAGATAGATAATAAGAATGTCACCAACCTCAGGTTTGGAGAGTAGAGGGGCTTTACTTATGTAGTATTTGAGGTTCTTGAATGCCTCAGCACATTCATCAGTCCATGTAATGTACTTCTTACTTCCCTTAAGTGCTTTAAAGAAAGGAGCACATCTGTCTGTGGCCTTAGAGATGAACCTAGTTAAGGCTGCCACCTTACCAGTAAGGCTTTGGATGTCTTTTGAAGTTACTGGTTCCTTCATGTCGAGGATTTCTTTGATCTTCTCGGGATTAGCCTCAATGCCTCGTTGGCTTATCATGAAGCCTAAGAATTTGCCAGAGCCTACGCCGAAGGCACATTTGTTAGGGTTTAACCTCATTTGATACATCTTCAGAATGGTGAAAGTTTCAGATAAGTTGGTGATGTGTTGGTCAGCATGTTTACTCTTGAGTAGCATATCATCAACGTAAACTTCCATGCTCTTCCCAATCTGTTCGGCGAACATTGAATTGACCAATCTCTGATAAGTTGCTCCTGCATTCTTTAGGCTGAAGGGCATGACTTTATAGCAATATAGTCCCCTATCAGTAGTGAAGGCTGTGTGTTCTTGGTCTAGAGGGTTCATGAGGATTTGGTTGTATCCTGAGTAAGCATTCATGAAGCTCAAAAGTTCACACCCTGCCGTAAAGTCTATAAGTCTGTCTATGAGAGGAAGAGGAAAGCTATCCTTCGAGCATCCTTTGTTTAGGCCGATGTAATCGACACACATTCTCCACAAGACCTTTTAGAGCAGGAGACTTTCCTTGGTCGGATTCTTCTTAACAAGAACAACATTTGCTACCCACGTTGGATAGTTGACTTCGCGGATGAAGCCTATGCCTTTGAGTTTTTCAACTTCTGCCTTCATTGCCTCGTACCGTTCAGCGTCATAAGATTTTCGCTTCTGTCTCAGTGGCTTGGTCTTGGGGTCAATACTTAAGCGATGACAGATGATATCGGGAGAGATGCCTGGGATGTCCTCGTATGACCAGGCGAAGACCTCAATGTTCTCTTGCAAAAATGAGATTAATGCCAACCGAATGGGTGGTGACAAGGTGGTGCCAATCTTCACCATGCGATCCGGATAATCTTTTGAGATAGAGACATTCTGCAACTCTTCAGCAGGTTGTGCTTGCTGGGTGAAAGGGTCATCTCGAGGATCGTCTGGTTGACTGTTGCCACCATGAAAATCCAAGTTGGCTTCGTCTGGGCTAGTCTTTATGACTTGGTCATGTATAGAAAGGGTTTCCTTGGGCATAGGCAGATGATGTTGCTTGACCGAAGTGTTGTAACATGATCGTGCACTAAGTTGATCTCCTCTGATGTAACCATTGCCATAGGGGGTTGGAAATTTCATCAACAACATATGTGTGGATACCATGGCCTTGAGATCATTGATGCCTATGCATCTGAAGATGACATTGTAAGCCGTTGGGCAATCAACCACCAGGAAGTTAGTGGTAATGGTAGATGTGTAAGGGCATGTACCAATGGTGAAAGGTAAGTGTATGCTCCCCAAAGGTTGCACGATATCACCAGAAAAGCTTATCAAAGGGGAAATCGAGCGATCGAGCAAGTGTTCAGCTATATTAAGTGCCCTGAAAGCTTCAGCAAACATGATATTGACCGAGCCAAATGTTGACGCACAAAATCAGCGAGGACTTTGGTACAATAGAAAGTGCTAAGTTTGTGACCTTCGCTAGATTGCTCCGGTCACTAGTGTGGATAAGTAAGTAAACGGATAAGGACAGGGAAGCAAACACAAGATGTATGTGGTTCACCCAGATTGGCTACGTCCACGGAGTATAGGAGTTCTCATTAATTGTGAAGGGTTTACATAAGTACATAGGTTCAAGCTCTCATTTAGTAAGTACTAGTGAATGATTTAGTACAAATGATATTCGGAAATATTGTGAGAGAATGATCTCTATTTATAGAAGAGAGTTTCTAGTTTCATTCTGACATTGACACGTGTCGTGTTGTGATTGGTTTCTGATGTTGACACGTGTCGCGCTATGATTGGCTTTTGATGTCGACACGTGTTGCGCTGTGATTGGCCTCTTGGTTAGAGGGAAACTTTTCTGGGTCCTTGACGGTATAACGTTGACTGGTGCTCAGTAGTTTCAGGATTGGTCAAGTATGGTACAAACATCATTTGTACTAAATCATTCACTAGTACTCACTAAAGAAGAGCTTGAACCTATGTACTTGTGTAAGCCCTTCACAATTAATGAGAACTCATCAACTCATTTACATCCTGTGTTTGCTTCCCTATCTCTATCCATTTACATACTTATCCACACTAGTGACCGGAGTAATCCAACGAAGGTCACAAACTTGACACGTTCTGTTGTACCAAAGTCCTCACCAATTTTGTGCATCCAAATTTGGCACCGTCTGTGGAAAACGACACTTATTCCCACTCTCTTTAGCTTTGCCAAGCTGGTTTCCACCATTCGTACACTCTCTTTTGACCAGGCATCCCTCTCCAACATGGGTAGCGAAGGAAACCACAGCACGCAGAATGACACCCCTCTTGCACCTAGTGCAAAGCAACGAAAGAAGGAAGGAAAGAGGGTTACTCTTCAAGCTAAAGTTGTTGAGCTAGAAGCTCAGAACAACAAGATAGCAATGAAGAATGAGGTCCTCCAGGAGTAGTATGAGAAGCTCTTTGAGACGCTCCACGAAACTAGACGTACTCAAACACGCAAGCTCGTTGTCCCTATGGACATCAACCATTATCTGGGTGCCCCCCAACATGGAGGGTCACCTCCCTTCGATATGGGTATCCCTGATCAGGAGCGAGCTAATCATCCAAACATTGATTAACATGAGACTTCTCTCAACCCAGATGCTTCGACCCAAAGCAGGAGAAATGGAGGAAAACACCTCCTTGCCGAAGGGTTGGAAGGATCGAAAGCCGTTTATCGTGACTGCCGAGGCTTCCTAAAGCAACGTCGAGATAATCCCCTCCATATATGCTTGAAGATCAATGACTCAAAGGTTTCTGAATACTCAATCCCATCCCACGACCCAGGCCAGCTGCCAATCTAGGGAAGGAACGACAGGTCCTAGAGGAACATGAAGGTACAGGAGACTCTGAGGTGTTCCGACAGACTCGCCCTAGAAGTCAGTACGGCGAGTCTAAGAAAAAACCACACGCCCTTGATCAAACTTTCCTACTTCCAAGAGGTGATGGAGACTTACAAAAGAAAATTCCAGTGGTACATGACTCCACTCAGGACCTTCTAATCCTACAGCTCCTTGAGGAAGTAAACAAGTTGAAGGCCGAACGTCAGGCCGAGATACCTGACTGGAACTAACCCAAGCATGACCCTCTCACAAGAAGGATCCTCAACACCTCCCTTCAAGCGAAGACAAAACAAAAGCTTAGTTTACAACTCTATACTGGAAGGGAGGACCCAATTGAACACCTTAACCTCTTTGAGTCCACCATGGCATATCAGATGCACACTTACGAAGAACGATGTCTTATCTTCCCCTCCACCTTCTCTGGCGGAGCTCTAAATTAGTATTGCCGTCTTCCACCTAAGACAGTAGACTCATTTGAGGAAGTGAGGAAACTGTTTGTCTCTCAACACATCTTCCAGACTGATCGCTTGCATTCTGCAGGTGACTTGTACACTATTCGCCAGAAACCGGATGAGTCAGTACGAGAGTATGCTGGTCGCTTCAGCCATGAGTATTCTCGCTGCGCTGAGGCAGATGACAAGACCACCCTCAAGGCCTTCACGGCAAGCATACGTGATTGTTTCTTCAAGTACATGATAAATGCCAACACTTGGAAGACTTACTCTGAGGTGATGGCACAGGCTTACAACCACGCCTCCGCCGAAGCAATGACATACCAAGGGAACCCCCATATGGTTAACCCCTATCAACAAGTGGGAAGTGGAAGTCCAAGTTCTACCAAGTGAGGAGATCTTGGCCATTCAGACACCCATTGCATCATCTCCTACCTTCTTTAACTACTCGCTAAGTCACTAAATGTATCTGTCTCTTGGTAAGAGGAAGGATTTTTACTCTCAGCAAGCCCATTACAACAAAAGGGATAAAATTTCGTATCAAGACAACTAGGGGTGAACGTACCGTCAACTATTATGACTATGGGGCCAAGCCTCACTCTTTCAAAGTGGAGGACTAGGTACTGAAGGAAATTCTATTATAAGAAGGCATACACATTACAAATGTTTTGCCTCTCAACCGCTTGAGATATTTTGTCACACAAGCCATTCGGTAAATATTTAAAGAAGAGGGAATTCAGACAACTTCTTCTAAGTCTTTTGCGTTCCTAGGGTTGGAAAACTTGGTCTACGTTGACCTACCCTTATACTCCAACTCAGAGCTTCAACATGCGTACTTTGACACAAAGTATGTGATACTAAGTGTTACAACCAACATGGTTCACATATCAAAAGCATGGATCCCTTCATGCATAGCAAAACATTCATAAGCATCATTCATATCAATCAACATAAACATCATACATTCCAACACATCCATACATAAGCCAACTGTGCTTCGAAAGGGTTCAACATACTTTGTGTCTTCGACATTTGCTACAATGTGCCTCGACACCTTGCCTTTATTCTCACCAACCAGGTGATGAAATGTGAAGAAGGAACTCATCTTCATGCCACCAACCAGGTGATGAAATGTACAACCCGTACTCTCCTTCATGTCACCAACCAGGTGATGAACTGTACAACCCGTACTCTAATATCATTTGGCAACTTGCCACTCATGCCACCAACTAGGTGAAGAAAGAACTCATCTTTATGCCACCAACCAGGTGATGAAATGTACAACCAGTACTCTCCTTCATGTCATCAACCAGGCAATGAAATGTACAACCCGTACTCTAATATCATTTGGTAACTTGCCACTCATGCCACCAACTAGATGAATAAGGAACTCATCTTTGTGCCACCAACCAGGTGATGAAATGTACAACCCGTACTCTCCTTCATGCCACCAACTAGGTGATGAAATGTACAACCCGTACTCTAATATCATTTGGCAACTTGCCACTCATGCCACCAACCAGGTGAAGAATGAACTCATCTTCGTGCCACCAACCAGGTGATGAAATGTGATGAAAGGTGATGAAGGAACTCACCTTCGTACCACCAACCAAGTGATGAAAAACAACTCACCATTCATTCCACCAACCAGAAAACGAGTGTTACAACTTTTACATGTGAACTCCTAGCATTCACAAATAATAAAAAACCCTCAAGTTTTACAACTCAACTAGGGGAGCACTTATGCCCAACAAGAGTTATAGTCACCAACAAAGTCTTATTACAAGCCAACAACTTCAGAGCATGGCATACGAAGATCAAGCTATTCAGCCCTCTTGCATTCGCTTCAGACATTTCTCCTTTGTAACAATGCAAGCATTACAACTCGTAAAAAGATTCACACACTCTTGATCAAGACAGTGTGAAGCAAAACCAATTTATGGTGCCAACAAGAGCTTCATCAAAGGAGTTTAACCACAATTCTTAAAAGCTTCGCACACTCTCGATCAAGACAGTGTGAAGCAAAACCAATTTATGATTCCAACAAGAGCTTCATCAAAGGAGTTCAACCACAATTCTTAAAAGCTTCACACACTTTTGATCAAGACAGTGTGAAGCAAAACCAATTTATAGTGCCAACAAGAGCTTCATCAATGGAAGGGAACCACAATTCTCAAAAGCTTCACACACTCTTGATCAAGACAGTATGAAGCAAAACAATTTATGGTGCCAACAAGAGCTTCATCAAAGGAGTTCAACCACAATTCTTAAAAGCTTCACACACTCTTGATCAAGACAGTGTGAAGCAAAACCAATTTATGGTGCCAACAAGAGCTTCATCAAAAAAGTTCCACCACAATTCTCAAAAGCTTCACACACTCTTGATCAAGACAGTTTGAAGCAAAACCAATTTATGGTGCCAACAAAATCTTCATCAATGAAGAGCAACTACAACTCGTAGAAAGCTTCACACACTCTTTATCAAGACTGTTCGAAACAAATTCAATTTATATGGTTCATCCAAACTTTCGACTACTACAAGGTGTGGCTTGCATCACAATCTCTTGCTCAACAATATGGAAGCAAAATTTGTATATGTTGTCTCTCCCACATTTTCAAATTTCTTATTTTCCCAACAAAAAAAAAGGAAATTTGGAAATTCAACAAAGCTTCATCAATGGAGGACAATTACAAATTCTCAGAAGCTTCACACTATCTTGATCAAGATAGTGTGAAGCAAAATCAATTCATGGGACCCAACAAAAGCTTCAACTCCAAAGCTTCACCTACAAAGCTTCACCTTCAAAGCTTCACCCACAAAAGCTTCACCCACAAAAGCTCGACCCACAAAAGCTTCACCTACAAAAGCTTGACCCACAAAAGCTTGACTCACAAAAGCTTCACCCATAAAAGCTTCACTGATAACAGCTTCACCCCCAAAAGCTTGACCCACAAAAGCTTCACCTACAAAAGCTTTACCTACAAAGCTTCAACACAAAAGCTTCATCTACAAAAGCTTCACACACTCTTGATCAAGATAGTGTGAAGCAAAATCAATTCATAGTACCCAACAAAGCTTCAACCTCAAAGCTTCACCTACAAAGCTTCAACACCAAAGCTTCACCTACAAAGCTTCAAATATATATATATATATATATTCGAAAATTCAGAAATTAGAAAATTCGAAAATTCAGAAATTCGAAAATTCGAGGAAAAAAAAAAATTGCCTAGGCCTACTCTTCTTTGGGCCTAACAACTTTCATAACAAATATATATGAAGGAGTAGTTTTGGGCTACCACTTAGAAAGGAAAATGGTGAAGTTTTGTTACTTTAGAAGCTTGGCTACTTGCAAGACACCTCCTTCGTCAACTTCCTCGACCGGAGACTTAGGGGACTCCTACCGTATGCTACTAAACCTTGATACTCGGAAGTCTCACGACCACTCAGTGACTTGGAGTTTTCAAGTCTCCAACCGAGAAGTTTTCCTCACACGGGAAATTAAGGGAACAATACCTCAACCTACATACTTCACTCACAAAGCTTCAACATACAAGCTTCAACAAAAGAAAAAATTCAAAGAACTTAGTGAAGAAGGCTTTCGTGTATTTAACACAATACGTTGAAATGAAGCAAAGCTTATTTACTGATATCTCCGATAAGTTACAAATATGTACATTTACATGAGTCAAAATAAACAAACAAAAGGGAGCCTTCACAAAGGTTGCTTAGGAGAAGTCTCAGCAGTCGGTAGAGCCCCAAAAAGAGAAGGCACCGGAGGGTGATCATTCGGAGTCTTAGTACTGGACAAAACCCTAGAAAGAGGAGGCATCAGAGGTTGATCATTTGGAGCTTCATTACGCAGTACAGCCTAAGAAGAAAAAGGAAATAAATGCCTTTGGAACAAACCTACAAACCTCTGATGATCAAGTAAAATCTAACCATCAGATTCCTACATCTGATCAATCTTCCTCTTCATGTTTGTAGCATAGTCATGTGCGAGCCTGTGCAACTGTTTATTCTCATACTTGAGCCCTCTAATCTCCTATTTGAAACTTATCACTTCAGCCGCCAATTATTCAACTTGGCGGGTTCGAGCAAATAGGCGTTGGGCCAAATTAGACACAGAATCTGCACACTGAACACTGAAAACCAGGGAATCCTTAACAGCCAACTCATCAGACCGTTTGGAAAGTAGTCTGTTACCTTTGGGAGTGAGAAGGTTCCTAGCCACCACCGCAGCGATCATATCATTCTTCATCACAGAGTCTCCAATGGTAAGAGGACCAGTAGGGGTTAAGAAGGATGGGCGCCATATGTTGTCTTGAGGAGACATAACTGCCTCTTCACCAAAGTTCAAGTGAAAACAACGGTTGGATGGGCCAAACATTTTCAGAAATAACGAAGGAGAAATGAGGTCCAATAAATATCTAAAGTACAAAAATAAGGGGAAACTTCTTACAAGCAATAACTCTCTGAATGTACTTCTTGCATACAATTGGTGCCCTTATAAAAGAAAGGGCAACAGGGTCGTTGGTTTAAAAATCAAAGAGGCACCACTTTCCATACGTAACATCAGCTCCTGGGTACCATAGATAACTTTGCCAAAAATCTCTGACAAAGTTAAAAACATAAATTTTGAAGGTCCAACTACCCTACTATTACCCACAAGGGTAAAGGAACAACCCTACTCTCTGGATTTCGAAGAGGCACCACTTTTCACACGCAACATCAGCTCATCGGGTACCACATATAACTTTGCCAAAAATCTCTGACAAAGTTTAGACACATAAATTTTGAAGGTCCAGCTACCCTACTATTACCCACAAGGGTAAAGGAACGGCACCACTGCTTGATAACTGGAAAGTCCCTATGTGTGTCAACCTCTGTGCTTCATGGCAAGGCAGATAGGTAAAAATGCCCAACCTTTACTCACATTCGAGAAAACACTCCCAACAAGATTGCTTGCTCAAAAATCAAAGAGGCACCGCTCTCCGAATGTCGAGAGCCAAACTCCCAACAAGATTACTTGCTTAAA
Source organism: Malus domestica (assembly GCF_042453785.1). NCBI lineage: Eukaryota > Viridiplantae > Streptophyta > Magnoliopsida > Rosales > Rosaceae > Malus > Malus domestica. Next base: position 3,569,265 of record NC_091665.1, on the reverse strand, counting down.
AATCGAAGAGGCACCGCCCTCCGAATCTCGAGAGCCAGACTCCCAACAGGATTACTTTCTCAAAAATCGAAGAGACACTGCTTTCTGAATCTCAAGAGCCAGACTCCTAACATGATTGCTATCTTAAAAATCGAAGAGGCACTGTTCTTCGAATCTCGAGAGCCAAATCCCCAACATGATTGCTTGTTCGAAAATCAAAGAGGCACCGCTCTCAGAACTTCGAGAGCCAGATTTCCTTGGATAAAGCTTGCCTGCAATCTTCACATGCAACATCAGCTTTCCAGATACCACAGACCAGTTTTTCAAACTGCTCTGACAAAGTTAAAGCACATGAAGCTTGCAACTCCCACTACATTGCTATGACCAAGAAGGGTAAAAGAATAGCATTACTACTTGTTGTTAAGGAGACTTCTATATAAGTCGACCTCCATCTTCCACTGACAGGCAGACCTGCAAAAATGCTTAACCCTTCCTCATATTTGAGAGGGCACTCCCAACGAAGCCTCTTGAAATACTCAGCTTTCTTCCCCTCCCCCAATAATACCTATGCAAACCAGCCACACCAGAGCAAAAGTATCTCATATCATCAGGGTCAAAAGCAAGTGTATCCCATATCATGCTTTTTCCCTGTCTTTTCCTTTGCCCTTGTTCTTACCTGCAAGACAAGGAGAAAGAGAGTAATCAGTCAGCTCTTGGAATCAAGCTTCCAGTCAGAAACTGACTGCCTGGAACCCCTTGCCTAATTACTTACCTGGCATTGCTCTCCAGTACTCATCTTCAACATCGTATGCTTCCAGAGAAGATACCACATATGCCTGAGGAACAGATAAGGCAAGTAAGAAGGATACAATGAAGCATGTAGAGACAAGCGTAACAGAACACGTGCCGATATATCCACTACTTTGTCAACAGCAAAAGTATCTCATATCATCAGGGTTGAACGTACTCTAGATTTGATGGACTTGTTTTAACCCTTAAATTCTTGAGTCGGCCTTATACTCTGGAGGAAACCAGAAAACCCTCCAGCTCAGTTCAAGAATAAGTTTGTGGAAAGTTACTTCTTCAAAAGCAAAAGTATCTCATATCATCTCTTCTCATTTTTCTTCTCTTTATCCTTCATGCTGCATGCAAGATAGGGAGAATGAGAACAATCAGCCAGAACTCGCAATCAAACTTCTAATCTGGGACTGATTGCTTACCTTGTATGTCACCTCTTTCGGCAGATCTCCTAGCTCGGCGATTTGGGGGACTCCTACTACATGGTTTGTATCACGCTTGACCAAGCCTGAAATTACAAGTAAGCTGCAAATGAAATTGATACATTACCTTGTGCATCTCCACCGGTTAAAGATACCACTCCTGGATGCAGGAAGAGTACTTCCAGAGAAGATGCCCTGAGACAGATAAGGCAAGTGAAGACGATGCCACACTTCAGTACTTAGAAGTTTTGTGATTACTCAGCGGCTTGGATCTTGCAAGTCCCCAACCGAGGAGCTTCCTTCACTCGGGACTTAGGGGAGCACTATTTGTACCATACTTGACCAATCCCGAAACTACTGAGCATCGGTCAACGTTATACCTTCAAGGACCTAGAAGAGTTTCCCTCCAACCAGGAGGCCAATCACAATGCGGCACGTATCGACAACAGAAGCCAATCATAGCGTAACACATGTCAACTTCAGAAGCTAATCACAACATGACACGTGTCAATGTCAGAACAAAGCTAGAAACTCTTCTATAAAAGGAGATCATTATCCCACAGTATTTCCTAATGTCATTTGTACTAAATCATTCACTAGTACTCACTAAAGGAAAGCTTGAACCTACGTACTTGTGTAAACCCTTCACAATTGATGAGAACTCCTCTACTTCGTGGACGTAGCCAATCTGGGTGAACCACGTACATCTTGTGTTTGCTTCCTTGTCTCTATCCATTTGCATACTTATCCACACTAGTTACTAGAGCAATCCAGCGAAGGTCACAAACTTGACACTTTCTGTTGTACCAAAGTCCTCACCGATTTTGTGCATCAACAAATGTAATTTCACAGGTCCAAATTTTATTGGTTTTTATTGAAGTCTCACATACAGGTGATGTTAAAATACCTCCAATATTAAAAATAAAAAATAATAAAAAAAAACCTCCTACTCCCGCCACGTTCTTTCTCCCTCTCTCCCTCTCTCCTTCTCATTTTCTTAAAAAATATGTTCATACACACAAAATGTGTAGGCAAATGCTAGTTATATTTAAGAAGACATATTTTGTTATTCATTGTATATATTCACCCTCCAAACGGTTTTGGAATTCTTTGTTAATTTATATAGGTAAGCAATAGGCTAGGGCAGGATGAGTTTAGTACCACAAAAATTTGAAACTCCTATTCTTAATGGGAGTTGGTACAAGTCTATGCCATGACGATGTTATCTTAAAATAGTCATTACTTTGCACGTTTTGTGGAGCTGCGTGATGGTGATGTAATCGGCTTGGACACATGGGTTTGGCACATCCTATTTAGGGCAATTCCACCGTTGTTAAGCCCTCCCAGGCTATTCATTATTTAATCCACCCAGTGAACAGTAACTACCCTTAATAAACAGTAACTGTTTTTTACATCTCCACCCCTACACTGAATAGCCCTGGCAATAAACAATAAAATATTAGTTTTTTTTTTTAAATAATACAAAATAATTTTATTTTGTAATTTCGGATAGGATTTTTAATCGGTCTCGTTGTACCACTTGCTATTAAAAAAATTATTTTTTTTATATTTTTCTTTTCACATGGTGCAGCACACCATTCCAAAACCTTTATTTTTTTTATTTTTTTATTTTTTATTTTTGTAAAAAGAACTAGGAATTCACATTCCTGGGCTAAGAAGCCAAATAGGGACACGAAAGCCTACCAAGAGGCAAACACCAAGAAAGACTAACCAAGACCAAGGTAGTGAGCAGGGATACAAGTAATAGACATTTCAACCAAGTAAAAGTGTCACCCCAATCACCACCACAACTAAGCTAATGAAGACACGGGAGACCATCATTACACAAGACATGAACTAACGAAGATGGGTGCCTATCGACCCACACAAAATCACACATCTTAGTAAGACCAACCGATGCAAAACATCTGCTGCACTATTGGCTGATCTTGGCACCCAAGACCAGTGACAGTTCTGGAAAGCCCTACTCAACCGTTGAACCCTTGCCAAGATAGGGAAAACTTCCCAACTACCATAATAAAGAGAACCACTAAGACAAGAAATCGCTTCAAGAGAATCAGATTCGAAAATAATGGAGCAAACACCTAGCGAGGCATCCAACTTACAGCCATGAACCAGAACCAGCGCCAGCGCCTCGGCCACTACAGAAGAAGAAGCCATAAGAAGGTCCCTTGCAGCTGCCAAAAAAGCCCTCCCTCCATTCGAGCAACCACCCTCTCGAAACCTAATCTAGAAACCTTGGACTAGCTAGCATCCACATTTATTTTAATAAAAGGAGAAGTAAGAGGACTCCATCGGGTAATCAGGGCCTCCCAAACACCCACCTCAGACATGTGGGTCCCCAAATCCTTCACCGCATGCAAAAAAGCTCCTGAAGCATTAGAAAGAGCAAAAAGCCCCTTCGCGAGATTAATAGAGACCTGATTAAACACAAAATCGCATTGGGCTTTCCAAATATACCAGCAGGTGAAGGCGACATAAGCCTGAAACCATTTTCTGTTAGCCGTGAACCCCAGGTTAGACAAAACTGCCTGCAACCAACGCACCCTTGAATGGATACCAGCTCGATCAACTTTGTAATTAAGAGCACCACCAAACCAAAGAACCTCCACCCATGGACAACTAAGGAAAACATGCTTAACAATTTCATCATCACAGAGGAAAAGAGGATAAGTAGGGGATGGGGATAACCGTCTTTTAAAAAGAGCAACTCTAGTTGGCAGCCCTTGGTGCAACGTTAACCAAAGGAAATGGCGAATTTTAGAAGGCACCTCCAAATGCCAAATTATTTTCCACATTTCCATCGAGACCAAACGAGCACTAGGCATGCAATGATCCTTTAAATCTAAGGCCCTCGATTGAAGCCACTGATAACCCGACTTTACCGAATATCTACCATTCCTGCTATCAGCCTAAACTAGTCGATCCTTCCTACTTAGGTCACCGATAGGCGTTACTGTTATAGCCTCAAAAACCCATAAATTTTTAGTAACCTCGACCTCTCCCAGTGGCTCGAGATGCTCCGAAGGTAAAGAGGGCAGCCATCTATCCACCCAGACACGCACATCCTCACCCCCCCCCCATTATCTGCCAATAGGAGCCACTACAAAGCAGCTTCCTACCCATGAGGAGACTGGTCTAAGCCCATAAAGCCCTACTCCCCTTTTTAGCCTCCCAAAATGAACAATTCGGGAAGTAACGGGCTTTAATAACCCAAGCCCACAACGAATTTGATTATGAAATTAACCACCAACACTGTTTGGCAAGTAAGGCATCATTGAAATCTTGAAAGTTCCTGAAGCCCAATTTACCCAAATCCTTAGAAAGGCCTAAGACCTCCTTAGACACCCAATGAATCTTCCGCTTGTCTCCCGTACTTCCCCACCAAAAACTAACAACCATGGCATCTAATTCCTAACAAAAAACCGTAGGAAATTTAAAAATACTCATAGGATAGGCAGGGATAGCCTGGACCACAGCCTTAATCAAAACTTCTCTTCCCCTCTTGACAAAGTTCTTTGCTACCACCCTTGTAACTTCCCCAAGATTCACCCCTTCACATAAGCAAGGCCTCATTTCTTCGAATGACCCCAAATAGCAGGAACACCTAAATAAGTGCCAGAATTATCCACCACTGACATACCAAGAATACAGTCCAACTCAACAGCAACCCCAATTGGAACATTCGCCCCGAAATAAACACTTGATTTCTGCAAATTGACTTCCTGCCCCGAAGCATCACAATACCTCTCAATAAGATTAATTAAATTCCTGCAGTTTTTAACATCTGCCCTTAGAAAAAAAAGAGTATCATCCACAAAAAAACATGTGCGATATGATTGGCCCCGAGATACCAATCTGCACCCCTTCCAGCCTGTTAGCATTTACCGCCTCCTGAATCATACGCGAGAGGACCTCCCGAACCAAAATAAAAAGATATGGGTTTCGGACCTCCCCTAAAAGGAGCAAACTTGTCCCTAGGCTATCCATTTCGAATGACATCAAACTTGATAGAAGAAACACAACCCATGATAAGCTTTCTCCATATGCTACAAAATCCCATTATCTCTATGATCACATCAAGAAATTCCCATTCCACACTTTCTTTTCGCAGTCCTCCCTTTTAGAAAGTGAAACATCTCATGAGCAATCCCAATATTGTCTTGAATTTGTCTACCCGCCACAAACGCATTCTGAGAAGGAGAGATAAGTGTTGGCAAAACAACTTTCAATCGATTCACCAAAACTTTTGACAGAACCTTGTAGGAGTAATTACAAAGACTAATAGGCCTGAACTGCGAAACCGACACCGGGTATGGAACCTTAAGGATCAAGACAATGTGGGTAGCATTAAGAGAACATGGGCTAATCGTGCCCTACATCAAAACACTCACTAAGGCATTAACATCCTCGTGAACATGCTCTCAAAAGGATTGATAAAATATCCCTTGGAAACCATCTGAACCAGGAGCTTTTAGACCACCCATTTTCAAAGCCGCATCCTTGATTTCAACTTCAGAATTTGGCATCAAGAGTGCCTCATTCATATCCTCAGAAACACTCGGACTAATACAATCCAACAACGTTCCCCAGTTCTGAGACCTCTCAAAAGTGAACTCCACTAACTTACGAACTTGACTTGCATGCTCCACCCAATTCCCATCCTCTTCCTTAATTTTGATAACCCTATTCCTCCGCCTTCATTGCATTGTTGATTGGTGAAAGAACTTAGTATTCACATCCCCGTATCGCAGCCAATTAACTCTAGATCTCTGCAGCCAATAACTTTCCTTCTGAGCCCACAAATCATCAACAATTCCAGATTTTACCTTTACGGCTTCAATATTCTTACCCCAATCCTTTTGAAGTTCCCCCAACTGATGAAGAAGCTCCTGAATCTGATGACCTCTCTTATGAAATTTGTTTCGGCTCCACCGAATTAGCCAGAATCGGCAATCATTTATTTTCTTCACCCACCTCACCTACCTTCCGTCGTTCCTAACAAGTTCTCACTAGCGCTTTGCACTTCTCCTCCTTAGCCCAAAACGCCTCAAACCTAAAAACCCTTCTACCCCGATAACCCTCCAAATCAAAATAAATGATAATAGGACAGTGATTAGACCCCATAACCATCCCATGCGTAACCAAGGAGTTAGGCCACAAAGCTTGCCAATGCCCATTGATTAAAGCCCTATCAATTCGCTCTTCAACCAATTCCGCATTTCTCATTCCTCTACATGTGAATGATGGGCCATTAAAATCCAAATCCATCAAATTTGAGGAATGCATAAAATCCTCCAGATATCTAGGCCTATTATAAAGCACCTCCACCCCACCTGACTTCTCATGATCCCAAAGAAACTCATTGAAGTCCCCTGCACACAACCAAGGAATATTAGATGGCGTAAAGTAGTTCTTCATCCAGCCCCAAAAAGCAACTTTTTCTTTTCTGTACGAGGTACCATAAACGCCAGTAATCTGCACCGAACACTGATCCCCAACATTCCACAATATAACATCAATAACATTCTTAGAATAAAATATAACTTGCACCTCCACTGAATCGTCCCACCATAAGCTAAGACCATTAGCCCTTCCAATAAGAAGAACATTGAAACCATTCAAAAAACTGATACATCTCCTCACCCCATCTATTCTATGATCTTTCATTTTAGTTTCAGATAAAAAGATCATAGAAGGTCGCTTATTTCGAATGAGCCCATGAAGGGCCCGAACTGCTATGTCCAACCCAAGACCACGGTAGTTCCAGAACATAAAAATCATGGCGATCGTGCGGCTATTAAGGGTCAGCCGCCACCACCCCAAGCCTGTTTGCCTGCTTTTTTTGCCAATAACTTCTTTTTCTCAGCTTCCGAGACCTCCCCCAAATAATCCCACATATCACTAAATTCAAGTGGAATTTCTTGTACCTCATCATCAACATAGATAACTCGTTCCACCATTAAACATCTCTCCTTAATGCTCATACCCCTCAACTGCTTAGCCATTTTTCCTTTTCTAACCTCCTCAGTTTCGGGGGCCCTAATCTTCTTCTATGGAGATTGTGTTATTTCCATACTCTAAGGTTCCACTCTCATTTTCAGATCACAAGCCTCATTAAGTGAAAGACTTGAGGCCATCCATTGCCTTCTAGCATCCTTCCTTGAATACCCACCTGATGGAGTAGAATGTTCCGCATTGATTTCATGAATTATAACCGACTGCCGACCATCCCCAACCTGATGCAAAGCCAAATTTAACGCTTAAGGGAAACCCTCACCTCCAAACTCCCACACTGGCTGACTGCATCCCTGTGACACTAACCAATGGAACTGGTTAGTAGGATGCATCAATCGGACCTTGCTCCCCCACAAAGACATTTACCCCAATTACATCATCCCTATGTGGAGTCAGGCTTGGTTCCTGTCGCTGAGTCATGGACAATGGAAGGACACTACCTTTAACCGCTCCAGCCTTTCTCCTCTCTACCCCCAAAGCCAAAGATCTCACAGTCTCCACAATATCTCTAACCGAATGAGTTTTTGTCCATTCACTATAACCCTCTGTCCCTCCATTATTCACCTCAAACGTACATTCAGTATTAACATGACCAATGCAACCACAACAGTAGCAAAACTCACCTGTTCAACGTTCTTTTCGCCAGAGCCGTACCAATCAATTTCACTCCATGCTCCATGGCTAAAAGATCCATGGATCGTTCCAAATGTACCACAAGCTTATCTATACCACAATTCTCCATTTTAATCCGACAAAAAACCTTTGATTGACCAGTTAACACCGCAGATTGCTCCTGGATCACAGTGAAAGCCTTTTGAAGAGAGCTTTTTTTTCTAGTTAAAGCACACAAGAACTCACAATAAAAGCCAAAATCTGAAAGTACTTGAATCTTGAGGGCAAAATGAACTGATGATCTTTAATGCTACCAACCAAACTCACCCGATACCCATAAATGCCCCTCCTCATGTCGATTCTTTTAATACTGAATATTCCCATTGTGTGACTAACCAGAAGGTACCTTCGCCACCCCCTAACTAAGTCATTCACTGCTCTGAAATGAACTAAAGGTGAACAGGGCCAAAAACCCCCAAATTGAACATAGAAGTACAACCCTAACCACCAAAGAACATAGCATGAGGAGTAAATGACCTGCCCACTCCCCATCAAATCCAACTCACTACATAACATGCAGAAACACCACCCAAACCCTCAAAGATTAGGATGCTTAATTAATACTCCAACCAACCCCACCTAAGGAAAGCCTTTCAAAACAAAAAGGGCACGAGCAAAAAAAATTATCAGCCAAACCGAGAGAACGAAACAACTAGCAAAGGCCCAGAACCACAAAGAAAGAAAACAACCAGGAAAGAAGAGCGAAAACCTACCCACACAACAACGACACGCACACTGGCGGAATCTCATGGAGGAGAAAGCACTCTCACAAAGGAGAGAAAAAAAATTTCTCACATTTTTAAACCCTTTGTTTTTTTCACATGGTGTCGATGCACCATTCCAAAACCTTTTTTTATTATTTTTTTTCTTCTTTTCACATGGTGCCAATGCACCATTCCAAAAGCTATGTGTTTTTTTCTTTCTTTTTCAAGCTCAACAGCTCTCTCTCACTTGAGCTCCGGAAGCAGGGCCTAAGACTATGACAACATCAATAGCCGATCCGTGCAAAAATTCACAGCTTTTCCTTAGTTAAGTAGGTAAAGGATCGCCAACTCCTTAGTTAAAATCTCTCTCTCTCTCTCTCTAAAAAACAAATCCCAAATCGTACGATATAGGCGCGCGAGTGGAAGGAGGGGGATCGCAAGTGTGTGGTGGCGAAGGCGATATAGGGTGCGGCGGCAGCTGTAGTGGATGAGGGACTGGATCTTTCCCATTTATCTGTGAGTGTATCATCAGCCTCGGCGACGAACTCTGACGATAGCCGTTCAATTCGAAGCTTGCTGGGTTTACATTTTTTTAATTTTGTATTAATATTTTTAATTTTTATTAATTTTATATTGTGGCTGACGTCAGCCCACGTCACATTGCCTTTGGGCGCTCGGGCCGGCATGAATAGTCGGGCCTCTCCCTCGGGCCTGCTCAGGCTCGCTCATCAGCACATGCTGGGCTTCATCACTCGGGCTACATGGCCCTGTTCCTGCGCCTGTCCCTCGGGCTGGAGCACATGGTGGACTTGCTCTTATAAGTCCTTCAATAAGCTGCAACCATGGTCACATTTTCATTAAACTTCAATGGCTTAACAGCCTCAACCAAACGCAAAACTAGGATTTTGGAAATTAAAAGGGGTAAATTTTAAGAAGGGTTGCCGAATTATACCACAAGTTTAGTTTTAAGCTCATGATCTCTAATAATAGTTGCTTCAGTTCTCGAATAACTAGCCATGTCGAATAACCAGACTACTAAACATGTACTAACATACAATTGTTAAACTAGGCTTTATTGTATCAACATGGCTTATTCATATATTCTCTTTGTACACCAAAAGGTGAACAAAGGTTGAAAGATAGCATAGTTGTCTATGTGCCTTGAAGCAATCTTTCTTCCCTCATCGTTAACCATAATTCACAAGTTACAAATTTCTCTAACAATGCTCATTCATAATTGTGCTGAAAGAGGAGAATGGTTTGTGTGCACTACTACAAAAAACCATTTGTGCGACAAAATAAGTTTTGTTGCACAAAGTATAATTTCGTTGCTCAAAACCTTGCGAGATGAAATTTTTCTCGCACATGGTTCGTTGCACAAAGCTTGTGACAATAAGGTTTGCGTGACGAAAATTAATCTTCGTCGTGCGAAGGTACATTGCGCAACGAAATATTTCGTCGCTCAAAGATTTTTAGTTTTTAATTTTTTAATTAAATTAAATTAATTTAATATTTTGCACGCCGAAATATTTTGTTGCGCAAGGTTTATGACTTTTTGTTTTATTATTTTTCTTATTTTAATTTAATTATATTAATTGTTTGCATGACAAAATATTTGGTAATGCAGGATTTTTCGAATTTTTACTTTTTTAATTTAATTTAATTTAATTGTATGACTTTATTTTTTAATAACTTTTGTTTGTACCATACTTGACCAACCCCGAAACTACTAAGCACCGGTCAATATTATACTGCTAAAGACCCACAAGAGTCTCCCTCCAACCAGGAGGCCAATCACAACACGACACATGTCAACATTAGAGGCCAATCATAACGCGACACGTGTTGCCATTAGAGGCTAATCACATCACGACACGTGTCAATATCAGAATGAAACTAGAAACTCTCTTCTATAATAGAGATCATTCTCTCTCAATATTTCCTAATGTTATTTGTACTAAATCATTCACACTCACTAAAGGAGAGCTTGAACCTATGTACTTGTGTAAACCCTTCACAATTAATGAGAACTCCTCTACTCCGTGGACGTAGCTAATCTGGGTGAACCACATACATCTTGTGTTTGCTTCCCTGTCTCTATCCGTTTACATACTTATCCATACTCGTGACCGAAGCAATCTAGCGAAGGTCACAAACTTAACACTTTCTGTTGTACCAAAGTTCTCACTGATTTTGTGCATCAACATTTGGCACCGTCTGTGGGAACAACACTTATTCCCACTCTCTTCAGCTTTGTCAAGATGGTTTCCACCATTCGTACACTCTCTTTTGACCAGCCATCCCTCTCCAACATGGGGAGCAAAGGAAGCCACAGCACACAGAATGATACCCATCTTGCACCTAGTGCGAAGCAAAGAAAGAATGAAGGAAAGAGGGTTGCTCTTCAAGCTAAAGTTGATGAGCTAGAAGCTTAGAATAACAAGATAGCAATGAAGAATGAGATCCTCTAGGAGTATGAGAAGCTCTTTGAAACGCTCCACAAAACTAGGCGTACTTAAACACGCAAGCTTGTTGCCCCTGTGGACATCAACCATCATCTGGGTGCCCCCCAACACGGAGGGTCACCTTCCTTCGACATGGGTAACCCTGATGAAGAGCGAGCTAATCATCAAAACATTGATCAACATGAGACTTCTCTTAACCCAGCTGCTTGGACCTGAAGCAGGAGAAGTGGAGGAAGACACCTTCTTGCAGAAGGGTTGGAAGGATCGAAAGTCGTTTATCATGACTGCCGAGACTTCCTAAAGCAACGTCAAGAGAATCCCCTCCACATATGCTCGAAGATCAATGACCCAAGGGTTTCTGAAAGACTCAATCCCCTCCCACGACCCAGGCCAGCTGCCAATCTAGGGAAGAAACGATAGGTCCCAGAGGAACATGAAGGTGCAGGGGACTCTGAAGTATTCCGACAGACTCGCCCTAAAAGTCAGTACGGTGAGTCCAAGGAAAAATCACACGCCCTTGCTCAAACTTTCCTACTTTCAAGAGGCGATGGAGACTTACGAAAAAAAATCCCAGTGGTACATGACTCCACTCAGAACCCCCTTGTCCTACAGCTCCTTGAGGAAGTAAACAAGTTAAAGGTCGAACGTCAGGCCGAGATACCTGACTGGAACCAACCTAGGCCTGGCCCTTTCACAAGAAGGATCCTTGACACCCCCTTCAAGCAAAGACAAAACAAGAGCTTAGTTTATAACTCTATACTGGAATGGAGGCACCAATTGAACACCTTAACCTCTTTGAGTCCACCATGGCATATCGGATGCACACCGACGAAGAGCGATGTCTTCTATTCCCCTCCACCCTCTCTGGCGGAGCTCTAAACTAGTATTACCGTCTTCCACCTGAGACAGTAGACTCATTTGATGAACTGAGGAAACTGCTTGTCTCTCAACACATCTTCCTGACCGATCGCTTGCATTATGTAGATGACTTGTACACTATTCGCTAGAAGCCGAACGAGTCACTACGAGAGTATGCCGGTCGTTTCAGCCATGAGTATTCTCGATGCGCTGAGGCAAATGACAAGACCACCCTCAAGGCTTTCACGGCAGGCCTACGTGATTGTTTCTTCAAGTACATGATCAATGCCAACACTTAGAAGACTTACTCTGAGGTGATGGCACAGGTTTACAACCATACCTCAGCCAAGGCAAGGACATATCAAGGGAAACCCCCCACAGCCACCTCTTATCAGCAAGTAGGGAGTGGAAGCCAGATCCAACCAAATGAGAAGACCTCGACCTTCCAAACGGCACCGGTGCTTCCCCTTGCCTTACTTAATACTTTGCCAAGTCAACAGACATATCAATCTCAGGGCAAAAGGAAAGATTTTCATCCTCACCAGTCTCATTTTAGTAAAAGGAGTAAGGGAAACTACCGCGATAACCAAGGGTATCGCCATGATAATCCTTGACCCCAATCAGTCAACACAGTGGGTCAAGCACGTGTCAGGACAACCCCTACCCCAAGGTATGAGGCATACACACCTTTAAACGCCACATGCGTGGCCATTTACCCCAGCATAGCACACTTGATACCGAAGCCAAAGCTGAGGCACCCAGATTACAAGCCCACGAAGAACACGGGCACGTTTTGCTGCTACCACGAGCATAACGGCCATGACGGCAAGAAGCGTATCACCCTTCATGATCATATTGAAGCTTTGGCATGTGAAGGAAAAATTGATCAATTCATCCTTCACCCTCCAAGGGGTAACCGTAACCAATGCCCGGTGAATGTGATATATTCCATAAGTGGTGGCACAACCATATCTAAATCTTCCAACAGGGCCATGAAAAATACTGAACGAGCTTTAAGGTCTGGCCACCAAGTGTTTCACGGGGAAGACATCAGGGAAGGTAAGTATCAAAAGCCTAACTGGGATCCAATATGTTTCTACCCTGAGGAAGAAAGAGGTATCATCTACCCTCACAATGACCCACTGATCGTGGAAGTTCACATATTCAACTTTCAAGTATGACGAATCCTGGTAGACACGGGGGCTTCGGTCAATATCATGTTTGCTGAAGCTTTCAGGGCACTTAATGTAGCTGAACATTTACTCGATCGCTCGATTTCCCCTTTAATAAGCTTCTCAGGTGATATCGTGCAACCTTTGGGGAGCATACACTTACCTTTCACCATTAGTACAGGCCATTACACAACTACCATTACCACTAACTTCCTAGTGGTTGATTCCCCAACGGCATACAATGTCATCTTCGGACGCACAATCATCAATGATCTCAAGGCCATGGTATCCACACATATGTTGTTGATGAAATTTCCAACCCCCTATGGGAATGGTTACATCAGAGGAGATCAATTTAGTGCACGATCATGTTACAACACTTCGGTCAAGCAACAACACCTGTTTGTGCCTCAGGAAACCCTTTCTATACATGACCAAGTCATAAAGACTAGCCCAGACGAAGCCAACTTGGATCTTCACGGTGGCAACAGTCAACCTGAGGATCCTCGAGATGACTCTTTCACCCAGCAAGCACAACCTGCTGAAGAGTTAGAGAAGGTATCTATCTCAAAACATTATCTGGATTGCATGGTGAAGATTGGCACCACCTTGTGACCACCCATTCGGTTGGCATTGATCTCTTTTTTACAAGAGAACACTGAGGTCTTCGCCTGGTCATACGAGGACATGCCAGGCATATCTCCCGATATCATCTGTCATCGCTTAAGTATTGACCTTAAAACCAAGCCAGTGAGACAAAAGCGAAGATCTTATGACGCTGAACGGTACAAGGCAATGAAAAACTCAAAGGCATAAGCTTCGTTCGCGAAGTCAATTATCCAACGTGGGTAGCAAATGTTGTCCTTGTTAAGAAGAATCCGACCAAGGAAAATCTTCTGCTCCAAAAGGTCTTGTGGAGAATGTGTGTCGAACAGCCTGTCTACTACGCTAGTAAGGCCTTACAAGATGCAAAGACATAATACTCCAACATTGAGAAATTGGCTCTAGCATTGGTCATGTCTGCTCGAAAACTTCGCCCTTACTTCCAAGCACACTCTATCATCATGCTTACCAATCATCATCTTCGACAGATACTCCAAAGTCCTGATACTTCCGGACGAATGATCAAATGGGCGATAGCATTGGGTGAGTATGACATCTCCTACCAACCAAAGCTAGTAGAGAAGGGCCAAGCAGTGGCAGACTTCATCGCCGACTTCACATATCCTGTTGACATTGTTTCTACGCCTAAAGAAGTGGTTTCATTACCCTCGGAAGCTGAGAAAATAAAACCAACAGCCCCAGCACGGAGGTTATATGTTGATGGCTCCTCCAACCAACAGGGTTGTGGAGCAGGTTTAGTCCTTACGACCCCTGACAAAGTGGCGATAAAGTATGCTCTTCGTTTCAAATTCAAGGCGTCGAACAATAAGGCTGAATATGAAGCCCTCCTAGCAAGCTTACGTTTGGCCAAACACCTTAGGGTTAAACGAATTGATATCTTCAGTGACTCCCAATTGGTAGTTAACCAGATCACCAACAACTTTGACGCTAAGGATAGCTTCATGGCAGAATATCTGGCACAAACACAATTGTTGCACCAGCACTTCCACTACCAGATCACCCAAATTCCTCGAGCAACAAACAGTCATACAGATACTTTGGCTCGCCTCGCTTTAGCGGTGGAAGACAAGATTGGGAGAAAAATTGAGGTCGAATTGTTGGCAGCACCAAGCACCATGGCTGCGGAAGTATGCAACTTACAACAGGGGGATAGTTGGATTACCCCGATTTATAGATTCCTTACTCATGGCACCCTTCCAAATGACAAACTCCAAGCTAAGCAGATTTGATACAAGGCTACCCGTTACTTGATCATTAATGACAACTCTACAAATGGGGTTTTAACCTACCATACCCGCAGATGTCTTACCCCCGCAGAAGAGGAAACGGAAACTGTCCTTCGGGAAATACATGTCTTACGCCCGCAGAAGCAGAAACTGTCCTTCAGGAAATACATGAAGGAGTCTGCGGAGATCATGCTAGATCTCGATCCCCTAGCACACAAGCCTTTTCGCCAGGGATATTATTAGCCAACACTCCACCAAGATGTCATCAGAATATCCCCCTCATGTAATAAGTGTCAACACTACGCAATTATTCCTCACTCCCCTCCCAAGCCGCTTACTCCTATGATCAGCCCTTGGCCCTTCGTCCAATGGGGACTTGATTTGATCGGCCCAATGCATGCAGGGAAGGGAAAGGTCCGCTATGCAATCATTACAATTGACTACTTCACAAAGTGGGCCGAAGTAGAACCCTTGGCAACCATTATTGAGGCAAAAATAAAAGACTTCGTATGGAAGAACATCCTTTACAGATTCGGCATTCCCAATGCGATAGTCACTGATAACAGGCGACAGTTCAACAACAATAAGTTCAAGTTGTTCTGCTCTAAGTTCAACATCAACTTATGTTTTGCCTCCCCGGCTCATCCCCAGTCTAATGGACAAGTTGAAGCCATCAACAAAATAATCAAGCGAACATTGAAAACCAGCTTGGACAAGGCTAAAGGTTGTTGGCCATAATTTGTACCCTAAGTTCTTTGGTCATACCGCACTTCGTATCAGACATCAACTGGAAAAACCCCATTCTCACTTGTCTTTGGTACAGAGGCAGCCGTCCTAGTTGAGCTTAAGCAAGCAACGTTCTGAGTCCAGAACTACGTGCAAAGCTAAAATGACAAACAACTTACCATCAACTTAGATTTAGTCGAAGAACACATAAACCATGCTCACTTGAGGAATGTCGCTTACAAGCAGCGCATCTTCAACTACTATGACTCAAGGGTCAAACCTCGTTCTTTCAAAGTGGGGGACAGGGTATTGAAGAAAAGATTACTCAGCGACAGAGTCCCAAGTGAAGGAACACTTAGTCCAAACTGGGATGGACCGTTTGAAGTTGTTGGCATCTGTCCCTGGCTCCTACAAGCTTAGAAGCTTTGATGGCAAGACCCTTAGCCATCCATGGAACGCTGATCACTTGAAGTACTATTACAAGTAAACTCACATTGTACAAGTGTTAAGCTTCAGCCGTTCGGCATCTTATGTAACGAAGACTATTTGGCATGAATTCAATAAATAGTTGATTTAGACAACTCGGTCCTGATCCTCTTACATTCCTAGCAATGAAACACTCGGTTCAAAGCTTCAACATGAATGCTTCCAACATGAAACAAACTCTAAGTATATGTCAACAAGACTATACAAATAAACGAACAGCTTCACAGTATATTCGTTCAATCATACATTCCAACACATTCGTACATAAGCCAATTGTGCTTTGAAAGGGTTTAACATACTTTGTATCATTCAACACTTACTATGTGCCTAGACACCTTACCCTTATTCTCACCAACCAGGTGATGAAATATGAAGAAGAAACTCATCTTCATGCCACCAACCAGGTGATGAAATGTACAACCTGTACTCTTCTTCATGCTACCAACCTGGTTGATGAAATGTACAACCCGTACTCTCCTTCATACCACCAACTAGGTGATGAAATGTACAACCATACTCTAATATCATTTGGCAACTTGCCACTCATGCCACCAACCAGGTGAAGAAGGAACTCATCTTCATGCCACCAACTAGGTGATGAAATGTACAACCCATACTCTAATATCATTTGGAAACTTGCCATTCATGCCACCAACCAGGGGAAGAAGGAACCCATCCTCATGCCACCAACCAGGTGATGAAATGTGATGAAAGGTGATGAAGGAACTCACCTACCACAAACCAAGTGATGAAAGCAACTCATCATTCATTCCACCTACCAGAAGACGAGTGGTACAACTTGTACATGTGAACTCCTAGCATTCACAAATAATCAAAAACCCTCAAGCTTGACAACTCAACTAGGGGAGCACTTATGCCCAACAAGAGTTATAGTCACCAACAAAGTCTTATTGCAAGCCAACAACAACTTCAACGCATGGCATATGAAGATCAAGCTATTCAGCCCTCTTGCATCTGCTTCAGACATTTCCCCTCTGTAACAATGCAAACACTACAACTCGTAGAAAGCTTCACACACTCTTGATCAAGACAGTGTGAAGCAAAACCAATTTATGGTGCCAACAAGAGCTTCATCAAAGGAGTTCAACCACAATTCTCAAAAGCTTCACACACTCTTGATCAAGACAGTGTGAAGCAAAACCAATTTATGGTGCCAACAAGAGCTTCATCAAAGGAGTTCAACCACAATTCTCAAAAGCTTCACACACTCTTGATCAAGACAGTGTCAAGCAAAACCAATTTATGATGCCAACAAGAGCTTCATCAATGGAGGGCAACCACAATACTCAAAAGCTTCACACACTCTTGATCAAGACAGTGTGAAGCAAAACCAATTTATGGTGCCAACAAGAGCTTCATCAATGGAGGGCAACCACAATTCTCAAAAGCTTCACACACTCTTGATCAAGACAATGTGAAGCAAAACCAATTTATGGTGCCAACAAAAGCTTCATCAAAGGAGTTCAACCACAATTCTCAAAAGCTTTACACACTCTTGATCAAGACAGTGTGAAGCAAAACCAATTTATGGTGCCAACAAGAGATTCATCAATGGAAGGCAACCATAATTCTCAAAATCTTCACACTCTTGATCAAGAAAGTGTGTAGCAAAACCAATTTATGGTGCCAACAAAAGCTTCATCAATGGAAGGCAACTACGATTATCAAACCTTCGAAGCAAATTCAATTTATATGGTTCAACCAAACCTTCAACTATTACAAGGTGTGGCTTGCATCACAATCTCTTGCTCAACATTATGGAAGCAAAATTTGTATATGTTGTCTCCCCCACATTTTCAAATTTCTAGTTTCCCAAAAGCAAATATTGGGAAATTCAACAAAGCTTCATCAATGGAGGACAACTACAAATTCTCAAAAGCTTCACACTATCTTGATCAAGATAGTGTGAAGCAAAATCAATTCGTGGTACCCAACAAAGCTTCACCACAAAAGCTTCATCAATGGAGGACAACTACAAATTCTCAAAAGCTTCACACTATCTTGATCAAGATAGTGTGAAGCAAAATCAATTCATGGTAACCAACAAAAGCTTCAACTCCAAAGCTTCACCTACAAAGCTTCAACTCCAAAGCTTCACCTACAAAGCTTCAACTCCAAAGCTTCACCTACAAAGCTTCAACTCCAAAGCTTCACCTACAAAAGCTTCACCCACAATAGCTTCATCTACAAAAGCCTCACCCATAAAAGCTTCACCAATAAAAGCTTGACCCACAAAAGCTTCACCTACCACAAAAGCTTCACCCACAAAAGCTTCACCTACAAAAGTTTCACCAACAAAAGGTTCACCCACAAAAGCTTCCCCCACCACAAAAGCTTCACCCACAAAAGCTTCCCTTACCACAAAAGCTTCATCCACAAAAGTTTCACCTACAAAAGTTTCACTAACAAAAGCTTCACCCACAAAAGTTTCCCCCACCACAAAAGCTTCCCTTACCACAAAAGCTTCACCCATAAAAGCTTCACTCACCACAAAAGCTTCACCTACAAACCTTCAACACAAAAGCTTCACCTACAAAAGCTTCACCTACAAAAGCTTCACACCATCTTGATCAAGATAGTGTGAAGCAAAATCAATTCATGGTACCCAACAAAGCTTCAACCTCAAAGCTTCAACCTCAAAGCTTCATCTACAAAACTTCACCTATAAAGCTTAAAATATATATTTTTTTTTTTCGGAAATTCTAAAATTAAAAAATTCAGAAATTCGAAAATTCAGAAATTTGAAAATTCAGAAATTCGAAAATTCAAAAATTAAAAAAAAATGGAAAATTCAAAAAAAAAATTGCTTGGGCCTCCTCTTCTTTGGGCCTCACAACTTTCATAACAAACATATATAAAGGAGGAGTTTTGGGCACCTCCTTCGTCAACTCCCTCGACCGGTGACTTAGGGGACTCCTACCATATGCTACTGCACCTTGATACTCGGAAGTCTCACGACCACTCAGTGACTTGGATTTTTCAAGTCTCCAACCGAGGAGTTTTCCTCACTCAGAAAATGAAGGGAGCACTACCTCAACCTACATGCTTCACTCACAAAGCTTCAACTTACAAGCTTCAACAAAAGGAAAAATTCAAAGAACTTAGTGAAGAAGGCCTTGGTGTATTTAACACAATACGTTGAAATGAAACAAAGCTTGTTTATTGATATCTCCGATAAGTTACAAATATGTACATATACATGAATCAAAATAAACAAACAAGAGGGAGCCTTCACAAAGGTTGCTCAGGAGAAGTCTCAACCGTCGGCAGAGTCCCAGAAAGAAGAGGCACCAGAGGGTAATTATTCGGAGCCTCAGTACTAGGCAAAACCTCAGAAAGATGAGGCACCGAAGGTTGATCATTTGGAGCTTTATTACGCGGTACAGCCCCAGAAGACGAAGGCAATAAATGCCTTTGGAACAAACCCACAAACCTCTGATGATCAGGTAAAATCTGACCATCAGATTCCTGCAGCTGGTCAAGCTTCCTCTTCATGTTTGTAACATCGTCATGTGCGAGCATGTGCAACTGTTTATTCTTATACTTGAGCCCTCTGATCTCCTGTTTGAGACTTATCACTTCAGCCACCAATAGGCGTTGGGCCATATTAGACACAGAACCTGCACACTAAACACTGAGAGCTAGAGATTTTTTAACAACCAACTCATCAGACCGTTTGGAAAGTAGTCTGTTATCTTTGGGAGTGAGAATGCTCGTGGCCACCACCGCAGCGGTCGTATCATTCTTCATCACAGAGTCCCTAACGGTAAGAGGACCAGGAGGGGATAAGAAGGATGGGTGCCATATGTTGTCTTGAGAAGGCATGGCATGGCTGCCTCTTCACCAAAGCTCAAGTCAAAACGACGGTCGGATAGGCCAGACATTCTCAGAAATGATGAAGGAGAAATGAGGTGCAATAAATCTCTGAAGTAAGGGGAAAATTCCTACAAGCAATAACTCTCTAAATGTACTTCTTGCACACAATTGGTGCCCTTATAAAAGAAAGGGCAACAGGGCCGTTGGTTTAAAAATCGAAGAGGCACCATTCTCCGGAGTCTGAAGAGGCACCACTTTCCACACGCAACATCAACTTCTCGGGTACCACAAATAACTTTGCCAAATATCTCTGACAAAGTTTAGACACATAAATTTTGAAGGTCCAACTACCATACTATTACCCACAAGAGTAAAGGAACAGCACCACTGCTTGATAACTAGAAAGTCCCTATGTGTGTCAACCTCCGTGCTCCGTGGCAAGGCAGACTGGCAAAATGCCCAACCTTTACTCACATTCGAGAAAACACTCCCAACAAGATTTCTTGCTTAAAAATCGAAGAGGCACCGCTCTCCAAATCTCGAGAGCCAGACTCCTAACAAGATTACTTGCTCAAAAATCGAAGAGGCACCGCTCTCCGAATCTCGAGAGACAGACTCCCAACAGGATTACTTGCTCAAAAATCGAAGAGGCACATCTCTCTGAATCTCAAAAGCCAGACTCCCAACAGGATTACTTGCTCAAAAATCGAAGAGGCACCGCTTTCTGGATCTCAAGAGCCAGACTCCCAACAGGATTACTTTCTCAAAAATTGAAGAGGCACCGTTCTCCAAATCTCGAGAGCCAGATCCCCAACAGGATTGCTTGTTTGAAAACCGAAGAAGCACTGGTCTCCGAATTTCGAGAGCTAGATTTCCTTGGATAAAGCTTGTATGCAATCTTCACACGCAACAACAGCTTTCTAAATACTACAAACCGCTTTTTCAAAGTGTTCTGACAAAGTTAAAACACGTGAATCTTGCAGCTCCCACTACATTGCTATAACCGAGAAGGGTAAAGGAACAGCGTTACCACTCGCTATTAGGATAATTCCTATATATGTCGACCATCATCCTCCACAGCCAGGCAGACCTGCAAATAAAAAAATGCTCAACTTTTCTTCACATCCGAGAGGGCACTCTCAGCAGAGTCTTAGAAGTTTCGTGATTACTCAATGGCTTGGATTTTGCAAGTCCCCAATCGAGGAGCTTCCCTCACTCGGGAACTTAGGGGAGCACTGTTTATACCATACTTGACCAATCCCGAAACTACTAAGCACCAATCAACATTATACTGCCAAGGACCCATAAGAGTCTCCCTCCAACCAGAAAGCCAATCACAATGCGACACATGTCAACATCAGAAGCCAATCATAATGCGACACGTGTTAACATCAGAGGCCAATCACAACACGACACGTGTCAATGTCAGAATGAAACTAGAAACTCTCTTCTATAAATAGAGATCATTCTCTCACAATATTTCCTAATGTCATTTGTACTAAATCATTCACTAGTACTTACTAAAAGAGAGCTTGAACCTATGTACTTATGTAAACCCTTCACAATTAATGAGAACTCCTTTACTCCGTGGACGTAGCCAATCTGGGTGAACCACGTACATTTTGTGTTTGCTTCCTTGTCTCTATCCATTTACATACTTATCCACACTAGTGACCGAAGCAATCTAGCGAAGGTCACCAACTTAACACTTTCTGTTGTACCAAAGTCCTCACTGATTTTGTGCATCAACAACTTTAATTTAAATTGATATATTCAAAATAAAATTACATATGAAAAATAGTGATCAAATTATCCAATATATATAATATATTTAAAATGTACACATAAATTAACAAAGTACAATAATAAAATCCCAATACAAGTCTATTATGGTGGTAGTGGCTGGGGATATGGTTTGATAACATCCTAATCCTCACCTTTTGTCGTCAAAGTCTCGATGATTCCCTACAAACAAAACAAACATGGTCAAATAACCAAAAAACAACATAAAATAATACCAAAACATCGGCATAATCTCCCCTGAGAAGGGTGAGTGTGAGAGAAATGATCGGATTTGGGGAGGGAAAGAGAGGAGAGGTAAGAGAATAGAGAAAAACATTGAGAAAATTGTGGATGAGTTATTTTAGTTTTAAAAACTGTATCACTTTGCGCAAAGATACAAGTTTGCGCGATGAAATATTGGTCACGAAAAGTCTTAAAAAATCAAAAAATAAAATTTCCCGCATCTCAATTTTGGCGCCCGTCCAAATATAGGTTCGCCACGCAAAATTTAAAAAATTATTTTAATAATTGAAAATATAAATAAATTAAAATAAATAGGGTTGAGGAGACCAAATGTTGATTAGTCGAGCAAAGAAAATAATAAAAAAAATTAGTTTAACAATATAAAATAAGTAAAGAGGGTTTAAGTGACGAAATATTGATATTCGTCATGCAAAGTTTTTAAAAAATAATAAAAATTTATGAAAATAACTATATTTTAAAATTTATAATATAAAATTAAATAAAAAAAGAAAATAAATTGGTTTAGGAGACGAAATATTTGGATTTCGTCGCACAAAGGTTTAAACAAAATAATTTTTTATTTTTGTAAAGACTTTGTATGAAGAAGTTTAAAATTTCATCGTGCAAAGTAACTTTACACGACGATGTTTGTTTCATCATCAAGACTTTGTGCGACGATGTACGTTTCGTCGTGCACAATTTCATCCCGCAAGGATTTTTTTTTATTAGTGATGGAACGGGTACACAGCCATGGTGGCATCCATGGCAATAATGCTACAACATATGTTAGTTTCTCTCCAAATGTCTTCCCATTATTGGCACGAGACGCCACCCTAGTAGTATACCTTTGTCATACACGTTTCTCTTGCTCAAGAGGCTCATTTTTGCCAATATAGTTAGTGACTAGAGGGTTACTGTTAACATTTTTTTAGTGTCTATTGGAATTTAAAAATACAGATATAAATATGTGAAGTTGCAATTGTTTTGAAGCATATGTGGGTTAATTAAGTCAGTTGGCCGTGACGGTTGCTTTCCTGCATGTGTACGTTTTCTTGTCATCAGTCACACAGTTTAGGTACCCTAATCTAATCTTATTCCTTTTATTTTGTTAAATTAAACAAAACAAACGCTCCCTCCCCCAATATTGTAAAACTAAAATCATGTTTGCACAACCAAATAGTCTTGGAAGTAATACACAAGAATGAGCTCTCCTTCAACTTCTTTGTATTAAAAAATGTGCAACAGTAGTGAAACTTATCTCTCTCTTTTCACTTTGTAAAACATCAAACACAAATCCAATAATTAACTAGGTCATTGTGTTTGGGGTGCCAATTTTATGCATCTAATTAATTAGATTAACACAAATATGACACGATTATAAGTCGTCATGTCCGAGATTACCAACTGAAATGTGACCTAATTACTAAACAGGTAACACGGCACGGCACACTTGACCTATTGCATTGGCATTCAAGCATGTTTCAGATGATGTTTAAGATTGTGAAACTTGTTTGTACCATACTTCACCAATCCCAAAACTACCAAGCACCAGTCAACGTTATACCGTCAAGGACCTATAAGAGTTTCCCTCCAACTAGGAGGCCAATCACAGCGCAACACGTGTCAACACCAAGAGGCTAATCACAGGGCGACACGTGTCAACATCAAAGGCCAATCACAGGGCGACACATGTCAACATCAAAGGCCAATCACAGCATGACACGTGTCAAGGCCAGAACAAAGCTAGAAACTCTCTTCTATAAAAGGAGATCATTCTCCCACAATAATCCCTAATGTCATTTGTACTAAATCATTCACTAGTACTCACTAAAGGAGAGCTTGAACCTATGTACTTGTGCAAACCCTTCACAATTAATGACAACTCCTCTACTCCGTGGACGTAGCCAATCTGGGTGAACTACATACATCTTGTGTTTGCTTCCCTATCTTTATCCATTTACATACTTATCCACACTAGTGACCGGAGCAATCTAGCGAAGGTCACAAACTTGACACTTTCTGTTTTTCCAAAGTCCTTACTGATTTTGTTCATTAACATTTGGCGTCATCTGTGGGAACGACACGTATTTCCACTCTCTTCAGCTTTGTCAAGTTGGTTTCCACCATTCGTACACTCTCTTTTGACCAAGCATCCCTCTCCAACATGAGGAGCGAAGGAAGCCACAACACACAGAACGACACTCCCCTCGCACCTAGTGCTAAGCAACGAAAGAAGGAACAAAAGAAGTTTGCTCTTCAGGCTAAAGTCGATGAGCTGGAGGCTTAGAACAACAACATAGCGATGAAGAATGAGATCCTCCAATAGCAGTATGACAAGGTCTTCGAGATGCTCCACAAGGCTAGATATACTAAAACACACGCACTCATCACCCCTGTGGAAGTCAACCATCAACTGGGTGCCCTCCAACACGAAGGGTCATTTGCCCTCGACATGGGTATTCCTGTTGAGGAGCGAGCTACTCATTGAAATGGCGACCAATATAAGACTTCTCTCAACCCAGCTGCTTCGACCAGTAGCAAGAGGAGCGGAGAAAGGCACCCCCTTACAGAATGAGTGGAAGGATCGAAAGCCGTCTTTCCCGACTGTCGAGACTTCCTAAAGCAACATCGAGACAATCTCATCCATGTAAGTTCGAAGATCAATGACCCAAAAGTCTCTGAAAGACTCGGTCCTCTCCCATGTCCTAGGCCGGCTACCAATTTGGGGAAGGGGCAACAAGTCCTAGAGAAACACGAAGGTATAGAAGACTCATAGATGTTCCGACAGACATACCTTGGAAGTCAGTACGGCAAGTCCAGGGAAAAATTACATGCTCTTGATCAAACCTTCCTACTTCCAAGAGAAGATGGAGATTTACGAAAGAAAGCTCCAATGGTACATGACTCCACTCAGGACCCTCTTGTCCTACAACTCTTTAAGGAAGTAAACAAGTTGAAGGTCGAATGACAAGTTTAGATACCTGATTGGAACCAACCTAGGTCTGGCCCTCTTACAAGGAGGTTCCTCGACACCCTCTCCAAGCAAAGACAAAGCAGAAGCTTAGCTTGCAACTATATACTGGAAAGGAAAACCCGATTGAACACCTTAACCTCTTTGAGTCCACCATGGCATACCGGATGCACACCGACGAAAAGCGATGTCTTTTCTTCCCTTCTACCCTCGTTGGCGAAGCTCTAAACTAGTATTGTCGTCTTTCACCCAAGACAGTAGACTCATTTAAGGAACTAAGGAAATTGTTTGTCTCTTAACATATCTTCCACACCGATCGCTTACATTCTGCAGATAACTTGTACATATCTTCCAGAAGCCGGACGAGTCACTACGAGAGTATGTCAGTTGCTTTAGCCATAAGTATTCTCGTTGCACTAAGGCAGATGACAAGACCGCCCTCAAAACCTTCACGGCAGGCCTACACGATTGTTTCTTCAAGTACATGATCAATGCCAACACTTGGAAGACTTACTCTGAGGTGACAGGCTTATAACCACGCCTCCGCTGAAGCAAGGACATACCAAGGGAACCCCCATATGATTAACCCTTATCAACAAATGGGAAGTGGAAGTCAAGTTCTACCAAGTGAGGAGATCTTGGCCATTCAGAAACCCATTGCATCATCTTCTGCCTTATTTAGCTACTCGTTAAGTCACCAAACGTATTTGTCTCTTGGTAAGAGGAAGGATTTTTACTCTCAGCAAGCCCATTACAACAAGAGGGATAAAAGTTTGTATCAAGACAACCAGGGGTGAACGTACCATTGACTATTATGACTATGGGTCCAAGCCTCACTTTTTCAAAGTGAAGGACTAAGTACTGAAGGAAATGCTATTATAAGAAGGTATACACATTACAAATGTTTTGACCTTCAACCGTTTGAGATCTCTTGTCATACAAGCCATTCAGCAAATATTTAAAGAAGAGGGAATTCAGACAACTTCTTCTGAGTCTTTTGCATTCCTAGCACTGGAACACTTGGTCTACACTGGCCTACCTCTATACTCCAACTCAGAGCTTCAACATGCTTACTTTGACACAATATATGTGATACTAAGTATTACAACCAACGTGGTTCACATATCAAAAGCATGGATCCCTTCATGCATAGCAAAACATTCATAAGCATCACTCATGTCAATCAATATAAACATCATACATTCTAACACATTCATACATAAACATCATACATTCCAACACATCCATACATAAGCCAACTGTGCTTCGAAAGGGTTCAACATACTTTGTGTCATTCGACACTTGCTACAATGTGCCTCAACACCTTGCCCTTATTATCACCAACTAGCTGATGAAGGAACTCACATTCGTACCATCAACCAGGTGATAAAATGTGCAACCCGTACTCTAATATTATTTGGCAACTTGCCACTCTTATCACCAACCATGTGAAGAAGGAACTCACCTTCGTGCCACCAACTAGGTGATGAAATGTACAACCCGTACTCTAATATTATTTGGCAACTTGCCACTCTTATCACCAACCAGGTGAAGAAGGAACTCACCTTCGTGCCACCAACCAGGTGATGAAATGTGAAGAATGAACTCATCTTCATACCACCAACCAGGTGATGAAATGTACAACCCGTACTCTCCTTTATGCCACCAACCAGGTGATGAAATGTACAACATGTACTCTAATATCATTTGGCAACTTGCCACTCATGCCACCAACCAGGTGAAGAAGGAACTCATCTTCGTGCCACCAATCAGGTGATGAAATGTGATGAAAGGTGATGAAGGAACTCACCTTCTTACCACCAACCAAGTGATGAAAGCAACTCACCATTCATTCTACCAACCAAAACACGAGTGGTATAACTTGTTCATGTGAACTCCTAGCATTCAAAATAATCAAAAACCCTCAAGCTTTACAACTCAACTAGGGGAGAACTCATGCCTAACAAGAGTTATAGTCACCAACAAAGTCTTATTGCAAGCCAACAACGGCTTCAGTGCATGGTATATGAAGATCAAGCTCTTCAGCCCTCTTACATCTGTTTCAAACATTTCTCCTCTGTAACAATGCAAACACTACAACTCATAGAAAGCTTCACACACTCTTGATCAAATATGTTCGAAGCAAATTCAATTTATATGGTTCATCCAAACCTTCGACTACTACAAGGTGTGGCTTGCATCACAATCTCTTATTCAACTGTGTGGAAGCAAAATTTGTATATGTTGTCTCTCCCACATTTCAAATTTCTAGTTTTCCCAACAAAAAAAAAGGAAATTGAGAAATTCAACAACTTCAACAAATGGAGGGCAACTACAATTCTCAAAAACTTCACACTCTTGATCAAGATAGTGTGAAGCAAAATCAATTCATAGTACCCAACAAAGCTTCAACCTCAAAGCTTTACTTACAAAGCTTCAACACAAAAGCTTCACCACAAAAGCTTCAACAAATTGAGGGCAACTATAATTCTCAAAAGCTTTACACACTCTTGATTAAGATAGTGTGAAGCAAAATCAATTCATGGTACCCAACAAAGCTTCAACCTCAAAGCTTAATACAAAGCTTCAACACAAAAGCTTCACCACAAAAGCTTCAACAAATGGAGGGCAACTACAATTCTCAAAAGCTTCACACACTCTTGATCAAGATAGTGTAAAGCAAAATCAATTCATGGTACCCAACAAAGCTTCAACCTCAAAGCTTCACATACAAAGCTTCAACACAAAAGCTTCAACACAAAAGCTTCACCACAAAAGCTTCAACAAATGGAGGGCAACTACAATTCTCAAAAGCTTCACACACCCTTGATCAAGATAGTGTGAAACAAAATCAATTCATGCTACCCAACAAAGCTTCAACCTCAAAGCTTCACCTACAAAGCTTCAACACAAAAGCTTCATCACAAAAGCCTTAACAAATGGAAAGCAACTGCAATTCTCAAAAGCTTCACACACTCTTGATCAAGATAGTGTGAAGCAAAATCAATTCATGGTACCCAACAAAACTTCAACCTCAAAACTTCAACACAAAAGCTTCACCACAAAAGCTTCAACAAATGGAGGGCAACTACAAATGCCAAAAGCTTCATACACTCTTGATCAAGATAGTGTGAAGCAAAATCAATTCATGGTACCCAACAAAAGCTTCAACTCCAAAGTTTCAACTCCAAAGCTTCACCTATAAAGCTTCAACACAAAAGCTAGCTTCACCTACAAAAGCTTCAACACCAAAGCTTCACCTACAAAAGCTTCAACTCCAAAACTTCACCTACAAAAGCTTCACCTACAAAGCTTTAAAAAAAAAATATATATATATATATATATATATTTTCGAAAATTCAAAAAAAATCGAAAAAAAAAATTTTGAAATGAGAGCCTAGGCCTCCCCTTCTTTGGGCCTAACAACTTTCATAACAAATGTACATGAAAGAGGAGTTTTGAGCTACCACTTAGAAAGGAAAATTGTGAAGTTTTGTTACTGTGGAAACTTGGCTACTAGCAAGACACCTCCTTCATCAACTTCCTCGACCAGAGACTTATGGGACTCTTACCATATGCTATTATACCTCGGTACTTGGAAGTTTCACGACTACTCAGTGACTTGGATTTTCAAGTCTCCAACTGAGAAGTTTTCCTCACTTAGGAAATTAAGGGAGCATTACCTCAACTTACGTGCTTCACTCACAAAGCTTCAACATACAAGCTTCAACAAAAGAAAAAATTCAAAGAACTTAGTGAATGAGGCCTGGTGTATTTAACACAATACATTGAAATGAAGCAAAGCTTATTTATTTATAAATCCGATAAGTTACAAATATGTACATATACATGAATCAAAATAAACAAATAAGAGGGAGCCTTCACAAAGGTTGCTCAGGAGAAGTCTCAGCAATAAGCAGAGCCCTAGAAAGAGGAGGCACCAAAGGGTGATCATTCGAAGCCTTAGTACTGGGCAGAACCCCAGAAGGAGGAGGCACCAAAGGTTAATCATTTGGAGCTTCATTACACGGTACAACCCCAAAAGACGAAGGCAATAAATGTCTTTGGAACAAACCCATAAACCTCTTATGATCAAGTAAAATCTGACCATCAGATTCGAGCAGCTGGTCAAGCTTTCTTTTCATGTTCGTAGCATAGTCATATGCAAGCTTGTGCAACTATTTATTTCATGCTTGAGCCCTCTGATCTCTTGTTTGAGATTTATCACTTTAGCCGCCAATGATTCAACTTGGGGTTCGAGCAAGTAAGCGTTGGGCCAAATTAGACACAGAACCTGCACACTGAACACTGAGAGCCAGAGATTCCTTAACAGCCAACTCATTAAATCGTTTGGAAAGTAGTCTGTTATCTTTGGGAGTAAGAAGGTTCCTGGCCACCACCACAACTATTATATCATTCTTCATCACAGAGTCCCCAACGGTAAGAGGACCAGTAGAGGATAAAAAGGATAGGCACCATATGTTGTCTTGAGGAAGCATAGCTGCCTCTTCACCAAAGTTCAAGTCAAAACGACGGTCAGATGGGCCAGACATTTTCAGAAATGATGAAGGAGAAATGAGGTCCAATAAATCTCTGAAGTACAAAAATAAGGGGAAAATTCCTACAAGCAATAACTCTCTGAACGTACTTCTTGCACACAATTGGTGCCCTATAAAAGAAAGGGCAGCAGGGCCGTTTGTTCAAAAATCTAAGAGACACCACTATCCGGATTTCGAGAAACGGATTTTCCTGAGTAAAATATGTCAACGATCCCCACACGTAACATTAGCTCCTCGGGTACCATAAATAACTTTGCCAAAGATCTCTGACAAAGTTTAGACACATAAATTTTGAAGGTCCAGCTACCCTACCATTACCCACAAGGGTAAAGGAACAGCCCCACTGCTTGATAACTGAAAAGTCCCTATGTGTGTCAACCTCCATGCTCCGTGGCAAGGCAGACTGGCAAAAATGTCCAACCTTTACTCACATCGAGAAAACACTCCTAATAGGATTGCTTTCTCAAAAATCAAAGAGGTACCACTCCCCGAATCTCGAGAGCCAAACTCCCACCAGGATTTCTTTCGCAAAAATCGAAGAGGCACCACTCTCCGAAGCTTAAGAGCCAGATCCCCAATATGATTGCTTGTTCAAAAATCGAAGAGGCACCGCTCTCCGAATCTTAAGAGCCAGACTCCCACCAGGATTGCTTTCTCAAAAATCGAAGAGGCATCGCTCTCCGAATCTCGAGAACGAGATCCCCAATAGGATTACTTGTTCAAAAATCGATGAGGCACGGCTCTCCAAATCTAGAGAGCCAGACTCCCAATAGGATTGTTTTCTAAAAAATCGAAGAGGCACCACTCTCCGAATCTCGAAATCCAGACTCCTAACAGGATTGCTTTCTCAAAAATCGAAAAGGCACCACTCTCCGAATCTCGAAAGCCAAACTCCCAATAGAATTGCTTTCTCAAAAATTGAAGAGGCACCATTCTCCAAATCTCGAGAGCCAGATCCCCGACATGATTGCTTGTTTGAAAACCAAAGAGGCACCGCTCTCCGAACTTCAAGAGCCAGATTTCCTTGGATAAAGCTTCTCTATAATCTTCACCCGTAACATCAGCTTTCCAGATACCACAAACCACTTTTTCAAAGTGCTCTAAAAAAGTTAAAACACGTGAATCTTACAGCTCTCACTACATTGCTATGATCGAAAAGGGTAAAGGAACAGCATTACTCCTCGTTGTAGGGACAATTCCTACATATGTCGACCTTCATCCTCCACAGCCAGATATACCTGCAAATAAAAAAAATGCTCAACGTTTCTTCATATCCGAGAGGACACTCTCAGCAGAGTCTCTCGAAATAACTCTACAAAAAGTCACACCAGAGCAAGAGTATATCATATCATTAAGGTTAAAAGTAAAAGTATCCCATATCATGCTTTTTCCCTATCTTTTCCTTTGCCCTTGTTCTTACCTGCAAGACAAGGTGAAAGAGAGCAATAAGTCAACACTTGGAATCAAGCTTCCAGTCAGGAACTGACTGCCTGGAACTCATTGCCCGATTCCTTACCTGGCATTGCTCTCGAGTACTCATTTTCAACATATTATGCTTCCAAAAAGATACCACATCTGCCTGAGGAACATATAGGGCAAGTGAGAATGATACAAGGAAGCATGTGAAGACAAGCACAACAGAACACGTGCCGATCATCTATTACTTTGTCAACAACAAAAGTATCCCATATCATCAAGGTCAAACGCACTCTTGATTTGATGGACTTGTTTTGACCCTCAAATTCTTTAGTCGGCATTATACTCTGAAGGAAACCAGAAAACCCTCGAGCCCAGTTCAAGAATAAATATGTGGAAAGTTACTTCTTCAAAAGCAAAAGTATATCATATCATCTCTTCTCCATGCCATTTTCTTTGTCCTTGTTGATGTCTACAGAACAAGGAGAATGAGAACAATCAACCGAAACACGAGATCAAACTTTTGATCTAAGACTGACTGCTTGGAACTCTGATTGCTTACTTTGTCTGTCACCTCTTTCGGCAGATCTCCTCGCTCAGAGACTTGGGGGACTCCTACTATAGGGTTTGTATTGACCAAGCCCAAAACTACAAGTAAGCTTCAAATGAAATTGATACATTACCTTGTGCATCTCCATCGGTTAAAGATACTAGCCCTGGATGGAGGAAAAGTACTTCCAAAGAATATGTCACATCTACTTATGAGACAGATACGGCAAGTGAAAATGATACCACACTTCAGTACTTAGAAGTTTCGTGATTATTCAGCGGCTTGGATCTTGCAAGTCCCCAACCGAGGAGCTTCCCTCACTCGGGAACTTAGGGGAGCACTATTTGTACCATACTTGACCAATCCCGAAACTACCAAAACGTTATATCGTCTAGGACCTAGAAGAGTTTCCCTTCAACCAGGAGGCCAATCACAGCGCAACACGTGTCAACACTAAGAGGACAATCACAGGGCAACACATGTCAACATCAAAGGCCAATCACAGCATGACACGTGTCAAGGCCAGAACAAAACTAGAAACTCTCTTCTATAAAAAGAGATCATTCTCCCACAATAATCCCTAATGTCATTTGCACTAAATCATTCACTAGTACTCACTAAAGGAGAGCTTGAACCTATGTACTTGTGTAAACCCTTCACAATTAATGAGAACTCCTCTACTCCGTAGACGTAGCCAATCTGGGTGAACTACGTATATCTTGTGTTTGCTTCCCTGTCTCTATCCATTTACATACTTATCCACACTAGTGACCGGAGCAATCTAGCGAAGGTCACAAACTTGACACTTTCTGTTGTACCAAAGTCCTCACTGATTTTGTGCATCAACAAAACTCACCGAGGTGCCAAATAACATTGGCTGTCAAGTTTCCACCTGCAGTCACATTAGCCCTCATTTCACCAATTAATAAGTACTTCTACAATCAGCAAGCTTATTCCAAATTCTACTGAACAAATGATGAGTCAGTTTTCCATGTATTCAAACTTAATTTGTCCTTGTTTTCGAATTCAGTTATTTATGACAAGTAAGATACTGAGATGTACTGGTACTATCTTTCCCAATTACACTTGACGAACGAGTTCAGTAACCCTAACATCATTGCTGATTAATTTTTCAATTGATACTGAATTTATAGCTAAACTATTCCCCAACCAATAAAGTTGAGTCGCACCTTCCAATTTCACTAAGAAATTCATGATTAGTAGAGAGAAAAGAGAAAAGGCAAGGAATTAAAAACATGTTTTCCTTCAAAGGGAACATAAAATACAAGGTCCTGATACTGGCAGACATAAGCTAGAAGTTGCTCTATGTTTCTGTCCTTGGCATTGACGACCTTATAGAAATCTTGAACCGACAAGGCGACAACACAGAAGGTGGAAGTGGAATAGACGTTATGCCACACGATCCATCGGCACTACCAAAAACTCTCCATCTATCCTTTTTATTGCAATTCTTCTAAACATTTGAAATTATTTTTGGCTCCCGCGATCTTCCGCTTAATGATAATTGGTTAGTTACTTGGTTGTTGCTGATATGACTTGCTGCATTGAGTGCTAATGGAAAAGGGAAAATAATATGTTGAAGTTGAAGCTCTTCTTTGAGGTCAGGATTGTTAGAGCAATTATGTTTTATTTAAATATATTTATGTTTTGCTTTATTACCAATATTAAAAGTCAATTGATTTTGGCTTAAGAAGTTATGCAATCAAACCATTTTGTTTTTATTCCCGGTGTGAATATAAGTTACGTTTTGATTGTCCCGCCGTGGTTTTTATCTTTTGATTGCACCATAAACTCTCTTGATTCCCTACGGTTTTGCATCCCATAAACATCCTTGATTTCTTACGGTTTCACACCCTCCAACATCTATTTCTTTATATATATATATATAGAGAGAGAGACACACACACACACATATATTAGTTAGTAGAATTGAAGAATAGATATAAAGGAAGAAAAGTTTTACATATATTGATTTATAAAAAGCAACATATTTGAAAGGTGTAAGTTAGAAGGTTCTTCCGGTGTGCAAGGAAGAATCTTATCAGAAGAAGGTTCTGGGCTGTTTTATCCTGGGGACGACGTGGTGTTTGTGAACTGCTTGCACACTTTGGGCAGAGCCGCGAAACGTCTTAAAGAGAGCGACTTAGTCCGCGACTCATCCCAAGAATCATTCACCACTCAAGGCTTCTACATTTTTCGGGTAACTTCTTTCCTTTCTATTACAGAAAACAACAATTTTAAGACGTTATCAATCTACCATGGAATCTGAAAACAACACCACACTCGACCTTATCAAGCCTTCCAAGTTTGAGGGTCTCCACTTTAAGCGTTGGAGGCAGAAGATGTTATTTTTTCTCACCACAAAAAAAAATTGGCTTCTTTTTGCACCACTGTCAAACCAACTCTCCCTGAAGAGCCCACTATTGCACAGACCAAGGCTTCACAAACTTGGATTGAAAATGATTTTCTTGCTAAGAATTATATTCTTAATGGATTGTCCAATGACCTTTATGACTACTACTCTGATTATGGCACTGCTAAAGATTTATGGGAGGCACTTCAGAAAAAATATGACACTAAGGAAGCTGGAGCTAAGAAATTTGTTGTTAGTCGTTATTTGAAATATCAGACGATTGATGATAAATCTGTTGAAGCACAATCTCATGAATTACAGAAAATTGCTCATGAAATTATTTCTGAAGGTATGGTTTTAGATGATCAATTTCAGGTTGTTGTCATCATTGATAAATTGCCACCAACCTGGAAAATTTTCAAGAACTCACTCTGTCACAAGACAAAAGAGTTCTCCCTGGAAAGCTTGATCACTCGACTTCGCATTGAGGAAAATGCCAGGAAACAAGAATTGAAGGAGGAAATTCTGGTCGTGTCAAACAACTAGAAGGCTGCCAACTTCAACCGAAACTAGACTCTAGCTGTGCTAAAGCCAAATGGGAAGAACATGAAGATTCAGAACAAGAATCACAACAAGTACCTCAACAACAACACAAACAAGGTTCAGAATCAAAATCCCTCTCATCTCCAGAATAGGTACCAACCCCCCTCATGTGCTGCTTCTGATTCGCGACAATTTGAATGCTATAACTGTCACAAGCTGGGCCATCTTGCTCGGAATTGCAGAAATAAGAAAAGCCTTGCTCCACAGGCAAATCTTGTTGAAGAGCAACTGATTGCAATGATATCAGAAATCAACTTTGTTGATGGATCCGAGGGGTGGTGGGTGGACACTGGCGCTTCTCGCCATGTTTGCTATGATCGTTCTCTTTTCAAGACTTATTATGTGGATGAGGGAATGAAGGTGTTGTTGGGTGATTCGCACTCAACTGATGTTGCTGGTACTGGAGAGGTGGAGCTGAGGTTCACCTCTGGAAAAACCATGATACTGAAAGATGTGATACACGCTCCAGCAATAAGGAAGAATTTGGTCTCGAGCTTTCTTCTCAATAAGGCTGGATTTACTCAAACCATTGGAGCAGATACGTATACTCTTACTAAAAATAGGGTTTTTGTGGGAAAGGGATATGCTACTGATGGAATGTTTAAATTGAATGTTGATAAAATGTCATAATTGAGTCACTTGATGCTGATTTTTAAGAGAATAAATTTCCTTTTAATTTTCGAAATAGTGGGGGTTCTAATTCTTCTAAAATTTATGAACCTGCTGTCAGATACCCCTTTATGGGAGAAGAAGAATGATGGTTGAGAAACCTACTGTCAGATACCCCTTTATGGGAGAAAACAATTCCAGTCATATACTGTCTGAAGAAAATTTAGCCGATCCTTTGACGAAATGACTAACATGAGAAAAAGTTTGGAAAAATCCTTTGATGAAAGGACTGACATGAGAAAAAGTTTGGAAAACCTCGAAATGGATGGGACTAAAGCCCGTAGAAAATTGAGTCATTTGTGATAGCAACCCAACCTATAGACTGGAGATCCCAAGAAATAGGTTCAAAGGGTAATAACAAGTCACAAGTGATATGAGTGAAGTCTTGCTAATTTTAATTTGGAATATTATTCCATGTCCATCCCTAAGAAGCATGGCATCCTGGAGCGCTTTTAGGTTGAGATTTTTTCTCTTAGTAAGGTCTATACTCTATGTTGAGTGGGATATCTAGCTACAGGAATATCCTTGATAGTCTTACCTATGTGAATGTGGAAGTGAGGCTGCTTCCTATGAAATCTTGGGCAAGTTTCTAGAGCGTTCACTATACTGGGATACAAGCACATGGCTGTAATGTGCTGACTTTTTGAACTTCACCTTAATAAAGTTATGTGTGTGGTGTTGTCAGAGATAGAGTTCAAAACTATAAGTTACTCTAGTATAATCTGGATCACTAACACTATGTACAGGTTCAAGTTGAGAAACACCTTTACTTATGCATAGCTTCATAATATGTTGCTTGATTAACGATTTTTAAACAAAAACAAGTGGGGGATTGTTAGAGCAGTTATGTTTTATTTAAATATATTTATGTTTTGCTTTATTACCAATATTAAAAGTCAATTAATTTTGGCTTAAGAAGTTATGCAATCAAACCATTTTGTTTTTATTCCCGGTTTGAATATAAGTTACGTTTTGATTGTCCCACTGTGGTTTTTATCTTTTGATTGCACCATAAACTCTCTTGATTCCCTACGGTTTTGCATCCCATAAACATCCTTGATTTCTTACGGTTTCACACCCTCCAATGTCTATATATATATATATTAGTTAGTAGAATTGAAGAATAGATATAAAGGAAGAAAAGTTTTACATATATTGATTTGTAAAAACAACATATTGGAAAGGTGTAAGTTAGAAGGTTCTTCCGGTGTGCAAGGAAGAATCTTATCAGAAAAAGGTTATGGGCTGTTTTATCTTGGGGACGACGTGGTGTTTGCGAACTGCTTGCATACTTTGGGCAAAGCCACAAAACGTCTTAAAAAGAGCGACTTAGTCCGCGACTCATCCCAATAATCATTCACCACTCAAGGCTTCTACATTTTTCCGGTAACTTCGTTCCTTTCTATTACTGAAAACAACAAGGATAATGTGACCATGGCTGAGAGGCCATGAATTACAAGCTAAGAAATTGTCTGAGAGGAAGGAGAGAAGACTGTTAGACATCTTCATTAACTGTTAGAGAATAAACTAATTGCAAATGAGGCAAGGAATTGATATTCCATATACAGTATATAAGATGGAAAAAAATTTCTGGCCCAAATTATTGATCATGAAATTGCCTGAGTGGGCTGTTCTCAGAGTGTGGGCTGATCTTGCATTGAACAAAAATTAAGATTGGAGATGTATTGAGCATCAAAGCCACTCAAAATAACAATGTCATTTCAAAAATAATCAAGCTTAGAACTTCGCAAGACTCCAAGGTCCTCCTGCACTCATTTCTGTACAAATATTCCTTTGTGTTTTGTTTTTTATCGTTGGGTGCATGATGACCTACAGTTTTCATTGGTTGTTGACAAACAATACAATATTTATAAAAATATTTTACAATAAGCCAAAAAACACTGAATTTAATAAATGCATGTCTGCACAATGTAGCTAGCCACAACTAGATAACAAACTCATCACAAATATATATCGTTTTTGCATCCATGTCAGTAGAACTAGAGACTTTCTCCGACCAAGTATAGACAACTACCTCTAAATTGATATGCAAAGGGCTTCTAGTTTAGATGTAATTAATGGTATTCACTAGAAGTTTCACATTATTTCTTGTGCTATTGTGACAACATCAATAGAAGTGTCAATGTTATTTAAGTTGAGAAGTGATGGCATGTCTGACCTTTTTGTTTATCTATAAGGTATGTTGAGCTTCTTGCAATTTTTTTCTGGTACATACGTGTCTCCAATATTGTTCAGTTACCATTCAAGCAATTTCTGACCTCTTTTAATTCCCTTTTCTTCACCCTCTTAATTAGCTGGAAAGTGTTATTGGAGCAGTATATATCAAGCAAAACCACAAATGCAAATTGAATTAGTTTTGCAAATTAAAATCACTCTCAGTGGGCTACCAAATGTAGTTGGGGGATCACTTGCCCCCACCATCCATACATTACTTATCTCCTTACAGATATCCACTTGTTTCCATTTCACATTGAGGAGACATCCTTATGAGACCCCTACCCTAATGATACATCATTTTCCTTATTCTTTTCTGTTTGTATGTTTCCTATATTCCTAAAATTCTCCTCATTGGCACACTGACTAGAGATTCCCTATAATTGTAGGCTTCTAGACCCAAGTATGTTCACTTTCTATCTTCAAGAGTCCTAGTGGCTCACACGCTAATTTCTTTTAAAAACATCTAGTCATTGAATTCAGGAATTTATGCTTCCGCTACTTGAGCATCCACAATAATAGAAAAGGAAAAACAAAAGCAAGCCAGGGAGGTGCATGTAAAGCTTTAATTAATTGACTGCATGAAAAGGCCAAATCTGTGATGCTTTTGCATTGGGGTAGTAGTGTTGGGGAGGTTCATGCATGAGGAAGGAAAAGAGTCTTTTTTCCTTGAAGAGTCATGGACCTATGTTGTTGTCCCTTCACAAAAGCACTTACATGAGAGATGAACTACTTTATCAATACAACATGATATCTTGAGTCCTCACCATGCTCATATCACATAGAAAGTTGAAGTGTCACCTCTTTTTTATCTTTTCATTTTTCATTTTTTTGGGTCTTTCCTCTTTTGGGTTAGGAGGGCTGCTTAGTCATTTTCACTGTATGGATTGTTATACAATTAACTGATAAGATGAGCAATCATTATTTGAAAAGGGATTTACAATGAATCCATCAAACACTTGAAGAAACTTACAAAGAAAAACGGTATAACTGAAAATTTGAAACCCAGCAGAACAATAGCAAACCACATCAGATGTCAAGTAAATGACTAAGCAGTGGAACATGCATCTGTGTAGAAAGTAGCTTTTGTTTATTTTATCACTTAGGCCACTTAAAGAACTGTTTGATATGCATTTCGGGTTTAGTTTTCACTTATTGTGCTTGAGATAGGGCGAAATGTATGGGGTAAATGAGGGATGAAGAAATGTGGTGAAGAGCGGGAAAGAAACAAAGAAATAAATGAAAACAAAATCTTGAAAGTGTAACTACGAGAAATAATTTTTGGCTTATGATTTTTAATTTTTACTTTCCGTACACATGTATTCTACATCACTCGCACCATCACTCATTCACTCTTTTATATCCCTAATCGCTCCCATATATTTCCACTCTATTTCTAACACAAAAATGAGAACTAAAACACAATACACGAAATGGATATCAGACGATTTACTTTATACTGTCTAGTAGTGATTCTGCCTCACATAATTTATATTTATTATGTCATTAGTTTTAACTAATTTCCAAATGTTAAGAGAGGCAAAACAAAAATTTCTATGCCCAACAGAAAAGAAGGCGAACAGTATAAACTTGTCAATTTTACAAAGTGAGACGAGCCTCTCATAACCTCAATCATACAAACTGCAATTACATCCCTTCATGCTCAAAATAGACTATATATATATATATATATAGTTCCCAATCTATATCAATGCATCTATGCTATGTCGCTCAATTGGAAAACCAACTTAAAAGATTTGTACGTGTACATCTCTTTAGTTCTTTGAAGGATCACATGTAGAGAGATTGAAAAATAGCAGTGTTGTTGCCAACCTCATCATGCCAAGCAATTCAATCACTATCATTCTTTTGCTTCTCAGCATCTTTCTGTTTCCTTCCGTCTCTGCTCTGAACCAAGAGGGTATCTCCCTCCTTTCATGGCTTTCAACCTTCAATTCTTCTTCCTCTGCCGCCTTATTCTCTTCGTGGACTCCCGCTGATCAGGATCCATGCAAATGGGATTATATCAGATGTTCCAGTAACGGGTTTGTTTCCAAAATCACAATCACCTTGATCCATATTCCTACCAGCTTCCCAATCCAGCTCCTCTCCTTCAACTATCTCACCACTCTTGTACTCTCAAATGGGAACCTCACTGGAGAAATCCCACGCGCGATTGGAAACTTGTCTTCGCTTATCACCCTTGATCTCAGCTTCAATGCTCTAACAGGTGATATTCCACAAGAGATAGGAAAGTTATCCAACCTGCGGTTGTTATCACTCAATTCAAATTCATTGCATGGTGCAATTCCCATAGAAATTGGAAACTGTTCAAAGCTTCAACAGCTTGAAGTGTATGACAACCATCTATCCGGAAAGGTTCCTGCAGAAATAGGCCAGTTGTTAGCTCTGGAAGTTTTTCGTGCAGGCGGGAATCCTGGAATTCATGGAGAAATTCCAATGCAAATATCAAAGTGCAAGAATCTAACTATTCTTGGCCTGGCAGCTACCGGAATCACAGGGAAGATTCCAAGCAGTGTTGGAGAACTAAAGAATCTTCAAACTCTTTCGGTCTATACTGCAAACCTTTCAGGTGACATCCCTCCGGAAATTGGTAATTGTTCAGCCTTACGACATTTGTTTCTGTATGACAACCAGCTTTCTGGTCAAATTCCTGGTGAGCTTGGTCTGTTGAAAAGGCTTAAAAGAGTTCTGCTATGGAAGAACAATCTAAGGGGAAGCATTCCGAGCGCACTAGGGAACTGTTTGGATTTGATAGTTATCGATTTCTCAATAAATCTTCTGAGTGGTGAAATTCCTCTCTCTTTTGCAAATTTAGTGGCACTGGAGGAGTTTCTGCTGTCTGAGAATCAGATATCAGGCAACATACCACCCTTATTCGGAAACTTTTCAAACTTAAAGCAACTTGAATTGGACAACAACAGATTTGCGGGCGTGATTCCACCTGTCATTGGGCAGCTGAAAGAACTTACTCTGTTCTATGCCTGGAATAATCAGCTCCATGGAAGCATACCGAATGAGCTCGCCAATTGTGAGAAACTTCAAGCGCTGGATCTTTCACACAATCTCCTCACTGGGTCAGTTCCAAGTTCTCTCTTTGACCTCAAGAACTTAACTCAATTGTTGCTGATATCAAATCAATTTTTAGGAGAAGTTCCAAGGAATATCGGTAGCTGCACCGGCTTGGTCCGCTTAAGGCTGGGATCAAACAACTTCACAGGTCAAATTCCATCAGAACTTGGACTCCTGCATAGAT
This sequence comes from Malus domestica, assembly GCF_042453785.1. Taxonomy (NCBI): domain Eukaryota; kingdom Viridiplantae; phylum Streptophyta; class Magnoliopsida; order Rosales; family Rosaceae; genus Malus; species Malus domestica. The sequence continues at coordinate 3,528,578 of NC_091665.1, read as the reverse complement.
TGAGCTTCCTTGAATTGTCAGAAAATCAATTTACTGGGGAAATTCCTCCTGATATCGGAAACTGCACTCAGTTAGAAATGGTTGACTTGCATGGAAATCAGCTGCAAGGCATGATTCCTTCGTCTTTGCAACTCCTTACTGGTCTTAATGTTTTAGACCTTTCCATGAACCAGATAGAAGGCACGATTCCTGAAGAGTTGGGCAAGTTAACATCCCTAAACAAACTGGTCATCAATGGAAATCGCATCACGGGTTCCATTCCTAAATCGTTGGGCCTATGCAAGGATCTGCAGTTGTTAGATATGAGCAGCAACAATATCACTGGCACCATCCCAGATGAGATCGGACGCTTGCAAGAGCTAGATATTCTCTTGAATCTGAGTTGGAATTCTCTGAGAGGCCCCATTCCAGAAAGCTTCTCAAATCTCTCAAAACTAGCCAATATGGACCTCTCCCATAATTTTTTGACAGGAAGCCTCAGAGTACTGGGTAGTCTTGACAATCTCGTGTCCCTAAATGTCTCACACAATGACTTCTCAGGTCCACTTCCCAATACTAATTTCTTCAAAGACATTCCTTCAACTGCGTTTGCTGGTAACCCGAAGCTGTGTATCAACAGAAATCAGTGCCACTTGAATGACAACCTGCACGACAAGAAATCAATCAGATATCTACTTGTTTGCGTTCTTCTTAGCGTGACTGCAACCATCATGGTTATGCTCGCTGGAATATTTTTATTTGTCAGAATTTGTGGAATCACATTTGGGATGCACAGTGAACAAGAAAATGATCTGGTGTGGGCCTTCACCCCATTTCAAAAGCTTAATTTTTCTGTTAATGATATTGTGACTGGGCTATCAGAATCAAACGTTGTGGGAAAGGGTTGCTCAGGAATGGTTTATCGTGTGGAGACTCCAACGAAGCAGGTCATTGCAGTGAAGAAGCTATGGCCGGTAAATAATGGCGAGCTCCCAGAGAGGGACTTGTTTACGACAGAAGTTCATACTCTTGGATCAATTAGGCATAAAAACATAGTGAGGCTTCTGGGGTGTTGTAACAATGGAAAAACCAGACTTCTTGTGTTTGATTACATCGCGAATGGGAGTTTGGCCAGCTTGCTACACGAGAAGAGGCTGTTCTTGGATTGGGATGCAAGGTACAAGATTGTACTGGGAGCAGCTCAGGGTTTAGCTTATCTCCATCACGATTGTATACCTCCGATAGTTCATCGAGATATCAAGGCTAACAACATCTTGGTTGGACCACAGTATGAATCTTTTATAGCAGATTTTGGCATTGCAAAGCTTTTGAATTCTCCAGAATGCTGCAAAACCTCCAACACAGTTGCAGGTTCCTATGGCTACATTGCTCCAGGTAAGTGTAAATCACTCGGATTCTTTCATAATCCGTTCATATGTTTATTAAGGTTGTCGATTAATTGAACATAATGGTTAATACATTATTGCAGAATATGGATACAGTTTGAGGATCACAGAGAAGAGCGATGTGTATAGCTATGGAGTGGTGCTCCTAGAGGTCCTGACCGGGAAGGAACCAATGGATAACAAGATCCCGGAAGGTGCCCATATTGTCACTTGGGTGAATACGGAACTTAGAGTAAGGAAAAGAGATTTCACATCAGTTCTAGACCAGCAGCTAATTTTGCTATCAGGGACACAAACCCAAGAGATGCTTCAGGTGCTTGGGGTGGCTCTTCTCTGTGTGAATCCTTGCCCGGAGGAAAGGCCAACTATGAAAGATGTTACAGCAATGCTCAAGGAGATTCAACATGAGAACGAGGATTGTGAAAAACCAGATTTTCTTGGCAAAGGAGTTGCTACAAACCGAAACGCTACAGTTCACAGTTCTAGTTTCTCCAGGTCATCTGAACCTCTAATTGGATCACCTTCTTGTTCTCCATAAACTCCTAAAGTTATCGTTCCTGTTCATTGATTTGAGTTTACTTCTTGTTCAGATTTTTTTTTTTAAAGTACAATTTGTATAGTTAATGTTTTGTAGTAGCAACAAGACATGTTTATGGTGTTTCACCGACTCAGGCGCACACAGTAGTGAATAAAAGTAAAATATCCCGAGCTAGTAGTTCAATACAATCTGGAGCATAATCTATGTTTGACAATTCTAGGCTGAGAGATTAAAAGAGAAACAGCGTAAACAGAATCCCAAGTCCTTCACATTTCAGAAATTCAGATACGACTTTTGTGGCGGTGTCTATTTGTTCTCTTTTGATCTCATTCTGGATCTCATTCATCTGTAACAACTAAGATATTATTATATGTTTTGTTGCATTAAGGGCCCGTTTGATAACCATCTCAGTTTTTAGTCTTCACTTTTTTATTTGACTTAAATAGGAATACAAGGAATGAGGGATGAATAAGAATATCGGAGGGGGCAGTAGGAAGAATGTGGAAGAAATGCACATGGAATGCTACATGAAAACAAAAAGCTAAAAATCTCTAGTTTTTTGTTTTCATTCTGTACACCACTTTATGTGCATTTCTTCCTCCTTCCTCCAACCACATTCCCTCCACATTCTCAATTCCTCCATGGTTCTTTCTATTTTCTCTTTATCTTAAGCGAAAAAGACGAAAACTAAAAACTAAAAACTAAAAAGGTTATTAAACGGACACTTAGCGTCTAAAATTTACAACCAAAAATAACTTTGATACTTCATTATTTAAAGCCAAAACTCCACCACGTTGTCCCAACAACACAACAATAACCTGCTTCCAATGGCAATGCAAGTTTGTAGAACGTAATACAATTAAGAATTTGGGGACCAAAAGCAGTAGGCATAGGTTCCGAGGCTTATTCAAACTGTGTCATGCGTGTGGGGTCTGACTAAAAAGCAATGGTGGTGACAATCTTTTTTAGCAAAAGCCAGATAAAAACATGAAATTATGAGAAGGAGAAGAAGCAGCAAATTTGGACCACCATATATCCTTCTCAAGCTTTTTTCTCTCCCCACCAAGGTCTAAAATATCGATGATATCGGAAATATCGGTAATCTTAAAACACAGAAATTTTGATGGAAATATCAGGATATTATCGATATTGATAAAAATTGAATAAAAACCACGGAAATTGTAAGAAAAACTTGGAAATTTTTATTGAGACTTTGCGGATGTTTATTTAGTCAATTATCTATTAGTTTATCACAAAAAAAATTGGAAGGAAATGCATTGCATGATGGATTTAACTTATTTAAGTTGATTATATAGCGAGCTGGCAAACATTGTAAGTATAGATTATATGTAGTAATTAATGAAAGAAGTTTAAACACACCATAATCATTTATATATAATGAATTAGTACAATATTTTACACTTTATACATTGCATGGTAAGATACATGAGTAACTTAGTCCCACATAGAGTTCCTATCAAGGTCTAAAATATCGATGATATCGGAAATATCAGTAGTCCAAAAACACGAAAATTTCGATAAAAATATCGGGATAATATCGATATTTTAGACCTTGCTCCCCACAACAATTATTTAAGAAAGGAAAAAGAAATTTCATGTTTCCAAGTCCTTTGACATGTGTTACTGGACCATCTCAGACCCACTTATTTTATATCGTAGCTAAGATTATCACACTCTAATGGCTAGGACTACAAGCAACCATCAACTAATCATTCTTCTAAATCTTCTCATAAAAGCAACTGTACCTCAAGAACTGAATTTAACTATATATTTGCTGATCAAGAATGAATAATGATGCAATAGTTGATTGTACCGATGAATAGGAACTTCCTCTTCAACCCACTGCGTCCAGGGTTTAAACCCTCCCCCCTCCTCCTTAGTTTAGATTAGTACAAAACGTCTTTTGTAATTCAAAAAAGAATGAATAATGATTTATATGCAGAAATTCTCCATGCCAAACTTCTAAGGAATGGACGCGACACCTATTGGTCGGCATCGATCAGCATGCTATTGTTTCAACTGCTAGGGGCACAGTGCTTCAATCGGCGCCCACCCTTTTATCGATTTTTCCCATTCCCGGCATGCTCAATTATGTTAGGCAGGGTAAGAAAATCAGAACCTCAAAATTTGTAATTGCTCGAAGAGATCTTAGAACACAATCAAACGCAGAAGTATGAGAAATAGAAGAGTTTATTTGTACTTCACTGTGAAAGAAAAATCAAAACACAAGCCAGCTAAAAGCATCTACTTAATAAATTGTTCCACATTATCACCTACTTAATAAATTGTTCAACAATATATATCTCCTAACTCACTCATGCGCTGATGATTTCAAGTTCCAACCTAGACACAATAAGGAAGGTGGGATATGGAAAGCGAAAACCTACCCTTCATTGTATAATAAAAAGAAATAGAAAAAACAAACTAGGACCATTCGTGCACCTAGACATGTGACAGAAGGAAAACCCAGTTACAAATGAAAAGAACATGTCCATATCAGCTGTCAAAGGTGAAAATGTCCCTAAACTTATCCTCCCAAACATCCTACAGCTTTATACATCTCACACAGTAGCAGGGAAAACATACCATATTGCGTTCTCCTCTAGGCCCATGTCCATGATCTTGCAATGTGCTGGTGCATTCAGTTGCAAGGTTTTAGGCAAGACGCCGAGATCTAGTGTACCAAATATTGGGGGAAGTGGCAAACATTGGAGCTCATGTGTGCAAATATCATCAGGCATCCCATATTTTGAGGGAGACAAATTTATTGATTAATATAGTATATAAAAACATTGTAGGTTTCCAATTACAACAGCTTCTCACCGAAATGAGGGAAAGGAAATCAAATATTATAGTATATCCTATCTTTATGTGGTTTCAGAAACTGAAAGCAATGAAAAAAGGAATATTAGAGGAACAACGAGAAGAAATTATACGTTACATTCTGATATAAATAAGGCTGCCGTCCATTCAAAAGAAGCGTCATGAAGAAAAAATTTACTCGCAGAATATAATCTCAAGAAAGTTGAAACCAAGTTTACATATCACAGTTATCTCTAGGGGTGCCACTTTATGCTGCATCCAACACTTCAAAAAAATAATGACTTTCAGATTATAACCATGCAAGACCATAATCCTAAAGACCTCAACAAAAAAAAAAAAAAAAAGTAGCATAAGAAGTACCTGGGTTTCTGATTCGATGGTACTGGTTGGCAACTGAGAGCACAATCTATTGCCAGGCTTAAGTCCCTATATGGAATGGAGTATTTCAAATCAGTTCCTATACCTCAGAATATATGTTCTAATGCTAACATGTGAACATATTAAAGATAAAACCACATAGGCCTACCTTCCAGTTACAGACACACTATTACTAGGTCTTGAATCATCAAACTGGCCATGGTACACCAGTTCAAATGGCCTCCGTCCATCCTGTTAAGTAGTAATAATTTTAGCTGGGTGATAGAAATGGTAAAAATAAAAATAAAAGGTCGATAAACTCAAATTCAGATCACATTGACAATTTACAATTGGTCCCGTAAAGAAAAAAGTGAAATGAGGTACTGTCCTTAAATAGTTTCAACAAATTGATTGGTGTAGGTTGTGGTCACCTTTTTAAATAGGAAGAACTCGGGTGTGCAAACTGCTCCAAAATCTCGGGCCACGTCCTGTGACTGTATTAAACACATTCAACGATGAAAATGAATTCACTATTGAAAGAGTTACCAGGAGCATTATTGTGTTTCAAATAACTTGAAACACTATTAGACTTCATACAAGGTGTGATATGAATTCTACTGCCTCGAAATCTCAGTCTTAGGAATGGCTAGCCTACAGCTGACAAAAAATTACAAGACCAGTAGAATAGGAAAAGTAAAAAAGGTGATTTAAGTTGCTGAAGTTGCATAATAATCAAGACTATCATTTCTTGATTGTTTCTAATAGGCTACATCTAAAAAAGCAAATTCTTTTTACACCCCTATACCATCAAATTTTACACTTGCAAAGACTTTTGCTTTTTAGGGACCGATGTTTCATAAAATGAACCACCAATTTAGATAATGTTTTGAATATCGGGTTTAAGAATGGGAAAAACAGAATGAACAAGGAAATCAAAAAAACCAAGATGGACAATACCAAGAATTAAGGTGGTTCGGCTATATGTGCCTACGTCCACAGGATAGCAACAACAATCTTTCACTATATCATAATAAGTACAACCAATAATCTTGGCAAGACTCTAGAATTAAGAACTTGACGATAAACTTGAAAGAACAAGAAAAAGAAATACACTCTTTATCTCTATTCTTTTCTGTCGCACACACTTTGCCCTTACAACATTCTCTCACTCCAGTCCCTTGAGTGGTATACAAAATATTGTTTTGCTCCAAATTCAAAACTAGTACAATAGCCCCTTTATATAGACATAATAAAGGTCTTTCTTCAATTAGGATTACTAATCCATATTGGAATCTAGTTATGAATCGTTCTCCAATTGAGAAACTAACTCCAACTGGGTAAACAACTCCAATTGGGAAAACAACTCAGTTGGGAAAACAATTTAATCATCTAAAACTATATTTCCCAATAGCCTTAGGACAACTCATCTTGGGCTGGAAAACCCAATAGATAAAACCTCCCAGCCTGTCTTGCATGCCAAATATCAAGCTACTCATGCACTTGTAGCCATTAGTATCTCATCTTTTATTTTATTTTTATTTTTTTTGTGTTAAATATAGTTCAAGTTTGAATTAGTACATTGAGAAACTTAATTTTGATAGTGTGTGCATACATGTATGACTGAGAACTTTGCATTTATACCAAAACCTGCCAGATTCTTATGAGAGTAAGATATTATCGCTCAGCAACATGCATATTTTCACAGGCCCCGATAAAAGAGCAAAATGAGATAAAGCACGCCAGATCTATAAAGCAGGTTGAGATTGGCACTTTGGCAGTAGCATACCTCATCATATAGATATGGGAAAGGATATTTGAACAGTTTAGCATCTTCTGCCATAAATTGTGGTCCATCCTGTCAGGAAGAGTTCCACAACTGACGGATCATACAATAGCTTTACAAGCTCTATCCCCAAACTATGGAGCTAGTAGAATCTAGTACCTGTGGATGTGTAGCTACAGAATTTGAAGATATTGCAACAACTGCTAGTCCTTTCTGGGAAAAAGTTTTAACAAAATAATTGTAACAAATACACAAATAAACACATTTGAATAGGTTAGTATCATATGCTCCTTTGCACGGTGAAGTTTGGGGTACAACTGTCAAATGAAGCAAGCCTCTTAGAAGGAAAAAATTTCAGCCATCGAAAGTCTTACCTTCATATAGAAATTTGCAAGTTTCACGATACTTTTTTTCAGGTGTTTAACAAATGGGCAGTGGTTGCAGATAAACATAACCTGCACCATCGCACTGTTAACATGCATCCAATCCTTTGCTTATATGCGAAGAAAGACATAATGTATGCAATCTAATATTTTATTTAGTAAAGAAACCACATAGACTTTACTTCCAACATTAAGAGGAGGCAGCAGATTACAGTTTGTGCACTATAGGTCCATTGTGCTGATCTGTTCATATGTCACATATCGCAGTAGATTTCATAATTATTTTCCCTAATTTTCTCAAGCTACATATGACCTAGCTAGGTTATGTGCAGGTATGCACAGAAAAATTGGCAGCTGAAACGTTACAGATGTCCGGTGATGGCACATAGATCTCCTTACTAATGATAAAGCATAAAAGGTTCCAGTTAAATCAGAATAAATTGGTTGCTTCAAGAAATGACACTTGGAACGAATATTATCTTGCTCAGTATAATCTATTGGCCAATAGTTATGTAAACTTCTATATGTAGACTGTTGCATTTCTTGTACTATAGAAATGAACTAAAGTGGTATTCTAGCAACCAAATAACTAATAGTGATCAAACTATTTAGTAGGACTCCAGAGAATTCATCCATTTTCAAGGTTGGGATAATCAATGGTATTCTAGTTAGTTGTGTATGCTCTCACCCCCAGCTTAATCCAGTGCTAAGCGTGCTGTGTATGGAAAATAGCGAGATACTATCTCATTTTTTAGTGATATAAAGCTTGCAACATTCCAAAAACTCGGATATCTAGCAGGCTAGCCGTTGGCTGTCAGTACTACAAACGCCTGCTTGGTGAGCTGGTTGGGATAAGTTGTGACCAATTAAAATGAACTTGACTCCGGTCCTTTGTTTGTTGTGTCAATTGTGGGGTGGAAATGACTGGGCATGAGTCAAATGTGGGGTGGACACGATCGGGCATGATGAGTTATGAACCCACAATAAAGTGGGTTATCTAACCTACCCTTATACATGGGTTACACGTCCTGTCTTACATGTCTATGTCAATCCAATCCTATTTCTAAAGTCGAATCTCATCCAGGCCACTAAACGGGCCCCAAGTGTAAATTATTCCCAAACGACAAAAAAATAAGTGAATTGAATGAACTAACTAACTTCTATATCTATGTACTTGATCTACAAGTAATTCAGAGCAACGATAAGACCTAGAATCATCATTAACAAAATAAAGGAAACCTCCTTATTGGCTTAGACAAGCACTGCAATTTCCGCATCTAAGAATCTTCCATTTACAACTTGGTTGTGCCACTTCTAACAAGTTTTTAAATTCAAATTCTAGTACGTAAAACGACCGTAAAGTCATTTGCAGTTGTTATTTAATAAGGACCTACTTCAGTTCATGCTAATTTATCTAAAAATCCACTCAAACTAAATGCCAATGTCCAATACATGACATATAGTTAGAAAATCAATCAAACAATAATCATCCAAAACACCATTGAAGAAAACACAAAGAAACTCACCAGTAAAGCAGGATGTGATTCAAAATCTTCCAATTTCCAAACTTTCCCAGTAAGTGGCTCCGGAATCTGAAACCAATTCCCCGAAACAATCAAAATAAGGAACAAATTTTGAACAAAATTTAAAAAGAACAAGTATATTTTGGCAAAAAATAAAAAGAACAAGTATATATGTAATGCCTCAAAATTGGGAGCTCGGAAGCCCAGAGAGACCCCTTTGGACTCGGTTCGAGCGGCTCGAACCACAAGCTTCGTTGCGGGCAGAGTGGTCCGGAGTTGCAGAGATTCAAAACCCAATTTGAAAGACGAGAATTTTGGTGCGAATTGGAACACAAAGTTTGGCACGGTGCGAGGTGAGCGCAGTGGAGATGCACATAGTGAGCTCACAGTGACTGTTGTGGCAACAGCCATGGCTGATAGATGAGTATGTCGCTTAAGCTCAGTTGTGAGCAACCGTAATTGTACGGCTAAAGAGATATACTTGAAGTTTGGGAAGGTACAATAACCGCCAATAACTGTGTCTGTGTGTGGATTCGGAGTTAAGGGTATATTTGGCATTTTGCTTTCCTTTAACGTTTCCCAAATTTCCGAAGATGCAAATAGTCATTTACCACGTAGAAAAGTGTTGAGTTTTTACATGATGACGTGGATTTGAACTGTATCATTGGTTAATCTAACAAAATCAGTGGTTTGATAAAAAAATAAAAAAAATTAAAAACAAAGTGAGGATTTTGAGGGATTTTAATACTTTTAATTAAAGCCATAATGTTAGGAAAACTAAATTTCCAAATGGAATTTTGTAAACCAGAAGTTGATAAGTGAATTATTAATTTTGGTTTAAAAATTTGACCTCTCTTCCTAGCATTATCTATTTAGAAATCCACCGTATTCAATTAAGATTTCAAAAAAATTTATAATATTTCAAGTGTATTTAATTGGATCTTCAGTTGAGAATTGCTTGTAAATAGTCTCTCCATCTACTTGTAATCTTTGATGTACTACCTCAAATAGAGCTGTTTTGGCTCATTTCTATCAATGAACGCTATTGTTTTATAAATAAATAAAAAATGATTTTAAAGTATTTTAGAAAGTTGAAGAATTTAAGAGAATGAGATCTCCTAATGTATTTTAAACATTCTCATATCTCACATTTCTCTTGGAGATTTTGAGAAAATTAAATCAAAATTTTACATAAAATCTCTATAAATTTATTAAAAGGAAAACTAATGAAAAGAGTTTTAAAACTTTAAATTTTAACCAAAAATCGTCCACTAACTTTATTTATTGATAAGGACAAGAGATAAAAAAACAAAAAAAAAACAAAAACTTGTTCAACTCAAAGCGTGTGCACACGCGAGCAGTGCGAAAGCAAGCATCTATCAATTTAACAAAAAACCAACAATGCAAAAGCAACACACAAATTACTTTTTAAATATTTCATCAGGAAGGAAAAGGTTAAGAGAGAGACTGTGAGGGTAAAGAGAAGAGAATGCTAACCAAATCCATTCAAACTGACATCAATAAATCCCAAAAAATTTAGAGAGAGAGAAATTTGAAATAAAAAATTATATTGCTGACATCAATACATGACTACTGCTTAGCCCTGCACTTAAGGTAGCCTCTCATCATCATCTCTTGTTCAAATTATGGAATTCTTTATTAATTTTAACCCTAACCAGTTAAACCCTAAAAATAAAAAATATTGGATTATGATCCTTAATGAAAGCACATTAGCTTTTCTGATCTTTCATTTATGCTTTTGTTGTTAATTTTGTATTGAATAAATTAAAGAAAAGTCAAATAAATTGTTTGAAGAATTGTTAAAGAACAAATAGGAATGTGAAAATCATTATTCTAACTTTGTTATTCATATGATAATGACAAGAGAGCTTCAAATTTTGAACCTTTTATTCAATTTATAAAATAGTTAGTGTTCAGTTTAAAAAATAGTTATCGTGCTAGTGTTTTATTATAAGAAATGGTAAGTGTTTGGTTTACGAAATAGTGACAATACTAGTGTTTGGTTTAAGAAATAGTCAGTGCTTAGTTTATGAAATAATGATAGTACTATTACCTGGTTTAATAAATAGTGTATTTAGTTTACGAAATAGTGATAACACTAGTGTTAGGTTTAAGAAATAATCAATGTTTAGTTTACAAGGTGTTCGGTTTAAGAAACAGTCAGTATTTAGTTTACAAAATAGTAATATTACTAGCGTTCAGTTTACGAAATAGTCAGTATTCAGTTTACGAAATAGTCAATGCTCAGTTTAAGAAGTAGTGATAGTATTAGTGTTCCGTTTAAGATATAGTTAGTGTTTTGTTTAAGAAATATTGTTCAGTTTAAGAAATAGTCTTTGGTTTAAGAAGTAGTCAATGTCCTGTTTAAGAAAAGTGACAGTATTAGTGTTCATAAAACTGAATAATAAAATTTTATTTTATTTTTGAACTTGTAATATTATTAATTAGTTTGTTCTAAATTTTTTTTAAAGAATAGTCAAATAAAATAAATAAATAAATTGTTTATGGAGTGAGGTGAAAGGAGAGAGAAGCATGGCGTGGGGAGAGGTGAAAAAAAATAGAGTGAAAAAGTTGATGTGGATGGGTGAGGTGAAATGAGAGAAAAATTGATAATAATATGCAAAAGAGGGAGAGAGAAAGAGGTTAAACGGTTGAGTGAGAGAGAGTGTGGATGTGTGTGATATGACGCGGTGTGGGATCGTGCGTTAGTATTTGTTGATTTTTTTTTATTTTTTCGTTATTATGTAAAACTTTTGTTCTTTTCATTAAAATTTAAACATTTTTTATTAAAGTTTAAACCATTTTTATTAAATAAAGTTAATATATGGTTTTTGGTTAATAAAAATTTTTGAGAAGCCCTTTTCATTAAAGCTCTTTATTAAACTCCACCAAAAATCTATGAATTTATAAATCTACGACAATCTCTCTAAATTTCAATTGAATGCACACTAATCCGTAATCAAAATAGGTGAAATTGAATTGAGAAAGAATTTGATTGATGAGAAATAAGAAAGAGATTCCTAATAAAGGTGTTTACTAAACTATCAGAAAACGGAGTAGGAATAATGTCAATTCTAGATAAATTGTTTACCAATTCACACTTTTGAATTGGAATTGAAACTATTTGATTACTAAACTACCCTTAATCTAAATTAGTTATTTTACGTGATAATTAATAAAATGATCCGAGTACAGATCCTCTCCGGATCTAAAAAAGTAATCCTAAAGATAAAATGATTCGGACCGTTGAAATTTAATGTCGTTGGATTAAATATCAACTGCCAGATCACTCCTAATTTTTACATCTGGAGAGGATCTTTACTCCCCCCATTACTCCCCAAGCGGCCCAATTTTTCGACCTTTTCAAACCTTCACGTCATTTCCTCTTCTCCCAGCATCCTTCGTCAGTCCTCCCCAGCCGGCACGGCCATCGCCACCACCCTCTCCCTCCCACCCCAACATTTTAATTCCTCCAAATTTTACTAAACGCAAGGATACCCCGTACCGAATCACATTCCGACTTTTGATTCTGATTACGACACGTAAACACGCCCCTAAAATAGGGGCAGCCAGGGTTTAGGGTTTATGGTTTGTGGGGAACCATGATTATTGACATGGCTACTTGAACCCTAAACCCTGTCAGTTGAACATCGAATCGGCGACGGCAGCCTGTTCGACCGTTCTGGGGCTGTGACATGAAGCAGAGGCCGGAAGGTAAATCGACGAACCAACCATGGAACTTTGCTTGGGAGATGGCGGCGGTGATAGCAACGCCCTCGTATTGCCAGCTAAGAGAAACAAAAGGAAGGGCACCAATCAGGTGAAAACTGAAATTAATTTACTGATATCACCGCTTTCATCTTTTCTGTCAATGAATTCCAATTAATTTGTTTCTGAATCGTATTTGATTTTACCCTAGGAGTGTGGAAAACCCAGTAAAAGAAGAAAAGCGCCAACGGTTAGCAAATCCCAGCGGAGGAGGCTCAAGAAGTTGGAGGTTCGTTGGTCTATCTGTCTGTGCGTTTTCGTTTCGTTTTGATATTTGTTTCGTTCTTCGCTTAATTTGATTTTACCCTAGGAGTGTGGAAAACCCAATAAAACAAAAGCACCAGCGGTTGGCAAATCCCAGCAGAGGAAGCTGAAGAAGTTGGACGTGTGTTGGTCTATCTATCTGCGCACTTTCGTTTTGTTTCGGTTTTCTCTTAATTTGATTTGGATTTGGAATGGTTTGCTGTTTTTAAATTCTCCAGGATGAGAAGGAAAAAGCCCTTTCAATCTCCAAAAGCATTGAGGCCTTAGAGTATGTCTATATATACCTTCCTTGCTCCCTTCCCTCTTTTTGCTTGATATCTAGATGGGTTTGATGAAATTAACTTTGTGTTGTTTACGTTTATCAGGAAATATAAGCTTCCAGAGACTGCATATTCTCTTCTGCAGTCTTCGAAGAACATTGGCAAGGTTTGTATTTGCCATTTAATCAAATTTCGATTCATTTCTTTATTCTTAAAAGGAGTTTCATTCTGTTTAATCACTATGTTTTTAGGTTGAGTCTAAAAAGGAGAAATGTCAAAAGGGCGTACTATTTTCCAAAGCTGGCTTTGAAGCTTTCGTGACTGACCCCCAACCATTTAACAAGATAGATACTTGTAGTGAAAGTGAACCTGAGGTAGAAAAAACCCTATCATGGCGGGATATTGGCAAGAATGATCAGGTGCAGTCGAAGATATTACAAAAAGAAATCCAAAAGAAGACAACTTTTTCATTGGACTCCTCTCAAGGTCAAGTTTGTGGCAGAGGGCAAGGCGTCAATGGCGGAACTGCTGCTACCTCGTCAGTTATTGAAAATGCTATTAGCAACAAACTTGACATGTCTTTGCAACAAGACACAAACATTTCTCCCACTTCATGTGTGAATTGTGATGGTGAAAAATCGAAGACGGTATGTGTCTCTTCATCATATTATGAGTTTGTCAAAGTATCTTTTCTTCATGTTATTCATTTGGCTAACCGATTACATCCTCCCATTATTGGTTGATGCATTTTAAAAAGGAAACTTTAGTTGGTCTTTGGGCATATATTCTATTGTTACGATACTCCCTCCTTCTCAATAGAAAATAAAATCAGGAACAAACAAATAACGTCCTATGAGCAATTGGATATGACATTGGATTTTGGATAAGTACTAAGAGTCACAGACTAACAATGTGCAAAACACAATCAACATGCTATACTTTACTGTTTAACAGTAGTTAGAACTGTGGTATTATGGTTTTTTATATATCTTCTGAGTGACATTCATTTGTATGTGACTGCTACCAACTAACTGTACCTGGGGATGGGTTTGGACAGGACCGCGTAAAAGAGATGCCAAAAGCAAATATCAGCAGGGTGAGTAAATCATCAATTTCTCCTGCACTGAGGCCTCTTATTTCCCCAACCATAGTGCATGTATCAAGGCCCAAGGAAGTTGAAAGCACAAGGAAGGATCTTCCTATAATAATGATGGAGCAGGAGGTAATGGAGGCTGTAAATGACCATTCCACTGTTATTATATGCGGAGAGACTGGCTGTGGTAAAACCACCCAAGTTCCTCAAGTAGGTTATTGCCATATTATTGTTTTTATATTTATCGTTACTGTGTATGCTTGGTCTTAATGTCCTTTACTCTCCTAATTTCTACATTTTGGTTCACATATTGCAGTTTCTTTTTGAAGCTGGCTTTGGTTCTAGCTCCTCTTCTGCACGAAGTGGTATGATTGGTGTTACTCAACCTCGCCGTGTTGCAGTCCTTGCTACTGCTAAGCGTGTGGCATATGAGCTTGGTGTACGTTTAGGTAAAGAGGTTGGGTTTCAAGTAAGGTATGACAAAAGGATTGGTGAAAGTTGCTCCATCAAATTCATGACAGATGGAATATTACTACGGGAACTTCAGGTTCAATAGCTAAGCAGTTTTTTCTAATGCATATCATGATCTAAATAACTATGCATCAAACAATCACTTTTTCGCTATACTTATGCTCTCTGTGTGTGTGTGTGTGTGTGTGTGTGAGTGAGAGATTAGGCTTTTTGGGCCAAACTATTTGCACATAATATTACAACATTTGTGTGTAGGACTAGTTTTGAAGGGAACTGGATAAATAGATGGTTTGAGATGATGGAATCAAAACAACAATATCGTTACTTTTTTTTTTTCCTTGAAAATAACACCCCCTTCTCCTCACTCACATTCCTTGCTTGTTTCTCTCATCTTATTGAAGAGCCAACAAAGGATAAGAATGAAGCCATTAATGTCAAGTTGCAGTATCATGATGTATATGCATGTATATATTTATATACATACTATTGAACCATGAGGATGGAATTACTAGATTATTGAATAGTATTTGTACAATTTATTTTTGCATGAAGATGCTCAAATGGGCCACTTTTATTCAACCTGAACTGAATGGTTTTAGTTTTTCCCCTTTCTCAAGTGTTCAAGAATTGACCGTTACTTCTTGGGATCTATTTCCAACCTGTTTATTTTACTGTCACATTTATGCGATTTTGGAGTATAGCTAATTTAGCTATGCATGTTCGGTGTAGTTAAAGGAATCTCTTTTTTGTACAGAATGACTTTTTGTTGAAGCGATACTCTGTCATAATTCTTGATGAGGCTCATGAGCGGAGCTTGAACACCGACATACTTATTGGAATGCTTTCACGTGTAATTTGTACTCGTGAGGTGAAACTCAAGAATGTTTATTGCCAAGAGTTTTTTACCCTTTTGTTGTACTGATTTGCATATGGTGGCAGGAAAGATATGCAGAGCAGCGAAAGGAAATGCATTTGGGAAGAACTATAAATCCTGATCAACGGATATTTCCATTGAAGCTTGTTCTGATGAGTGCCACCTTGCGAGTGGAAGACTTCATTTCTGGTAAAAAGCTTTTTCATGATCCCCCACCAGTTATAGAAGTTCCCACCAGACAGTTTCCTGTATCCATTCACTTCTCACAGAGAACTAAGGAAAAGGATTATATTGAGCAAGCATATAAAAAAGTCTTGGCAATTCACAAGAGGCTGCCACATGGGGGCATACTCGTCTTTGTCACTGGGCAGAGAGAAGTAGAGTACTTGTGTCAAAAACTACGTAGAGCTTCAAAGGCACCGAGTATAAAAACATCCAAAGGGGATACCAGGAGTTATGCCAGTGAAGTTTCTGAACTAAATTCTGCTGAGGAAATAGACATGAAGGAGATTAATGAAGCATTTGAGGTTCATGGAAGTTCAGTGGGCCATCAAACTGATAGATTTAGCTCTATTGATGAAGATCAGTATGATATAGATGAGGGATTAGACACTTGTAAAGGCACTACAATGCGTTCTTACCAATTTTGGAATCCCTTGTCTTTACAATTGTCTCATTCTTGCGTACAGAGAATATCTAGTCGATTAGCGGATCTTCTTCTTTGTTTACCGTCAACTTCCACCCTCAAGGACTCAGTCTTGCTTGGGGTTTCAAAGCAGAACTCAAACGGCTTCGCCAGTCATTACTCACCATTCAGGATTTCTTGGGAGCTGTTTCCAACCAACCACAAGATCGGGTCAAGGCGGTGGAGGAGTGGGTGATTAATTTACGAATGATTAAAGTTTGCCAATATTTTAGCACATTTAGAAGTTTATGCGGCAAAAGAATCCAGTTATTTCAAGAAAATCATTACAAGAAATGAGAAAAGCCCAAGCAATTCAAGATAATAGTACCTAGAAACAAAAATAAATTCAAACAATTTCAAGATTACCCTACCTGGAAATAAACAATTCCACCAGAAAGAAACAATCATGGCCAGATTAGTAAACCCCCTAATAATTTCAAAATATTGGCACATCTTGCTCCACAACTGGCACTTCCGTTTGTATTTGTTGGACAAAAAAAAACCAATATTACAAATACAAATTCGAAGGAATAATTGAGATTGGGAAACAATTTGTTTCAAAATTATTCTCCTTTACCGAGAGCTAATCTTTTCTCAGGGATCACCTTTAACTCTCGGCCAACCTTGTTCGAAAATTTGTACTTTTTTCACCTTTTTTTAATCTGGGTTAGAAATTGGTGTCCAAATATTTGGTTCCCCGAACAAAAGTCCGCCTATCAAGAAACTTCAAGATGATTTAATAGCAGCTGATATATGAAACCTCAAAGAAAAAAAAAATTAAAATCATAGTAGCAAATAAGAATCCAAGTGTATGATAAATAAAAATTTAAAATGTTGAAAGAAGAAAAATTGTGATCCAGTAAACATTGGAACACATCCCCATTGAAAGGAGAAGGTTCAAGCAGAAAGGATATCGATTTACGCACAAATAAAATCCTGGAACCAGAGAATAACATTCCAAGAAGAACTATGTGCGACCCACACATTTCACACCAAACACAAACAATAAACCAATCATATTAAACGGAACTCAACCTCAAAAACCATCTGTAAAATATAAAGACAGAGAGAGAGAAAGAGACAGAACGCATCCGCTTGGGTGGAGGCTCAAAGCCGTTGAGGAACTTGCTAACCCTAATTGCGCAAGGGGGTTTATATAGGAGCTGAGGGTGATGGGAAATGACTACTTTGTCCCTGTTAAATCCACAAGACGATTTATCATATTGTTTTATTTGTAATTTTGATGTACACTTGGAAAATAAATCTTTTTCCTAACACACGAAGGATTATTAGCCTTTGGGCCCTTTTCTTTCTTAAAGTCCTCTAACCCATAATGTCATGTGGCACCCGTGTTTTATTAAAAATCTTATAAAAAATCTATCATCAACGATTCTAAAAAGGTAACGACACGTGGCGCGACAGAATTAGATAAAAATCTTATCAGAAATTTATACTCAATGATTATAAAAATGTAACAACACGTGGCGCGACGGAACTAGATAAAAATATTATTGTATGAAATAAAAATTACTAATATTTTATTGCCTATTGTCATTGTTATTCAATTTAGAGATGAAGATGCTAAAAACAATTACTATGAAACTGCTCTAAAGCAAGAGACAATCGCCTATTGGACGGTAGTACATTTTTTAACACATAATATTGGCATCTAACACTAAAATTTAGTTGCATGAGATAAGAAATTTTTCTTCATATTAAGTAAACTTGGTTGCATTGCATGAGATGATAAATCTCTCTGTATATTAGGCTTTCTAAGTATTGACGCAAAAAGATCATTTCTTCACTTGCCAATTGTTTGAGTTAAACTCACTGTCTTGCTACGCCTTTCACTGACTCGCTTGAGTCAAACTCGATCACGAGGATCATTCATTGTTCACTCTCATTATATCATCCGCAGGGATCGCAGCAAACAAGGTCTATATTATCATATAGAAACAACCGAATCGGCACTACCGGAAGTGTTTCGCTAATCGGCAGGCAATAGAGCATGTAGATAATTATACCCAAGATCTGCTCAAAGTTGTTGAAATACACAAAAATAACATGCAGCCTGCATTCTGCTCATACATCACCCGGAATGAACGACAAACGGTAAAAAATTATGAGAAAACAAAAACCTCCACATTAAAGTGATAAAATACTCTTTACAAATTGATCAATTAATCTGTTTATTAGCATGATGCACAGGCAAATCATCAAACAGCTACCAAGTTTGCTACACTGATCAATTTGAAAAAGCTTACCGGGGTGAATCCTCGATATAAGATAATATATAATGACAGTACAAAATGAATACTAATACATCGGCCAAACCAAAGTTTTTCAACCACTCTAATTGGCGAACATGAGTGCAAAATACGACTCTTTGCTAAACTTGGAGCTAAGAGAAAGTCCTTTCGAAATCGTTAAGATGAGGGAGCAGATGCTGGAACTTACTCAACTCGTTCATTCACTCATTGATTCCATGGACTCCACAACATCAATCAAAACTAGCATTTAAGAACTTCAGCAATTCATTCCTTTTGTCTTCAGCCGCCTTGTCTTCCTTTGTCTTCTCAAGTTTCAGTAGAATCTGCAAAACGAAGGAACACGTATTTTCTCTTCTATTTTTAGCCACAACAAAAGAACAAGGGATAGACCAGCGCAGATGCCCCTAACATCTCTAACAAATCTTTGATAAACAGTACACATAGTATTACCGAGCAAGGCTTACCTTTTTTCCAGAGACAGCACTGCGACGAACTCCATCATCTTTGTCACGCCCTAAAAACTGCAGGAAACAAAACGTTATTTCACTGATAGAAAAATACGATAAAATAAAAAAGAATATTGAAGATGTAATTATAAGAGAGTGAAATGAAAACCTTTGAAAGCTGAACAGGGCCGCTACTTCTCTCATTCTTCTGTTTCTATATATGGCTCCCATTGCCAGGAAAGAACACAATCCAGACACATTATCCAGGCAAGCCAATAAGCACCCAGTCATCATGCCACAGACCCCAGCTCCAATTTCGAAGAGCCAATCCATAAAACAGGCAGAAAGTACTATAAGCACCTCAGCTATTGAAACATAATATCATATGCATTCAATGGCCAACTTTGTGAATGCAAGAAACTGTGTGTATGCATGTCACAGTTTAATTAGCAGAACATAACAGGTAAGTTTGAAGAGAAAACTTCCTATGTGCAACTTCTCGTCCAATTTTTTGTTTAGTCATACTAAAATTATTTACCACACACTGAAGGTGGATCAAGATGCATCCACAACTATATAAACAAACGCAGTGGAGTTCCAGCATATATCTTCGTTAAGCCATGGTCTGGAACAGACAATGAATCAAATTATCACAAATTTGGACAAAAAAGTCACATCGAGGCAAGATGCACGATCAACTTCCACGTCTTGTCTTACTGTCTCTAAGTCTTTTTATTACTCTTTGAAGTTAGAGCACGATGCATGTATAACAATTTTAACAAATGTCATAGAGTTGACAAAAATTAATTTGTTTAATCAATAAGCTAGAAAAGGACAATGATAACAGCCTTAACACAATTTTAACAGAGGAATCATATGGATTCAAGAGAGCTACATAAAGCATAATGGCCTACCTCTTTGAGTTTCCTATGATGTTTACGGCGATGAGTCTTGCTCTGGTCCTTTTCCTTGCCCTAGATGGGACGGATCAATTAAATGAGACCAAAGGACTAGCAGAAAATGTAAAAGGTCGTACCCAGTGCACAAGGCTCCCACTTTACGCAGGGTCTGGGAGAGGTGAATGTCGGCTAGCCTTACCCCCATTTATGGAGAGGCTGCTCCCAAGTCTCGAACCCGAGACCTACCGCTCATGGGCGAAGGCACTTGCCATCGCACCAAGTGCGACCTCTAGCAGAAAATGTAATGTAATATAATTACGTTACAAAGAAATGCCAAACAAGCACCTTCTTATGTCTGTCACTCTTCTTGCGCTTCTTTGACTTACTAGATGTTTCAAGCTCACTGTCCGAAGAACTATCACTTCTACATTAAACAAAAAACAAAAGATGTTAAAAGGAAAAGCCATCCAACTGCCACCATTAATATTCTAACGTGCATCTAAACCGCACTGCCCAGTAAAATAATGATTTCAGATTGAAATTCTAAAAGCAGAAAAATCCATAACAAAGCATATGAATCACTTCAGCAACTCAAAATCTTTGCCTAATAGCCATATAGCCCTTATCAATTACCTTTAGTCGACGCACCTCACAGGATCCACACATCCTAAATATAATCCACTACTTTCCCTTTGACAACTAAAGCTTCCGGATCGAAAACCATGCTTCAATTTAACTTAAATTGATTTTAACCAACTGATGCATTTTTTTTTTCAAATTTAAAGATAAAAGACCTGAACTTTGAGATGAAAACAACCTAATTTTCCCATCCGGGCCGTTTCGAAACTTTCCAATGTTAGCTATGGGAACTACACAAATCACCAAATTGCATAAAAATTGCAACAATTTACATAACCATGTTAAACGCCGAATAAAATAACTCAAATTAGGGTTACTCAGAATTAGTCACAAAATTCAAAACCCTAATCAAACAGACGATAAAACTGATAACAAAATTAAAGCCACCATAAATAAGCCGAAAAAATAAAAGAAGGGTTTTGTAAATTGACCTGGATTCGGAAGGAGAGGAGGAAGAGTAAGAATCCGACGAGGAGTGGCGGTGGCGGTGTCTGCGACGTCGTTTAGTGCTGGAGCGACTGGTCTTTGTTCGGATCTTGAGGGCATCTTTGTTTTTATCCTTGTCTTTGTCTCGGCAACTGCGGTGGTGGCGATGATGTCTGCGGCGAGATGCAGACGAAGACGACGAGGACGAGTCCGAGGAGTACTCAGACAACGATGAGGACGAGGCCACCATGTCTCAGAGAGAGAGAGAGAGAGAGAGTTTGAGGCGACGAAGGGTTTGAGAAAGCGGAGTTCGGACCAGAACTAGAAGAAACTTTTATTTGGGTGTCAAAACAAAAAATCCTTTTGGTTGAAGTTTTTCTTTTCTTTTGGGACACGATTTTGGTTAATTAATTACGGTGGTGGAGAGCAATTATTTGATTTAATTGACGTTTTATTACGTTGATAGAAAGTAATTATTTTGATACATTTTGAAATGGGATCAATTTTTACTGTATATAAAAAAAAGGAAAACTAATGAAAAAGGGTTTGAAAACTTTGAGTAAATAGTACTAGGATTGACTTAGTGTAAAAATGTGATTTTTCGTTAAAGTAAATAGTACCGAGTACTTTTCGTTAAAATTCCCTATAAAAAAATAGATTTGATAGGACATTGCTCTCTCTCAATTGGAGACGTTCATGCTTGTACAAGAGTTTGACCTTTCATATACAGTGAATTTGATTGTTTAGGGGCACGATGAATTTGGTTTTTATATATTTGATCGGTCTATGTGTGGCTATCATACGTCTTTGGATGTCAATTTGTTTTTCATGCAATAGATATTCTATGGTTTTACGTATGAAATTGGTTATCACGGTATGAGAGTCATTTTATTAATCAGAAGAAAGAAATTACATTTAAAAATGAGGGAGGGGATGAAGGTAAAGTAAGTGAGGACACAAACCTTACTTCTCATACAACATAAAAAGAGAAATATGAATTCAGTGTTAACTTCTTAGTTCCTATTTCATTACATTCGAGTATCATGATAGACATATTCTTTGCAAAAGATTTTTGCTGTCCAATTGTTTCTACTTGAAAAAGCACACAGGAAGAAAGAATGTCTCTCCTGTGTGCTTTTAAAATCTTTCTTCCTTTGCAAAAGATTTTTGCTGTCCAATTGTTTCTCCTTTATTTTTCTTTGGTTCCATTCTTGACCCTAACCATAAAAATACTACTTGAATGAAATTTCAGCACTCGTAGAGATCCTGTGGTATTCGGAAAAGTTAACACACAACATTGAATTTAACTCCCTTATAAAAACAATGCGCAGCAAGCAACCGGACTTGGGGACCAAGTAAGTTTATTAATAAAATACTACAATTGTTATTTTACGTTGAATGAGGATGATGACAAGGTAAACACCTATTTAACTTGGTCCTTACTCCAAGGAAATGGGAGTGTTCTCCAAGTAGACAGATAAGTCGTACATCTCTTCGAATATTACAAAAACACCATTCTTTCTTCTTTTTTTTTCTTTTTTGAATACAACACCATTCTTTCTTTTGGTCATCACGTTTTGACCAACATGTGAAAATGTGGATTAATAACATATACATATATACACATTATATATATTGTTTGTACCATATTTGACAAATCCCAAAACTACTGAACACCGGTCAACGTTATACCATCAAGGATCCGCAAGAGTTTCCCTCCAACTAGGAGGCCAATCACAGCATGACACGTGTCGACATCAGAGGCAAATCATAGCACGACACATGTCAACTTCAGGGGTCAATCATAACACGACACGTGTCAAAGTCAGAACAAAGTTAGAAACTCTCTTCTATAAAAGGAGATCATTTTCTCACAATATTGCCTAATGTCATTTGTAATAAATCATTCACTAGTACTCACAAAATGAGAGTTTAAACCTATGTACTTATGTAAACCCTTCCCAATTAATGAGAACTCCTCTACTCCGTAGACGTAGCCAATCTAGGTGAACCACGTACATCTTATGTTTGCTTCCCTGTCTCAATCCATTTACATACTTATCCACACTAGTGACCGAAGCAATCTAGCGAAGGTCACAAACTTGACACTTTCTGTTGTACCAAAGTCCTCGCTGATTTCGTAAATCAATATTTGGTGCCGTCTGTGGGAAACGCACTTATTCCTACTCTCTTCAGCTTTGTCAAGTTGGTTTCCTCTATTCGTACACTCTTTTTTGACCAGGCATCCCTTTCCAACATGGAGAGCGAAGGAAGCCACAACACGCAGAACGACACCCCATCGCACCTAGTGCGAAGCAATGAAAGAAAGAACGAAAGAGGCTTGTTCTTCAAGCTAAAGTCGAGGAGTTGGAAGCTCAGAACAACAAGATAGCAATAAAGAATGAAATCCTCCAGGAACAATATGAGAAGCTCTTCGAGACGTTCTACGAAAATAGGCGTACTCAAACACGCGAGCTTGTTGCCCCTGTGGACATCAACCATCATCTAGGTGCCCCCAACACGGAGGGTCACCTTCCTTCGACATGGATATCCCTGATGAGGAGCGAGCTAATCATTAAAACATTGATCAACATGAGACTTCTCTCAACCCAGCTGCTTCGACCCGAAACAGGAGAAATGGAGGAAGACACCTCCTTGCAGAAGGGTTGGAAGGATCGAAAGTCGTTTATCGTGACTGCCGAGACTTCCTAAAGCAACGTCGAGAGAATCCCTTTCACATAAGCTCGAAGATCAATGACCTAAGGGTTTCTGAAATACTTGGTCCCCTCCCACGACCCAGGCCAATTGCCAATCTAGGGAAGGAACGACAGGTCCCAGAGAAACATGAAGGTACATGGGACTTTGAGGTATTCTAACAGACTCGCCCTCGAAGTCAGTACAGCGAGTCCAAGGAAAAACCACACGCTCTTGCTCAAACTTTCCTACTTCCAAGAGGTGATGGAGACTTACGGAAGAAAATTCCAGTGATACATGACTCCACTCAAGACCCCCTTATCCTACAGCTCTTGGAGGAAGTAAACAAGTTGAAGGCCGAACGTCAGGCCGAGATACTTGACTGGAACCAATCCAGGTTTGGCCCTCTCACAAGGAGGATCCTCAACACCCCATTCAAGTGAAGACAAAACAAAAGCTTGGTTTACAACTCTATACTGGAAGGGAGGACCCAATTGAACACCTTAACCTCTTTAAGTCCACCATGGCATATTGGATGCACATCGACGAAGAGCGATGTCTTCTCTTCCCTTCCACCCTTTCTGGTGGAGCTATAAACTGGTATTGTCATCTTCCACCTAAGACAGTAGACTCATTTGAAGAACTAAGAAAATTGTCTGTCACTTAACACATCTTCTAAACTGACCACTTACATTCTGCAGATGACTTGTACACTATTCGCCAGAAGCCGGACGAGTCAGAACGAGAGTATGTCGGTCGCTTCAACCATGAGTAATCTCGCTGCGCTGAGGCAAATGACAATACTGCCTTCAAGGCCTTCACGGCTGGCCACGTGATTGTTTCTTTAAGTACATGATCAATGCCAACACTTGGAAGACTTACTTGTTGGAAATGTGCCCTAAAGCCAATCATGTGATGATACTTTACGGACATTTCACATGTTAAACTAATCTAGTTTAACATATAAAGGGCAAAGATTATTGTTTGAGCCGTCTCATATAAATGTTATATGCTTAAACGATAAAGTCCAAGGAATATGTGATTGGGAGAATGTAATCTAATGAAGTTAGATTCATGAGACCATTCTTTCGTAGACACATCCTAAACGTTCCTGATCATAGGATTGCCAATTGGGCGTTGACAGTCCGTTAAGATCAGTACGTACTATGTCTTCTCTCAGGGAGAGTGATTAGTCTCGAGTCATTGGTGTGTGTGACATCAAGACAAGTACGGTAGGTGCTCAATAGAGAATGAGTTCACTGAACGCGATTAACGAAGAGTTCTCATATTCCATGTCACATGAGAACTCATGGTTGGGATAATGCAAAGTAGTCCTTTGACCTGAGGCATCATAGTTGTCTTGTGGTTAAGTCCTTGATCTTTGATTATGTCAAAGTCACTCCATCAGGAGGGTGTCCACGGCATCGTTGGGGTCAAGCCACTTATCTATGGAGACAAGTGAATGCGCAACAAGGGATCTCTAACCTTCAAACCGTTTGAGGGAGAATACTCTTTGATATGATTTGAATCTCTGGCCAGAGTATGAATGAGATTAGGGAATGCGTTCCGAATCACATTCAAGGTAATCATATAAGCACAAGACACACATTGGATAGTAGACATGAGAAAATAAACTATCAAACCAAACAATGTGGTCAAGAGTATTAGATTAGAGAAAGACCGTATTGCATTTGTAATCTCGAACTGAATAGGTTCTCTAACCTCTTCTGATTAGCTTGGATAACCATGATATGCTGCTAGGTGTCACTCATGGTTTGTGGAAGCCCTAAACGTGTGTAATCACTAAAGGGAGAATTGAAAATAGTTTCAATTCACAATCGATGTAAAATGGTTTTAATCGCCCACTACCTCGCTAAAAGGAACCTAATGGATCGCACACCATAAAAGGTAGAGATTGGAGATTAAACGGAAATGAGTAAGAATGATTAAATGGTTTAATCATTTATTTATGGCAAGGATTAATTAATATGTTAATTAATCAAACGAATAAGTTCGTTAAAGACTTCGGGATAGTTTTGGACCTTAAGGCCCAATGGGCTTCGAACGTCAAGCCCATTAACTTAAGTTGTGTGACAATTTAATGAATAAAGATTCATTAAAGCCCAAAAGCCCAAAAATCCCAATATGGCTGGCCATAGTGTATGAATTAGGGTTTTGGTTGTTTAGGTCACTTAAAGAAGTGACTATATAAATGACTTTATAGCCAAATATTCATTAAGGATTAAAAGGGTTTATTTTTGGGGAAAATTGGTGAGAATTGTCTCTCCATTTTCTCTCTAAAGAGGCCAACACCTTGGAGGGTACATCTAGCAATCCTACTACTCCAAGGTCACTCATTTCTTCTACAATCTAACCTTGGTGAAGAAACTTAGAGGTTCTCAATTTTGGGAACTTGGAGAACCTATTCTTCCATCCAAATCCATGGATCTAAGAAGCAAGGAATGAAGGCCCCTATCTCTTTGGGTGATTAGCCTTTGCTTATGCAAAGAGGAATCTACAAAGGTATTAATTTCAACTCACTTTGTTTTGAGTTGATTATTGGTTCACCAATCTACTAGGCTTTGAATTTCATGGTAATGTTTTGTTTTTGAGTGCATACAAGCATGATTCCGCCTTTAATTGTTAATTGCATGCTATATGATGTTGCTCAAATGAACATGTTTTCCCAAAATAATTCCTTCAAGTGGTATCAGAGCCTAGGTCTAGTAGTTGGTGAATCCTTTTGTGTTTTGTAGTTCATAAGTTTGTGATTTAAAAGTTGTAATTGTTACAAGCTTTATTCTTGCTTCTTTGAAAGTAAATTTTGTTGGAAAATTTGCTATCTCAAATGTTGTAGATGTTGTTCATATGAGCATGAATATTGGAGCTAAAATTTGGTGCCATGCTTTTGGGAAAATTCGGCCAAAACCAAAGGGTGGATTTTTGGGTTCTTGTTTGACTTGTTAAAAGTGTTTTAATGTGTTCTTTGGAACCCCTAAGTACCCTAGTTTGGTTAGATGTTATTTCCCTTAAGTAAGAATGGTTTTGGAATGTTTTTGGGTGAAAAAGGTTCATGGAAAAATTTGGGTTTTTCATGGATGTTCTTCATTGTTCTTGATGTTCTTGCCAAGAACAAAAAGGTTTGGTGTTTTGATTCAAAGTTTTGATTTATTTCATAAAGTTTATGTGATATGTTTTTCAAATGATTTATCATGTATTTAAAGTGTTAAATATTTGGTTAAATGGCAATAGAAAAATCTATCATCAAAACATATATTATCTTTTATGAAAGGTGATAGAAATAATGGTGATAAGAATTTCTTATCTTACACCACTTGATTAATTTTGACAAAACTCACAAATCAACACACACACCAACCTTATCCCTCCCCAAAACCAGCCACTCCCTCAAAGGGAGTACTTTTGGAGCTTTTATGCAATTACATAAAGTTTTGATACTTTTGTGTATTTGCACTTTGGCCCAAAAGTTTACGTTTTTACGTTTAGGTCCAAAAACGCTAAAGGACAAATTGTTTTGTTCCTTTAATGAAGTTTTTGCATTATTAAAAGTTTGGGTTCTAGTTGTATTTACATGAAGTTGTGACTTTTGTGTATTGTACAAAGTGACCCCAAAAGTTTTTGTTATTGCAATATGGCCCAAAAGTTGAGGTTAATTGCATGATGGCCCAAATAGGATGAGAACAAAATTGTTTTGTCTCTTTAAATGAGAATTGGATTTTCATTTTGTTTAGCTCCATTTAAATCAATTTTATGGATACAAAAACCAAATGAAAATGTTGCATTCAATTTAATTAGTTAAAGTGTTAATTAATTAAAGGGTGATTATGAACCTAAGCCTAATATAATTGAGCTATGTGAAAGGCGTTTCAAATTTGTTTGAACCATGGGAATGTGTAGATTAGATTTCGGTTGTAATTTGATTTGATCAAATGTTGTAAAAGGGCTTAAGCTCTTCTTTACTTTAAAGTAATTTGTTAAATGCAAATGTTGTAATGAGCATAAGCTCACCTTTACTTTGAAGTACTTCTTTCTTGCTTTATTTGATATGCATGAAAATGAAGTAGTTGGGTCCAACGCCCCTAAGACAACACGCCTTAATGTGTTTAAACGCGTAACTAAAATCAATCTTCATTCCTAGACCGAGATTCAACACAAGGCTCGTGTTGAATCTAAACAAAGGTTCATAATCATCCTAAGGCCCTATGGCAACTATATAGTCCATCAAATGAATGCAAAG
Source organism: Malus domestica (assembly GCF_042453785.1). Classification (NCBI taxonomy): domain Eukaryota; kingdom Viridiplantae; phylum Streptophyta; class Magnoliopsida; order Rosales; family Rosaceae; genus Malus; species Malus domestica. Next base: position 3,500,697 of record NC_091665.1, on the reverse strand, counting down.
TTTATGTTAGTAGTATCATATACTCTTGCTTTAAAAATCGTTTTATAAGCATAGTGGGAGTATTATATACAACTAAAACAATCAAATGGACCAATAGTTGTAAGAGGACCAAAATTGTTTTAATAGAGATTAAAATGAATATTTATATGTGATGAGACCTAAAACCCTCAACCAAATCATTATTAAGTTGATAAGCGTGAGAGTGCTTTGAACACTCTTTCGTGGCCTTCCACCGTGGTAGGCTTCAATCGTGTGTGACTCATACACCGTATTCGTCCAATTCTGGGGTTGCAAAGTATGTGCTTACATTCAGGAGAAGCCTATAAACATATGATGAAGTGAAAGGTAGGCAACAAGTGTGGCCAATATGGAGTTCTTCTGAGGCCATTCTTGAACCCCTACTTGAACTAGCATGGTGGGAATGACTTAACTAAGTGCAATGGTGCCAATATGGAGTTCTTCTGAGGCATCATTCTCTAGAGGCCAAACGAGATGGGTACTTGCATTAGTTGCAAATGAGTAAGCGTACTCTCTCATTATTATTGTTGCTAGCCAATATGGAGTTCTTCTGAGGTGGGCTTGGTAATAGTGAGCCTCCCATAACCTACTAGGAGTTTCATCCAAAACTCTCGAATTCCAATGAGGGATATGGAATTTGCCAAAAAATAGTGGGTGGTGCTATTTGATTTAAAGACCCTGAATCAAATGGCTTAAAATCAATCAATTTATATTCGTTATGTATTTGATTACCAATATATTTGCAAACGCTATCCAACACTTGACAAATAAAAGCCGAACGTTTAGTTTACGGACTTGGTACTACAAAACCATAGATTGTCTTTAATGGCTTGTAAAAGTACCAAAGTAGTCTCATCCTCACAATCTTCCTATTGATAATGTATCATTAGAAGAATATGTTAGAAAAGGTCTATCATAAAGAGGACAACACTTTTAATGTCATAATTCTTTAATTACAAATTGTTGTATGAAGAAATAGGAGTTGCTTTGAACAACCCTTAGTCAATGCAAACACTTAGTGCTTGTTTCTTTGTTACATGAACAAGGAACTTGAGAAGAAAGCACAAAGGCATGGACACTTTATGTGCCATGATTCTTCACTTACAATTTGTTGTGTGAAGAAATAAGAGTTGCCTTGTACAACTCTTTAAAGTTTGTAATTATGTTTAGAACGTAATGGCTGGTTGACAAAAATAGTCCATTAACATGGATTTATAATGATTTTGAATCATTAAGTGTTGAAGTGATAAAACCACTTAATGAGACGGAAACTAGGCAAGGACTTCACCTTTGTTTCCCTATCCTAATCGTTCACTAAGTTTATTGTAAACTATGTAGTGAAAAATAACCACATGCTCTCCAAAATGTTTGATGTGTATAACACAATTGAAAAAGGTTTCAAGAGAGATAGTGGGAGTTTAGGGACCATGACTAATGTAGTCAAAGGTGAAAGTCAAATAAAGAAGATAAATAACTCCAAGGGAAAAAATTTTCTTTATGAAAGGATGGACATTGGAAGGGGTATTTGCAAGAAATGTCTTGCAAGTGTCAAGAACACACCTTTCGAAGGTGTTGTAAATTGTTCTTGAATAGTTCAAAACAATTGGTTCTTCTACTTGAATGCATGATTCCGTATTAGTGACTATGTTTTACAAATCGTTGTAAAAGTGTGACTAATAAGAAGTAGAAGATATATGAGTGAAGAAAAGGTGCTTCACATTTGGAAACGTGAATCAAATATAGATCTCTGCGAAAGCAGATGGTACTTACTTCCTCATATGAACTACCAAAGAAATTGGAAAAACATAGATTGTCTTTATATTCCAATTTTAAGGAACTAAATTCCGTCACTATGTGAAATGGATAAATGTTTTGTTTGACAAAACAATGTTCTTTATTAATCAATGATTGGATTATGGTAATCTAATTAATTATCTCTATAGTAGAGATAATATGGTAGTGTTAACTGTTTAGAAAATAATGATGCTTAAAACCCAAAAGGTTGCAAGGTAGTGACTAATCCCAACTAAAGTTGTGATACCTCTAAAACATAAATTACAAGTTGGTCATAAATGGACGCTTTAGATCGTTAGATCCGGATCCAATACCTTCTTGTTAAAATTGTATAGAGGCGAAATGTTCGAATCTTTATTCTTTTGGAAAGAAGAAAGAATCACAAAGTTGTTGAGGTTAATTCACTTAGATGTTAGTGGCACTTGCCCACAAACATAAATACTACTCATGTTGATTGACATTCACCGAAGATCACTCTCGGTTGGACTATAGTTTATTTTGAATAAACACAAGTCCGAATACTTTGCAAAATGTTTCAAAGAATTCAAGTAATGTAAGTTGATGAGTAAGACATCTAAAGTATTTACCTCCTTAGATTTGATCCAAGGAAAGGTAACACTTTAGATGAGTTTCCTTGATAGATATCAAGGAAAATAGCATCATAAGATAATATATTTCTCCATTAGGAGAAGAACGAACTCGAATAAGATTTAGTTCGTTAGATGTTATCTATTACCCATATATAGGATATATACCTCTAAAACAATATGATTGTCAATGAGAAGATCTTCCAATATTTTCATGACTCCATAAGATGTAGTTGGAAAGAAAGACAAATCTTAAGCATGTTAAGATTTGGGGTTGTGTGCTAATAAGCAATATTTGTTAGATAACAATCTTGTAGGATATCCTTAAAATAATTTTTGGATATCGCTTCTATAAACCAACTAACAAATGTTGTTTTGTTGGGTAGTTCATTGTAATTCTACAATGTGATTTGCCTAAAAAGCAAATGAACGAGAGATAGAACTCGAAGAATGGGTTCTTTGAGAGACAAGATAGTAATCAACAAATATAACAACCTAGTTCCTATACCACAAGCTCCAAGGTAGTCGATAAGGATTTATAAACCGTCTCAGTTGAATGGTTTTGAACTTTATGATTACATTGAGTGCATATACGATATATACTCAAGAAAATGGTAAAGTACCATTTGACTCGAAATAATGAAACCTTCATAGCTAATTGGTAGCTTAAGGTGACTACAATCAAAGAGAATGATTGACTTTAAAGGAACCATTTTTGACGTAGTCTTAGTTTCAATTAATTCGAAGATTGCTAGCTACAACTAAATGGTGATTCAATGTTTGGACATAATATGGGTTTCCGAAACCATTATTAAGATAGTCTTGATAATATATGTCTAAAACTATAAATCACAAGACATGTAAGTTGTAGAGATCCATCCATCATGGATTTTAGCAAGCAAGTGGGAGCTATTTGCATTTTATGAGAAAAAGGATCAAATCGTTTGATTTCTCATAAAGATGTAAATGAATCTTTTGTTTACGAGTTTTACAAAAGATTAGTGGGAGTTAATCATGTTCCTAAAATTTAAATATATATGATATATTAATTTTGGAAATGAAAAGAATACTTCTTCGTTAAAGTTATGACTTTAATACATTATATGAAGATAGAATGTATATGGGAGATATAGTCTATATACATGGGATGGAAATCTATAATGATATATTTCATGATATAATTGGATTATATCAATCCCTAATAATAGACAATGGATGCTAGGAAGTTTCTCATATGATGATAAACTTCAATAAGAATGACGATTCTAGTGAGACTAGCAAGTTGCCCTTCTCAAAGGGAATGTACCCTTTGACTCCCAAAGAAATAATGCGTAAATTGAATCCTTTATGCATACGCAGAAATGTTATTTATGTATTTCATATTGTATGAAAAACATTGATATGAGTTGTACCTAGAACGATACAAGACGATATCAGTGCAAGCCCAGGATCAGAACCATGGCAACTGTCAAGTGAGTCCTTAAGTATTTGAGAAATACTAAAGGATAGATTCCTCAAAGAATGAGGAAGAATTAGAGTAACGTAATGGAAGCGTAAATGTATTAGATTATGAATCTAATCCATCATTGGATGTTTCTTCATTATGAATGAAGAGATAAACGAATATCTCTTTATTATGACTAAAGAGATATTTGGATGGAAACATTAAAGTAATGACTTTAGTGTGTTCCATTATGAATGCAAGATATATTGCCATATAGAAGTTTACAACAATGTTGTTTGGATGGGAAAGTTCATTTATGAACTCTCTATTCGGTTCCAACCAGAAAGTGTTTGACACTAATGGGGCGATAGCTCAAGCCTGGGAATCAAGGTCTCACCAAGATCCGAACTCAAATGAGAGACTGAACCACATGATTGAGAATCATGTATAATGGTGACGTCGTTATTCTCAAGGTTGCTTCTATGGATAACACATATAGATATCCACTGTCTAGGCCTACTATTCAGCCATTTATGAAATGACTACAGAAGAGGTATCATCAAGATGACCAAGCTGATTGGCTCTAGTGCAAGTGGGAGATTGTTGGAAATGTGCCCTAAAGCCAATCATGTGATGATACTTTACGGACATTTCACATGTTAAACTAATCTAGTTTAACATATAAAGGGCAAAGATTATTGTTTGAGCCGTCTCATATAAATGTTATATGCTTAAACGATAAAATCCAAGGAATATGTGATTGGGAGAATGTAATCTAATGAAGTTAGATTCATGAGACCATTCTTTCGTAGACACATCCTAAACGTTCCTGATCATAGGATTGCCAATTGGGCGTTGACAGTCCGTTAAGATCAGTACGTACTATGTCTTCTCTCAGGGAGAGTGATTAGTCTCGAGTCATTGGTGTGTGTGACATCAAGACAAGTACGGTAGGTGCTCAATAGAGAATGAGTTCACTGAACGCGATTAACGAAGAGTTCTCATATTCCATGTCACATGAGAACTCATGGTTGGGATAATGCAAAGTAGTCCTTTGACCTGAGGCATCATAGTTGTCTTGTGGTTAAGTCCTTGATCTTTGATTATGTCAAAGTCACTCCATCAGGAGGGTGTCCACGGCATCGTTGGGGTCAAGCCACTTATCTATGGAGACAAGTGAATGCGCAACAAGGGATCTCTAACCTTCAAACCGTTTGAGGGAGAATACTCTTTGATATGATTTGAATCTCTGGCCAGAGTATGAATGAGATTAGGGAATGCGTTCCGAATCACATTCAAGGTAATCATATAAGCACAAGACACACATTGGATAGTAGACATGAGAAAATAAACTATCAAACCAAACAATGTGGTCAAGAGTATTAGATTAGAGAAAGACCGTATTGCATTTGTAATCTCGAACTGAATAGGTTCTCTAACCTCTTCTGATTAGCTTGGATAACCATGATATGCTGCTAGGTGTCACTCATGGTTTGTGGAAGCCCTAAACGTGTGTAATCACTAAAGGGAGAATTGAAAATAGTTTCAATTCACAATCGATGTAAAATGGTTTTAATCGCCCACTACCTCGCTAAAAGGAACCTAATGGATCGCACACCATAAAAGGTAGAGATTGGAGATTAAACGGAAATGAGTAAGAATGATTAAATGGTTTAATCATTTATTTATGGCAAGGATTAATTAATATGTTAATTAATCAAACGAATAAGTTCGTTAAAGACTTCGGGATAGTTTTGGACCTTAAGGCCCAATGGGCTTCGAACGTCAAGCCCATTAACTTAAGTTGTGTGACAATTTAATGAATAAAGATTCATTAAAGCCCAAAAGCCCAAAAATCCCAATATGGCTGGCCATAGTGTATGAATTAGGGTTTTGGTTGTTTAGGTCACTTAAAGAAGTGACTATATAAATGACTTTATAGCCAAATATTCATTAAGGATTAAAAGGGTTTATTTTTGGGGAAAATTGGTGAGAATTGTCTCTCCATTTTCTCTCTAAAGAGGCCAACACCTTGGAGGGTACATCTAGCAATCCTACTACTCCAAGGTCACTCATTTCTTCTACAATCTAACCTTGGTGAAGAAACTTAGAGGTTCTCAATTTTGGGAACTTGGAGAACCTATTCTTCCATCCAAATCCATGGATCTAAGAAGCAAGGAATGAAGGCCCCTATCTCTTTGGGTGATTAGCCTTTGCTTATGCAAAGAGGAATCTACAAAGGTATTAATTTCAACTCACTTTGTTTTGAGTTGATTATTGGTTCACCAATCTACTAGGCTTTGAATTTCATGGTAATGTTTTGTTTTTGAGTGCATACAAGCATGATTCCGCCTTTAATTGTTAATTGCATGCTATATGATGTTGCTCAAATGAACATGTTTTCCCAAAATAATTCCTTCATTACTTTGAGGTGATGGCACAAGCTTACAACCACACCTCCGCCGAAACAAGGACATACCAAGGGAAACCCCCTACAGCCACCCCTTATCAGCAAGTATGGAGTGGAAGCCAGATCCAACCAAATGAGAAGACCTCAACCTTCCAAACGGCAGTGATGCCTCTCCCTGCCTTACTTAATAACTTGCCAAGTCAATAGACATATCAATCTCAGTGCAAGAGGAAAGATTTCCATCCTCACCAGTCTCATTTTAGTAAAAAGAGTAAGGGACACTACCACGATAACCAAGGGTATCACCATGATAATCCCCGCCCCCAGGCAGTTAACACAGTGGGTCAAGCACGTGTCAGGACAAGCCCTACCTCGAGGTATGAGGCATACACACCTTTGAATGCCACATGCGGGCCATTTACCCTAGCATAGCACACCTGATACCGAAGCAAAATGTATCACCATTCGTGATCATATTGTAGCTTTGGCACGTGAAGGAAAAATTGATCAATTCCTCATTCAACCTCCAAAGGATAACCGTAACCAACGCCAAGTGAATGTGATATATTCCATAAATGATGGCACACCCATATCTAAATCTTCCAACAGGGCCATGAAAAATAGTGAACAAACTTTAAGGCCTGACCACCAAGTGTTTCACGTGGAAAACATCAGGGGAGGCAAGCATCAAAAGCCTAACTAGAATCCAATATGTTTCTACCCTGAGGAAGAAAGATGTATCATCTACCCTCACAACGACTTACTTATCGTGGAAGCTCACATAGCCAACTTTGAAGTACGACGAATCCTGGTAGACACGGGGGCTTTGGTCAATATCATGTTTGCTGAAGCTTTCAGGGCACTTAATGTAGCTGAACACTTGCTCGATCACTCGGTTTCTCATCTGATAAGCTTTTCCAGTGATATCGTGCAACCTTTAGGGATCATATACTTACCTTTCATCGTTGGTAGATGCCCTTACACAACTACCATTACCATTAACTTCATGGTGGTTGATTGCCCAACGACATACAATGTCATCTTTGGACGCACAAACATCAATAATCTCAAGGCCATGGTATCCACACATATGTTGTTGATGAAATTTCCAACCCCTTATGGCGATGGTTACATCAGAGGAGATCAACTTAGTGCACGGTCATGTTACAACACTTCGGTCAAGCAATAACACCTGCATATGCCCAAAGAAATCTTTTCTATACATGACCAAGTTATAAAGACCAGCCCGGATGAAGCCAACTTGGATCTTCACGGTGGCAACAGTCAACCAAACGATCCTCGAGATGACTCTTTCACCCAACAAGCACAACCCGTTAAAGAGTTGGAGAAGGTCTCTAAGATAAAAGATTATCTGAATTGCATGGTGAAGATTGACACCACCTTGTCACCACCCATTTGGTTGGCATTGATCTCTTTTTTGCAAGAGAACACTGAGGTCTTTGCCTGGTCATACGAGGACATGCCAAGCATTTTTCTTGATATCATCTGTCATCGCTTGAGTATTGACCCCAAGACTAAGTCGGTGAGGTAGAAACGAAGATCTTATGATGCTGAACGATACTAAGCAATGAAGGCAGAAGTTGAAAAACTCAAAGGCATAAGCTTCGTCCGCAAAGTCAACCTAACATGGGTAGCAAATGTGGTTCTTGTGAAGAAAAATTCGACCAAAGAAAGTCTCCTGCTCCAAAAGATCTTGTGAAGAATGTGTGTCGACTACACCGACCTAAACAAAGGATGCCTTAATGATAGTTTTCCTCTTCCTTTTATTGGCAGACTTATAGACTCTACGGCAGGGTATGAACTCCTAAGCTTCATGGATGCTTACTCAAGATACAACCAAATCCTCATAAACCCTCCGGACCAAGAACACACAACCTTTACTACTGACAGGGGACTATATTGCTATAAAGTCATGCCATTCGGCCAAAAGAACGCAGGGGCGACTTATCAGAAACTAGTTAATTTAATGTTCGCTAAAAATATTGGGAAGAGCATGGAAGTTTACGTTGATGATATGCTAGTCAAGAGAAAACATGCTGACCAACACATCACCAACCTATCTGAAACTTTCACAATTCTGAAGAGGTATTGAATAAGATTAAATCCCAACAAATTTTCCTTCGGCGTAGGCTCTGGTAAATTCTTAGGCTTCATGATTAGCCAACGAGGCATTGAGGCTAATCCCGAGAAGATCAAAGCAATCCTCGACATGAAGGAACCAGTAACTTCAAAAGACATCCAGAGCTTTACTGGCAAGGTGGCAGCCTTAACCAGGTTCATCTTTAAGGCCATAGACAGATGTGCCATTTCTTCAAAGCACTTAAGGGAAGTAAGAAATATGTTACATGGACTGATGAATGTGCTGAGGCATTCAAGAACCTCAAGAACTACATAAAGCCCATATGTTCTCCAAACCTGAGGTTGGTGACACTCTCTTTATCTATCTATCGGTATCGGCTTTAGAAGTAAGTTCCGTTCTCATTCGAAATGATGGTAATGTCGAACGGCCTGTCTACTACGCTAGCAAGGCCGTACAAGATGTGGATACACGATACTCCAACATTGATAAATTGGCTCTAGCATTAGTCATGTCTACTAAAAAACTTCTCCCTTACTTCCAAGCATACTTCATCATCGTGCTTACCAATCATCATCTTCGACAGATACTTCAAAGTCCTGACACTTCGGGGTGAATGATCAAATGGGCGATATCATTGGGTGAATTTGACATCTCCTACCAACCAAAGCCAGCTGAGAAGGGCCAAGCAATGGCAGACTTCATCGCTGACTTCACATATCCTGTTGACATTGTTTTTATGCCTAAAGTAGTGGTTTCATTACCCTCGGAAGCTCAGAAAATAAAACCAACAGCCCTAGCATGGAGTCTATATGTTGATGGCTTGTCCAACTAACAGGGTTGTGGAACAGGACTAGTCCTTACTACCCTCGACAAAGTGGCGATGGAGTATGCTCTTCGTTTCAAATTCAAGGCGTCGAACAATGAGGTCAAATATGAAACCCTCATAGCAGGCTTACGTTTGGCCAAACACCTTGGGTTTAAACGAATTGATATCTTCAGTGACTCTTAATTGGTGGTTAACCAGGTCACCAACAACTTTGACGCTAAGGATAGCTCCATGGCAGCATATCTGGCACAAACACAATTGTTGCTCAAGCACTTCCACTACCAAATCACCCAAGTTCCTCGAGCGATAAACAGCTATGCAGATGCTTTGGCTCGCCTCCCCTCAGTAGTGGAATACAAGATTGGGAGAAAAATTCAGGTCGAATAGTTAACAGCACCAATCACCATGGTCGCGGAAGTGTCTAACTTACAACAAGGGGATAGTTGGATTACCTCGATTTATAAATTCCTTGATCATGGCACCCTTCCAAATGACAAGGTCCAAGCTAAGCAGATTCGATACAAGTCTACCCGTTACTTGATCATTAATGTCCAACTCTACAAGTAGGGTTTTAACTTACCATACCTGAGATGCCTTACGCCTGTGGAGGTGGAAATTGTCCTTGGGGAAATACATGAAGGAGTTTGCGGAGATCATGCTGGATCTCAATCCCTCGCACACAAGGCTTTTTGCCAAGGATATTATTGGCCAACACTCCACCAAAATGCCATCAGAATATCCCGCTTATGTGATAAGTGTCAACGCTATGTAACTATTCCTCACTCCCATCCCAAGCCGCTCACTCCTATGATCAGCCCTTGGCCTTTGGCCCAATGGGGACTTGATTTGATCAGCCCAATGCCTGCAAGGAAGGGTAAGGTTCACTATGCAATCATTGCAGTTGACTACTTCGTATGGAAAAACATGCTTTGCAGATTCAGCATTCCCAATGCGATAGTCACTGACAACGGACGACAGTTCGACAACAATAAGTTCAGGATGTTCTACTCTAAGTTCAACATTAACTTATGTTTCGCCTCCCCAGCTCATCCCTAGTCTAATGGACAAGTTGAAGCCACCAACAAAATAATCAAGCGTACTTTAAAAACTAGCTTGGACAAGGCTAAAGGCTGTTGGCCAGAATTTGTACCCCAAGTTTTTTGGTCATACCGCACTTCGTATAGGACTTCAACAGGAGAAACTTCATTCTCACTTGATTTTGGTACAGAGGCAGTTGTCCCAGTTGAGCTTAAGCAAGCAACATTCCGAGTCCAGAACTATGTGCAAAGCGAAAATGACAAACAACTAACCCTTAACTTAGATCTAGTCGAGGAACACAGAAACCAAGCTCACTTGAGGAATGTCGCCTACAAGCAGCACATCTTCAACTACTATGACTCAAGGGTCAAACCTCGTTCTTTCAAAGTAGGGAACTGGGTATTGAAGAAAATATTACTCTGCGACAGAATCCCAAGTGAAGGAACACTCAGTCCAAACTAGGATAGACCATTTGAAGTTATTGGCATTAGTCACCCTGGCTCATACAAGCTCAGAAGCTCCGATGGTAAGACCCTTGGCCATCCATGGAACGCTGATCACCTGAAGTATTATTACAAGTAAACTCACAATGTATAAATGTTAAGCTTTAGCCGTTCGGCATCCTATGTAACGAAGACCATTTGGCATGAATTCAATAAATATGTGATTTAGACAACTTGGTCCTAATTCCCTTACATTCCTAGCAATGAAACACACGGGTTCAAAGCTTTAACATGAATGCTCCTAACAGGAAATAAAGTCTAAGTATATGTCAACAAGACTATACAAATAAATGAACGGCTCCACAGTATATTCATTCAATCTTACCCAAGTTATGGCTTATATCCAAACAAAGGATTTGCTCAAACATAGCCAAGCATTCATCAATGATAGTGCAAATACTTGGCAATTAACATCAAACTATACGGCGCAAAGTTGTAAACATCCATAAATAAAAAGCTCTCAGGCTTACAACATGGCACATGCCATACAAACAACAAACTAGTACATCCAGAGTACATGGCACATGCCACACAAACAACAAACTAATACATCCAAAGTACCTGGCACATGCCACACAAACAACAAACTAGTACATCCAAAGTACATGGCACGTGACACACAAACAACAAACTAATACATCTAGAGTACATGGCACATGCCACATAAACAACAAACTCGTACATCCAGAGTACATGCAGAAAAAGAGGGCATTACGAGTCATCCTCATTTGAGGCCGAACCCCTAACTATATCACTGTGCGTTTCAACTTCATTGCCCTCACCACCACCCTCAGCATCTCCAAGACCATCATCACTCTCATGAGACTGCTCACTGATACTAGTCTCATTATCAGGGTCATCCTCACTACTAGGATCAATTGCAAGGACGAAGGTTTCACCTTTTTGTAGGTACTCATTCATCTCATCACGATACTTTCGGATACTGCTTCCATTGTCGTAACGTTCAAGGACTGCCATCCATTTCCTTTTCTCAAAATTAGCCGCCTGGATGCAGTAAGTTCTAAAGGCATCGTGAAAGGCCTAGGAACCTAAGAACTCATGCATGGCAACGTTCCTCTCAGTTGGGATACTCCTCTTCAGCCTAGAAACCTTAACCAGTGCACTATCCAACTCCCCTTTAACCTTGGAAACCTCGAGGATATTTGTCTCCAACTATTTCTTAGTCGCTTCAAATTGTTTCTTGAGCCTCACGTTCTCACGATTCCGCCTTTTCAAACTTTCAAAGTTTTGATCCTTGAGGCGGATGGCATCAACCAAAGCTTAGCTCGTTTTTCTGGCGTCATTCACAAGTTGCTTATTCTCTTTAAACTTTGCCTTGTACCACTTGACCTCTCGTAATCTGTCGTCGTACTCGGTCATGACCTACATGACAAGATGATTGTCACTACCAAGAAAAAGAGGGGAGAAAGTAAAGAAATGACAGAGTAACACTTACATAAGAAGATAGCCTCATCATCTGGTCACGATCTGATTCATTCTCATCTAATAGCTCGCCAAGCTCGTCAACAGTGGATAGACGTCCTGCCAGGCAATTATTGACATACCTAAAACTACTTGGTTGCATGGCAACCTTCAAGTCATTCCAATGGATGTTGCCAACCTCTTCCTTGTACTTCCTCTTACAGCTGGAGCCAGGGTCACCTTTTTGGTCAGTGGACTCCATGGTTGGAGGAAAGATAGGATTGATGGAAGGAAGAGGAGGCAACAGTCGTCTCTCATCCCCTGCAACTATGGCAACAGCATACCCGATGCCCTCAGCTTCAGCCTTCTTTGAGGCAACAATCTTGAGGACCTCCTCTTGTGACTTAGGTTTAGGGGCTGGCCTCACCCGACGAGCTCCCTTGTGAAACAAAATGTCGTCTACGGGAACTAACATGGGTGCTTTCCCTTTCTTGGTGCTAGTCTCCCCTTTTTTGCCCACTTTCTCCACTGAACAAGAAAAATCAAAGTAAGGAATGCAACTTTGTAAAAGAAAGGAGGGGTGAAATGAAAGATATAACTTACTTGCTCGTCTCTGGCACTCCGACACTAAGGTCTAGAAACCGTACTTTCGAAATAAGGGTCGTATCTTGCCCAAGTGTCTATCCTCTTTGGGCACCCTCAACACCTTCTATACGTTAGCCAGCTCACATCCGGACAGCTTGAAGGTCCCTTGCATCACTGCACGAAGAAAAATGTTAGCAGCAAGAGAAAATCACAACAAATAGCAAATAATGCAAATAATGGATACATTACAACCTACAATCTAGAAGTGAGTAAGAACACGTCGCTCAAGCATAACACCCTTAGCACATTCCCAATCATTATAAAGAAAACACCAACGGTTTTTCCAAGTGTAGTACGCCTTTTTCTTACCAAAGAGAATACGCTCTCTCTCACTCCGACATGCACACTCGACATACCCAGTGAATGATTTCACCGGGCGCATCTTATAGCAGTAGCGCCACTGATGAAAGGAAGGCTCACCTAACCCACATTCCATCCAAATAATATAAAACTAGATCAAGGTATCCCAAAAACCAGGGTAGAGTTGCCCAGACGCATATCCAATGAAAGATAACATCTATTGCAACCATGGGTGCAAAGGCAACTTCACTCCTAAGGTCAATAATATCTGGGTATAGAACATAACATGACCTTTGGGCGGTTCAGATGACAACTCTTCATGATGCACCAAGTGCATTCCTACACTACGGGGGATACTACATGACTACCTTAGGGCCTCAAGCTGTTTTTCGCTATCTAACAAGTTGTTCTCTAAATGGTCCGCTGTGAACTCAGAGTGAAATATGGGTATTGCGTCAGAAACAACCCTCTCACCCACTGACATGAAGAAGGAGGAACCAATATTGGCTAAGGTTTGGCAATTGCGAAGATCACCCAACGTTTCTTTTGTACAAAACTCCAACAAAGGCCCTGAATACTCTAATATTACAAGCTCAAACCTAGAGCTAGAGCTAGGGGAACCCTCATCACTAGGACTTCCAGACTTTGACATCTACAGCAAACAGAAACAAACTCTATCACTACATGAAAGATCGAAACATAAGGAAGTTCCTAGGGCATGAAGAAAAGCTCAACTAGTTCATTATGTTCTCAACCAAGTACATGAACACTTAAACAATTCAACAAGAATGAAAGCATGCGATCTAGTGGAGAATACTACCAACCTGAAGATGGTGCAAAGCAATGCCGGAATCCCTCTCAACTATAAGAGCACTCTGTCTCCAAAAAGCACTACAAAATGAGCAAATAAAGACAATGAAAAGAGTGGAAACTTATAATTCTTATATAGTTCAACATGGCTAAAGAAATTCAAAATTCAAAATTCAAACCATGAGAAAACCCCACATGGAAAGTCTTCAAACTTCCACACAAGCTAGGGAGTTTTCAAATTTCAAACTTACAGGTCCCTCTCTCCAATTTATGGTGCCAACAAGAGCTTCATCAATGAAGTTCAACTACAATTCTCAAAAGCTTCACACACTCTTGATCAAGACAGTATGAAGCAAAACCAATTTATGGTGCTAACAAAAGCTTCATCAATGAAGAGCAACTACAATCCTTAAAAGCTTCACACACTTTGATCAAGACAATGTGAAGCAAAACCAATTTATGGTGCCAACAAGAGCCTCATCAATGGAGTTCAACTACAATTCTCAAAAGCTTCACACACTCTTAATCAAGACAATGTGAAACAAAACTAATTTATGGTGCCAACAAAAGCTTCATCAATAGAGAGTAACTACAATTCTCAAAAATTTCACACACTCTTGATCAAGACAGTGTGAAGCAAAACCAATTTATGGTGCCAACAAAAACTTCATCAATGGAGGGCAACTACAATTTTCAAAAGCTTCAACACAAAAGCTTTACCCGCAAAAGCTTCCCCACAAAAGCTTCAACAAATGGAGGGCAACTACAAATGCCAAAAGCTTCACACATTCTTGATCAAGATAGTGTGAAGCAAAATCAATTCATGGTACCCAACAAAGCTTCACTACAAAGCTTCACCTACAAATCTTCAACCTTCAAAGCTTCACCTACAAAAGCTTCAACACAAAAGCTTTACCTACAAAAGCTTTAACACAAAAGTTTCACCTACAAAAGCTTCATCTACAAAGTTTCAACACAAAAGTTTCACCTACAAAGCTTCACCACAAAGCTTCACCTGCAAAAGTTTCAACACAAAAGCTTCACCTACAAAAACTTCAACACAAAAGTTTCACCTACAAAAGCTTCACCTACAAAGTTTCAACACAAAAGCTTCACCTACAAAGCTTCACCACAAAGCTTCACCAACAAAAGCTTTAACAAATGGAGGACAACTATAAATGCCAAAAGCTTCACACACTCTTGATCAAGATAGTGTGAAGCAAAATCAATTCATGGTACCCAACAATGCCTCAACCTCAAAGCTTCACCTATAAAGCTTTAACGTCAAAGCTTCACCTATAAAGCTTCAACATCAAAGCTTCACCTACAAAGCTTCAACATCAAAGCTTCACACTACAAAGCTTCACCTATAATGTTTTAAAAATATATATATATATTTTTTTTTCAAAAATTAAAAAAAAAAATTTGAAAATTTGAAAATTAAAAAAAAATAAAAAAATAAGCCTAGGCCTCCCATTCTTTGAGTCTAACAACTTTCATAATAAGTATATATGAAGGAGGAGTTTCGGGCTACCACTTAGAAAGGAAAATGGTGAAGTTTTGTTACTTTGGAAACTTGGCTACTAGCAAGACACCTCCTTCGTCAACTCCCTCGACCCGAGACTTGGGGGACGCCTACCATATGCTATTGCACCTTGATACTCGGAAGTCTCACGACCACTCAATGACTTGGATTTTTCAAGTCTCTAATCGAGAAATTTTCCTTACTCGGGAAATTAAGGGAGCACTACTTCAACCTACAGGATCCACCCACGAAGTTTCAACATGCAAACTTCAACAAAAAATAAAATTCAAAGTACTCAGTGAAGTATGCCTTAGTGTATTTAACACAATACGCTAAAATGAAACAAAACTTATTTATTGATATCACTGATAAGTTACAAATATGTACATATACATGAATCAAAGTAAACAAACAAGATGGAGCCTTCACAAAGGTTGCTTAGGAGAAGTCTCAGCAATCGGCAGAACCCCAGAAAGAGGAGGCACCGGAGGGTGATAATTCAGAGCCTCGGTACTGGGCAGAACCCCAGAAGGAGGAGGCACCAGAGGTTGATTATTTGGAGCTTCATTACGCGGTACAACCCCAGAAGATGAAGGCAATAAATGCCTTTGGAACAAACCCACAAACCTTTGATGAGCAAGTAAAATCTGACCATTAGATTCTTGCAGCTGGTCAAGCTTTCTCTTCATGTTTGAGCATAATCATGTGCGAGCATGTGCAACTATTTATTCTCATGTTTGAGCCCTCTGATATCCTGTTTGAGACTTATCACTTCAGCCGCCAATGATTCAACTTGGCAGGTTCGAGCAAATAGGCGTTAGACCATATTAGACACAGAACTTGCACACTAAACACTAAGAGCCAGAGAATCCTTAACAGCCAACTCATCAGACCATTTGTAAAGTAGTCTGTTATCTCTGGGAGTGAGAAGGTTCCTGGCCACCACCATAGCAGTCATATCATTCTTCATCACAGAGTCCCCAATGGTAAAAGGACCAGTAGAGGATAAGAAGGATGGGCGCCATATGTTGTCTTGAGGAGACATGGCTGTCTCTTCACCAAAGTTCAAGTCAAAACGATGGTCGAATGGGCCAAACATTTTTAGAAATGATGAAGCAAAAATGAGTCCAATAAATCTCTGAAGTACAAAAATAAAGGGAAAATTCCTACAAGCAATAACTCTATGAACATACTTCTTGCACATAATTGGTGCCACTATAAAAGAAAGGGCAACAGGGCTGCTTGTTCAAAAATCGAAGAGACACCACTCTCCGGATTTTGTGAAGCGGATTTTCCTGAGTAAAATCTGTTGACAATCTTCACACACAACATCAGCTCCTCGGGTACCACAGATAACTTTGCCAAAAATCTCTGACAAATTTTAGACACATAAAATTTGAAGGTCCAGCTACCCTACTATTACCCACAAGGGTAAAGGAACAACACCACTGCTTGATAACTGGAAAGTTCTTATATGTGTCAACCTTCGTGCTTTGTGGCAAGGCATATTGTCAAAAATGCCCAACCTTTACTCATATTCTAGAAAACACTCCCAACAAGATTGCTTGCTCAAAAATCGAAGAGACACCACTCTCTGAATCTCGAGAGCCAGATCCCCCAACATGATTACTTGCTCAAAAATCGAAGAGGCACCACTCTCAGAATCTCGAGAGCCAGACCCCCAACAAGATTATTTGCTCAAAAATAAAAAAGGCACCGCTATCCAAATCTCAAGAGCCAGACTCCTAACATGATTGCTTTTTCAAAAATCGAAGAGGCACTACTCTTCAAATCTCGAAAGTTAGACTCCCAATAGGATTGCTTGTTCAAAAATCGAAGAGGCAACGCTCTCCGAATTTCGAGAGCTAAATCTTTAACATCTTATTGCTCGAAAACCGAAAAGGCACCACTCTTCGAGCTTTGAGAGCCAGATTTCCTTTGATAAAGCTTGTCTGCAATTTTCACACGCAACATCAGCTCTCCGGACACTACAGACCACTTTTTCAAAGTGCTCTGACAAAGTTAAAACACGTGAAGCTTGCAACTCTCACTACATTGCTATGACCAAGAAGGGTAAAGGAATAGTATTACTACTTGTTGTTGGGGAAACTCATATATATGTCGATCTCCATCCTCCATAGCCAGGCAGACCCGCAAATAAAAAAAAATGCTCAACTTTTCTTCACAATCGAGAGGGCACTCTCAGCAGAGTCTCTCGAAATACTCATCTTCTTTTCCCCCCGATAATACCTCTGCAAACAAGCCACAACAGAGCAAGAGTATCTCATATAATCATGGTTAAAAGCAAGAGTATCTCATATCATACTTTTTCCCTGTCTTTTCCTTTGCCCTTACTTTTACTTGCAGAACAAGGAGAAAGAACGCAATCAGTCGAAACCTGAAATCAAACTTCCGATCTGGAACTGATTACCTGGAATTTTTGCATGGTTGCTCACCTAGCATTGCTTTCGAGTACTCATTCTCAACTGTTGTCAAGGTCACGAATCCTTTCGGCAAATACTTCAAAACAGTTAATGCGATATTGGCTCTTTACATTGAAGCTGCCAAACATGGATGAGTCGCTGAGAAGTAGTGCTCTGAAGGACCATTCAAATGCAAATGTTGCGCACCAGTTCTACGATGCAAAAGATTGAAGTAAAAGGTTCAACGATGAGATGGAATAGATCATTATAGCACGACACCCTCCCTGCAGAACCGCATAATTCAGACGGAGGGGTCTAAGTCAAATCCAAGCTCGGCATCGCTACCCTATCCGAAGAGATCAATAAACTTTAAAAACCTTTCGCTAGCAACGTCGCCAAAGAGCAAAGCCTTGCCATACCATATCCACTACTTTGTCAACAACAAAAGTATCCCATATGATCATGGTCGAACGAACTCTTGATTTTATGGACTTGTTTTGACCCTCAAATTCTTGAGTTGGCCTTATACTCTGGAGGAAACTAGAAAACCCTCCAACCCAATTCAAGAATAAGCATGTGGAAAGTTACTTCTTTATAAGAAAAAATATCTCATATCATCTATTCTCCTTTTTCTTCTCTTTATCCTTATTGCTGCCATCAAGATAGGGAGAATGAGAACAATCAGCCGGAGCTCGAAATCAAACTTTTGATCTGGGACTAATTGCTTGGAACTCTGATTGCTTACCTTGTCTGTCACCTCTTTTGGCAGATCTCATTGCTCAGAGATTTGGGGGACTCCTACTATAGGGTTTGTATAACGCTTGACCAAGTCTGAAACTACAAGTAAGCTTCAAGTGAAATTGATACATTACCTTGTGCATCTCCATCGGTTAAAGATACAACCCTTGAATGGAGGAAAAGTACTTCTAGAAAAGATGCCACATCTATCTATGAGACAGATAAGGCAAGTGAAAACGATACCACACTTCGATACTTAGAAGTTTCGTGATTACTCAACGGCTTGGATCTTGCAAGTCCCCAACTTAGGAGCTTCCCTCACTCGGGAACTTAGGGGAGCACTGTTTGTACCATACTTGACCAATCCCGAAAACTACTGAACACTGATCAACGTTATACCGTCAAGGATCCACAAGAGTTTCTCTCCAACCAGGAGGCCAATCACAACGTGACACGTGTCGACATCAGTGGCCAATCATAGCGTGACATGTGTCAATATCAAGGGCAAATCATAGCACGATACGTGTCAAAGTCAGAACAAAGCTAGAAACTCTCTTCTATAAAAAGAGATCATACTCTCACAATATTACATAATGTCATTTGTACTAAATCATTCACTAGTACTCACAAAATGAGAGCTTGAACCTATGTACTTGTGTAAACCCTTCACAATTAATGAGAACTCCTCTACTCCGTGGACGTAGCCAATCTGGGTGAACCACGTACATCTTATGTTTGCTTCCCGGTCTCAATACATTTACATACTTATCCATACTAGTGACCAGAGCAATCTAGCGAAGGTCACAAACTTGACACTTTCTGTTGTACCAAAGTCCTCGTTGATTTTGTGCATTAACATATATTATAATATAAAACAAACCCATAATAATAATAATAATAATAATAATAATAATAATAATAATAATAATAATCATAATAATAATAATAATAATTGTTTATACCATATTTAGGGCATCGTATTTAGATCTCGTACAAATACTCGGGGGACTTAAATGTAATTATGTGATAAAGGAAGGGGCAAATATGTAATAAGTAATGAGTCCTTATTCTATAAAAGGACCCCTCACCCTCACAACTAAGGGAGGCCAATTTCCTAGGCCCTCTCACCCTCTCTCCAAGCTCTCATTCTCAGAGCTCTCTCCCTCAGGTAAATACATAATCAGTGTGGACGTAACCCAAACATTGGGGTGAACCAGAATACATCTTATGTTATTTACATTCTTGCAGATTCATGGTCGGATTTACGTTGTTCCAAGACCTCCGGTTTTGTGCATCAACATTTGGCGCCATCTGTGGGAATTGATACGAAAAGTTGTGTCGGCTCTTTTTCATTTTTTTCACCTCCGTTGTGAATCTGTAAAAACCTCTATCGTCCAACTTTCTCCCGGCAGGCTGTTGCAATGCATGTGTGATGTTAGCAACCCCACCTCCTCATGCACTCATTCTCCCTTTTCTCTCTCTAGAAAAAGCTTAGTGGTGCAGAGGATAAGAAGCCAGCAAAGCAGAAAAGCGAAAGGGTTCGTATTGAATGAGTCTTTTTGTGAGAAAGGCACAAAACTACTGCTATGGAGGTGGAGGAGATTCAAGCCAACAACAAGTTCCCAAGAATCGGAAATGGCAGCAGTAGAGATCATAAACCATCACCCGAAGACCAAGATAATCAAGACCCATCATGCCCAGACCTCAAGAAGGTCGCCGCCGCCACCGCCACAGCTAATGCGGGAAACCGTTTCCATGGGTTGCACCACTCCCCGCATCATCTGCGTTTCCAGAGCATCCGGCATCAAAGATCGGCATAGCAAGGTGTGGACTTCAAAAAGGTTGAGAGACCGGAGGGTCCACTTGTCTGTAACCACCGCTATTCAGTTCTATGATCTCCAAGATCGATTGGGTTATGACCAACCCAGCAAAGCACTTGAGTGGCTGATCAAAGCTGCTGCCGCTGCCATCGCTGAGCTCCCTTATCTGAACAATTCTTTGGCCCACACATGGACTGAATTTCAAGTCTCCAGCCAAAAGACTCTCTTGACTGAAGACTTGGGGGACTACTGTTTATACCATATTTAGGGCCTGGTATTTAGATCTCGTACAAATAATCGGGGGACTTAATGTAATTATGTGATAAAGGAATAGGCAAATATGTAATAAGTGAGGAGTCCTTATTCTATAAAAGGACCCCTCACCCTCACAATTAAAGGAGGCCAATTTCCTAGGCCCTCTCACCCCCTCTCCAAGCTCTCACTCTTAGAGCTCTCTCTCCCTCAGATAAATACATAATCAGTGTGGACGTAGCCCAAACCTTGGGGTGAACCACGATACATCTTGTGTTATTTACATTCTTGCAGATTCACGGTCGAATTTACGTTGTTCCAAGACCTCCGGTTTTGTGCATCAACAACAATAATAATAATAACAAAAAATAAACAATAATAATAGTGAACAAATACATTACTATAGTTGGCCCAATACAATACTTATCTCACTTCCATACTTTTTTAGTGTAGATACTATAATTTGTTCAACCAAAAAAAAAAAAATGGGTTCCAACATAAACCCACCCCAACCTGCTCTAACTCTTAGCCAAATATGAGTTTTAACTCAAAACTTATTTTTGGGACAAATTTAGGCCAAATTTTCCTATGGATTAGTGGGCTCACCATCATGTAAGATCTTATATGATCAAATCCAACAGTAAAAAATTAAAAATCTAACGATCCAAAAGAAAATCCAATGGCTAAAATAATTATAAAAAAATCGTTTGTGCGTTTCATATTCTTTTATAGTATTCCACAAGTTTCATGATGTCGGTTTGATCCTAAAAACTACCAAACCTACGTGGCACACAGGCCAAGTAATTAATAAGCTAACTACATCATTCGGTTATGTACGGGGCGTGCCAACTCGATGGCCGAGCTCGGGCGGGGAGTAAAATGTGTTGATGTTGCGTTGAGCGCGTTACTAACTTCTTGATCTTGTGACTGCGATTGAGGAAGGAACACGTCTCAACCTTCAGTTTCTAGAGCTTGAAGACAAGGCTGTTAATCTTGCGAAGTTCACAAATCGTCGACACCGGGTTCGGTCACAGTGATTATATTCGTAATAGTATAAGCATGTCGAACCGGTATCAGACTATATGGACACAAATACTCGAAAGAGATGTATGTCGTGATGTTAAATGTGGTTCGACCGTCAGAATGCCGAACTCTAAAACTAACTTGTGAATATCCAATCATAAAACAACTCGGCATTCAACGTGCCGAGGCTAGTAACCTGTAACACCTCACTTCGTCGAGAAGGCTGATGAGATGACCTCTGTCAATAAAGACTCGAAAACCCTTCTTGACTAAGACTTAGATAAATAACTAGTCGGTATCGGAACAATGTTGTTTATCCAAACTGAAGGTGTTCCTTGATCAGTTGATTTTACGGCTCCAGTGCTGTTTATCCAAACTGAAGATGTCGGTTGCCTTCACAATGTTGTTTATCCAAACTGAAGATGTGTTGGCGGAAAAAGAAAATAAAAATCTCAAGGTGTTTGAGAGGTTTGTGCATGGCAATTTGTGTGTTGAATTGGAGGGGCCTTTGAATGTTCATCCCCTCTTCTATTTATAGTAGCAAACCTCTCCCTGGTCGAGCTAGACTTATACTTGGACTAAAACTCCTCATCCTAATCTGATTAGTTTTTGGCCAATCCTAAATCCAATAGGACTTTGAACCAAGCTCTCAAACAAACTAGATTCATTTCCTAAACCTCAGCATCCTTAGCCTTGAAACTCCCTGTTGCACTAGGTCTCGACTACCTCATCGTTATCCAAACCAACCCTCCTTGCAGTAGGCCTCGACAAACCCATACCGGACAGCCCATAACAAGATAAGACCAAAGCTACTGGGACGAGAACATTTCTAAACTGGGCCCAAAATAACATTTTGGACCCAAAGTAATTTTTCAAATTAATTGGAATCTAAATATTTTTAGGTTGAAATGTTCATAAAATTAAATTATGATTAGTTTACATTTTTTTTAAAGTTACTATAAAAAAAAACCATCATAAAATTATTCTTTAATAATCTCAGACTAAAATTTTAACCACGAAGATTTGGACTAGAAAAACTATTTATTGATTAAAAACCTACATTTTATAGGTTAAAACTTTTTAGGTTTTAACCCAAATGTTGGAGATGGTACAGTCGGTGAAATTAAACTCTTTGTATTTTATTATGAATAATATCTGGATAATCACCCGTGAGTTCTCACCTTTTAATTTTGTCCAATAATGTTTTAACACACATTTTATTTAAAAAATAATAGACATATTATTTAATTTTTTTAACTTTAAAAATAAAAAAAATGGATGTATTAGTTTATAAGAGCAAATCAGAGAGTAAGTAAATGGGGTGCCACAAGTACTACCCTCTTTGTTAATTACAAATGTACACTTTTTATCATTTTGGAACATTTTTTTGTTGGCATTTTTTGGGTCAAAATGTCTTTTTCTTTATAATTTTGGCAAAATTTTTTGTTGGCATTTAGTTTGGACACCTGAAATATATAAAAAAGATCGGGAGGAAAAAATTGTTGGACCTGTCTGCAATCTAAAACCCTAAGGCCATCTCCAACCGAAGGGTCCAGAGGGCCGAAAATAGCCCTAAAACCGTCTCCAACCGAGGGCTAGGCCAGAGGGCTCTGGAATCTGGGAGGGCCCCACGGGATCGGAGAGTGCTGGAGGGCTGGCTGCTTGCGGCCAGCCAGCCAGCCCCGGGCTGGCTATTTTTTTTTTTAATGATTTCCTATTGCTGTCGGTTAAAACCGACAGCATTAAAGACCTTTTTTTTTGTTTTAATAGTTCTGCTATTAGTGTCGACACTAATAGTTTGAAATGTTTTTTAATATAACAGCTAGCTGAGTCAGCTAGCCGTTGGTTGTTTTTTTTTTTTTTTTTTTAATTTATTTTAAACATTACTAGCCGTTGGTTTTTTTTTTATTTTTTTTTTATTTATTTTAAACATTACTAGCCGTTGGTTTTTTTTTTTAATTTATTTTAAACATTACTAGCCGTTGGTTTTTTTTTTTAATTTATTTTAAACATTTTTTTCTTCTATAAATATAGTGAAGTTCTTTCAATTCTTCACTTCATTTGCAATATTTCCTTCTTCAATATTTTTCAATATTTCCTTCAATATATTTCTCAATATTTCCTTCAATATTTCCTTCAATATATTTTCTAATATTTCCTTCATCTATAATATTTGTTTCAATTTTCCAATATTTCCTTCAATAAATTTTCCAATATTTCCTTCATCTATAATATTTTCTTCTATAACATTTGCAATATTTCCTTCAATATTTCCTTCATTTTTTTTTCAAAAAAAATGGCCTCATCTGCAATGAAAGGTAGGGCTTGGACCCGAAAAGAAGATGAAGCTCTTTGCAAGGCTTATAGATGGATCTCAGAAGATAGTGTGAGGGGGATTTCTCAAACAAGTGAAGGTGTTTGGACTCGTGTGTCCAAAAAATACTTAGAGTTCTACGAAGGCACCATTCCACCGAATACCCGAAACCACGAAAGTTGTTCTTCAAGATGGAAGAAACATCTTCATCCAAGTTTGAATAAATGGCATCAAGCACTATTAGCAGCAGCACGTAGACATGAAAGCGGCGCCAATTACTATGACGAAGTTAGTGTTTTTACAGTTTATTTTAAATGTTTAAATGTTTAATTATATTACATTAATTTCGTGAATTAATTTCCTAAAATTTTTTTAATTATATTTTCTAGGTACGCCAAGCGGAGGAATTGTATATGGATGCCAGCTCAAAACCCTTTCAGTTTCACGGTTGTTGGGAAATTTGTAAAGGGTGGGTGTTATTTGAAGATCCACCTCAACATAGAGTGGATCCTTTGGAAGCTGCATCCCCATCTATAGATATGAATGAAGATGGATCTCCTACCATTCAACAAACAAGGGTAGAAAATCCGACTCCGTCCGAAATTTCTTTACCTAGGGCTATGGGACGAAACAAGGTCCGAAGGTTGAGGGAAAAGGGCAAGGCAAATGCTGATTACGCCGCTCAACATGAAGTGACGACCTCATTTCGATTACTGGCGGAGCAAAATGCCCGTGAGGCGGAAGAAAGGAAGTGTAGACATGAAGAGCGAGCCAAACAAATACAAGAAGAGATGGATGATAAGAATATGGAAAGGAACACTTCGGATTACACTCCAATGAGTAAGGCCTATTTTGATAGGAAAAAAAAAGAAATTATGGCTCGGCGGCAATTGTTTACCTCTGACTATACTCCTACAATGGCGGATGATGAAGATGATATTGATTATGGATATTAAATTTAAGTCGTTGTAATTTTTAAATTTAAGTTAATGTTGTTTTTAAATTTAATTTGTAGTGTTTAAATATAAGTTGTTGTTTTTAAATTTAAGTTGTTGTAGTTTTTAAATTTAAATAATAAATTATGTTTGGTCCTATGGTCCTTTGGCCCTCGGTTGGAGACGGTTTTTTGTGACAGGGCTAAAACGAGCCCTTTGGCCCCCTGGCCCTCGGTTGGAGACGAAGGCAAATATGATCCTGTATTGTTTATTAAAATATTAATATTTTGAGGAATCTTAGAGAGCTAAAGGGCTCAAACGAGCCCTCTGGCCAGCCCTCGGTTGAAGATGGCCTAATTGCCCTCTCTCTTGCTCAACCTCAAAAACTCTAGTTTTTCCCACACTCGTGCCTTGCAAGGCTTGCAGTCTGGCATCGCCCTCAATCCATGGCAACCAGTAAGTCTTTTTCTTCTTCTTCTTCGTTCTCCGATTATTGTTCTCGTATTTGTTTCCAATAAAATTAAATTGAAAAATTAATTGGGAATTTGCAGGATTGCAATTCGAGAACTCGTGCGAGGTTGGGGTGTTTTCGAAGCTGACGAATGCGTACTGTTTGGTCTCCATCGGAGGCTCTGAGAACTTCTACAGCACCTTTGAGGCGGAGTTGGCTGATGTCATCCCCGTCGTGAAAACCTCCATCGGCGGCACTCGCATCATAGGCCGCCTCTGTGCTGGTATTCTTTTCAATTCTATATATTTTATTTGTCTTTCTTTTTGGTATAAATCAAGAATTAAGAAATTTCTAGATTGTTTATATGAATTTTGAAAATTTATTGAAATTTCGATTTCAGGAAACAAAAACGGGCTTCTTTTGCCTCACACTACCACCGACCAAGGTACTTTTTGTTTTTTCGTTTCCTTTTCGTTTTTGGGTATTTTATGTTTGATGTTATCGTGTTTTGGTTTTCCGACATATTGGGCTTCTGTTTTTATTGAAATTGAAGAACTCCAGCACTTGAGGAACAGCTTACCTGATAATGTTGTTGTTCAGCGTATCGAAGAGAGGCTATCGGCTCTTGGTAACTGTATCGCGTGCAATGATCATGTTGCTCTTACACACACTGATCTTGACAGGGTATTCTTTTTATACTTTATTCGAAATTGTTATGTTGATTTTTATCATGTGCAGTCTTTGTTTTCCCTTGAAATAAAGCACAATTGTGTTGGTGAATTCAATGCAAGTAACCCATAAAGCTCCTCTTCACAAATAGATTCCAACCTCTTCGGAATCTTAGGAAACGAGGAAGGCATTGTACATCTATCAAAAGTATTCACAGGGGTTACTGCAGAGCATGTTCAAACCATTTTAAAGGAAAAATATAACTCAATATCGACCATATGCAACTGTGGATAGTCACATTATTATTCATAACATGACTATTCAGTGTTCGCCAAACAGTTTTAATTTACTTTGGAATGATAAGTATGTAACTTTGTTCAGAACTTAAAGAGGAATTGAATGGTTCGATTGAGTCACTTGTTATGAATAGCATGACATTTCACCAAACGGTTTGATTTTACTTCAGAATGAGATATATGTAAACTTTGCTCAGAAATTAAAGAGGATTCGAATGGTTGAAAAGACTTTGGTTCCTCCACCAAAGTCATTTTAACATACCAAATCCTGAGGCTTCAGAAGCTTTTTGCATATTGACTGTTGAACAATTCGTTGAAAATGTTTTGAGGTCAAGTTCTCAGGTTTTAATGTGGTTGTATGTTTTGACCGAGTTCATACGCATATATCGCAAGCTGTGTTTCTTGTGCTTCTTGCAAGCAGACTTTAGCTCTTATATGAACTTAGACTACTCTTTTTCATTTAGCTGATGACATTAAACTTTGAATCCATTCATTTTGTTCATTTCGTTGTATTTGCTATTTTGCATAGGAAACTGAGGAGATGATTGCAGATGTTCTTGGAGTGGAAGTTTTTAGGCAGACTATTGCTGGTAATATTCTTGTGGGCAGCTACTGTTCCTTCACCAACAGAGGTGGCTTGGTAAGAATATGTCTTCTTGGGCTGGGCTGGTGTTTTTGAGACGTATTTTGTGGAAGATTTTTATTTTCATTATTTCATATTTCTTGTCCCTTTGGTCCCACTCTAATTTGTGAAAAAAAAAAAATTGTGTAGGTTCATCCCCATACATCTGTTGAAGACTTGGATGAACTGTCGACGCTCCTTCAGGTCCCTCTTGTTGCTGGAACAGTAAACCGTGGTAGTGAAGTGATAGCTGCAGGCATGACAGTGAACGACTGGACAGCATTCTGCGGGTTAGACACCACTGCCACAGAACTCTCGGTTATTGAAAGCGTTTTCAAGTTGAGGGAAGCTCAACCTAGTGCTATTGTGGATGAAATGAGGAAATCTTTGATTGACAGCTATGTCTAAATCTTGTGCGTAAAACTCATTGATATTTCCTGTTTTCTTTCTGGTCAATGTTTTTAAATAGTATTAATGAGTTGTGTACGTTTGAAAATCTTAAATCATAAGAACTCTGATTTTGCAAAGTTGTATAGTTAAGTTGCGCAATCTGGTGTTGGAATTTTATTGAAACTGGGCGATTTTGTTTTTGTTTTTCTTTGTTTGGAAGTGGGATTAGGAGTTGGGATTGGTGATCGCCGACTCAGTTGTTGCCGTATCTTCATTTGGCAATGTCTATTTCTGGACACTAGTCAACTTTCTGTCCTGTCGATGTTAATGAGTTACTTTGGAGAACATAGTTTTCAACTAATGTTTAGAAATAATCATTTTGTTTATGACAAATGTGTTGTCGTTTTATGCTTCTCCATATCCTCCTTTTCAAAACATGTCTATGTTCCCCGCTGCCAGGCTGCCAGAATTGGTTTCTGGTTTGCTTGAACGCTCCGGGATGGTTTGTGATTGTAAGGTGGTTTGAAACCTGATTTAGAGTTGCATTTGTTGATCAGGGCTAGTTTTGTTTCCAGGTTGATTGTGATCCGTTGGATTATATGTGCCATTATGTGTTTGCTTTCCAGCGGTTGATAACTTGATCTAGAGGAAGAAAGCATACTAGTACTGTTCTGCAACGTGTACCAGCATCCTTGTAGATTCTGGGCTGGAGGTTTTAGTGGGCACTAATGTTAGTGGTCTTCTTTTGTGGTTACTTCTGTCCTGAACAATCAGGAATGCGTTAACACTAATATTGAGTATTTCACAACTAGCAATCTATGAGATTAAATATCAAAGCTTGATATGAAATGTTATGGTAAATGGTTTAATAAAAAAGATAATGTCGAGTGCTCGAATTGGTTTGATTTGCCAGTCAAATGGTTGAAATTGTTGTTTGCCCAATCCTATCAGCTATCTCCTTAATCTTGTCTCAATTCTCACGTAAAATGGGATATGTATGAGACGGATTCATGGCATCCCTTTTTTTTACACAACTTGACACATATTTTTGTAGGGCTCACCTTGTAATGTATATGATCTGATCCATCTTTCTTATAGGTCTTCTCTCAAACATCACGTGTTAAAAATCACCAAAATATGAAATCAAATGATCGATGGATTAAGGGTTTAGGATTTCTTTGTAGAATCGTGGTCGTTCATTTTCTTCACTACAAATAAATGTCTTAATACTTTTAGATTTGTCTAATTTTTTGTAAAGATGGTCTATGAACGATGTTTTAAAAGATAAATGGTTCGGATTGTTAAAATACATTATGGAGTGAATCTCACAAAAACGTGTGTCAAAAATGAAAAAACAAAAAAAGATCCTTGAATTGCAATATAGATTGAACTTTACTTTGGAGCCACGGTGAAGTTAAAGGATGTTTTACCAAAACATGGACTTTAGACCCTTGCCAAGAAAAGGAGAAAATACAAATATTGACTTCGACAATTTTGTATAAACAAATGTCTCAGAACGAAAAATGTAACAAATCTGGGAAAAATAGAATTAAAAACATTAAAGGCCAAATTATTGTTTTTCCTCCATCGGAGTCCACATTCAAATCTGAAGGGAACATCTAAATCCTGAATCTTCCCTGTAATTGAATAACAAAAGATCATCTGCAACCTCAAACGTTCTTCTTCTCCCTTACAAGCAGAGTGAGTGCGCACACACAGCAATTCCAGAGAGTTTCGGGTGAGCTTTTTGTCTCCGGATCAGGCACTTTTTGCTTCGATTCAGTTGTAAATTCATTCGCAAATCGCAAATCCATCTGATTCTCGTTGAAAGCTGCATACTTTATGAATGTTAGCTTGTATACAGAAGTTGGGTTGATCTCCGTTTTTCATATTGTTCTGTATTTGTATCATAGATTTCTTGATCAGCATTGATTTTTTGCCGTAAATTTTCATCTGGGTATGAATAGTTCCATTCAATTTATTCCGCGGAAGCTGGATTTGCTGTACTATAATGAGCAATTATCCGTTTCGGCCCGGCAGTCCCAAGTCCTTTGTAGCCTACCCGAGTGGTGAGTTTGATTTAGAATCTGGAACATTTAGAAAACCCCGAAAGCATAGGAGTTCATCATCGCATCCCATCAAAATGATTAGGTCTATCGGAAACCGAATTCAGTATTACTGCAAGCTGCATCCCCTTTTAGTTTTCGTCATCTCCTTGTCAGTTGGGGTCTCAATTCTCATACTTTTGTCTCTGTATGAGAGAGGGTACCAAATGACGAATAACTACCAAAACTATGACGTGAGTTCGTCTAGTTATCCGTTACCGAATCTCCAGAATCTAGTCATGGTTGCCGGGCATTCAGTTTATACTAGTAGTAGCTGTGGAAAAGTTGATAAGGAGGATTCTTGGTTTTTGGAGTCTTACCCGAAGAATCCAGGTCAGGCTGCTACTTTCGTGGCTCATATACAAGAGGGAATTGGAGTCGCAGCCAAAGACAATAGAGCTCTCCTGCTGTTTAGTGGTGGAGAGACTCGAAGAGAGGCCGGTCCTCGCAGTGAAGCACAGAGTTACTGGGCAGTTGCTGAATCAAAAGGATGGTTTGGTGAGTTCCTGTTATTTCTCTTGCATTAGACATGTTTTGGCATGCCTTCTTTTACATGTGATTCATTTTTAAGCCAAGACTATTGACTGGTGATTGTATGAAGAACGATATATAGGATGCTTTTTAGTTCCCATGTACTTGATTTTTTATAATCTTTTATCTTACGCTATTATCTGCAGTTGCATTGAATTTATAGTATTTGTGTAAATAGGTTCTTCGGTAGAAAAGAAAGGATTAAATGCTTTTGTCTTCCCTTAGGAGAAGAGGTCTTGCAGAAAAGAAAGCAGATTATTAAATCTTGCTGGTGGCATTTTCTGTTACTTTTATTTTTGAAGTGCCCAAGAAGGTTGGCAGCTTTGTTTGTTGCAATAGACACAAAAGAATTAATTGTCAAATTCATAAGTTTACTGCTGATAGATATAAATATATAGACATGAATTTCCTGAAGCATGGTGATTTGTGACCAGTTGCCATGTTGACCATAGAAATCACTTTCACTTAAAACCCTTGGCAAACTTGAATGTCTTTCAAAGATTGTTTTTCATAATTGAGTAAGCTAATAACTGCACATGGAATTTCTATTTGTTGACAAGGCTGTTAACAAGATAAACCGAATTACACAAGTTGTGAAATGATTTGAAGTTTTGAGTCATATCTTTGCTAGTGACAGTTATCATCCAGGGAAGAGATATACAATATATGCAAGTTGTGTACACTTCGTGTTTTACCTTTGTCTTCGATTCCACTTGTCATCTTCATTTTGGATTTTGGATGAATACCATATTGTCATTTGAAAAAGCTAAAAATAGCAGTGCATAAGTTTGAAATTTTGTGGGTATGTTTAAATAACTACATAGTATATCATTTGACAGTGGGAGTACTGAAATTTCAGTAGGACCGGAAATATCATGCATATTCCAGTTGCACAAGGGGTAACTTTATTGAAAGTATTAGTCCTTTAGTCTAAATGTTAGTCAATTTTCACTTTGGTCCACTGTTGTTCCTTTCCGCTATCCTCGTTTCTTGAATTTACTATAACAAAAAATGGTAATTCTGCAAGTCTCATCCATTTCATCATTCTGTGTTCAATGGAATTAGTTTTCCTGTTTTAGTTGCATAAAAATAAGGAAGCAGGCAATACCCCTGTTTTTTGGCAGATCATATACCATTGTGGAGTTATTCGGTGTATGCAAATATTCTTTTCTTCAATCTCGTTCCCTCTTTTATTTTGTTTCTTTCTCTCTGTTATATTTCTCTTTCTCTTAGTATCTTTTATGCGTGAACTACTTAAAGTCGTTTCGTTCTATGCTGAGCTGATATTGTTTATGCTACCAATTAAATGTTTCTTCATGTTATATGCTTTTTACATTGTTTCTGGTCTGCTACATATTGTAATGTTTTATTCTTCCTTTTGCCTTTCCTCTTCTCCTGTCACTTCATTGTCCAAATCTTAGTTGCTTCTGTAGAGGAGAATAAAGCATGATTGTACAACATTAATTTATAGCCATGTTGGCCTGGACCATCTTTTACTGATCTTTAACTCATGTAAAATGTATGCCATGATGGTTTGTTTAGGCCAAGAAGATTTGAGGTCGAGGACACTCACAGAAGAGCATGCAAGGGACAGTTTTGAGAATCTTCTCTTCAGTGTGTGCCGATTCCGAGAACTTACTGGCACATATCCTCAAAATATAACTGTAAGCCCATTTTGCCCAGTCTGGTTTGCCTACTTTGAAGCTAAAATAAAAGTATGGTGCGCCTGTGTCTTGACATGGGAATAAAATATCATAGAGAAACAGTTAAGCACCCATTAGCATAAAGAGCGACAATGTAGGCTGAGCGCACATATGTACGCATATATATGTGCTTATGAATAATATAAAATTTAACTGCTCACTACAAGAAGTCAATATATGCATCATCCAATAGAAAAATTGAAAAGACATCTCTCTCTCTCTCTGTCTGAATAGACAATACTTATGGTATGTGCTGCCGAGAAGAATAAAATTGTGATTGCTCATTCATACTTTTTTCTCTTAGCTTTGAAACACAATATATCATTTCTATACGAGTTACTTTAAACATCACACAAAGGCCGCTCTGCATGATGAGTATTCCACTAAGCATGTTAAGCACTTTTTTGGCTTTTCTTAAGCTTCGTAATTTCTTTATGATTTGATTGAGTTTGTTGGGTTTACCACTATTCCCGAAAGCTCAATCTGTTAGGACAATTATTTTATAGTCTAGCAGTCCACTTTCTCACTTTGGCCTCATTACACCACTAGAATCCAACATGTAGAATTCATGTTCATATTGGGGGTTGCAATTGCAAGGATTCAAATTCAAGATTCCTGCTGTGATACCGTAATAAAGTTTGCTAGTTTACCATTGTTTGAAAAGCTTAAGCTGTTAGGATTCGAACCAACAATTACTTTATAACCTAACATACTGTATGCAAACCAGGTCGTAAGTTATGATTTCAAGGAGCAGAGATTTGTGCATCTACACCGCGCTGCAATTGGCTTTCCTGAGTCAAGGTTCTTCTATGTGGGTACCCCAGCAATTTCCACTGCAAAAGTAGCAGCCCAGAAAGGAGAAGCAATTGTGCGAGCTCAATTCCAAGAAGATCCATATGGATGTCGAGGTTCACTTTACCGTAAAAAACTAGGGCGTGATCCATTTCACAGGTCTATTCCCTATCCAAATGGGTGTCCTGAAATTGAAGGTCTTTTCAGATATTGTGGGTCAGCTCCTTATCCAGGGTCCCTTCCTTGGCCTAAAGAGCTAAATTAATCTAAATATTCCACTGGGAGTTCCAATCTCACACAAATTGTTTCCTTTTTCCTTTGTAAACAACATTTTTTTGAATCAATATTAAGGTATATGAAAAGATTAATATTTGTTCAGTGGTCTAGTGAAACATATTTTGGGGCACTATCAAATTTAACAGTCTGCTGGTCCCCGGGTGGCGGGTATAGTCGGAAGAGTTGGCTGCTCATCTCGGTTGATAGGTTGATTGGTGGTAACTTTGAGTCTTGTAGCAGCCATGTTTTGTGTTTAGGGTTTAGATTTGTTTGTTATTTGGGACTCTTAAATGTTTGTATGCGGTACGATTTACAGGTGAGTAATTGCTGTTTTCGGTACCATTTATTGTAAATGCTGCAGCGAGAACCCTTTTCATGTTATGTTTGCATGAGCGGCGTCCTGTTTGTAGGCAAATTCTTTAAATTAAAAACAGAAGAAAGAGATGCATAAATTACTGCCATAGAACAGAAAATACTTGAGAAATAAGTACACTTTGTATGCCAATGTGGGCATGGATTATTCCTTAGTCCTTCGCTTATAGCAACTACTATTAGATTGTGACACCCTGGCTTGTGAAGCTACCCTGTGTTCTTCAAGAATGGGCAACCTAAGGCTGCCTCTTTACTCGAACTGCCAACGCTTGCACCCTTCATAAGGCCTCCGAGAAGTTCACCGCGGTCGAAAAAGAACTCAACCTTCACGATTTTCCCACCATCGTCCAACTGCAACAAAATCTCAGGGATGAGTTCCATGACAAACTAGCTAGAGAAAGAACAATGTGCAAGGCAAGAAGATTACCTCAAAGATAGCCATCCCAAAGAGTTCAACCTGTTCGCCGGTAGGGGCATGGCCCTTGAAAGGGCCCTCCATGAAACCCCAGTGCCTGAACTTGTATACAATCACCGGTGGACCGGAGTACACATGGAGAATCTCTAGGGCAAAACCGCGTGGGAAAGTGGTTACGAAAGCCATATGAGCTGTATCTATGGTTTCTTCTGACGGGTTGTAGCCCCGGAGCTCATCCGGCAAAGAGGTTTGCAGCAAAGAGTTGTAGCCTCCCCCAAGCTTTCTCTTCTCTTCCAAACTTACAGCTTTCCTTCCTGTAAAATATAAAGCACAATCGTATATTGAAACATGACTTGGATTCTCAGGTGAGGCATCCCTCAGATAAACTTAATATAAGGACAACGTTGTATTTTTGAAGCATAATCTGTTTTCTTGACTACAATTAGATGGGTTTGAACGTCTCTAAGTTTTTGCAAAATTGATCTATGAATAATATAATTAAAATATAAACGGTTCGGTTCGTTAAAAAATGTTATGGACGATGTAGCTTTCAAGCTTGAATGAAACAATGATTACCGTTTAGGCTGAATGTGTACTTCTTGGGATCAATTGTCTTAAAATCTTCATCCCTTACTTTATGAAACATCTCCATTTCCCATGTCTTTACAAGGTTTTGCACTTTCTCTTCCAGTGATCCAGGAGGCCATGTCTTCCATCAAATAATGATAAAAACATGTCAGAAAAGTTCAAATTAAACGAGGAGGGAGAGGAAGGGAGAGAGAGAGAGAGATACCTTGGTTCTGCCTTGTTCAAAGATTTTGTTGACAGCACCATAGTTAGGAGGAGCCCCATATCTCCATTTGGTGTTCTTCTCTTCTTCTCCATACAAGTTGTAACGGTAATTATCTTCCTTAACTCTTGGTGAGGCCATCTTAACTTACTAAAACAAGATAACTTTTGAGCCTTGTGTGAGTTGTGTGTTCTTCTGAGGTCCTTATACATATATATACAGTGAAGCTGTAAAGACTAGTCTTTGATGCCAAATTTTTCAAACATATTAGTGGATTAAAGAACAGAAAAAACAGTGACAATGAAATTAATTGATTGTTCTAAGACGAAGAACTTGACTATTCGACAGACAATCCAAGTATTGTACAAAAATTCATGGCCAGATTAATCCCCTTTAGCCATTCACAAGATTCATGGCCAGATTAATCCCCTTTAGCCATTCACTGCAATTTTTCTCCTTGCAGATTCACGGTCGGATTTACGTTGTTCCAAAACCACTTTGGTTTTGTGCATCAACAAAACATATTTATAGTTAGTTTTTTTTTTTATTTACTTAATTCGTATAATCTCGTGACAACTACAAATGTCAATGAGAAACACTTTATGAATCAAACTATGCAAAAATACCTTTCACCTACCATTAACATTAGACAGTTACAGGTTTACAACCTTTCACGTGGAACATATATTATACTTCTTATATGTCTGTTCAATGCATCCTTTCAAATATATTATATTAATAAACTTGAATCGGTAGCCTTTTAAAATCAAATTACCCCATGAACTTGTATTAAATTGTAACCTACTACCGATTTACCCCATGAACTTAAATTATATTTCTTATATTAACTTGTAAGCTACTACCAATTTACCCCATGAACTTAAATTTTAATCAATTACCCCCCCAAAACGTTTACTTATGACCAAATTCCCACCTTCCGTTAAATATCACACATTTCATCCATGATTCCGTTAGTTTGGAGGGCAAAATCATCATTTTTCTGCCCTTTTTAATTAGCATCTGGGACTTGCGGCGCATGCCATTGGCGGCTGTGGTTCTATGGGTGGGCTTAGAAAACAGTCAGAGAGAGAGAGAGAGAGCAACAAGGAGCTATTGGTGTGGCGATAGGTGGGCTGTGAGAAGGTGGGTTCGCAGGGAGAAGGGAAGGGGGATCACGGCTTGAATCGGGAATCTAGGACCTGCCATTGGAGGTTGTGGGGTGAGTGGGTTATGGCAGGGTGGTACTGGGGCTGAATTTGAGGGAAGGGGTAGGCGGGTGAATTTGATATGAGATTGGGGGTGGCTGCTGGTTTGAGATTTGGGGTGGATGAGAAGGGTTACAATCAGGTAGAACAGGGGAAGTGAGAGAGATGTGGTTGTTTATTTTCTTTTTTATATCTTATTTTTATTGTGAATCATGGATAAAATGTGAGAAATTTAAACAGCAAGGGGGAATTTGTCCATAAATAAAAGTTTAGTGGGGTAATTGAATAAATTAAAGTTGAGGGGGTAAATTGGCACTAGATTACAAGGTTAAGGGGGCTTTCAACAAATACCTCTTCTACTATATATCATCTTTGCAATAGGGCTGGGCATTAAGAAAAAAAAAAAAACCCAAGTGAACCGTCCAAACCGCACCGATGGGTTGTTTTGATTTCATTTGATTTCGTTTTTTTTTTAATTCGGTGGTTAAACTGAACCGCATCGACCTTAATCAATTTGGCAATCGCTTCTCAAAATTCTTAGGATGCGGTTAACCAAACCGATCCGCATATATTTAATTTTAATTTTAATAATAATTAATACGTGTAGTAATATAAATAATTAGTTATTTACAAGTTACTGTGTTTCACCACATGAAAACAAAAACTGATTAGTTTAAGAGTCCCTTAGACCATCTCCAACCTTGGGCTAAATGCCAAATTTCCCCCTATTCCCCCCCCCCAAAACCCAATCCAACCCAAGCCAAATGCCAATTGAGGGCCAAATTCCCCCCAAGAAATAGCCCAGAAACGTGTGGACTCTCTCTTTCCCAGGCCACTCTCGGCCCGGTCACTCACGCCACTTGCCCCAAGCGGGCGTTAGCCTTCAGCGCCCGACAGGGTGGGACCCACTGTCAGGGCTGCTGTCGGAAGCAATTATGAGCCCAACGGCTCTTTTGTTCATCGGACGGTTGGCATTATTGGACAGTTGGTTGATCCAACGGTCTAGATTCAAATTTAATTTTTTTAAATGTTATTTTAAAATACATTGAATCCAACGGCTAAGATCGAATATAATCAAATCTAATAGTAAAAAAAAAAGATCTAACGGCCCAAATTTAAATCCAACGGCTAAAATAATTTTAAAAAAAATGAAGGCTTGCTTTGTGGAAAAATTTAGTGATTTTTCAATATTTATCGGAATTTAAATATTTTTAGATTAAAATGTTCATAAAATTAATTTACGATAGTCCACATAATTATTTTAAAAAAAAGTTAATTTAAGAAAAAAATTAGTCTAAGTGCATTTTTTAATAATCCCGGGCTAAAATTTTAGGCCAAAAGAGTTTGAGCAGAAAAGTTGTTTCTAGGCAAAAAGCTAAATTTTTCGGGCTAAAAAATTTGGCTTTTAGCTCAAGGGTTGGAGATGGTCTTAGGAAAAGAATAGTGGCCATTTGGAGAAGGCAGTTGTTCCTTTGGTGCTCTCATTGGGCTGCTTCATGCTTTCATTTGAGTAATAACTCATATTGGTGATACATTCTATAGCTTTTGTGAGAGAAATTTGTTATGTATTTTCATTTTCACACAAACCAAGAACTGACCCAAATTTGTAAGAACAAATAAATTAACCTGCCACTATCGGTTAACCGACTTGATCAGTTTTAGACCTAGCTTGGTCGGTATGGGTTTGCAATTTTGGCCCAACTGACTAGGTCGGTTTGGTTTTGATTTTGATTCAAAACCGATCCAAACCAACCCACGCCCACCCTACTTTGCAGTATAAAGTATAAGTAAACTTTTCTTTTAGGCTAATCGATTCGATCGTGAGCTTGCATTTTACTTTTATCTGGTAGTCTGTGCCTCTTGGTCATTGGTTTAGGTATGTTTTGCTATTTGATAGGCCTGTGTCTGTGGGTCTAATCTATTACAATTTTGCAGTATATATTGTAAGTATTTTCAAAGACACATTTTCACTCTTGGATCTTAATATACATTCGACAAAAATATCTCTTGTAGGTTAAATCCTAATTTTCTTTAATTATCACATGCATGCATTATCTTTCAACTATCCTAGAGACAATTTGTGTAAAAAGAAGATCATGATCTTAATTATGATAAAAGGAATTAGTGATCTCCACTTTATTAATTAGCCAAAAAAAGTGATAGATGACAATAACTTAAAAAACTACAAGTTGATATTGACTTAAACAACCAGGAATGGTAGAATAGCACTTCTATATATGCAAAGGGCTGGCTGTGTATGGGGTTTGATTTAATTCATTGGAGAAAAGAGTCTCCGCCTGCGCAGTAGTTGGTTGATGATTGATACTTTTATTTTATTTAAGATAAATTACACATAACTACCTTAATTATGGATCGGATCACAATATCATACCTTATGTTTTAAACATTACAATGTCATACCTTAATTTATGAATTCGTTGCAATGTCAGATATCTGTTAAATTTTCTATTAATTTTACTGTTAAATAATGATGTGGCAGGAGCAGGGCCCACTCCGTTGCTAAATGGAATAAAAAAGTATTAATTATTAATTTTTTATTTAATAATTGAAATTAAAAATAAAATTAATTAATTAATTAATTAAAAAAAAAAAAAAAACTCCTTCTCTCTCCTTTCTTCCTAGATGCCATCTCTCCCCTCACTCCTTCCTCCTCCCTCACTCCCTCCTTCTCATACCATCCCAAACCCGTTACCCAATCCTACTCTAACTCGCAGCACCCTTCTTCTTCCCCCCACTTCCTGACCCTAAACTCCGACCGCCGACGCCTAACCTCGACAAATTGCTTGGGCCCAGCGCCGACCCCTTGTCACCCCTAACCCCAAAAAGGCTCTCCTGCGGCATCGGCCCCGATCTCGTCTTGTTCTATTCAACCCCAGCGACAAACGCCAGAATGGGAGACACTGAAGCCGCTGGCTTCGACGCCCCCGATGCGAACGTAGACGACTTCTTCGTAGTCCCGCCAGTCGAGCTCCCGGACTTCGTCGGCATCTTAAGCTGAGCTTGCGGACTCTGCCTACTGAATCCCACACCCAAGGTGTGTGGGTTTGTCGGATCTGTGAATGGTGGCCCGGGAAGGGAGTGAGGTGAGGATGGGAATTGGCCGGAGAGAATAGGTGAAGGAGACGGGGGAGGGTTGGGATGTGGTATGATATTATATTTCTGAGTTTGGGATGATATGGTATGAGGAGGAGGGAGTAAGGGGAGTTTGGGATGCGATGAACAAGGGTGATGAATTGGGATTGCGGCATTCAAATTCTGGCCGATCTTAGCATGAACAAGGGAAAAGGAAGGAGACGGCTTCTGGGAAGAAAGGAGAGAGAAAAGAGTTTTTTTTAATTAATTTTAATTAATAAATAAATATTAATAAATTATTATTAATTAATAAATATTAATAATTTATTATTAATTAATAAATATTATTAATTAATAAATACTATTAATTTATTATTAATTAATAAATATTAATTTTATATTAAATAAAAAAATGATAATTTTTTAATAATAAATTAATTTTAATTATTAAATATAAATTTATTAATTAATAATAAATTATTAAATTTTTTATTCCATTTGGCAAAGGAGTAGATTTCACTCTTGCCACATCATCATTTAATAGCAAAATTAACATAGAATTTAACGGATGTTTGATATTGCAACGAATTCATAAATTGAGGTATAATATGACAATATTTAAAACATGAAGTATGAGATTGTGATTTAACTTATAATTAAGATAGTTTTGTGTAATATATCCTTTTATTTAATACAATAAGAACAAAGGTAGAAAATTTGGTTTCCAAGGAATGTTTATTTGACAAGTTTGTGCAAGTACAGGCACATGCAATATTATTATGTTTAGACAAAACCAAAATGGATTTGTCATCCATGCGGTTCCACATAATAATGATATTCCAAAACTGGTTCAAGGCCGCAAGAGTCAAAATTTATAAGTAAATTGGGTTTCTTTCTGTATTGTTAATTAATTTATGGTGAAATTTCATTTTTTTTATGGTATTAGAACTTGTTGTTTGACTGAAGTTAAACGGTGTATTATACATCACCCTGTATGTGTTGCCACACATATGTTAGATTTGAAAATTTTACATGAGAAAGAGCGTGTTGAACACTAATAATTGCTTTGGTCCTCAAATTGTGCCCCGTATTACTACACTAGCCATCATTTTCTTAAACGCCATCAATCTGTTTTGTTATGTGGAACTACATGGATGAAAAATTAATTTTGGTTTTCGAATCGCCCCAATACTTTTCTTCGTACACATTTCCAACGTGTTTGCAAAAGTATACATCACCATATTGCATTTTAGGGAAGCTTTTTTATGGGCGGATCTCTCTCATAAACTTAATTAAGGGCTACATTACACCGTAATTTTTCTCTATAGAGGCAATTAAGGGCTCATTTGAAAGTGTTTTTAACATAATTGAAAACATTTTTGGTGAAATTGATTTTGCATTCCAACATCACTACGGTCGGGCTATCGAATATGGGGTTACATGCGAGTTACGAGTCAGACCAATTTGCGAATTGAGTGAGCTCCCCTTGCATGCAATGATGTGGTGGTGAACCTCTCATTCGAAATCAATAAACCTGAACTTGTAGCTCCGTCAGTTGTCTCCATCAACTGTGTTGTTAGAAACTGAAACTTTCCACTATACTCTCTATTTCTAGCCCCCTGAAATTAACATAATCGCACTTGACCTGCTAAGCCTTTTGGGCTTAAATAAGGAATCCAAGATAGGATGGATTGGCTAAACTTCACCGCCTCGGCCCCCTAAGAAATCGACCTCTTGTAGGTTTGGGGAAAAGTCAGTTGACTCTTCCGAATAACCGAAAGCAAAGTGCTATGCCATGCTGGGGTAGGGGGTCGAGAAAAGAAACGGCTCCAAAGAAAGATATTGGTGTTTCCCGCTAGAATAGTTGTAAGGAGGACATTATCAAGCTGGTTTTGAGCTGTTTCTCTTACGTAAGGTAGAGTTTGGTTTTTTGGGGGTGATAGTGCAAAAGTTGATAGATAAGTCGCTTGTAATGCCACTTTACAGAAACGTATATGAGACTTTCATTCATATGGCTCATTGTCAATGCATCGACCGGGGAAACAAAGTCCTATATTTCTATAGGACGAGTCGACGAAGTAGTTTTCTAGTTCTTTCGCCTGCTTATCTACTGCTCTTGAGATTGTATAAAAAATTATGTGCAAAATAATATGAAAATTTCCTCTAATGTTATCATGCCCCAATCCCAACATACGTCGAGAATCGACACGTGACAAGGAAAATAACGTCCGTTGAATACGATATATGTTACGAAATAAAATACTTTAACTGATAAACCAAAATAATATGAAGGTGGCTAAGTTCTCCACAAAATATTTACAAATATGTACATCCAAAAAAGAAGCATAATCTTTGCTTTACTAAGAACAAGTTTGAGGTGCTCAAAAGAAAATCCCAAAGATAAAGTACAAGATAGGATATAGGGGTAACCTAGCACTCCAAATCTCTGATAACTATACCGCTACCCCACCTACGAACCTCTCGAAGCTACTCAAACTTGTTACCTGTAAGATCAGTGCCCACACCATCGAAATGGTGCACCGGGCAAACAACAACCCGGATAAGTTACAAAGCTTGTGTGAGCGACAAATAATACAAAGTATATGATACTAATAATAAAACCAGTCATCATTCACAATTTATAAACCTTGAATATAAATCATTCATAAGAAATCGCTACCAAACCTTACAACCTCCAAAGGAGTCACACATACATTTAACAAGCTTTCTAAATCAAAACTCAGAGTTCTCAAAGCCACATTCACACACACACACACACACATATATATATATATATATATATATATATATATATATATATATATATTCAAAACTAGAGTTAGAGAGACGTCGTTCGGCCAAAGCCTATGCAAGTAACCAAATAGGAAATGGCCCTCCAAATTAGATCAACCAAGCAGAGCCACCCCTGAGAAAGTAACCAAGTAGGTAGTGACCCCCCCAATGCGGATTAACCAAGCAAAGTTGTTGAAGCACAAAAACGGAGGTCTTGGAACAACGTAAATCCGACCGTGAATCTGCAAGAAATGTAAATAACACAAGATGTATCGTGGTTCACCCCAATGTTTGGGCTATGTCCACACTGATTATTGTATTTCTCTGTGAGGATGAGAGCGATGTATCTCAAAGTATGAGAGACTTTGAAAGGGTGAGGGGTTAGGCCTAAGAATTGGCCTCTTTCTAATAAGGAGAGTGAGGAGTCATTTTATAGAATAAGGGCTTCTCACTTATTACATATTTACTCATTCCTTTATTACATAATTATATTTAAGTCCCCTGAGTATTTATACGAGATCTAAATACGGAGGCCCTAAGTATGGTACAAACAGTAGTCCCCCAAGTCTTCAGTCAAGAGAGTCTTTTGGCGGAGACTTGAAATTCAGTCCATGTGTGGGCCAAAGTAACTAGATGTCGTCTATGATTGATACTCGATACGAGGCGGTGCTCAATCTGAAATGATGCTCAACTAGAAGTAGCATATGTTGCGAATCTGCTCTGCTTGTGTTGCCTTGGTTGGCTCGGCTTGTGGCGTTGAATGTGAGGGAGTCATTTTCATAGAATAAGGGCTCGCTCTTCATTACAAAAATGATGGGTTAAAGTTAGTGCTCGCGGCGAGGCGGTTGCTTAGTAGGTGGCGATACTCTTTAATGATGGTGAGGGAGTCCCTTTTATAGAATAAGGGATTGCTCCTCAAGACATGAATAATGGGTTAGGAGTGATGCTCGCAGCGAAGCGGTTGCTTAGTTGGCGGCGATGCTCTCTAATGATGGTGAGGGAGTCCCTTTTATAGAATAAGGGCTCGCTCTTCAATACATAAGTAATGGGTGCTCTCTAATGAAAGTGAGGGAGTCCCTTTTATAGAATAAGGGCTCGCTCTTCAATACATGAATAATGTGCTAGAGTCCACCAAGCATTTTTCATGAGGTCCAGTTGAGGCCCAATATATGGTACATAATGTAGTCCTCCAAGTCTTCAGTCAATAGAGTTTGTTGGCTGGAGACTTTAAATTGAATCCATGTATGGGTCAAAGTGGCGGTTGTTCGGAGGCGGTATTTGTGTACCCTGTACTGAAGCTTTATAGGTGAAGCTTTGCAAGTGAAGCTTTTGAAGCTGGAGCTTTGTAAATGAAGCTTTTGAAGCTGATTGACATGAGTGATGTTCGTGAATGTTTATGTTCATTGACATGAGTGATGCTCATGGATGTTGACATGAGTGATGCTCATGATTATTGACATAAGTGATGCTCATGAATGTTGACATGAATTATGGTCATGAATGTTTATGTATGAATGACATGAGTGATGCTCATGTATAATTTTGGAGTACTGGATGTACTTTTGATCACCTGGTTGGTGATAATAGCGGCAGGCTGCCGAATAATTTTGGAGTACTAGGCGTACGTTTGATCACCTGGTTGGTGATAATAGCGGCGGGGTGCCAAATAATTTTTGTAGTACTGGGCGTACTTTTGGTCACCTGGTTGATGCTATTTTGGGCTTATGGGCCTTCGCCCTCCACACAACATGCCAGCCTATTTATTTTGAGCTCTGCCGTTTTTTTTTAAATTTTTTTATTACCGCCTGATGGGGTTATACAGATGTCTCCGAAAGATACGAAAAATAAATTACATCATTTAAAGTAAGGAAGCTGCTGCAGAAAGTGGGTATGGCAGATGGTTAGATAGTGGGATAGCATGTGCTTGTGGGGGGCAGGGCTTGCTCAATGGGCCACGCTCATAATTATGTTATCACCCCGTCAGCGTTTTCTTTATCTTCTATTTTTTTTTCTGCTGCATTTAATGGGCAGCCATGCTTTCTGGCAGCCTGGTCATTACTTTTGCTTTTCTCTTTTAGCAGCCTGGTCATTACTTTTGCTTTCTCAGAAATCAGAAAATGATTTCACATGCATGAAAAACCGCGAGCACATGGCTTGCATTTCCTTGTCTGCTGGAGAAGGTGGGGGTGTCGTCCACAAAGCTCAAGTTGCTGGAAACCACCGTCTTCGTCTTCCCATCTCCGAACCGTCCGCGTGTCACTGACCAAGACGGAAATAACCCTAACGCGAGATAAAGATTGGAATTGCTAGTTCCCATAGCTATGGCACTAGCTAATGTTCTAAGAACTGCAACGACTCGAAGAGTGAAGTCTGGAACATCGAGTACTCTGCTCACCTTGATTTTCGGGATCAGTTTCGAGGCTTCAGTAACCTTAACAACTGGTCCTCTTCCTGCCTTTATATATATATATATATATATTTATTTATTTATTTATTTTTCTTCTTTTTAGCTATATTCTTTGAAGCTGAGCTCTACAGTCGGCATGGATGAGCTGATCGTCGTTGGATTCTGAGACGACTTGTTGGATGAGAGGGTCGACGTTGTTGGGAACTACGGCGGAGGATATGAGAGGGAAGAGGAGGTGGTGGCCATGCCGACGTTGGAGGAACCTTCAACCTCTGCTTCAGGATCCTCTTCTTCCTCTGAATCTGAACCACCTTGGGCCATTTCACGAACCGAGTCAGATCGGATACCAAGCCGTCGTCTGGTGAGGTACTCGTCAAACTCTTGCAGAAGATGAAGAAATCTGCGAGCTCCAAGTCTGCTTTTGCTCATCTCCAAGAGGATGATGTCGTCGAGATTCACCGGCAGGCGACTGTGAGGGAGAGAAAGATGGTGAAGATGGCGGAGGACGAGGAGGAGGTCTGCGGCGCTGACATTGTTCTTCAGTAGCCTGCAGTCTTTGTGGGCGTGGTCAAGCTTCCAGTAGTGCGAGCGTGCGTCTCCCCACTTTTCGAAGCTTGATTTTCTAAGATCAGCCTCGGTTTTTATGTTGTTGGTGCTTGATTTCATATTTGCTTTGCCTCTCTCGTTCTTTCCTTTCTTCTGCCCTATGTTTACAGGGAAATGCACCAAACTTTGCCCGGAGGCCCTCCATCACCTTTTTGATTCTATGGGAAACATCAGCCGGTGGAATGGCCCAAACGGCATATGAGTACCGCCTTCTGTAGCTTTCCCTATTCCCTTCTACCGCCACCATCACATCTTCATCTTTGTTTAAGCAATCATTCTCTATGCTCTCAAGCTTGTGGTTGCATCCCATGACTGCAACTATGTTATTCACATAACCAACAAACTCACCTCGTAT
Source organism: Malus domestica (assembly GCF_042453785.1). Classification (NCBI taxonomy): domain Eukaryota; kingdom Viridiplantae; phylum Streptophyta; class Magnoliopsida; order Rosales; family Rosaceae; genus Malus; species Malus domestica. Next base: position 3,455,898 of record NC_091665.1, on the reverse strand, counting down.
TTCAATGGGAACATAGGTAAGCTTTTTGGTACAAAGATTAAAGCAAACTACGCGTCCATCATTGTGAACCATAAGAAACTGATTCATTCCACACAATAAGCTTCAAATCAAGGTCACGCCCCAAGTAAATAAAGGGTGTTAGGAGCTTAGGATGGTGGAAGCAGTAGCTAGTCGATTGGGTTTTGCAGATTCACGGTGGAGGTGAAAAATTAAGAGAGAACCGACATAGCTTTTTGTGTCGTTTCCCACAGACGGCGCCAAATGTTGATACACAAAATCGGAGGTCTTGGAACAACGTAAATCCGACCATGAATCTGGAAGAAATGTAAATAACACAAGATGTATCGTGGTTCACCCCAATGTTTGGGCTATGTCCACACTGATTATTGTATTTCTCTGTGAGGATGAGATCAATGAATCTCAGAGTATGAGAGGCTTTGAGAGGGTGAGGGGTTAGGCCTAAGAATTAGCCTCTCTCTAATGGGGAGAGTGATGAGTCTTTTTATAGAAAGGCTCCTTACTTATTACATATTTACCCATTCCTTTATTACATAATTACATTTAAGTCCCCTGAGTATTTATACGAGATCTAAATACGGAGGCCCTAAGTATGGTACAAATAAGAGTCACCTTTGAGAAAATAACCAAGTAGGTAGTGACCTCTCAATGCGGATTAACCAAGCAGAATCACTCTTACAACTATTGGAAAGTGATCACCCAATGCGGATTAACCAAGCATGATCACCTTTAAATGTGTATGGTCATACTTAGGATATAAGGATCGCCCAACGCGGATTAACCAAACACGATCCACAAATAGTATGGTCCTCTAACGCAGATTAACCAAGTACGACCATCCAGGACCATTGCTACGAGGTGCAGACTTAGTGTCACCTAATCCCATGACACTAGGGTAATGGTCCTTTACAATCCATCATTTCTATCAAACCATCAAATATATATTCCAAAACACAATCCATCATTTTTATCAACCATCACACATAAATTCCAAAACACAATTCATCATTTTTATCAACCATCACATATATATCCCAAAACACAATCCATCATTTTTATCAACCATCACACATATATATTCCAAAACACAATCCATCATTTTTATCAACCATCACATATATATCCTGTTTGTACCATACTTGACCAATCCCGAAACTACTGAGCACCGGTCAACTTTATACTGTCAAGGACCCAAAAGCCAATCACAGCGAGACACGTGTCGACATCAGAAGCCAATCATTGCGCGACACGTGTCAACATCAGAAGCCAATCACAACACGACACGTGTCAATGTCAGAATGAAACTAGAAACTATCTTCTATAAATAGAGATCATTCTCTCACAATATTTCCTAATGTCATTTGTACTAAATCATTCACTAGTACTCACTAAATGAGAGCTTGAACCTACGTACTTGTGTAAACCCTTTACAATTAATGAGAACTCCTCTACTCCGTGAACGTAGCCAATCTGGGTGAACCACATACATCTTGTGTTTGCTTCCCTGTCCCTATCCATTTACATACTTATTCACACTAGTGACCGGAGCAATCTAGTGAAGATCACAAACTTAACATTTTCTGTTGTACCAAAGTCCTCACTGATTTTGTGCATCAACATATCCCAAAACACAATCTATCATTTTTATCAACCATCACACATATATATTCCAAAACACAATCCATCATAGTTCAAATATCCAAATCACCTAATGTTTCATAAGTAGATCGACGGCAACTTAATAGCAACAATTATTTAGCATCAGAACTATTTTAAGAATCCATAGTGTAACCACAAAGTTTATTAGCACAAAGGATTTCAAAGCAATAACCATAACACATAGATTAGAATCACTCACTTGAGATCCACACTAACGCACTCAAACACAAGAGTCAAGGCATCACGTTCTATCACCGCCTAACAAGGTACAAACCACATTTAGATTTCCTTCGACAATTCACATACTTAAAACTCTCATATATTTCCCACAAAAACATTTAATGAGGAATCGAACTGTCATTCTAAAGTAGGGTCCATGATCTTACGTCACTTATCCCGTAATATCCAATCACTAGATTTTCACTTGTAAGTCCCTAAGGTCCTTAAACATTATCTACCATAGCATACTAAAATTGGTGTCAATTCAATGGTAAGATCATCAATCGCTAGAATAATCAAGTGGCAGAGCTTATCGATAAAATACTCAACCAACAACATTTTTATAAATCGAATGTCACACACCTGAAAATTTGACCTCAAATTTTACAAGAATAAAGATTTCAACAAGTAGAGTAAACTTTATACCTGTGGCTGAGTCCAATTTGGCCAGGAAGGCCCTCAAATTGTCTTGCACCCAACGAAACCCTAAGGTGGGTGTCCTTAAATTCGGCTTCCTTGGTGTTCCAACGCCCCAACCACTAGTTAGGTCCTGTTCCTGGGTCCAAGGGAAGTTGACTAAGGGTGATGGTTAATGGTGATACTCTCCGGAACGACAATTCGTTGTCGAGAACCCCCCGGGTTCTCCTATGGAGTTCTACCTGAATTTGGCCTTAAAACCCTTGATTTTTGGTGGAGATGGAAGATGGAAATTCCAGGGATGGGATTTCACAAATGTAGAGGGAATTGCACATATAGAAATTCAAAAAAGAATCAATTTGATTCAGGTCATAATATATATGGGATTCCCAAGTTCTGATGAAATTAGGGTTTCACTATAAAACTAATTGGCAATATGGGGAGTAACCCAAGACCATATAAACCCACAACAAACTTTATCCCTCACCAATGTGGGACAACTTGTCTCTTACATTTCAACTTTCAACACGCCCCCGCACGTGTGGCTGATTTTCAAGCCTACACGTGGACAACAACTGGATGAAGCGTGAGCATATGTGGCCCTTAGGTTTTCACACGAGGGACAACCTGCTCTAATACCATGATGAAAATGGGATTCCACCATAAAACCAATTGACAATATGGAAAGTAGCTCAATACCATATAAGCCCATAGCAAACTTTGTCCCTCATCGATGTGGGACAACTTGTCTGTTACATTTCAACTTTCAACAGTTATCCCCTTGAAATTATGAACTTGCCATTAGAAAGTACTTTTTCTCTGTGAACCTCAACCGAGCATTCTTTCTTCTGTGTGAAAGAGGGTTTTAACGCCCAGGTTTGCCACGTTATACAGCACTTATAAATTTTGGGTCATGAATGGTTCATTTGCTGCACAAATTAAATACCCATTATGCTTTCAGACAAACTTCAGTGTGTTGGACATTGGGCAGGCCCAACGGTCTATGATTAGTCCAAACAGTTAATATTGGATTATCTTAATTGTCAAATGCTAGCGTAAGGTTTGATTGATTCCCTTCCATTGCTACCCAAAACCAAAAGGACTGGCAGTTTAAATAATGCTAGAGCCTGGGCCGCTAGGGTTAGCTAAGCTTCCAGAAAGAATTGACATGATAGTGATACGCAGAGCAATATACAAATTTATCTAAAGAGAGTGACGCAGCCTGCTGCTTACAAAACCAGCTAGCAAATAGTCCAACAACCCGCGAAGTTTTAATTCAGCAGCAGGAGGGGAGGCATTATCTGTGGTTGATGAGTACTGCACCAAATAATTAGAAATTTTATTTCTCCAAATTTAGCTATTTTCTTTGGTTTGGAACGGTTCATATATGTTTGTCCTTATCCACGAGTGTTCATATTGCTATTAACAAAAACTAGAGACCCGCATTAATTTAAGTTTCCCAACGATGTCGAAATCCCTATTTTAGAGTCTAAAGTGAGAGTAACCCTCAACCCTACAATCCTAAACTGGTACCAGTTGGATATGGTGCTATAAAACACACACACATACACATAGATATGTATGTCTTGTTAGAATTAGAGCTTGATCTTGTAATTTTGTGCTGAAAATAAGAATGAGAATGGTGATTTTACACTGTTTGGATTTTAGGGGAAACAAAGTTGTAGAAAGAGAGGTATCAGAGAGGAATGTTCATTGCATTACTGCACACAAATCGTGTGGAAATATTTCGTTGTTACAAGCTTGGAGAAGGAGTGAGCTTTTGTCTCTTACATCATCACCTGCACCTAACCATTCAAATGATCTATAGGATGATTACATTTGTCAAGAGTTATAACTCATTAGTCATTACAACAAAATATGTAATGAATAAAAACATTAAAACTACTTCTGCAAATACATTTACACATCAACACTCCCTTCTAAATGTTTTGCAAATTTCACTCCCAAGGCCATCCTCAGATTACTCAAATCGATCCCTTGCTAAAGCCTTTGTAAAAATGTATGCAATCTATTCTTCAATTTTGCAATAAATAAGGTCAATTCACCTTCTTCCAGAGCATCCTCTATTATCATTACTATAAAAATTAAACAAATTCAAAACCATTAACATATCCATTGTAATGAAGAATATAGACGAATATAATGCTGCTAAGAACCACTAAAATAACTGCCATTTAAATCAAATTGATTTTGTGATTTTAGCAATTTTTTTTATAAGAGTTATCTATGAGGGAGGACTTAAAATAGATTGGTTAAAATATAATTTGGAATAAGCAGTATAAGAGAGTCAGAAGCTCATTTGAGGAATCACTTGATTTTATATATAGGGTTTAAGGTATAGGATAACTACAAATATCAAGCGATGAATAAAATGTTATTTCAGTCACAGGTCAAAATTAAGGTCGCCATCAATGAGGAATCCATATAAGAGGAGCAATTCAATACACAGAAATACATCTGATACCATAGGATATATAGAAACAAATTAATAATAACAATTATCAATGAAAGCTGGTCATGCTCTCATCAACACTAGTCTATATCCAGTAACAATTAATTAACAAATAATTGGGGGGCATATATGGCGTGACCCATCACCAAGTCCTAATTAAACAAGAAGAATACGTCGACAATGATGCAAACATATAGTTCGAAGCTCTCTCTCTCTCTCTCTCTCTCTCTCTCTATAAATCCAAGATTTCGGCAGCCACTGTGAAGTTGGAACCAAGAAAACCTAATTAGAATGAAAAGGAAGTTAATGGATCAGAACATGGGATCAGAGATTAGATGTGCCATTGAAGAACTCTCCGTTATGGTCAAAGTTAAAGGTGGTATACTGGTCCCAGCGGCTGAAAATGGTGGTGGTGATCATGCTCACGAGGCTGCCCATATTCCCACCAGGCCTTTTCTTTCTCTCTGCACCTTGATTCTTCAAGTTCTTGGTCTCTCTCTCTCTCTCTCTCTCTCTCTCGTATGATCGGATCAAAGAATATTTGTTCTCTCCTTTTTAGGTTCTAGGGTTTACTTTTAACTTTGAGAAAGTATATTCAGTCAGTATAACTTCAATGGAGATTGTCTTTGATGCTTTGAAAGACGCGTGCGCACACACGCAACCTGCCATAATCAAATACCACTTACAGTTGTTTCTGCCCTTTTGCAGATAAAATAGGACCAACAATGGCTGTTCTAAGCCAAGATGTCCATCAAAATATTCGGGTAATAATTACAAAGAAAACCAATCTTAGCATTTATATATGTGCATATGTATTGTAGTAAGTGTATTCAGTCAGTATCTATTTATGAACAATTTATACACACGTATAGAATATTGTTCTTATATATGCATTGCAAGAAAACGTGATTTTGTTCCTTCTAGGACCTTCATGTAGTAATAATTACAAAGAAAACCAAGATGCTTCACATGCTTCAAGTGTCTGAATAAAGCATTCTTATCCAATAGCAATGGATTTCCAATGTGAAAATTTCTTTCTTAAGTCCACTCTACCTCCCTTTGACTTTTCATGTAATATTGCTCTCGATTATATCATTACATAATTAATTGGCAATTTGAACTAATTAATCAATCAAGGGATTGATTAATCTTTTTTTAGTAACCATTTTACCAATTCTTATCTGTGTAGAGGTTGGAAACGAAACATGAATCAGATCCTCCAACATATTCAAATATGGTTGACATGTTGAAAAACGAGACGACAGAAGGCATTGCTAGAAACGTTACCAGTTGTAGTAGAGCCTTTGTTTGGCTCACCAGGTAATTATTTAATTGGCTCATCACCAGGTAATTAAACAAATATATTTAATTACTTTGTTTGCCCTTGACTATGTGAGACATGAATGATATTATTATTGAGTTTTACAAACACCGAGAACCTTCTCCATTTGGACGGAGGAATTTAAAAGATATAGTTTCGATTTAACCATAAAGCTAAATGTTTCCCAAAATTTTGAAATTATATAGAATGCAGTTAAAATGACTGTATGAAGGGAATCATTTTGAAATTCATTTTTGTTCTTTATTTCCTTCTTGTCCCAATCTCCATGGATTATATAATCTAAAAAAAAATATTATCTTATAACGTCATATATATAATCCCTAGATTTGAAATCGTAAATCTAAATGGGCCCTTATTTATTCCAAATTTAATAGTTCATACCAAGATTTTAGAGAGTTGACTAATAATTAACTCATCGGTAATCAATATTAATATTGTCCTGATCAACTTAAACACATGTGTGATTCAGTATGTGTGAAGTTTTATGATACAAAACCTTGAAGTATTTAAAAATAGAACTACTTGATATAAGTTGTATTACCTACCCCACCGTCTTCCCAACCTGACGATCTTGGATTTCCCGGTGGGTGATATGGTGTTGCTCTGCTGTTGCCTGCCTGATTATTATGTGATAAACAAAACTTATAAGTTGTATTTAATTTTAAGATTAATCTCAGTTTATCATTACGAGGTTTATTGGTTTTCTAACATTTAATACATGAAACTTTTTTATCTCAGAGTAGTATATAAAGTCATAATTTTGAAATATTTTTATACATCTGTTAAGTTTGCTGTTAAATCAACCGTTAAGTGATGACGTGGCGTTCATGTGGACAGTGACTAGGCGCTACGTGTAATGGAGCCCACATAAATATTAAAAAAAATAAAAAAAAAAAAAATTATAAAAAAAATAAAAAAAGTTTCTGGGCTGTGCTAGACTTCCCGGCGGTGGCGACTCAAATCCCGACAACCCCGAAAGTCTCACCTCCCAGAAACTGTCACTCACCAGTCCTCCCCCAAACCCACAGCCGCTGCCCACCACAACAACCACCACCACCACCACCTCCACCACCAAGATCCAACAATTTTGCCACCCTCCAACAAAAACTTCAACATCCCACCAATCAAAACCGCCCCACCAACTCGCAACTTCAGTCAACCCTTAGGACGCGTAGCTCAGATCAGCGGTGCTCGTGACCATGAATGGGTATTTGTCGTGTGTTCCTCTGCCCCGTCGGAAATCACAGAGGAGCAATACTCAGATTCTTCACCCATTCGCAGCTTTCTTTGACTTCCGAGCCCAAACCTTTGCTCAATTCAACAAAATTGGAAATTGATTAAAAAATGGAAATTGAAAGATGGAAGATGGAAATTGATTCAAAAGGTTAGTCTTTTATTATAGATGAACTCCACTTGATTGGCGGTCAGGGTTGTTCCATCTTGGAGGCAAATACAAAGGATCTTGGAGAATGGATATGGCTAGCTTTCATGGCCTTTTCAATTTTCCTCCTGGTGTGCCCGGTGCTCCTGGAATTACACATTCAGAGGGTGGATTTGGCTAACTTCGAAGCCAGGATGCAAGCAAGGGCAAAACCTACATACACTGCAATTGACGGCGATGAAATCCGCCAGGAGGATTATGAGTTAGCGTATTTCGACGGTGAAGAAGAACTGAACGTTGGCTTGGAGGGTGAGGTCGAGTTCTGAGCTGGTGCAGAGGACGAGGTTGGTGAAATCTAGGGCTTGGAGCTTGCGGACGATGATGGAGCCAACGATGCCGTTGTTGCAGCGTGAAATGATGAAAGAGAGAGAAGACATGAGGGGCAGAGAGAGAGAGGGTAAGGAAGAGAGAGAATTAGTGGGTATACAACCCTGAAGTGGGCGCCGGTTGCAGAGGGAAGAAGGAGGGGAGGGGGTTGGGGAGGTAGAAGACGGGGTGGGTTTTTTCTTATTTTGTATTTTTTTAATTTTTTAATATTGAAGTGGGTTTATATTGACACGTAGCGATCAATTATTGTTTACGTGAGCGCCACGTTATCAGTTAACAGAAGTTCTAATAGAAAACTTAACAGATGTATGAAACTGTCTCAAAATTAAAACTTGAGATATGACTTTAGAATGAAAAAAATTTCATGTACCAAATATTGAAAGTCATGATATTAACTGAGATTAACCTTTAATTTTAACTCTACTTTACTACTAGCCATTCGATTTTCGGTGATAAGTAAATCAAAATCAACTTAATTTTAACACAAACATCTATTAGTTTCTTACATAAATAAAACTTGTTTGGTAATTGCTTTTAGTTTTTAAATAAAATGAAAACTGAAAACGAAAATCATGTCAACTTTTGGTAACTCACAAAAGAGGATGCCAGTTTTTTGTTTTTATTAAAACTGAAAACAATTACAAAACAAGTTTAGTTTTCACAAAAAGAAAAACTAAAACTAAAAATTAAATACAAATTTATTATCAAACTGCTCAATACACACAAATATTGGCTAGTTCTTTTTCTTTCAGAAATAAACAACGATTGGTCTATATAGCTTTAGGTTACATCCATAATATATTTCGCATTCAACATGCTCTCTGCTTTTTGTTCGTAAGTTTATATCAATTACGTGTACGCTTCCAAACTTTAAAGTTAACAATGGTACAAACTATCTCAGCCTCAATGCTCACACCACCCCGGGAACTAAACAACCCCAATAACTTATGTCATTCAGTTGTACAGTTATTTTTTTCTAATACAACAATATATTTATATTAAGTGGTGGAGGAATTAATTGGTTATGAACACGCTATTCACGAGATTTAAATCTTAAATATATTTATTACAAGTGAAGGAATACCACTAAACTTTAATAGTAAACGACGAATTGTATAAGTATTCAATTATTTAGAATTCACCAAGCGGCCCCACTTTTACATTTTTGAGTTAGACTTTACTTATGCCATCAAAGTTCGCTTTCATTGCTAATGCTAATAACCTTATAGTACCTAAACCCTTGTTTAGGTGCATAATTGGCACTATATATTTCTTGGATGTATCAACTACTTGTTGTATAAGATGCTTCATTTTCGTTATAAATTAATTGGTTTGTTCTACATTCAGATCCCTAGATTTTACAGTGGCCTTATTGCAAAATTTAGTAAGAGATCCCGGGAAAAATATGAAGCAGGCAGTGGAAGAGTCTTATACCATTACTTTGAAGCCATGGCATAGATGGATTTCATCAGCTGCTTCTAAAGTATTATTCTCTTCTTTTTTTCAAAAGCTAGATAGCTATTCATTATTTATTCCACTATTATTGTCCCAAACTTAAGCAACTTATCTAGCTATTCATTAGGTTCAACAAAAGGATGTTAACACCGCGTGAAGCGTTGATGTCTTGTATTAAGTCTAAGACCATGCTTGCCACATGATATAAGCTTGTTTCTTTTAGAAGGACCATGAATAGTTGAAACTTAAAATTTAACAAACCCATGGCACATACGTTATGTTATCACATGGAGCAATATCAAATTCTACTTGGAGTACTAACAAATATACTGTATGCAGGTAGCTCTAATGCTAGTGCCAGACAATGAAACATTCATTAGTAGCCTCATGGCAAAAGATGAAAACTATGACGACTTGAAGCTGGAAATAGAGACCTTAGTTTCCTTACTTGTGCCTTATCTGGAACAAATCCACTCGATTCTGGTAAACTATTCGACAACCCAACGCTTACCCAATGCTGCTGCTTTTTTTTCCTTCTTTGGCTAACTTGTGTGTTTTACATGTTTGATTATACTTTGTTTTGCAGAAATTTTATCACTTGGATAGGTTGAAATCTAACTGAGGTACACACGTAAACAAAGCAGAATTAATGTGTACAGCCATAAGTCAAAGATTCCAGTATTCCTATTGATGTAAATATGTGCAAATTGTATTTGGTTGTTATGATAAGCAAAATTGTCTTCGTGATTCGTATAATTAATTAAGTATTATCTAATGTATCTCAACATGAAGGAACATCTATGATCTATCTAGCTATGTTCTCCTCTGTACAGTTTTAATGGAAAGTACTCGTAAATCATAAATATTAGGCTTGGCTTCAAGGGCGTGTGGTTTGAAAACTAAGGACCCACAAGTTTAGCAAGAGATCGTATGCATGAAACTCCCTTGTATTTGATTAAAGTTTGGGCTTTAAGAGGCGTTTTGGTGAAGTTTCTGTAGTGGTTGTTAAGGCTATGAATATGGTAGTTCAAGTAGCTGCTCATGGTGGTTTTAAAAGTGGTTGTACCAAAGGGAATGGCTCGAGGCTTACAGTGGATAATGCTTCCAACAACTCGAAAATGGTTGGACTTAAAAAATGGAAAACAAAAAAAACTCTAAACAATATGATGTGGACTCCTCTCCAAACAAATTAACTATATAAAAATAAACTTTGATAGGAATGTTAGACCTAATGGCTATGCTGCTTCTGAAGGAAATTCTAATGTTCATACCATTAGATAATCGGTTCGTTCCTCTTGGTTTTTATTTCTATTTTGAAGGTTGAGACATTTGCTTTAAGACTACCTCATACGATTCATCATGTTAATTTTGAAGGGAGATATTCAAACGCAGCGATCCAACAGTTAATCATCAAAGTCTAAATAGCTTGGCGTAGTCTCTCAATTATTCAAGATAAAGAGGGCATACATAGCAGGTTACACCATCACGATGGCTTCCCACGCTAATGAAGTAAAGACAAGTATAAGTTTTCATCTTGACCCTAAAAACTACCAAGCCTACGTGGCGCGCAGACCGAGTAATCTATGAGCTAACTACGTCCTTTGGTTGAATGCGGGGCGTGCCAACTCGTCGGCCAAGCTCGGCCAAGGAGTAAAATTTGTTGATGTTGCGTTGGGTGCTCTGCTGACTTCAAATCTCGCGACTCGGGCCGAGGAAGGAACACTCTCGGCCTTCAGGTTCTAGAACCTGAAGACAAGGTTACTATTCTTACGAAGCTCACAAATCGTCGTCGTCGGATTCGGTCACAGTGATGGTATTCGTTAGAGTAAACTCACGCCGAATCGACACCAAAGTGTAAGGGCACAAATACTCAAAACGGATATATGTCTTAACAATAAACGTGGTTCGGCCGTCAGAATGCCGAACTCTAAATCCCACTTGAGAGTATCCAATCATAAACTAACTCGGCGTGCAATGTGCCGAGCCTAATAAAATGTAACACCTCACTTCGCCGAGAAGGCTAATAAGATGACCTCAACCAATAAAGATTCGGGAATCCTTTTTGACCGAGACTTGGATAGATAACTAGTCACCCTCGACGTAGTGCTATCTATGTCGACTGAAGATGCTGCGAGACTGGCTGGTTCTACGGTGACAGTGCTGTCTATGCTGGTTGAAGATATCACCGGTTGCCTTCACAGTGCTGTTTATCCAAACTGAAGGTGTGTTGGCGAAAGAAGAAAAGGAAAAAAAGTCTCAAGGTTGTTGAGAGAATTTGCGCAGGGCAGTTGTGTGTTGAATTGAAGGGGGTTTGAACGATGTATAGCCTCCTCTATTTATAGCATCAGGTACTGTCTAGATCGAGTTAAAACCCTACTCGGATTAGGATTTCTTCTTCTAATCAAACACCATCCTGACCAGTCCTATTTTCACTAAGACTTTGAACCCAGTCCTTTATCAAGCCAGATTCACTTTCGGGTTATCAATATCCATATCTCGCCGAGACTCCTTATTGCGCCAGGATTCGATTACTCGTCTCACAGCATGACTTGACTGACCTAGATTAGGAAGCCCATGAATTAAACGATCCACGGTAACCGTTTCGTAAGGCCTTCCGGGTCGAAAATAAATCTCGGCCCAAACAATATCATTGTTTTATTGACATGGAAGGCAGCATGATAGTTTACTCATCCTATTCAAGTTCTTCTCTACTAATTTATATAAGATTCCTTAGTACACTATTGACCATATTAATCTGGCGGTAGATTGATTTTACAAACATAGGTCATAATTATATATGATCATGTTTGTATTTAGTTAGATCATTATATATGGTCATGTTTAGATTTGGTTAACTAACTTTGAACTTTCTTCTTTAAGATTGAGTAGTCTGATTTCTACATGGCATGTTTTTTGTACTGTTATTTTCAGGTTCTTTTTTATTAGGAAACGAAGGTCAGACTGAGAACATTCCAAGTCTATTTGAAAGATTTCATTTCTTCAGCAAGCCAATGTTAACAGAATGGTTAATAGTTCCCCACCGCTGGATTAGTGATCTATCATCTCGCCCTCTTTCAAATGTCTTGTACTTCATGTAATACTTAACTATTCGACCCCAATATGTAGTCTTTCGTTGGTCATTTCCATGCACAACATCGATGCTAGTTGCAAGCCAAGCTTGTATAAGAAGAATATCTTCTAGTGAAACTCTCTCCTCGTTTTTTCTTTGCAGTTTCTGGTTCTCAATAGGAATTTGGGATGAATTCGCAGGTAGGACTTTCTTGCATAGGAAATGGTTGCCTCATGGTGACATTATTGTTTGGGGATTAAGAGCTAGTGTAATGAAGTAGGTTGGCCAAGTTGGGGTGGAGAATTCATGCTAAGGAGTCTGGTCTTTGGTCTCAAATTTATCAAGTCAAGTATTTGAAAGGTTCTTCCATTTTAAACCTCAAAATTCATCAAAGAACTGAGTGTTCTTATATTTGGAAAGAGATTCTGTATGGAGCTAATCTTCTTAAAAATGCCTGATTTGCAGAATGGTAATGGTGAGAGAGTGAAGTTTTGGAAGGATATATGGATTTTAAATGTCCCTTTAATTGAAACTATTGATGCTGCTAATGTCTCCAATGGTGATTATGTTGTCTCAGAGTTTTTAAATAATGGTTGGTGGAATTTTAATAACTCAGATATATGTTGCCATAGGATATGGTTCAAAAAATTATGTGTTAGTCTGCTAGTACTACTGGTGCAGGTGTGGATAAAATTATTTGGATATGTGCTTTTAATGGAATTTCCACAGGCAAGTCAACTTATAACATTTTTCGTAATGGAGAGGATTGGTCTGATACTTGTGGATTCTATTTGGAAAATTAATGTTCCACCTAAGCTAAAAGTTTTTCTTTGGTTGATGAGTAAAGGGAAATTGCTTTATCTTTGAGCAGTAAGTTAGAAGAAATTTAATATCTAATCCTTCTTGTAATACTTGTTGCGGACCAATTGAATCCATTGCTCATATTTTCAAAGGTTGTCCCATACCTGTGTATTTGGAAAGTTATGAGAGTTTCAAGGCAACCGAGGAAAGCCCAGAATCTTGATTTTAAGGACTGGATGCTGGCATATTTGGAAATGGAGAAGTAAGCAAATTTTTTATGTCAATTTTGTCATGCCTGTTGATCCAAAAAAGCGATCATTGTAGGAGATGTGGCTGAATGGATGAAGGCTTTTGTAAATTCTTTCGTTAAACATGTGAAGAGACAAATTTCTCTTTCTTAGTATCATCTTAATATAGGTTGTTGTAAACTTGTAAGCTAAACGTGGATGGATCATAATGGCTTTGGTTAGGAGGCTTTGCTGTTCATTTGGAGCAAGGGCGGGTTTGTGATGTTGAACTATGGAGTTTATACTTTGGTTTACAACTTGCTTTTGATAAGTGTTACTGATCTTAGCATTGAGATGGATTTCAAGGCTATTGTTGTGTTGTTGAAACAAACCCAAGTTGATAATTTTCATTCTCTGGACACAGTTAAGCATATATAGCTTCAAATTAATGATGAGACAACTGAGAAGGTGTGAGTTGAAACACATTTATAGAGAGAAAAATATTGTGGCGGATTCGTCAGGCTAACTGAAATTTTAATATGAATATTAGCGGTTTTGTATTTGATAAGCCTCCTGTTTGGATTAGATTAGCTCTCGTTGAAGACACTGTTAGAGTTTCTCGAACTTGTTTTGTGTCTCTTGTTGTTTTGTGGTTTGCATTTTGGCTTGTATTCCCCGTTCTTGAAGAAAAAAAAAGAACTAACAAGAATCAAGAATTTGTTGTGAAATTGAGGATATGTGTGCAGAGGAACATAAAGTAAATAAGATACAATATTTATGAGGTTTGGCAAGTGTGCCTGCATCCTCAGGGCAACAATAGTATTTTCTCTCATTATCTAAAATAATAGGAGTACAAAGACAACATTCACTATTTTTCTCCCCTCTCTAGCCTTATAGCTTATTGTTATATTTCTCTTTTTTTTTCTTCCCTTTTCTCTCTATTCTTTCCTGTTCTCTTTTCCGTTTCTTTTTTTTTGCTGGTGGCATTGGCCTTCATTATATAGGCAAATGAATCGGTAATGACATCATTGCTTACACATGCATGATGCCATTGCTTGCACATGCATGAAGTCATCTACTCAAACCAAATAATGGACATCCATATTTACACCCTTGGATGACCATATATCAATATCGATTGCCTCGTTAAAATCTTGATCTGTTTTGGATGCTCCCCCTGATGGGTATCTCCTTCTGATTTCGAATTCTTCAATTTGACTGATTAAAAGGTTGATATAATTTGATACCATGCATGATAGGTGGAGTGTTTTCTTTTGAAAGTGGATCACATGCGCTCCAAATTTTAATGAGTCACAAGTCTTTATCAAACACATGTATTTCTAAGAGATATGAAGATGTAGCAATGAATGCTTGCTTTCTTGATCATTGTAGGATCAATCTGTTTCCATTTGTAAATTTCTGAAAGCGATTTGAATGTAGGCTAGAGAGATTTTAAATTTTGTTTGCCCAATAAGACCATGGCTATTAGCAAGTTCTTTGAATACAACAAGCACATTTCCATAATTTCTTAGAGATATCAATAGATAAACTTTACTTCATTCTTAAAACTCATATGTTGGTATTGTGCTTCATTGGAAATATAACATTTGATTTAGTGTACTGTACTAGATATAGTAAGGCACACACTTCACTAAGATGTGGTACTTCTGGATCAAATATTAACTCATCGTTTCCCTCACGAGAATGAATGATCTTTCATAGTGTCTAAATATTGGTTAATCATTTGAGTGTTCAACTTATAATCTTCAATCCATATGGTCCTTTAATATCACAAACATTTTGATTGATATGAATCGAGTTGGGCTTTTTATTCAAAATGGTTCCTGAGATTTGCATCATCCATAAATTTGGTCCCTGAGATTTAAAATCAATAGAAGTAGTCCCTGAGATTGTCCACCATCCATGATTTTGGTCGTTCCACTGAAGCTTTTGGCCGGAAGTTTGGGCAATTTTCAAAGCTTCGTAACTCAATCGTTTTTAACCAAATTCGACCCGTAATATATCAAAATGAAGATAGGAAAGTATAGAATAAGATTATATCTATTTGGAAGCCTAATGGTTGCCAGAGATGGTCAGAAAATAGCCTCAAAATTGACAGGTCCGAGGGAAAATTTGAAAACTCACTGGAAACTGGGTAAACTTTAAACATTTATAACTTCTTCAATACTCAACAAAATTAAGTGATTCAAAAACAAAAATCATACTTCTTGACGAGACGAAGAGAATGATACCTTTTTTCAACGGCTAAATCGCCGTGGTTTGGCTGGAAAATGGCTCGAAAGTTGCTGCACTTTCGAGCCATTTCCGGCCAAACCACGGTGAGTTAGCCGTTGAAAAAAGGTATCATTCTCTTCGTCTCGTCGAGAAGTATGATTTTTGTTTTTGAATCACTTAATTTTGTTGAGTATTGAAGAAGTTATAAACGTTTAAACTTTACTCAATTTTCGGCGAGTTTCCGGTAAATTTTCCAGTTTTCCCTCGGACCAGTCAACTTTGAGGCTAGTTTCTGACGATCTTCGGCAATCATTGGGCTTCCAAATAGATATAATCTTATTCTACACTTTCCTATCTTCATTTTGATATATTACAATTCGAATTTGGTTAAGAAACGATTGAGTTACGAAGTTTTGAAAATTGTCTAAACTTCCGGTCAAAAGCTTCAGCAGAAGGACCAAAATCATGGATGGTGGACAATTTCAAGGACTACTTCTATTGATTTTAAATATCAGGGACCAAACTTATGGATGATGCAAATCTCATGGACCATTTTGAATAAAAAGCCAATCGAGTTGGTATATGGTTCGATCTAAAGCACGAGACAATATTCCTTTCAACACTTTATATTTTTCTAGACTCTTCAGGAGTCTTATCTTAATAGCAACTCTTGCAAGATATTTAGTATGTTGCCACAATATCATAATGATGGTACTCAATAAGGCAATTTATACCATCCATTGCTATTGAGTACATCATTTTTGCTTTACCCTTTCAGTGCTTACTTTAAGCAATTTAAATCCTTCAGAGATTTCCTACACTTCATGACATATTCTCCTTTGGAATTTATACAAAGCAATTTGCTTCTATGTATACTTGAGGAATTTGCTTATGGAAATACGCTTATGGTATTTCATAAGCCTTTGTATAATATATAGTTCTCCTCTGAAATGAACAAGTTTTACAATGAAAAATCATGTTTACAAGAGTATTAAGATTTTAGATTTCAACTAGGAACCTTGTGTCATATCATGTGAATGAATTTCACTGTGTTACAAATACCTATATAAAACCTTTTGGGTTCAACATCATTTGACGATTTGTACTATAGGTCCATTTTTTCACATTCTTATTAAATAGTAATGGAGTTGTCTCTCCGTATTTTGTCCAGTAATTTACCATAATCCCTGCACAAGCTTGTTTAGTTCCAGCTTGCATCAACATGTACTTTAAAGGAAGGATGTTCAGGAGGTGACCAACCTTTTCTTTGTGTCCCAATATTTTGATTTTGATGATTCTCTTCTTAGCCTTCAAATATGTTCCATAAGCACAAGATATAGCCTGTATAACCTGCATTGGCAAAATAGCTTTATGATTGAAAATTAAATTACATCTAGTTTTCCATATTTGCGAACAAGTACAAGCAATTTGGGCCATAATATTTGCTTTCTCCTTTTTGTTTCTCATATCAGCACATAATAAAGTATTTAACCATTCCCCAAAAGTTGTAATCTCATTTTTATTCACCTTATAATTAAGTTGTCCCCAGAACTAGATCTGATCCACTCATGGACAAAGCAGGAACATGTGTTCAACGACCTCCTCCTGCTTATTGCAAGAGGACATATTGGAGCGTTTGATAAGTGCTTTTTTTTATATTTTTTTTAAGATTTGCTCTTGTAGCAATAGCCCCTCTCATAACCCTCCAAGTGAAGTTTCTAATTTTGGGGGAGCCTCTAATTTTCAAATTAATTTCCATACTTGATTGCTTATCAGCAATTATGAAGGATGGCGGGGTTTATTCCTGATTTCGTTGTCATGTAGCCATGATACCCCGACTTCACATTCTAATTTTCTTTTTATCTGTAGGCCAGATTAGCCTATCTTCGCTTTGGGTATTCCAATTTGCAGCTCCTTTATCATCACCTGCTTATGGTCTGGAATTTAAGATCTTATTGATTCCAATTGCCACTCTCCCATGTCTTGGCATATTATAGAATTCACTCTGTGGTTTATGTCAATTTCAGTATCTTCAATTGGGGTTGGATGTCTCATTGGTAATGAGGGCAACCACCAATCTTTCCATAATCTGATTGAATTACCATTCTTCACCTGCCAATTAGCACATTTCAATAATACCTCTTTTCCTTCCATAATGCTTGCCCACTCCTATGATGCATTGCTTCATTTTTTAGCTTTCAAGAATGAGGTATTAGGAAACTATCTATCCTTTAGTACTTTGACCCATAGCGATTCATGTTTATGAATTATACGCCAACATTGCTTTGCAAGCAAAGCAAAATTAAACTCCTGAAGATTTCTGGGGCCATTCCACCTTGTTGTTTAGGTAAGTCTAGAGATTTCCAGCTCACCCAATGAACTTTCCTTTCTTCATCTTTCTGTTCCCACCAAAATTTAGCTAGCATTGATTCAAAATCTCTACATAATTACAATGAGAACTTGAAACTATTCATCGAATACACTGGTACTGTTTGCACTACCGCTTTTATGAGAACCTCTCTTCTTGCTTGTGAGAGCAAATCTTGTTTCTAACTCTGAATTTTCCTCAACATCTTTTCTTTTATCTTTATATATAAGGCGAGAGCACCACAATGGTGAATCATACCAAAATATCAAGAATATCCCTATGTTTCCTTTACAATCAAAATCCAAAAAATGAGGACAAAAATGTAAAAAAGAACTTAACTTATCAGAAATTGCATTGGAAAAAAAAACATGGTAATTAAAATAAAAAAATCATGATAATTATCCTCTAAAAGTAAGCAGTTGTGGAGAGGAGAGAGAGATAAATGATAAAGCAACAAAAACAAATTAAAAATAAAACAAATAGATAATCCAAACTAAAATGGCAAAACTGTTTGGAATGAGAGAGGATGAATGTGGCGTCATTTTTGAAATTGCTATGAGCAGTTATCGTGTGGTTTTTTAAAGGGTAAATTACACTTTACCACCTCAGGTTTGGGGTCTATTACAATCACATACAATATCTTCAAAACATTTCACTTTCATACCTCACCTACTATTTTATTTCAATATAGTACATCTGTTACATTTTCTATCCATAAATACGTTAAGAGTTGACGTGGCTGCCACAGTTGTGCCACGTGGCAAAAAAATAAAATTTTTATTCATTTAAATATTAAAAAAAAAAAAACAGAACCCATCTTCCTCCCCTACCCCACCTTCCCTGCAACCTAAACCTCCCATCCCACCCTTTGACGACCCGTCCCTAATTTTACGTTTTTATTAATTTTAAAAGCATGAATTTACGAAAATGCCCTAGAGGCAAGGACTTTGACTTCCGTTTACCACCGTCTAGAGGAGTGTATGACTTATTCTTTTAGCGTATCCTCATAGTACTCGTTGGTATGAACAGATAGGTGAAAGCCGTTTGCGAGTCAAGATTATAACTGTATAGTTACATACGTTCGAAATTGGTTAAAAAAGTTTAGTTTTAATTAAATTAAACTCCCACCTTGTGGGAAGACTGACCAATCAAGTTAAAAGGTTAAAGGACCAATCAAATTAAAGGACAAGCAACCAATCAAAATTGGAGAAAGAAGGCAGCAGCCAATCAGGAAAAAGAAGGATTTTTCCCCTCCATTCCCGTTAGCCTTTCAACCCAAAACAACCTGCGCGATCACCCATTTTCCAAGGCCGATTTCGACCAACTATGGTGGAGTTTTTCGACGCCACCACCACCATCTTGAAGCTCCTATTCCCCTCTACAAAACCCACCTAAGAACCGCCTTGATTAACCACAGTATATGGTGGTTTGAGGCCATGAAATTTGGCGGCTCTCGCGGTGCTCCAACCACCCTTTTCAATTTTTTGGCGAATCGACAAAGCGATAGCCGATGCCACCACTCGGGCTTTGTAGCCCATCATCCCAGGAGAAAATTCTGACCAACCTTGACCCTGTTGGATCACCGTAGACGACTAATCAACGCTGGGAAGTTGTAGGCACCCGCTGGCTTCGTGGGCAAAATTGACCATCTTCCGTCCATTTTTGGACTTCGTGGCAGGTATGAAAGTTGTTCCTCTCTTTGAGATCTTCATTCCTGTAAATTTTGGTAATTTTTAGAAATAGTTGGCAAGTCGGGGCGGCCGATCGCCACCTGTGGTGGCGCATAGGCCGAGGTACCCCTTGACATTCCTAGGCTAAATTTGATACTCCAATTTCATGTGTGAAGTCCGATTGATGAAATTCAGTCATGTGAACCTAGTTCCATTAAGGTCCGCCACTTGAATATTATAGCAACCAACGATCCAACCGTTGGATTGTCACCAAACTTTATTACATTATTGTACGTAATATTTGAGGAGCATAGAAACCTACGGATCAAGAATCCGATGTACGGATCTTCCTGAATTAGATTTCTAAGTTAGTAAAATTAATTGTTAACCGCCACCTAATTCTAGCAATTGGCGGAGATCCGACCGTCGGATCACGATGAGATTTTAGTATGTAGTTCTTTGAGCATAATATGGATTTTTAGAAGTTACGGATATGAAATCCTAGATGCAGATCTTCCGGATCGAGTTACGTAGGGTTGTGGACCCTACCCGTTGATCTTTGACCGACGGTTGACTTTTGGTTAATGGGTCTCAAACCATTCTAGAACGTCCTTGGAATGTGTTTTATGTAAGTAACGTGTTCTATTGATAAGAGTTCTGAGACGTGACTGAATATTTGTTCCAGGTGATGATTGTTCGTGACGTCTCAATAGTCGTACTAGGGAGTCATAATGTGGATCTCAGGTGAGTGGGTCTCTTCCTTTTTATCGTGTATATATATATATATATATATATATATATATATATATATATATATATATAATTGATAGTTCCACAAACACTTTTAAATTAATTTATGCAATTTATGCCATGTCGAATATAAAATTTATATATTCTAAAATAATATGATATGGTTGAGTTTTAGATTGCATCATGGCATATCCATATGCATATTACCTACATATAATTGTTGTGAGTGCTTTGAAGTGCTAAGGTGAACGAGGGACGTGCAGGTAAGTTCAGGTGAGTGTATGGTGTTATTTGAAATGATTGAGTTATGGCATGACTATATTTGTGTTTTAGGCAACTCCGACATTGTCGTACAGGTTGGAATAATAGGCAACTCCGACACTGTCGTATATGTTGCAATAATAGGCAACTCCGACATTGTGGTACAAATTGCAATAATAGGTAACTTTGACATTGTCGTACAGGTTGCAATAACAGGCAACTTCGACAACTTCGACACTGTCGTACATGTTGCCTATGAGTTGTACAGGTTGCGTTAGGCAACTCCGACTCATGTGTTACCATGGATTGATGAGCACTTGATTTTATTATGCTGCTACCGATATGTAGTGATTAGAATATTCCTGGATTTACTGTTGAATTACATTTGATTTCATACTTATACGTGGTATGATTTTATGGAAACTAAATAGGTATTACCGTGAGGGGTTATAATGTTTAGAAGGTCTTTATTAAAGCTTTATTTTCAGGCCCACTCACTCTTATTTTTTATCCCTCTAGGTTCTAGTAGCAGAGTTTTCGTATTGATGAGGATTTGTGTCAAACCTTGGTATTGGAGATTACCTTCGATGGTATGATTTTCAATCCAATCTACTGTACTTTACTTATGCTCTGACGTTACGTGTGAAATGGATTCATTCTCGCTCACAGTGCACTCTAGTATTTAGGCACTTTTAGGTTTAAATTTATTCACATATTCCACATCAATACACTTTATGGCTTCGTCATCTTCTAGGTGTCGGCCAACACAACTCGATTCGGAGTCCTAGTGGACAATCCGGGTCGGGATATGTAAACCCCACCCCTACCTCCCTCGCAACCCCCCTACCCCACCCAAAACCCATCTTCTTCCCCACGTTTTTTATGATGGGCATGGTAGATTGGCACTATTGGGTTCCTCAGTGCACTTGAAGGGCGTTGCACGGTGTTGACCCTAAAAACTACCAAGCCTACGTGGCGCGCAGGCCGAGTAATCTATAAGCTAACTACGTCTTTCGGTGAATGCGGGGCGTGCCAACTCGTCGGCTGAGCTCGGCCGAGGAGTAAATTTTGTTAATGTTGCGTTGGGTGCGCGGCTGACTTCTGCGTCTTGCGATTGCGGCCGAGAAAGGAACACGTCTCGGCCTCTTGGGCTCTCTAACCTGAAGACAAGGTTACTATTCTTACGAAGTTCAATATCAAACTTTCAATGTGCCGAATGTAATAACTGTAACACCTCACTTTACCGAGAAGACTAATGAGATGACCTCGACCAATAAGGATTCAGAAATCCTTCTCGACCGAGACTTGGATAGGTAATCAACCGTCCTCGCCGCAGTGCTGTTGATGCCAACGGAAGATGCTGCGAGACCGGCTGATTCTACGGTGACAGAGCTATCTATGCCGACTTAAGATATCACCGGTTGCTTTCACAATGCTGTTGATGCCAACGGAAGATGTGTCAGCGAAAAGAGAAAATAAAAAATCTCAAAGTTGTTGAGAGAGTTTGCGCAGGGCAGTTTTGTGTGTTAAATTGGAGGTCCTCTTTTCATTGCCACTGCATCTGTATTTATAGCACTGAAGTACTTGCTCTGCACGGTCAGATGATGTTGCAGAGTTCAATTGCAATTCTAATTCCTGAAGTTGATCCGTATTAGAACCCAGAAACCAGGGCTATCCTTCAAACTGAGCCATGAGATTTGTTCCAAGACTTTTCAAACTTAACAGTCCATCTAGGCTTATCACATCACATTTCTAGTCCACCTAGGCTTCTCATCTCTTTGTCAAAAACCTATCCGTAGCCATGCTTTATCCCATTAAGATTCCCAAGATAACCTGCATGCTTGGCTTTAAATAAATAATATTTATCTAAACAACCATCCATTATATATATATATATATGGTCTAGGCCATCAGACATCACGCCATTCATCAATCCGCCTTTTATATATATATATATATATATATATATATAGTCGGTAGTCTTTCACAGGGCATGGACACTGTAACCCCATCATCAATTTTTACGATCCTACTCAATCTGACAACACCATCACCACAAGTCATCAATCTCTACTGTCGTGCATGCATATCAACTAAATGGACTTGGATTCTCTGCCCTCCCATTTCGGTGCCCTCTCCGTGCCCTCCTATTTTGTGTGGTCACGGTTAATCCATGCTAACATTTTATATTGTTTTTTATAAAAATAATAAGACAAAAAAAAATAGAAATATAAAATATTGACGTGGCTTAACCGTGACCACACAAACAGGAGGGTACGGGGAGGGCACCGAATTGGGAGGGCAGAGAATCCAAGTCCCAACTGAATTAACCCAAAAGCTTAACTCTGGATAATCTTCTCTTGCAAACTGGGCCACGTGTTTAACTAATAACACATTAAGGACATGCACGGCATTCATCAAACACCACTCCCATTGCCAATTTATCTGAACTGGACTCTTTTGCACGGAATCGATCTCCAAATAAAAGTCTCTCCGCGGCCCCACACTTGAACTCTGTTATCGCTTCTAAATTAGAGATAATTTGAAACTCATTTATTCCATATAAAAAAATGTCAAGATAATTCACCATTAAAAGATAATATCATGATTAAAACCACAATATATCTTTCAATAATAATTATCTTAACTATCCTGTTATCCAACGGTTGAGAGCCATGTTCATCAACGACTTTGATCGCACGAACCGATAGTGTAAAATCGGGTCCAAACACACGGCGAAGCATAGGTGCTTCAGCAATGGAGGGCACGACAAGTGCTGGCAGGGGAAAGCAATGGCTGCAGGTTTGATAGGCTTGGGTCCAGCTCGTTCCAGTCAAAGGAGGTTAAGGCTCTCCTGGAGACACGAGTTATGGCTGCCATTAAAGAGGAGCAAAGTGAGAGAACTGGGGTGGGCTCATGGTGGAGAATTCGAGAGATGAGCAGTGCAGCCTTGGAAGGAGAAGATTGCTGCTGCGGTCAGGGGAGGGGGGGTTGCTGGGGAGGTGGGGGTGGGGTGGGATGGGGGGTTAGGAAAAGGGTCGAGGAAGAAGATGGGTTCTAGGTTTTTTTTTTTTAATTTATTTTAACTTTTCTTTAATGAATTATTTTTAAATGAATAAAAAATTATTATTTGTGCCACGTGGCACAAATTTGGCAACCGCGTGGCACAACTGTGGCAGCCACGTCAGCTCGTAACGGATCAATGGATGGAAAATGTAACGAAGGTACTATATTGAAATAAAATAGTTGGTGAGATAAGAAAATGAAATGTTTTGAAGATGTTGTATGCGATTGTAATAGACCTCAAACCTGAGGTGGTAGAGTGTAATTTACTGTTTTTTAAATGGATATCCATGGGAAAGCGCCTCAAAAAAATTTTGACTGGCCGGGTTTCCTTTTTAGTTATTTTTCTCTTTTATCCACCTTAATTTCTTGATGCATGATTTTTAACAAATATTACATAGAATGTTTATGCTTCCATTTTGATTAGTACGGTTATTGCTATATTTTAGATTATTAAACAAACAAAAAACAAATAAAAGCAAAGGGACGTGATGGATAACTCCTCCATTTTAGGATGAGATATTAATATCTCACAAAATTATATTAAACACAAAGAAACAAATAAAAGTAAAGGGAAGTGATGAATAACTCTTCCATTTTAAGATGAGATATTAAAGTCAGAGATAATTGTATTGAACATCATTTTAGAAGAGAAATATTAAAAAATTAAGTAAAAACAAGTGACATGGTGAAAAAGTGCTCTCCATTTTAGGAGAGAGAGATATTAAACAGAAAAATTAAACTTTGTTATATTGGAAAAAAAAAAAAAGGAAACGAAAAAACAAATAAAACAACAGGAACATTGGGAGTAACTTATCCTCCATTTTAGGAGGAAATATTAATATCTAACAAAATTATATTAAACAAAAACAACGTAACTGCTCTCCATTTTAGGCGACGGATATTAAATTGAAAATTAAAATTTGTTTTATTGAAAAAAAGGAAAAAAAAGTTAAAAAAAAAGAACAGTATATTAAAAAAAAAAAAAAAAGTGGGAGAAAAGGGATAGAGGTTGTTGTCAGTTAAAAAAAAAACGGTGAAGTTCTTCCTCTACCAAGCAGTAATTTCCCAGTTCCCACGTACATTCCCATTTTTTCCGTTTCGGCTACAATATTATTATATGTGCTCCCCATCTCCTTGATTATGTGGCCAAATCTTATACTACCCATTTTTTTGCTCCGCCTTCACTTCTCTAAGTTGTTCTTTTTCTTTGATCTTTTTTATTTTGTGTTTGTAAATGATATGAGCTCAATCCCCATCTCCTTCAATTTTTAGCCTGCATGGTGTCATTAATTGTATACTAGAAGCATGGTGATGGAAGCACAGTCGTATGAGATTGGTGGGTTTTCACTTCCTTTCCCTGCATGGTTGTACTCATTTTACACATTTCCATGTAAGTATAATATGTAATTGTATAAATTTCTAGGTTTAGCTTCATTTGGATTTTTTAACTTCTTCCTTTGAAATATTCATTTTGCGTCTTTTAAATTTTGGTCAGATTGTGAGTTTAAATTCTGAATATCTTAATGTGCTATACGTGTAAAATGGTAATTTAAAAGTAATTTGTTTTCAATCTCAAGATATTTACAAAAATACCCACAAAAAAAATGAAGAAGGAATGTAAAATTTGGTGATATCCCAAGTAAAATTTTGAGAAATGACGCCAAAGGTATACGCCCACGAAACGTATCATACTACTTCCTTTCACAGCGCCACGTGCTAATAGGCCTTCACAACTTCCTCAATACTCAATTCGCTCTTACAGCGGGAAACTAATTTGTGTTTCAAACTAATATTTGCTTGTGGAGGTGATCGGAAAGATGGCTAGTCAAAGTTGTTTTGCTTACCTAAGTGGAAAATATGGTTAAAACAACAACAAGTTTGTTGTTCTCCAACAAAGTTTACTCCTAACTTTCCAAGATTTAGTTTCTTCGGCCCACGTAGTCACTGTTAATCAATCTATTAGTCGCACTGCTAATTAACGCATATATGATACTTTTGATGTTGTTCGTTACCCTGAAACTGTGAACCAGCGTTCTGGCATAAAGGTATCACTCCCAAATACTAGCATGCGTCCGGTATCAGAAATCATACCGCCTGAATACTAGTTGACAATTCCGAGATATCGGATGATATCGTCAATTAGTAGCGCCACCATAGGCTAATTACAGGTTAGAGGCCGCTTGGGTGGATGGTTTCAGACTATTGGTTAGGAATTGGTCCTATGAGGTGGTTTCATAATTCGAGGGAAAATACTTACTACTTCGGGGATTTCTAATAACCGTAGGTATAACAACTTGTACACCTGTGCATATGCTCATTGAAATGACGAGTACAACACCAAACGAAATTCTGGAAGCTAGTATTGGTTAGAATGTCCTAAGGCCGGAAAAGGGAATTTGCTAATAATCTACTTTAGAACTAACTTAAACGGAAGTCGATCTTCCTCTTGAAGATCCGGAATGATCACTAGTGCGTTTGAAAAGATTAGTGCTATCGGGGACCAAAAGTGATTGTCCCCTAAATGTTCTTCCGTCAAATGCTTCCACTGTAGCACCAGATTGTTGCTCAAGACATTTCTGGAATCTCGACGAAAGTAAACTTCGTACGAATTCTGATAGATGACATACTAACGGATACTGCCAAGGAATCAAAGCTATAATTGGTTCCTAACTTGGAAGAGTTGGTTGAAATGACTAGATGGTAGTGGAATTGATTGGTAAATCTCTGATGGCACACAATTATCGATACGTTAGCCCTGTTTCAAGGTCATAAACTTGTCTCAATTCGGGATTTTTCCTTGGCATGGAGGTTCTTTGTTTAAGTATAGAGGCATCCACCACAATGATGTTCTAGAATGTCGACAAGTCATCTAAGTCACTCAAAACTTAGAAAAAGTTAACACATTTTTCGTGCTCGATGAGGTGGCAAGATTCGAAAATTAGGCTTAAGAACTGAGAATGCTTACATCACGCGTATGATGAACGTAATACTGCCCAAACTTATGCTTTGATATCAAACTGACACACCCCGACCCGGAATGTCCACTTGGACTCTAAATCGAGCTATGCTGGCCGACATTCGGAGGGTGACGAAGCCATAAAGTGTAGTGATGTGAAAAATGTGAATAAATTTAAACCTAAAAGTGCCTAAATATAAGAATGCGCTTGTGAGCGGGAATGAACAATTTCACACGTGATGTCAGAGTATAAGCAAAGTACAGTAAAATTAGAATAAGACTTATACCATTAGGAAGAATCTCCGATATCAGCATTTGCCAGAAATCCTTGTCGACATGAACATTGTCACTAAAACTTGGAGAGGCGAAAAACAAGGGTGAGTGGGCCTAAAAATAAAGTTTTATAAAAAAACTTTTTGAAAACATTATAACCTCTCTTCGTAAAATAAGTATAGTTTCCAAAATATACATACTATGTATAGTATGAAATACTTACTGTAGCCTGCAATATCTCAAGAATATAATACGTCACAAAATTCGTAAATAAATACATGACGTCCGTAATCACATAATCTCGCATAAGCAAACATATCATATCGAGTGCTCATTGACACATGCTGACACACAAGTTTATGCAGAGATATTCTGACATGAACATGACTGGGTGTAACAATGATATACGCTCTAGTACTACAATCACATGAAGACTAGCGCTATGCGCATCACATATGAGTCTTAATTGCCTATAGCAATCTAGGATAGGACTGGCACCTATAATGGATCCAAAGTGAGCGTATGATGCGATGTGCACATACACGTGAAAGACTGGTCCTGGCCCGGGCGAGTACTAACACCGATGCAGTAAAAGATGAGTAGATAACATAAATATAGTCATGCCACAATGATTAGATAATTCTAGTCAACATAACATTCATCATAGCCGTAAATTTAATTTAATAGTATGCATAGATGTGCATCCCGCAAGACTCGAAATAATTTCATAAATTTCGTCATTTCGCTAATTCTTATAAACATTAGTCTAACCATAGGCATGCGTAGGAAATTCTTTTTCAATGTATAAATGGAAACTAAATAAATATATACTATTTAAAAGCAAAGACCCACTCATAGTTACTTGCGGTGTCACATCCGTTCAAGCTAGAAAGCTGGAGTCTCCAATAGTAATTGCACCTAAGCATAATATTAGGGCCCATTAGTAAACTCCACTAAGACAATTAAATTTGGAAAAACGGAGCGTGGGTTTGGAACCAAGGCGTCGAAATATGCTAAGGAGGGTCCCCAACAAATTTTGTAAAAAGTCAACGGTCAATCCTAAAAAGCCAACCAAGATGCCCCAGCGGTCAACTACGTTAAAACTTTAGAATTTCAATAAATGGATGTCAAAAAACGGACTCGGGGCGTCAAAATTAGCCTAGGAGGGTTTTCGAGAAAATTTCATAAAAGTCAACATAGAGAATATTCCAAGAATATTCTTCTCCAATTTCAAAATGAATTTGGGCCAGATCTGGGCTTGGGAGGGATCTCGGGTTCGGATTCAGATCCTGGTTGGATTTTTTTATTTATTTTTTGTTTGGGTAGGGTCAACCCGGTCCCCGGAAAATCTACTGGAAACTGGGTTTTTGGCCGGAAATCTGGGCAATTTTCAAAGCTTCATAACTTCTTCATTTCTTAACCAAATTCAACCCATAATAAATCAAAACGAAGCTAGGAAAGTGTAGAACAAGATTATACCTATTTGGAAGTTCAATGATGGCTGAAAATGGCCTGAATCTTTCTTGAAAGGTGACTGGTATGTCAAAAACTAGGTAATTGGTCGAAAAACTAGATAAACTTTAAACGTCTATAACTTTGTCAATACTGAGACGAACAGATTCATACCCTTCTCAATGGCTGACTAGCCGTGATTTGGTCATAAAAAGCCTCGAAGGTCGTCAAAAACTGGGTAAACTTTAAACGTTCATAACTTCTTCAATACTCAAAGAAATCGAGTGATTCAAATACGAAAAGTATTCTTCTCAACGAGACGAAGAGAATGGTACCTTTTTCGCCTGCTAGCTCTATGGTTTGGCTAGAAAATGGCCTGAAAGGTCATGGCTCGCTTGGGTTTTGATCTCGACGATCCAAAAGGAAGTTCGAGGTAAGGTTAGGTGTTATGGGTTCGTGAGGACGAGACGAAGCTCATGGTGCTCTTGGTTTGGGTGGTGGTGATGGTGATGCTCCGGTCTTAGCACCGGTGGTTTTATAGAGAGAGGAAAGTGCTAGAGTGAGAGACACGGGAGAGAATAGAGAGGAGAAAGAGTCCCGGTTTGTGGTGGAAGAGAGGAAACTTGGCAAGGAGAGAGTGGGGAGTTTCGGGATGTGTGGGCCCCACGGGCCAAATATAAATTAATAAATATTCAAAATATCCAAACATAAAATGTTAAAATAATAAAGTAATAATATGATAATTTCAAAAAATATATATATAATATAAAATAGTATTTTTTCACAATGGTATTTCTCGGATTTGTAGTTTTGTAAAATCTTCATCGTAGCTCCAATTTTGATTCTACTTGCGCCTACATGTTCGTACCGTCAAGTACTTCGGGAGTACAGTAAAGTAATAGCTCATACGCGTCATGAACTAAAGGTCAATGAAAGTCAATAATCTTGCATATAGGGCATTTTCGCCAATTCATGCTTTTAAATTTTATAAAATCGTAAAATTAGGGACGGGTTGTCATAATCTACCAACCTTAAAAAAATTTCATCCCCAAAATTTCAAATAGTATTATAGCCAAACCAGAATAATAACTATCGTCATACGCAACATAAGCGGAGATAGGTGTCTACATAATCGGCTAAAACTATAAAACATACAAAAGCAATATGTTCTCTAAGGTCCGGATAGTTCATTCAGACTGACCGTTAGTCTAAGGGTGAAATGTAGTATGTGACAAAATTTAATACACATGGCCTTCAAGAAGGCTTCCCAAGACTTGGAAGTGAAACACGCATCACAGTGAGATACAGTAGTGTCATGCACAATATGCAACTGAACATTGTAATTCACATATGCCTTGGCTAGTAGATTCATTATGAATTTCTCTCGAATGAGTGAAAAACTATGTCGAGAAGGCTAAAAGAACAATCTGGAATTTGAGAGTCAAAACAAGTCCAACAATCTAGAATACAAAGTAACTAGATTAATGTATAACATCTTGCTACAACGGTAGCTTCTAGAATATTCAATCACCAACATAAAAGATTCGTTTAGCAGAGTATTTGTTGGGTGATTGAAGCATTAATGGTCAAAACTAATAATTAGACATCCGAGCGATTTTCCTAAACAGTATGTCCGCCCCAGAAATAATATGAAGTAGTATAGGGTAGACACGTACCCAAGGCTGATTGGAATGCCTTCTGGCACAAAGAGGTGAATATGGAATCATAATCAGAGTAGATGTTGGTCGAAACGTCAGAAAATCTAATAATTTCAAGATTGATGAATTTTACCAAGCGGTCTAAACGTAGTCCCTCTAGACCAATGAAAAGTGAGTTAGCTTATCAAGCCGGTCGATAGCCACCGAAACATCACCATAATCTCCACATGGGCAAGATATCTCATACAAGGAGCTTAGGGTGATATTTTTCCATCTCCATTTGGATACAGGAAGTGATTATAACCACTCGAATGATTTCTTGATGGTTTGTAGGTAACGTCATATCTACTCTCATGAATTCTAATTATAATGAGGTAGGACATGCTGAAAGTGTTCCAAGGGTAGGTATGTCTTTAGTTGTGGTAACTGATAATTATGTTTGCACAATCAGGATAACACATGATGGTGCAATTCTAGACATTGATTTGGCTTTTCCATCGCCACAGTCAGAAATCTAGTTCCTTTTAAATGAAGATGTATTTGAGAAGTTTGTGAGGTTGGTAAAGATTTTGGACACGTTTCTCCACAGAGAAGTGTCATCTGGTTTTTCAAGTAAGAATGATAATTGTTAACTCAAGGTCATGAGTAAGATGGTTCATTTCATATGGTTCCAACTGTTGAAAACACAAGCGATACTCCGCCATGTTGCAATAGTACACAACCAAAATATACAGAAATACGTCATCGTGGATTTCAAAATTCTTGATGTTATCGAAAGGTGTACGAACAAGGGTAGTTAATAGACAACACCTCAGTTGTCACAACTTAAATCATATTCCACGTCTTAGCTAAATTGATTTTTCCTCAGCCAACATGAAAGGAAATACACCACTACTGAAAAGTCACTAACAAACTACTAATAAAATCAACAAGGCAAAGGATATGGCATATTTCACAACGATTTGTGGAATATGAAATTTTCTACAATTGGAACCTTTTCGGAAATTGACAAGAATGTCGTCTGTAGAGATCACGTCTTCCAAGAAAAGTACTTATCTAAACAAAGGTAATATTTGAGGAATTTAGTATAAAGCTGGCTATTGGTGTTTTGAAAATTTAATCTTGTCGCTAAGGTAGGTGAGAAAATCATCTATAAGACTACTATGAATTCATCAGGCTATAGAAGAAAAATGGGCTCAAAAGGTTGGTAAGGTAGACCATCAATTCGAAGTTGAGGTTAACGATTTTAGTTGTCACCCCATTGAGTTGCTAAAATCTAGATACGAACTAAGGTTCGGCCTTTTACCTTCGCGGGTAGGTTTGAGGTTCCCTTAGTAAGGTGTTTGCTTGGGTAATTTCCTAAGTGGTAAATTCTCGCAACTAAGTTTCCTAAATGTCAAAGGAGTCGTTCGAAAAGGTGTAGTACAAGAAAGTAGATCAATGGTGTACTTCACTCCACCATTTGGTGATATCCTAAGTAAAATTTTGAGAAATGACGCCAAAGGTATACGCCCTCGAAACGTATCATACTACTTCCTTTCATAGCGCCACGTGTTAATAGGTATTCACAGCTTCCTCAATACTCAACTCGCTCTTACTGTAGGAAACTAATTTGTGCTTCAAACTAATATTTGCTTATGGAGGTGATCAGAAAGATGGCTGGTCGAAGTGGTTATGGTTACCTAAGTGGAAAATATGGTTAAAACAACTACAAGTTTATTGTTCTCCAACAAAGTTTACTCCTAAGTTTCCAAGATTTAGTTTCTTCAGCCTAAGTAGTCACTGTTAATCAATCTATCAATCGCACTACTAATTAACGCATATATCATACTTTTGATATTTTTTATATTGTTCGTTACCCTGAAACTGTGAACCGGTGTTCTGGCATAAAGGTGTCACTCCCAGACACACGAGTTCATGCAGAGGTACTCTGACATGAACAGGATTGGGTGTAATAATGATTTACGCTCTAGTACTACAATCACGTGAAGACTGGCGTTATGCAAAACACATACAAGTCCTAATTGCCTATAGCAATCTAGGACAAGACTAGCACCTACAATTTCTTAACCAAATTCAACCCATAAATATCAAAACGAAGCTAGGAAAGTATAGAACAAGATTATACATATTTGAAAGTCCAATGGTGGCCGGAGATGGCCTGAATCTCGCCTGAAAGGTGATTGGTCCGTTGGAAAATGGGTAATTGGCCAAAAAATTGGACAAACTTTAAACGTCCATAACTTTGTCAATACTTAACGAAATTGAGTGATTCAATTACGAAAATCATACCTCAGGACGAAAAGAACAGATTGGTACCCTCCTCGATGGCTAACTTACTGTGATTTGATCGAAAAATGTCTTGAAAGCCTCGAAGGTCACCAAAAACTTGGTAAACTTTAAACGTTCAACTTCTTCAATACTCAACGAAATTGAGTGATTTAAAAATGAAAATCATACTTCTCGACGAGATGAAGAGAATTGTTCCTTTCTCGATGGCTAGCTTGCCATGATTTGGCTAAAAAATGGCTTGAAATGTGTGAGATCCCATAATTTTATATATTGTTTAGAGTTATTAGGATGAACTATAGTTAAACATTATGCAGGTAGCGATCAATTATCATATAATATGTCCCATTTTAAATTATTATCTTTTTTTCTTTAGCAGCCACGTAGGTTACAGGAGGTGGCTTAAAAAGGCCATGCAATATGAGGTAGTGTGATGTATTAGAAGTGAATAAGAAATCCAGTTGCTGAGTGTTCCAAGCTATAACTTGGATGTGGCTTCAAATAGCCTTAGGTGGATGCACTGTATCATTTCCTCCTTATTTGATTGACACCTTGCATGCCACCATTGTCTAGCCGCCAAACCAACCAATTAGAGTCTTGTGCTTACCGTTTCCTACTAGTATAAATAGGAGCTTCACTCCATTTTTTATGGAAATAAGGCAGGATGCAGTGTTGGTGTTCATGTAGAAAGAAAGAGAGTTTAGAGTTGGACTTTGATGTGTTGATCTTGTTAGTTAGGTTGTCTTGCCAAAGATTCGAGTTATCGAGGTGAGTGGTTTATGTAATGTGTTTAAAATATTCTTATTTTCTGATAAATGAAAACCATGAGATATCATGGGTTTTGAGCTATTTTTAAATATATCTCTATTTCAAGTTAAGCATGTTGGATTTTGTGAAGTACTTTCAGAGTTATTATATATATGATCAGTGAATTGTTTGAGATGTTCATGGAGCATAAGAACTTTGGTGTTGCATTAATCCGAGGGATAAATGTAAACTACACACGGGGACATTAGGGCAGAATGACCATTAGGGGTCATGTGGTGAGTTACAATTTATGAAGGATATAATGGACACGTGAAGGGACGATGTGATATGGAATTATGTGGCTAAAGCTTTGATATTATTATTTTATTTTATAGTGTGATTAAAATGGCAAGCTTGACTGGCATATTACATATTCTACTCACTGAGCGACGGTGGTTGTTGCTCACCCCTCACCTATTATTTTTTCAGATGAGTTATTTGGCAAGACAGGTGATAGACGAGCTGAGGTTGTGTTAGATAAGGGTTTTAAAGATTTTAATCTATTATTTTTGTACACCCTGTAAGAATTTTAGAGTTATTTTAATAAGAGGAGTTCATTTTCCAACCCGTGTCAATTTTCTTTTATTTATTTTTACTTTTATTCGCGTTCCAGGCGCGAGGTCTTATTTTTTTTCACCGACCCTGGGTCCAGGGCCTGACAAAAGGTCACAACTCAACTTGGGTTTCGATCCTGACGATCCAGAAGGAAGTTCGAGGTAAGGTTGGGTGTTCTAGGTTCGTGAGGACGAGACGAAACTCGTGGTGCTCTTGGTTTGGGTGATGGTGATGGTGGAGCTCCAATCTCGGTGCTGGTGGTTGTATAAAGAAATGATAGTGCTAGAGTGAGAAAGACAGAGAGAGAATAGAAAGGAGAGAGAGTCCCGGTTTGTGGTGGAGGAGAGGAAACATGGCAAGGAGAGAGTGGGGAGTTTTGGCATGTGTGGGCCCCACGGGTCAAATCTAAATTAATAAATATTCAAAATATCCAAACAGAAAATGTTAAAATAATAATATAATAATATAATAATTTCAAAAAATTATATATACAATAGTAAATATTAATTTTTCACAAAAGTATTTCTCGGATTCGTAGTCATGTAAAATCTTCATCGTGGCTCTAATTTCGATTCTGGTTGCACCTACACGTTAGTACCGTTGAGTACTTCAAGAGTACGGTAAAGTAATAACTCATCTAGCATCTAGGGCATTTTTGTCAATTCATGGTTTTAAAATTTATAAAATCGTAAAATTAAAGACGGATTGTCACAGTTTCTGTTTTACTATTTTATCTTCGTTGTTGTTTTAAAGGAAAATTAGTAAAAATTGTATGAGAGATTACTCACATCTATGCAAATTGGATGCTAAATTCTTCAACGAACGTGGCAATATGCCAATATGGCATGCATAACGATAACACCATTATCATGGTAAACGAAAATGAAATCCACCATTTTTAATCTCTTATTGACTAAGGAACCAAACTCTTGATTTTAAGGAACCTAACTCTTGATTTTCTTCCTGTACAATATATATGGGTAAAACGATACTGATGGATATAAAAGAATTTTAACTACACTGATTAACTTTTTTTTTCTTAATCAGAAATTACCAAAGTGATAATAATGACCAAGCATAGTTCAGTTCTTGAAACCAAATTCTATCAGCCAAAAAAAAAATGTGGAGTGGGTAGTGTGCAATTTATAAATTTCATTTTTTGTGTACAGTGGGCGGGTGCAAAAAGACCTTGTGATTGAAAATAATAAGAAATTGTTGTGATGGACACACACCCACAATTTATAAAATAATCACTTAAGAAATATGAGAATATCTAAAACAACACATCTGTGAGGTGTGTAGCGCATGTGATGCAAAAATGCCTCTCGTATGCGCGTGCAGAGTGACTAGTACAATTTAAGTGAACTTTCATGAAAATGGCTTGGACTAAGTTTATTTTAATAAAAAAAAAAAAAAACCATGCTATAACTTTATTTAATGGAAAAGACTTAAATTTTAATGAAAAACTCTTAAATTTTAATAAAAAGGACAAAAAAAACTTAAATATTAATGAAAAAGACATAATTTTAAAAATTTTAAAAAAATTAACACAAGGACCTGCGCGCCCCTCACACAAACTGTTTATGAAACTTAATGGTACTATATTGTTTATGAAACTTAATACACTATTTATGAAACTTAACGATACTACGTTGTTTATGAAACTTAACGGTACGACACTGTTTATGAAATTTTCTACACTGTTTATGAAACTTAACGGTACGACATTGTTTATGATATTTTCTACACAGTTTATGAAACTTACTACGCTGTTTATGAAACTTAATGGTACGAAATTGTTTCTGAAATTTTTTACACTATTAATGAAATTTAATGATACTACATTGTGTATGAAATTTAGCGGTAGATGCTTGTCCCGGATTTTCAAGTTCTTTCACTATAATGCAATAAAAAGATTAAAAAAAAATATACATATAAAAATAAAAAATAAATGAATAAAAAGATGATAGAGATTAATGTCCACGCCATTAAAGTCATGCATGGCTAATAGCTCAATACCATTACTAGAAAAATGGGTAATGAGTCCAACAATGTTGTCAATGATGTTGCTCCACCCCTAACCCCCAACCATCCTAACCTACACCTGACTGACTCCCTCCCAACTATACCACCCCAAATGTGGTTCTGAATCGAACGAAACCCACTTCAATTTGAATTTTTAATTTTAGAGAAATAAAATATGCTTAGATTATGTAAAAGGGTTATGCAACTGAAAGATTGGTTGGATGCTCTTTGCACCCACCTTTAGTTAGGTTTTTTCTTTTTCTTTTTCTTGTCCTTATCATGAAATAAAGTTATAGGATAATTTTTTATTAAAACTCAAAATTTTGAAGCTCTTTTTATTAGTTTTCTTATAATTTAAAGCTTCTTTCTTTGACTTCTCCCAAATTGTTAGCATGAATTTATTTTCTTTATGGATTTAACCTTACGTACATATAAAAAAGGGTAATTTTGTATAAAATCAATAAAAAGTTACAATATTGACAATAGATCAACAATATTTATGTTAATTATAAATACGTCAATCATTTATTATGATACTTAAATGCATTTAAAATAAACAACAATTATAAAATCTGCCACTACAGTTGTCACCCACTTGAACTGACACACTCTTTCTCATATTTTTATAGTTTTGGAATAGGTCAATACGAATTCAGACACTGCAATGCAATGTCTGTTTCCTTATTCTGTTTTTCACATTTGGATTCAGACGTTGTGTTGCAGTGTCCATTTCCTAGTTCTATTTTTATATTTTTTTACATTTGGATTCAGACACGGCATTGCAGTGTTCATTTCATGACTCTGTTTTTTTTTTTTTTTTTTTTTTTGACATTTTGATTCAGACACTAAAATGCAATGTCCGTTTTCTAGTTATGTTTTTTATGCAGTATTTGATTTGGGCTTCAATTAAACCATGTCGAAAACCAATTTGTCTTTCGTTCTCCATCCCAAACCTCTAACCCAACAAAAAAACCCAAAAAATCAACTTGAACGTTGATGGCCTGTCAATTATAGATTCATGGCTTGTATTGATTCATATATCAATGAGAGAGAAAGAGAGAGGGAGAGATTTTTATTGCTAGGTTTCAGTTATGGATTCATGGTTTGTATTGATTCATCAACAAGAGAGAGAGAGAGAGAGATTTGGGTTATTTTCATGTACAGAAAAGAGAAGATTTTTTAGAGGGATGATCATAAACCTTTTTATGATTTAATTTGGGGCAAAAAAGTAATTTTATAACTATTTATATGGGCTTGAAACCCATGTAACATTCCTCATTGACCTATATTTAATTAACAAAAATATTTCATTGATTAAGTTCAAAATAAAAATTAACTATTGATATATGATTCATTAATAAAAAATTTATTGACCGTTTACTAAATTTCCTTATAAAAAAACTGTTCTGACATATTGATTAAAAAACTATACATACGGAGTGTTTCCTCTCTCTCTTTCATACATTTCTTCTTATTAATTCTTGCTTCTTTGACTATCCAAGTAAATAACAAAGTCGGTTCCTTTTTTTAGTCCGTCCTGCGTTACTGAGCAAAGAAAAGATCCGCTGCTCGTCAACGTGCCCTCTTGGCATCAGCACAGATAGTTATCTTAACTATAGGTGGCAAAACCACCACCCTTGCTTCTGCATGTCCTAGGTACAGTGAAAGCAATTACATAAAACAATTTCACTGTTATGAGACACCTTGATTCAATAATATATTTTTATTTAGAGAAAAACTTGTATATATTATAGCATTAGTAGATAAAAAAAAGTCAAGTAATAATAAACACGTTTTATATAAATCTTTCTCGTATCACAAAGAGGATAATTATAGAGCAATGTTTTGGTCAATCTGTAGACGTGTGAGTATGCAGCTGCTATCGCTCGGTTGATGCATATAAAATCAAAAAAAGCATTAGCATTCATGCAGAGCTTCTTTATTTTTCTTTGAAACATTGCACAAGTACTTCACTGATATTTCCATATAAAACAGCTTAATAAAAATTCGAAATATATATAGCTAGGCTTTGTCCTAATAAGGGCATAAATTATTGATTGGCTAGCAATACAATTATCTTTTATGGATGAGTTACTAAGCTACCCTGTGCTCCTCAGGACCGGGCAGCTTGAAGCTGTCTCTTCGGAAGAAGTACCCAATTTCGCACCCTTCAAAAGACCTCCAAGAAGTTGTCCAGGGTCATAGAAAAACTCCACCTTAACAATTTTGTTGTGCTCGTCCACCTGTTTGTTTGGCGAGTTAGGAGAAATAATTAATTAATATGAAGAAATATTTTTAAGCCATGTGAGTCTGTGATATTACGTGACGCAATAATGAGAAACTTTTCTAGTAAGACTAGTGTAATTACCACATCAGATATCCACTTATGTTATAGCTGTTGAAAATGCCAGTGGGTAATGAATGCCCACAGTCCATTGGTAGAAGTTTTCCAGTATTGGTAGAAGTTTTCAATGTCCATACAAATTGAAAACTGACTTTGGGGGATGCAGGATATCATATTGTCAAAAAGGGTGTTGTAGATTTCAAATGTAGTAATACGAGTTGCTCTATAAATAGAGCACTCGACTGCAATCAAAATATAAGGAGAAAACAAAGAGAAAGAAATCTCTTCCTCCATCTTTTATTATTCTCTTGTGCTATCGTTTTTCAGTGTGACATTTTACACCTACTTCATTCTATTCACTAAAAGGGTTATATCTCTAACTTTGACATATTTATAACACGTTATCAGCATGAGTTTCTAAATATAACTATTACTCATTCCTCTTCGCCGAAAGAAAAAATGTTTCCTCTAATGTTTTTACTGTTCATCTTCTTCCTTTGCCTCAACTGCGCGATATACCCTCGCGACGAACTATTTGCTCCATGTCTGCTTCTAGTTCTCAACCTAACAGTTACATACATCTTTGATTTCTTATTTGGTATAGATATTGATTACTAACCCAATATTTATTTATGTTGATTTTACTGCAATCCAAGATGGTGCGGTACAATCGCCCATCTTGAACTGCAAATTTAATCTTACTGCGATCCAAGATAGTGCGGTATCATCGCCTATCTTGGACTACAGATTTAATTTTACTGCAAATTTTAGGTGGAGCGGTATAATCGTCCGCCCTACCCTACATATTTAATTTTCCTGCAGTTTAATTTCATTGCAATTTTAGGTGGTGCAGTATAATCACCCACACTGCTATGCGTATTTAAATTTTTCCTGCTACTTGAGTGGTGCGGAATAATCGTCCATCCTATGTTATATTATTTCAATGAGAATGGTGCGGTACAATTGCCCTCCTCATTCATCTTGAAAATCTCGAGCCTGAAATTTCGAGTGCTTATCATTTTGGCCTGAAGATCAAAATGAAAAATTTGTAAGAACCAGAAGTTCTAACACTATATTCCTCCAGGAATACATATTATTGCAAGTTCTTACACATCTCATTTTC
Organism: Malus domestica; assembly: GCF_042453785.1. NCBI lineage: Eukaryota > Viridiplantae > Streptophyta > Magnoliopsida > Rosales > Rosaceae > Malus > Malus domestica. Next base: position 3,416,617 of record NC_091665.1, on the reverse strand, counting down.
TTTCAGAAAATGGCGAACTTGGCAAAGCTTGATTTTGCTGCCCTGGACATTACAGGGAAGAATTACCTTACCTGGGTACTGGATACCAAGATCCATCTGGAAGCAGGGAATCTTAGAGATATCATCAGGGAAGAGAGCAACTCATCCTCTCAAGATCGGGTGAAGGCCATGATATTTATTCATCGCCATCTTGATGAGGCACTAAAGAGCGAGTACTTAACGGTTGAAGATCCGTTAGCTCTCTGGCAGGCCTTGAGAAGCAGATACAATCACCAGACAATGGTGATTCTTCCAAGAGCTCGCTATGAATGGACTCACCCAAGGATCCAGGATTTCAAGTCAGTGGCAGAGTATAATTCTGCGTTGTTTAGAATTACCTCTCAGATGAAGCTATGTAGGGATACTATTACTGAGAAAATGTTGCCAGAAAAGACTTTCAACACATTTCATGTCTCTAACGTGCTCCTGCAGCAGCAGTATAGAGCGCGAGGCTACACTGAATACAACCAGCTGATATCTGTACTCTTGGTAGCTGAACAAAACAATGAGCTCCTAATGAAAAACCATAATTCCCGACCTACTGGATCTGCACCATTCCCAGAAATGAATGCTACATCCCTCGAAGTGAACGCCACATCCTCTGGTGCCGATAATCATAAACGAGGACGTGGCCACAAGCGAGATCGGTGGAACAGGAAAGGCAAGAACCATGGTGGTCAGTTTCACAACCAGGTTCTAAGGCATAATTCAGGCCTAAGCTTTAAAAGTGTGAATCACCACAAAGGCAAAGCTCACATGAACAATGCTCCTAGAAACTCTGAAAGAGCCTGCCATAGGTGTGATGGTAATGGGCATTGGGCGCGTACTGTTGTTTAAATCATTTATGTTTGATGTACTTTTATTATGCTAAACTTGTTTAAAACTAGTTTTTCAGATTCAATAAAAGTGGCATGTAAATTTCCTGTTATAACTTGCTTTTAACTCTGATTCCCTTACTCAGAAAGCATGGATAAAAACTGTGGTTATTCTCAAAATATGAGAAATGGCGGAGACATTTGTCTTGCAAACTGCGCAACAACGCATACAATACTTCGAGATCGAAAGTATTTCTCAAGCTTGATGCTTACAAAAGTAAAGGTAACAACAATATCAGGCCAATCAGATGTGATTAAAGGCTCAGGGAAAGCCTAGATTATGTTACCAAATGGAACAATATTGTCCATACAGAATGCGTTGTATGCTACTCGATCGACTCGAAACTTGTTGAGTTTCAAAGACATACGTTTAAATGGATACCACATTGAAACGAAAAGTGCAAAAAATGTGGAGTATCTATGCATTACCTCCAATGATACCCAGAAGCGTATATTGGAGAAGTTGCATGGTTTGTCGAGGGGATTGTATTATACATACATAAAGACAGTTGAATCACATACTGTCATGAACCAGAAGTTCATTGATTCAAAAATTTACATGCTTTGGGATGACTGTCTGGGTCATCTAGGATCCACCATGATGCGTAGGATCATTACCAACTATAATGGACATCCATTATTGAGCAGAGACATTGCTCTCTCAAATGATAACCTTGCAAGGCTTGTTCTGAAGGGAAGTTGGTAATTCGACCAGGCTTGTTCTAAAGGTTGATGTTGAATCCCCATCATTTCCACAAAGAATTCAAGGGATATTTGTGGACCTATCCAACCATCTTGTGGACCATTCCGATATTTTATGGTTTTGGTTGATGCATCTACTAGATGGTCACATGTTTGTCTCTTGTCTATTCAAAATATAGCTTTTGCGAGACTTCTTGCTCATATAATTAAATTACGAGCACAATTCCCAGATTATCCCATTAAGTCAATCCGACTTGATAACGCTGGTGAATTTACGTGTCAAACTTTTGATGATTACTGTATGACATTGGGCATTGATGTTGAACACCTTGTTCCTCATGTCCATACTAAAAAATGGTTTGGTAGAAGCATTGATAAAGTGGCTTCAGTTAATAGCTCGCACTCTGCTTATGAAAACCAAATTACCAGTCTCTAGATGGGGACATGCCATTTTACATGCTGCATCATTGGTTCGATTGAAACCTATAGCCAACCACCAATACTCTTCAGTACAACTCGTGTTTGGGCATCAGTCAAACATTTCACATTTACGAGTTTTTGGTTGTGCTGTTTATGTGCCTATTACACCCCCGCAACGCACTAAAATTGGACCTCAGCGTAAACTAGGAATTTATGTGGATTTTGATTCACCATCTATCATCAGATATTTGGAACCCTTGACATGTGATATGTTTACAGCACGTTTTGCTGATTGTCACTTTGATGAGACAGTCTTCCCGTCGTTAGGGGGAGAAAAGACCGTTCCAGAAGAACATAAAAAGCTGACATAGGTTGTTCCCACCTTGTCTCATTTTGATCCTCGAAGCACTCAATGTGAAAATGAAGTGAAAAGGATCATTCGTCTTTAAAGCATTGCCAATCAAATGCCAGATGCATTTAATGATGCTATGAAAGTGACAAAATCACATATACCAGCTGCAAATGCACCTGCAAGAATTGATGTCCCTGTTGGACAAAATAAAGTGACAGCGAATGATTCATCTGGTGTACACCTGAAGAATGGTAGACCCTCAGGTTCAAAAGATTCAGCCCCTCGAAAGAGAAAGACAAGGGCACAGCTGAATCCAAATGAAATCATTCAGGAAGAGAGAATGAATGATAAATCCACAATTCATGATTTTGGACTACCAGAAAAAGGCAATGTCCTTGATGAGACACATGTCCCTGAAGAGATAGAAGTACATGAAAGCAAAGAAATCTCCATAAATTATGCTTGTACTAATGAATTGTGGGATCAGAATGAAATAATTATTGATGATATGTTCGCATTCGCAGTAGCCACTGAAATCATCTTAAGTGATGATATTGAGCCCCGCTCTATTGATGAATGCAAACAGAGACATGATTGGCCTAAGTGGAAAAATGCAATCTAGGCAGAATTAAATTCCTTGGAAAAACGATGTGTTTTTGGACCAGTAGTCCAAACCCCGCCTGATGTAAATCCTGTGGGTTACAAATAGGTATTCACAAGGAAACGCAATGAGAAAAACGAGATTGCAAGATATAAAGCACGACTCGTTGCACAAGGTTTTTCGCAAAGACCTGGAATTGATTATGAGGAGACATACTCTCCTGTAATGGACGCAATTACGTTCCGTTACTTAATAAGTTTAGTTGTTTCAGAAAAACTTGACATGCGACTTATGGATGTCATCACTGCGTATCTATATGGAGAATTAGATACTGACATATACATGAAAGTCCCAGAAGGACTTAAGTCGCCTGAAATAGCTAAAATACCATGAGGTATGCTCTCGATCAAATTAAGGCGCTAATTGTATGGGCTGAAACAATCTGGACGAATGTGGTATAATCGTCTTAGGGAATATTTGATCAAAGAAGGATACATCAACAATGTCATTTGCCCTTGTGTGTTCATTAAGAAATCCAATTCTATATTTGCTATAGTGGCAGTATACGTTGATGATATGAACCTAGTTGGAACTCCTGAAGAGCTCAATAAAACTGCTGAATATCTGAAAAACGAGTTTGAAATGAAAGACCTTGGAAAAACGAAATTTTGTCTCGGCCTACAAATCGAGCATTATGCTCGCGGAATTTTGGTCCACCAATCATCTTATATTGAAAAAAATCCTAAAGCGATTTGGTATGGACAAGGCTTATCTACTTAGCACGCCAATGGTCGTTTGTTCTCTGGACGTTAAGAAATATCCATTCCGTCCAAAAGAAGATGATGAACTAGTCCTTGGTCTAGAAGTACCATATCTTAGTGTAGTTGGTGCTTTGTTGTATTTAGCACAATGTACTAGACCAAATATAGCTTTTTCAGTTAACTTGTTAGCAAGGTTTAGCTCTGCTCCAACAATTCGTCATTGGAAAGGTGTCAAAGATGTATTGCGATACCTTCGTGGGACAACAGACATGTGTCTCTTTTACTCAAAGAACTCCACAAATGACCAGATCCTTGCTGGATATGTAGATGTTGGTTTTCTCTCTGATCCGCATAAAGCCCGCTCACAAACTGGATATGTGCTCAAGAATGGAGATACAGCAATCTCATGGCGCTCAACAAAGCAAACATTAGTTGCTACATCTTCAAATCATTCAGAAATACTTGCTTTACATGAAGCAAGTCATGAATGTTCTTGGTTAAGATCAATGATCCATCATATCCGGAATTCATGTGGTCTAACTTCGAAGACAAACACTCCAACTGTCTTTCATAAAGATAATGCAACATGTGTTGCCCAAATGAAGGAAGGATTCATCAAGGGCGATAAAACTAAACACATATCTCCAAAGTTTTTCAGTGCACATGAGCTTCAGAAGGCTAAAGTTATTGAAGTCAGATAAATCTGTTCCAATGAAAACCTGGAAGATTTGTTCACCAAATCTCTACCAAAATGCACGTTTCAGAAGTTAGTGCAAAGTATCGGATTACGTCGACTTACCAAACAACCAAATTTGGAGAATGCGGAATCAGGGGGAGATACATATCAGGAAGAGCATCCATGATACATGCATGTTGTACTCTTTTTCCTTCGATTAGAATTTTTCCCACTGGGTTTTTCCTATCAAGGTTTTAATGAGGCAACATAAGCTTATTTAACACTATATCAACAATCCAGGTAAAGTTGTACTATTTTTCCTTTGTTATGGTTTTTTCCCACTGGGTTTTTCCAAGCAAGGTTTTAACGAGGCAACTGATGTTGATATGTGGGCATCCAAGGGGGAGTGTTGAAAATGCCAATAGGTAATGAATGCCGACAGTGCATTGGTAGAAGTTTTCCAGCATTGGTAGAAGTTTTCAATGTCCATACAAATTGAAAACTGACTTTGGGGGATGTAGGATATCATATTGTCAAAAAGGGTGTTGTAGATTTCAAATGTAGTAATACGAGTTGCTCTGTAAATAGAGCACTCGACTGCAATCAAAATACAAGGAGAAAACAGAGAGAAAGAAATCTCTTCCTGCATCTTTTATTATTCTCTTGTGCTATCATTTTTCAGTGTGACATTTTACATCTGCTTTGTTCCATTCACTAAAAATGTTATATCTCTAACTTTGACATATTTATAACAATAGCATATATATATACTTATAAATAAGATATCCTAAAATACAAAAAGTTCATTTGTGTTATAACTGGTGAATTAATAACACCGCGTAATTATTACGTTCCGGTTAATGAAAATTTTCTTCTTTTTGGTGGGGTTTTAGGAGTCCACCAAGATTGTTAAACTTGTACACTTGTTAATACTTCTTTAATTCTAAAACCTAGATCTAGCTAATACGTGTGTTAAAATTTATAGAAAACTAGATTTTAATCTATAAATAAGATGAAATTTAGAAAAATGTCTTATACAAGGTTAAAAATTGATTTTAGCCTCTAGGCTCCATTTAATGCCACCATATGTATTCAATGCCTCTTTTTAATTTATAATTTTATGAATTTAAATTTTAAGAAAATATTATAAATTTTAATTCTCATTATGGTAAGCATCTTATATAAGAAAATATTTTCATAGAGACTTTTCGGTGCACTTATGTTTTTATATATTTTCTTATCTGTCACTAATTTATTACAATATATTTAGGTACGAACTTTTAGGTACACTGGGTTAGTATAATATGTTTAGGTGCATACATTTCAGTACATTAGTTTAGTATAATATATTTAGATACCGACATTTCGGTACACTAGTTTAGTATCATATAGTTAGGTACAGATTTTTCGGTACACTTATGGTTTTACATATTTTTTTATGTGTCACTAATTCACTACAATATATTTAAGTACGGACATTTAGGTACACTAATTTAGTAAAATATATTATGATATGGACGTTTAGGTACACTAATTAGAGAAAGTTAAATAAAATTAATGAATTAAAACGTGTGTAATAATAAATTTTAATTTTAATGTAATAACATTAAGTAAGTTATCTATTGAATATTAAAAATAAAAATATAATTTGAATTTGAATTAAGTACACATTAAGGGAGTAAAATTATTATTCAATCTAACACCATGTTTTTATTAAATTTTAATCTTCTTGATTTATCCCCAAGATGAAACCCTCGTTAAGCTAGAGATTTCGGTTCGAAACCCTCCTTTGTAGACAAAAATAAAAGTGAGAGCACCGTTGGATTGGCCGAGTAGGGTTAGAGATGTACCGTAAAAATGGCCATTCCGAAGACTTCAACCATTTCTCCAGTGGGAGCATGGCCCTTGAAAGGGCCCTCCATATAACCCCAGTGCCTGAATTTGTAGATAATCTCTGGTGGCCCTGAATAAACTTGGAGGACCTCCAACGCAAACCCACGAGGGAATGTTGTTGTGAAAGCCTTGTGGGATGATTCTGCTGTTTCCTCATCTGGATTATATCCCCTGAGTTTCTCAGGCAGTGAGGTCTGAAGCAAAGGGTTATATCCTCCTCCAAGTTTCCCTATTTCTTCAATATTTATGCCTTTCCTTCCTGATCAAATCATAAAAGTACTAATACTTAATAATTATATACTGAAAACATCAAGTACCTAATTAATAAGAATATTGGATTGCACTAGCTACTGGTTAATTATTACCATTTAGACTGAAAGTGTACTTGTTGGGATCAATTGATTTGATATCATCAAGGTTGGACTTATGGAAAAGCTCCATTTCCCATGTTTTTACAAGGTTCTGCACCTCTTCTTCTAGTGACCTGGGTGGCCATATCTGAATTTGACACAGATTTTAATTGATCCATCAAAGGAAATGGTACACCTCTTGTACAAAAATAGAAAGGGAATGATGAAAATCAAACACACGCCACAAAATTAATTAGTAGATTGTTAATTATAACTAGAATTGATAGCAAGCAGTCGCACACACGCATATATACAGAGAGAGAGAGAGAGAGAGAGAGAGAGAGAGAGAGACCTTGGTTCTGCCTTCCTCAAAGAGCTTGTTAACAACATCATAGGTAGGGGGACCAAACTTCCATTGGGTGTTCTTTTCTCCTTCTCCAGTCAAATACGAACGGTACTTGTCTCCCTCAACACCTGAAGATGCCATGTTCCATATAGGGTAGAAGCAAAGACTACTGCTGGATATAATTTTTCACTTGTAATTTCTTTCAACAGGGGTCCAATTATATAGGCAAAAAATAGTGATGAAGATATATAATAGTTAGAAAATAAAAAAAAGTTAATAACTTATGACCAGCCAGCCAGAGGATCATTTTTCGATGAGGTAATGCTAGAGAAATTAAATTTAAAAACTAAATGATGTGTCACCAATAAGAAATAAACATGTCAATCAACACTTAAATAATAATTAAATTACCAACTTCTATGTCATTTAGTTTACAAAATTTAATTGATAAATTTAATTTTCCTAGCATTACATTATTTCTCAAACTTTTTCTTTTTAAGGTTACAGTCGATTTAAATAAAAATTATTTTCAAACAGGAAATATGCTTAAATGCTAAAAAATGTGTAATTATTATTTATTAGCTACCAACCGGATAAGTCATCAATGACATAATTGTAGAGTGATGGTGCGTGAATCTGCAGGTCTGCGTTTAAACAATATGGCCGGTGCTTTTAGTAGGACTTGGATTGTCTGCCCTCCAATTTCTGTGCCATCTTCGTGCCCTTTTGATTTTGTGGTCACGATTAAACCACGTCAACATTTTATATTACTATTTTTTTTGTTTTATTATTTTTATAAAAAAATAATATAAAATATTCACGTGGCTTAACCGTGACCACACAAAACAGGAGGGCACGGGAAGGGCACCTAAATGGGAGGGCAGACAATCCAAGTCCCTTTTAGTATGTATCCCTCAATATATCCGTACTGTAGTTATGTAGTACCAATTTATCGAACTACATGGCGGCTCTCAGTATTTATCTCATGTGCTTACATATGATGGACAAAATAATGTGCTTGCTTGTGAAATTCTTCTAAATTTCAACGTCTATTTCTTGGATTTTAACAGCGTCTCCCTAAGTTTGAGAGGAGTTGTTTGTTGGAAAGCAGAGAGGTGTGTAAAAAGTTTCTTTTCAAAAATCAAGCTCCTAATATCATATTGCACTAGAAGAGAGCACATATTTTGTGTGTATGAACAATTTCTCTTAATAAGTGCATATTTTTTTAATATTACATAATTACTGTTTTGTCATCCTTATGTAAATATTGTGTATCAAAAGTGAGGGTAAAATTGGAAAAAGAAATATAAAAAAAAGAGGGTAAAGTAGGAAAAATAAGGATATGATTGTTATTTTGTCAAAAGGTACAAAATTACTATTTTGCCCTCCTTTTTGTCAATAGTGTGTATCAAAAGTAAGGGCAAAATAGAAAAAAAAGGGAAAAAAAATTGACAAAAAGGGTTTTCTTAATAATAGTATAGATATTAAGAATTTTTTAGATAAGTTCATCCGGTACGCGGTCTACCAAGAAATAGAGTCGTCGTTTGAGATTCTAAGAAAGCGCTGCAAGTGGTTCTCTATCACAGTAGTGAATATGAGTGTTATTTTTGCACTATGATGTTGGTTTGAACTCTGTTGATTCCTTAATTTAACATCTAATCTAACAAATATATCATTTGACACACAAAAAAGGCCAAAAGAAAAGAGATTCTAAGGAAGTGCTATGTAGGGTTGTAGTTGCTAAGAATGAAATACACATTGACGAAATAAGGGATCTTGCATGGGCTTATAACTAAATTTGGAAATTCCCCATATTGATTTTATAATAGAACCATAACTATTTTTTTTATATCATAGCAGATTATCTGGTCCCCTTGTGACGCCCAACAATCACAAATGCTCTCACGTGTTAAGTCCAACAGCCACATACCTTTTACGTCACCTCATGTGGATGTGATTAAAGCTTTCTTATGTGGCCAGCTTGTGGTGAGACATGTACTGAGAGATATGAATGTGGTGGCTCATCAGTTAGCTCGCCATAATTTACAATGTCGGGGTCTGTCATTTCGGCTTGGCTCTGGCCTCTGTAGCTTATGCGATGTGTTTACGATGAGTCTGTGCCCCTGGTGTATCCAATCAATTATTCAAGATATTTGGCTTTTTTTTTTTTTTCAACATACTCCTAGTCTCATTTCAACATAATTTAGAAAAAAAAAAAAAACATGGTAGCAAAAGGATTTGCCTAACATTATAATCATGCTTTTGTTTGGTTTAGTAGCTAATTAAGTTACAGTTTGATATGTATAGTTTAAAGGCAAGGTGGTCTACTTTCAGTCTCTTAAGGGTTGATCATTTTACTTAGTAATATGGTTTGGTTATTCACCTTCATGTATAAGTGAATGGTCTTAGATTCAAATATAATTGATGGCGAGTTCAAAATTGATTTATTCCCCTAACCCTTAATGTAAATATTTCATTGTATAAAAAACAATAACAAGGGTTGATCATTGCCATTAATTAGTACTATGATCTAGTAGTTTTCTTTTTCACTTATATGTAAAAGGTCCTAAGTTCAAAATCAATGTATTCTCTCACCCCTTTATGTAAATATATCGGTCTATAAAAAAATAAGAGTTGATCATTACCGTAATGAAATGTGTTTGTACCATACTTAGGGCCTCCGTATTTAGATCTCGTATAAATACTCGGGAGACTTAAATGTAATTATGTAATAAATGAAGGGGCAAATATGTAAAAAGGGGAGGAGCCCTTAGTCTATAAAAGGGCCTCCTTACCCTCACAATCAGGGGGCTCTCACCCTCACAATCCTCTCACAAACAGAGAAATACAATATCAGTGTGGACGTAGCCCAAACATTGGGGTGAACCACGATACCTCTTGTGTTATTTACTTTCTTGCAGATTCACGGTCGGATTTACGTTGTTCCAAGACCCCTCCGGTTTTGTGCATCAACATTTGGCGCCGTCTATGGGAAACGATACGAAAAGTTGTGTCGGTTCTCTTTCATTTTTTCACCTCCACCGTGAATCTGCAGAAACCCAAAACCTCCCTCCTTGGGCTGTTCCAGGAAAACCTTCGCAGATCTCTCTCTCATTCAGACTTTCCAGTTCTACATCTTCCTAACCCATCTTCTGCAGAAGCACACGTAAAACCCACAACTTGGTTTCTTCTGATAATATCATATCAGTAGAAGAAGGAGATTGTTATAGAGAGAATCTGCCTGCCATGGGGAAGAAGAGGAAGGCGATAGCCTCCAGACTCGACAAGGTGGATTGAAGTATGTATACCTCCTTCTGCAGCACTGCTAATTCCCTCTCTCAGCTCTACACTCAGGCCATCGCGGACCTACATGGACGAGGACGAGGACGAGGACGCCCCCATAGAGCTCAACCACAATTCTCAAAAGCTTCACACACTCTTGATCAAGACAGTGTGAAGTAAAACCAATTTATGGTGCCAACAAAAGCTTCATCAATGAAGGGCAACTACAATTCTCAAACCTTCAAAGCAAATTCAAGACTGTTCGAAGCAAATTCATTATATGATCCATCCAAACCTTCGACTACTATAAGGTGTGGCTTGCATCACAATCTCTTGCTCAACAGTGTGGAAGCAAAATTTGTATATGTTGTCTCTCCCACATTTTCAAATTTCTAGTTTCCTTAAAAAAAACAATAAAAAAACAAAAAAAAAAGAAATTGGGAAATTCAACAAATTTCTAGTTTTCCAAAAAAAAAAAAAAAGGGAAATTCAACCAAGCTTCATTAATGGAGAACAACTACAAATTTTCAAAAGCTTCACACTATCTTGATCAAGATGGTGTGAAGCAAAATCAATTCATGGTACCCAACAAAAGCTTCAACTCCAAAGCTTCAACTCCAAAGCTTCACCTACAAATCTTCAACTCCAAAGCTTCACCCACAGTAGCTTCACATACAAAAGCCTCACCCATAAAAGCTTCACCAACAAAAGCGTCACCCATAAAAGCTTCACCCACCACAAAAGCTTCACCAACCCCAAAAGTTTCAACTCCAAAGCTTCACCTACAAAGCTTCAACACAAAAACTTCACCCACAAAAGCATCAACAAAAGCTTCACCCACAAAACCTACAAAGCTTCAACACAAAAACTTCACCCACAAAAGCATCAACAAAAGCTTCACCCACAAAAGCTTCACCCACAATAGTTTCACCCACAATAGCTTCACCAACAAAAGCTTCACCCACAAAAGCTTCACCACCTCAAAAAAGCTTCACTTACAAAAGCTTCACCCACCACAAAAACTTTACCCACAAAAGCTTCACCCACAAAAGATTCACCCACCACAAAAGCTTCACCAACAAAAGCTTCACCCACAAAAGCTTCACCCACTACAAAAGCTTCACCCATAAAAGCTTCACCAACAAAAGCTTCACCCATAAAAGCTTCACCAACAAAAGCTTCACCCACCACAAAAGCTTCACCTACAAAAGCTTCACCAACAAAGCTTCAACACAAAAGCTTCACACTATCTTAATCAAGATAGTGTGAAGCAAAATCAATTCATGGTACCCAACAAAGCTTCACCTACAAAGCTTCAACATCAAAGCTTCACATACAAAGTTTTAAAATATATATATAAATATTTTTTTTTTTTTCGGAAATTCGAAAATTCAAAAATTCGAAAAAAAAAATTCGAAAAAAAATTAAAAACAAATTGCCTAGGCCTCCTCTTCTTTGGGCCTAACAACTTTTATAACAAATATATATGAATGAGGAGTTTTGGGCTACCACTTAGAAAGGAAATGCCTCATTCGTCAACTCCCTCGACCGAAGACTTGGAGGACTCTTACCATATGTTACTACACCTTGATACTCGGAAGTCTCACGACCACTCAGTGACTTGGATTTTTTCAAGTCTCCAACCGAGAAGTTTTCCTCAGTCGGGAAATTAGGGGAGCAATACCTCACCCTACATGCTTCAGTCACAAAGCTTCAGCATACAAGCTTCAACAAAAGGAAAAATTCAAATAACTTAGTGAAGAAGGCCTTGGTGTATTTAACACAATACGTTGAAATGAAGCAAATCTTGTGTATTGATATCTCCGATAAGTTACAAATATGTACATATACATGAATCAAAATAAACAAACAAGAGGGAGCCTTCACAAAGGTTGCTCAGGAGAAGTCTCAGTAGTCGGCAGAGCCCTAGAAAAATGAAGCACCAGAGGGTGATTATTCGGAGCCTCAGTATTAGGTAGAACCCCAGAAGGAGGAGACACCGAAGGTTGATCATTTGGAGCTTCATTACGCGGTACAGCCCTAGAAGACGAAGGCAATAAATGCCTTTGGAACAAACCCACAAACCTATGATGATCAAGTAAAATCTGACCATCAGATTCCTGCAACTGGTCGAGCTTCCTCTTCATGTTTGTAGCATAGTCATGTGCGAGCCTGTACAACTGTTTATTCTCGTGATTGAGCCATCTGATCTCCTGTTTGAGACTTATCACTTCAGCCGCCAATGATTCAACTTGGCGGGTTCGAGCAAATAGGCGTTGGGCCATATTAGACATAGAACCTGCACACTAAACACTGAGAGCCAGAGAATCCTTAACAGCCAACTCATTAGACTGTTTGGAAAGTGGTCTGTTATCTTTGGGAGTGAGAAGGTTCATGGCCACCACCGCAGCGGTCATATCATTCTTCATCATAGAGTCCCTAACAGTAAGAAGACCAGTATGGGATAAGAAGGATGGGCGCCATATGTTGTCTTGAGAAGGCATGGCTGCCTCTTCACCAAAGTTCAAGTCAAAACGACGGTTGGATGGGCCAGACATTCTTAGAAATGATGAAGGAGAAATGAGGTGCAATAAATCTCTGAAGTAAGGGGAAAATTCCTACAAGCAATAACTCTCTAAATGTACTTTTTGCACATAACAGCCAACTCATCAGATTGTTTGGAAAGTAGTCTGTTATCTTTGAGAGTGAGAAGGTTCTTGGCCACCACCGCAGCGGTTATATCATTCTTCATCACAGAGTCCCCAACGGTAAGAGGACAAGTAGTGGGATAAGAAGGATAGGCGTCATATGTTTTCTTGAGAAGGCATGGCTGCCTCTTCACCAAAGTTTAAGTCAAAATGACGATCGGATGGGTCATACATTCTCAGAAATGATGAAGGAGAAATGAGGTGCAATAAATCTTTGAAGTAAAGGGAAAATTCCTACAAGCAATAACTCTCTGAATGTACTTCTTGCACATAATTAGTGCTCTTATAAAAGAAAGGGCAACAGGGCCATTGGTTCAAAAATTGAAAAGGCACCACTCTCCGGATTCCGAAGAGGCACCACTTTCCACACGCAACATCAGCCCATCGGGTACCACAGATAACTTTACCAAAAATCTCTGACAAAATTTAGACACATAAATTTAGAAGGTCCAGCTACCCTACTATTACCCATAAGGGTAAAGGAACAGCACCACTGCTTGATAAATAGAAGGTCCCAATGTGTGTCAACCTCCGTGCTTCGTGACAAGGCAGACTGGCAAAAATGCCCAACCTTTACTCACATTCAAGAAAACGCTCCCAACAAGATTGCTTACTCAAAAATCGAAGAGGCACCGCTCTTCGAATCTTGAGAGTTAGACTCCCAACAGGATTACGTGCTCAAAAACCGAAGAGGCACCGCCCTCCGAATCCGAGAGCCAGACTCCCAACAGGATTACTTTCTCAAAAATCAAAGAGACACTGCTCTCCGAATCTCAAGAGTCAGACTCCCAACAGTATTGCTTTCTCAAAAATCGAAGAGACACCATTCTCTGAATCTCAAGAGCCAGATCCTCGACAGGATTGCTTGTTCGAAAATCGAAAAGGCACCGCTCTCCGAACTTCGAGAGCCAGATTTCCTTGGATAAAGCTTGTTTGTAATCTTCCTATGCAACATCAGTTTTCCAAATACCACAAACGACTTTTTTCAAAATGGTCTGACAAAGTTAAAACACGTGAAGCTTGCAGCTCCCACTACATTGCTATGACCAAAAAGGGTAAAGAAATAACACTACTACTTGTTGTTAGAGAGACTCCTATATATGTCGACCTCCATCCTCCACAGCCAGGTAGACCTGCAAATAAAAAAAATGCTCAACTTTTCTTCACATCCGAGAGGGCACTCTCAGCAGAGTCTCTCGAAATACTCAACTTCTTTTCCCCCCGATAATACCTCTACAAACAAGCCACACCAGAGCAAGAGTATCTCATATCATCAGGGTTAAAAGCAAGAGTATCCCATATCATGTTTTTTCCCTGTCTTTTCCTTTGGCCTTGTTCTTACGTGCAAGACAAGGAGAAAGATAGCAATCAGTCAGCACTTGGAATCAAGCTTCTAGTCAGTAACTGACTGCCTAGAACCCCTTACCTGATTACTTACCTGGCATTGCTCTCGAGTACTCATCTTCAACATCTTATGCTTTCAGAGAAGATACCACATCTGCCTAAGGAACAGATAGGGCAAGTGAGAAAGTGTTGACCCTAAAAACTACCAAGCCTACGTGGCGCGCAGGCCAAGTAATTAGTAAGTTAACTACGTCATTCGATTGTATGCGGGGCGTGCCAACTCGTCGGTCGAGGAGTAAAATTTGTTGATATTGCTTTGGGTGCACTGCTGACTTCTGAATCTCGTGACTGCGGCCGAGGATGGAACTTGTCTCGGCCTTCGGGTTCTAGAGCTTGAAGACAAGGCTACTAACTTAGCGAAGTTCAATATCAAATTCGGCTTTCAATGTGCCGAATATAGTAACTTGTAACACCTCACTTTGCCGAAAAGGCTAATGAGATGACCTCGACCAATAAGGATTCGGAAATCCTTTTCGACCGAGACTTGGATAGGTAACCAAGCACCCTCGCCGCAGTGCTGTTAATGCCAACGGAAGATGCTGCGAGATCAGCTGATTCTACGATGACAGAGTTATCTATACCGGCTGAAGATATCACCGGTTGCTTTCACAGTGTTGTTGATGCCAAAGGAAGATGTGTCAGCGAAAAGAGAAAATAAAAAATCTCAAAGTTGTTGAGAGAGTTTGCGCAGGGCAGTTGTGTGTTGAATTGGAGGTCCTTTTTCTGTTGTAAAATGCCTTATATTTATAGAAAACTTGCGATCGTGTCGTATTATCGTAAGATCTAACTTATTGACTCAGAATACTGACCTTCTTCCGCACGCTGCTATTTTGCATGTATTTGAAATTATCCTTGAGATAATTCTCCAAAATGTCAGTAAGCTTTCACGTGGAGACCATAAAAAGCTCACTTTTTCATGCTTGTCTTATCCATTTGCAAATCAATTGCAAACCCTTCTTTGCTATTATTATCACAAACTGACCCTGATTTTGATCACCATCAAATCACCTTTATCCAATCCATGATCCCGATCCTTCTTTGCTATTTGCAAATCGTTGGTCTCTGCTGCACCATTTCACTTTTATCCAACACATACATTAATTTCAAATGAAATGTAATCCAATTGTAGTTGTATTGCCGTATGAGTCGTACCAACCATTCCAAACTTGTTTGAACTGTACTTCTTTGCTTTGCCATTTATCTTTAAGCAACCCGTTGGATATAGCCAATATTAGGCTTAGATAATCTAATATATATTAAGAGATAATATTATGCTTAAAATCACAATATTATTCCTTAATAATAATTGAAAATTATCTTAGCCACTTTATCATCCAACGGTCTAGAACTTTACTCATCTAACGGCCTTGATTGCACAGGCTGATAGTGTAAATTTGGGTCCAAACATTGCCCCCCGGTTTCCTTGAACTTCGGCTTATAAGCCGAATGGTTAAGGAAATTAATTGTTCGTAACCAACAAAATTCCGTCGTATTCCTGAAAAAGAAACTTTGCTCCACGACCATAACATGCATGTTTTGTCAATGTTGTGGCCTTCTTCGACTGCCACACCTCTATACCAGGCTCAACAACTTGGCCGAAGAAATCGTCGACCATCCCACTCATACGGTCGAATTGCAATTGAAGCCGAGAGAAACAGGGCCGAGAAAAATTAGACCGAGAAGAACCTAACTCTTGGTAGCTCGGCCTGTCACCCATCATGAATGTTGTAATCACCTTTTCTGAAACCATCACGCGTAGACAACTCAGCCAAGTATGGCCTATCATTCAGTCACCCATTCTCCAATATTATTAAATTACCGTAGTGACATCCTTGATGTGCCACAACTAATTATATATGTTAAACCCAACAGACCGACTGGTCATATATATATATATATATATATATATATATATATATATATATATATATATATATATATACTATAACCTCAAATCTCGGCCTATTGGCTGTAACGATGTGCCATGCATGTCTCTTCGACTTCGACCTAATGGTTGGTCGAGCGCAGGCCTAGTACTAATTGTAGTTTTTTTTTTTTTACACATATATATATATATATATATATATATGTTTTGACTGAGGCTTTGTTTCGTAATGGGGCCGAGGCTGAGGTTTTTGTAAGCAAAGTTCACAAATAAATGCATTCGGCCAAAATAGTCAAACAAGTGTATTCAACCAAATTTTTTATGCGGCCAGAATGTTGTTGCCCTCTTATTTTCTTATGCATCGGCTTGCATAGCCGTATGTTTAAGAAAATAACATATATATATATATATATATATATATATTTAACAAACGAAAAGAAAAGTGGCCGAACCATAGTTAGGAGGAGGCCAACGATGCTTTATTCCAAGTCGAGATCTTGTAATAACAAAATCTTCACATTGATTTCGCTCTAGGCCGAATAAAGATTTTCCTCCAAATATTTTTTACTTGGCGAAATATTTTTTATCATCGGCTGCCGAATGTATTTAACAATTACTATGCCCCCCGGGCATAATAATTTCGGCTTTTAATTCAAAAATCTTAGCCGAACGAGATTTGTCCATATCGGCTTTATCGCCAATAATCATATCAATTGTCGTGGTTTCTTGGGCTAAGCCAATGTTGCGTCCTTGTTCGTCATTGGAGCACTCTTCTGACGAATCATTTTCTGAGTCAATTTGTGGCTCAGAAACTTGAACATTTTCTTCTAGGCCTACCACAGTTCCAGTCTCGACCAAAAAAATAGGTGGCCTTTGTTCTTCGGCCAAATTAACAATTTTCTTAGGCCGAATATTTGTTGTGGCCGGAGTGGAAATTTGCCCCCTGGCCTCTTGCCTTTCAAAAATTCCTCCCAATCTCTCGAGAAGTTGTTTTTGCTTCTTTAATAGGCGATGACACTCATCCCTTGAAGCCTGATCGAGATAGATCATGTGAACTTCGTAGTTTTAGCACTGGGTCCCACTGGGCATGCCAAAATGTTGACCCTAAAAACTACCAAGCCTACGTGGCGTGCAGGCCAAGTAATCTATAAGCTAACTACGTCATTCGGTGAATGCGGGGCGTGCCAACTCGTCGGCCGAGCTCAGCTGAGGAGTAAACTTTGTTGATGTTGTGTTGGGTGCGCTGCTGACTTCTGAATCTCACGACTGCGGCTGAGGAATGAACTTGTCTCGGCCTTCGGGTTCTAGAACCTAAAGACAAGGCTACTATTCTTACGAAGTTCACGAATCGCCGTCGTCGGATTCGGTCACAGTGATGTTATTCGTTAGAGTAAACTCACGCCAAATCGACACCAAAGTGTAAGGACACAAATACTCAAAGCGAATATAAGTCTTAATAGTGAACGTGGTTCAGCCGTCTGAATGCCGAACTCTAAATCCCACTTGAGAGTATCCAATCATAAAATAACTCGGCGTGCAATGCGCTGAGCTCAGTAAACTATAACACCTCACTTCGCCAAGAAGGCTAATGAGATGACCTCAATCAATAAGGATTCAGAAATCCTTCTTGACCGAGACTTGGATAGGTAACCAACCGTCCTCGCCGCAGTGTTGTTGATGCCAACGGAAGATGCTATGAGATCGGCTGATTCTACGGCGACAGAGCTATCTATGCCGACTTAAGATATCATCGGTTGCTTTCACAGTGCTGTTGATGCCAACGAAAGATGTGTCAGCGAAAAGAGAAAATAAAAATCTCAAAGTTGTTAAGAGAATTTGCGCAGGGCAGTTGTGTGTTGAATTGGAAGGTCCTTTTCTGTTGTAGAATGCCTTGTATTTATAGAAAACTTACGGTCGTGTCGTACTATCGTAAGATCTGACTTGTGGACTCATAATATTGACCTTCTTTCGCACGCTGCTAATCTGCATGTATTTGAAATGATCCTTGAGATAATTCTCCAAAATGTCAGTAAGCTTTCACGTGGAGACCATAAAAAGCTCACTTTTTCATGCTTTTCTTATCCATTTGCAAATCAATTGCAAACCCTTCTTTGCTATTATCACAAACTGACCCTAATTCTGATCACCATCAAATCACCTTTATCCAATCCATGATCCTGATCCTTCTTTGCTATTTGCAAATCGTTGGTCTCTGTTGCACCATTTCACTTTTATCCAACACATATATTAATTTCAAATGAAATGTAATCCAATTGTAGTTGTATTGCCGCATGAGTCGTACCAACCATTCCAAACCTGTTTGAACTGTACTTCTTTGCTTTGCCATTTATCTTTAAGCAACCCGTTGGATATAGCCAATATTAGGCTTAGATAATCTAATATATATTAAGAGATAATATTATGCTTAAAATCACAATATTATTCCTTAATAATAATTGAAAATTATCTCAGCCACTTTATCATCCAACGGTCTAGAACTTTACTCATCTAACGGCCTTGATTGCACGGGCTGATAGTGTAAATTTGGGTCCAAACATTGGCCTCCTCCTAACTATGGTTCGGCCACTTTTCTTTTCGTTTGTTAAATATATATATATATATGTTATTTTCTTAAACATACGGCTATGCAAGCCGATGCATAAGAAAATAAGGGGGCAACAAAATTCTGGCCGCATAAAAAATTTGGTCGAATACACTTGTTTGACTATTTTGGCCGAATGCATTTATTTGTGAACTTTGTTTACAAAAGCCTCAGCCTCGGCCCCATTACGAAACAAAGCCTCGGTCAAAACATATATATATATATATATATATATATATATGTGTGTGTGTGTGTAAAAAAAAAACTACAATTGGTACCAGGCCTGCGCTCGACCAACCATTAGGTCGAAGTCGAAGAGACATGCATGGCACATCGTTACAGCCAATAGGCCGAGATTTGAGGTTATAGTATATATATATTATATATATATATATATATGACCAGTCGGTTTGTTGGGTTTAACATATATAATTAGTTGTGGCACATCAAGGATGTCACTACGGTAATTTAATAATATTGGAGAATGGGTGACTGAATGATAAGCCATACTTGGCCGAGTTGTCTATGCGTGATGGTTTCAGAAAAGGTGATTACAACATTCATGATGGGTGACAGGCCGAGCTACCAAGAGTTAGGTTCTTCTCGGTCCAATTTTTCTCGGCCCTGTTTCTCTCGGCTTCATTTGCAATTTGACCATATGAGTGGGATGGTCGACGATTTTTCCAACCAAGTTGTTGAGCCTGGTATAGAGGTGTGGCAGTCGAAGAAGGCCACAACATTGACAGAACATGCATGTTATGGTCGAGGAGCAAAGTTTCTTTTTCAGCGATACGACGAAATTTTGTTGGTTACGAACAATTAATTTCCTTAACCATTCAGCTTACGAGCCGAAGTTCAAGGAAACTGGGGGGCAACCGGGCGTGCCAAAATGTTGACCCTAAAAACTACCAAGCCTACGTGACGCGCAGGCTGAGTAATTAGTAAGTTAACTACGTCCTTCGGTTGTATGCGGGGCGTGCCAACTCGTCGGCCGAGTTCGGTCGAAGAGTAAAATTTGTTGATATTGCGTTGGGTGCGCTGCTGACTTCTGAATCTCGCGACTGCGGCCGAGGAAGGAACTTGTCTCGGCCTTCGGGTTCTAGAGCCTGAAGACAAGGCTGCTAACTTAGCGAAGTTCAATATCAAATTCAGCTTTCATAAGTTGGGGAAGTAAAACACTAATAAATAAAGGTCGTGGGTCATCGGCCACCCCAACATTAATTTCTTCCAAGGGGTCCTTAACTTGGGGCCGATTGTCTTCGAGCTCGGCCGGGGCAGCTTGAATTTTGTCAAGAGATAAGACAGGACCATTATCTCCTTCGGCGAGGAACTCAACGAGGTTAATGCCTGAATTTGGTTGCTTAGATATAGTATACCAATGAGCCAGCAGTCGTTCCATAGTATATGAAACCGCGGCCCGACGTTGTTCCCGATGGGTGTCAAACATCGGGGTCGGGGATGAAGTTAGCTAAACCGAGTCTCGCCGAATCCTGGTAGACAATTTCGGCGCCAACCTCGATAGCTTTTTCAGACAGAAATCCGAGTCGACCGTCCTTCATCATTGAAACCCTGTAGGGTGATGTAGCCGACGTGGTCATCATAATACCGTGCTTGGATCATGTTAGCTTCGAAAGACTGACTATCGGCCGGGTGAACAATGATCGATTTACCGTCCCAAAAAATGAGCACTTGATACAATGATGAAGGAATACAGCTGGTTTGATGAATCCAGTCGCGATCGAGCAGTGCATTATACTCGGTCTTGGAGTCGACGATAAAAAATACGATCATGTGATTATGGCCGGCAATGTTTACCGCTAAAGGAAGCACCCCTTTGGTTTGGGATTTGTCTCCGACAAAACTGCTCATTGTGATCCCGGAGGGAATAAGTTCGTCATTGGAGCGACGTAATGCCTTCATGACGTTTACAGGCATGATATTGACAATGGCTCCACAGTCGACAAAAACTTTAGAGATTGGATACCCTTCGATATGGGCCGTTACGTACAATGGCTTCAAATGATGAAGTTTGGCCGATGAGGAGCGAGGAAACAATTCAGCCAAAGCTGCCTTGAGATTGTCATCTTTTGTTGTCGACTCGACTTCAGCAATGGTTACAAAATCAATGTGATCGACTTCCTCGGCAACTACGTCGCCATCGAGGAAATTCGGTTGAGCTGTGCTCGACTGAAAATCAACGGGCAAAACATGGACCATACTGATTTCCATGTTATCCAGGACTGACGAGCCCATCGGGTTACGATCATCTTCTTCAGCCTCTTCTCTTTCCTGGTCACCGACTATGGCATCCGCTTCCGTTAAAGTTGTACCAAGAGACTCCTCTACTCCTTCTTTAATAGTTTGTTCCCTTGGTGTCTCTTCGGCAGCCTGTTGGTTCTGCGTAGGTGCCTCAGGTGGGTCTGAGATCAGAAGTATACCTGGGATTGGTGCCAAGATACGAGCTTGCTCTTGGTACATTATACGGGCATCCCTGGTGTCAAGATAGGCATCTAACCGTGTGACTCGTGTTATTTCATCGGTCGTAAGGCCGAAAAGGGAAACAGCCGAAAAGACTTCGAAATGGTATCGTAAATACTGAAGGTCCTCCATTGAGAAAGGAAGGTCGGCTGCATCGATATCAGTGTATGGGTCGACTTCAAAACCAAGGACTCGAGCTTCTCGTATGTGCTGGAACCTAGCTTTCAATCCTGGATCTGAGGTCTTCTGAATAATTCGCTCGGTATCCGGGCAAGTTAGGACGAGATCGATTGTATCTTGACATGCTTTCGGCAAACCATATAGATCGTTGGCCGAATGTTTTTTATGAAACTCTCGCATATATTCCAAGGCCTCCCTGAGGAATGGTGGATGTAAATTCCGTCGAATTTTAATCAAATGTGCTTGTATGGTTGGCGGGGGCAGTTTACTTTCAGCTTCTTGCCTGAAATGCTCGAAGCGTGCCTTCATCTCCCCGGGCCGCAGAAGAAGTTTGATCCGTTTATCAACCTCTTCAAACGTGGTTTCGACATCTCGATTGACCAGCCGTTTCCCTGGAACCAACTCTGTCATAATCGTTGGAGATGGTCGTTCATCGTTATTGGCAACTGTTTCCTTCGGCCACCATTTAGGGACCGAAGTTTCTTGGGCTGCCCGTCGGTGAGCCATGCAATCTATTCTTTGGTGCCAACATTTCTGGGATTTGGACAGTGCAGTGTAGACACCTTTCGAATAGTGATATGTATACCAACGCTGGTCTCGAGGTTCGAGAGGTTTGAAAGTTTTTTGGCTTTACGATGATTCCGAGTTGCTAGAATTACGTATGTAATAATCTTCATCATAAAATGGAGCATCAAAATCGAGGCGTCGTCTGACTGAAGGTGTCTCTTCCACCCATACTTTAGGACCGAGCCTATCAAAAACCCCTTAATGTTGGCCTGCGTTGAGCACATTTTGCTGTGTTGCGGCTGTAGGTTGTTCCATTATAGGCGGAGAGGACTTTTCCTTTGGCTCGGTGTTGACATTTGCTTTACATTTGCTGCATAAAACTGTCGACCCACTGTCTTCATCAGTGCTGTAATCTATCATGGGCTTGACAATAGCAGGTCCCGTTAGAGCTGTAAGTGGTTTGTTTGAACGAAAATCAGTATTGAAACGTGGCCAAGAATTCTGATTCAGAGAACGTTGCGGTGTAACGACCTCTGCTTTCCCTTTTCCTTTGTCCCTAGGTAGGCGAGCATCTACCATATTTACTGTTGCCGTGGGGAATGGGTCCGTATCAACACTCATCTTTTTCTCTGAAAATCTGAGTTTGCCGTTATCAATCCAACTTTGGATGTTGTCTCGAAACACGACGTAATTATTTGTCGTATGTTTGCTTGAATTATAGTATTTGCAATATATCTTTCCTTTAAGCTCGTCAGCCTTGGGAATGGTATGCCCAGGCTGAAGTTTGATGATCTTCGCTGATAGCAATTGATCAAAAATTGCATCGGCCTTTGTAATATCAAAAGTATAGACTTTTGACGTTTTCATTGTTTTTTCAGGGGCCGAGCGGGTTTTGACTTCCTTAGAGTCAATTTGAGTCAGTGCCTTGCAAACATATGGCTTATCTATGACTATCTCGGTTGCGTCCACACTAACACATTCACCTTCGGCCGATGCATAACTGACAGTGGGATTTTTGTAAATCGTCCCTCTGGACAGAGCTTTCGAGATCTTCTCTTCACGGAGAAAATAATCATATTGCTCGACATGCTAGGCTAGTTCATACATATCCCAAAAGTTTGCCCCCAAGAATTTCTTTTTGTATTCTACGTCAAGACCATTCAGAGCAAGTCTGACGAATTCGACTTCAGGGAGAGGTACTCGGCACCAATTCCTAGCTGATTTAAATCTGGTAAGATAATCCATTGGTGACTCGTCAGATACTTGAGCCATCCTTGTTAACGAGGATACTGACACTTCCATCCCTGGCCGATAAAACTGCTCATGAAATTTCTCGACCAACTCCTCGCAGCTCTGGACAGAATTCGGTGGGAGGTTGATATACCAAGCAAATGTTGAACCGGTCAGCGAAAAGTTGAACAGTCGCAGCTTGTGAAAGTCATTATTGATATCTCCACATTGCGCGGTGAAACGAGCCACATGTTCCAACGAGGATAAGGATGATTCTCCGGCGAAAAGGCTAAAATTCGAGATTTTGAAACCTCTAGGGTATTCGAACTGTTCCACATAAGCTGGATACGGATGTATAAATTTAGGGAACTTCGGCCCTTTCTTTATGGCCGAATCGATCATCCGTTGGACCTCGGTCATATCGACGGGTGTTGCTTTCACTCTCTGATCGGATCCGTCTGACCTACTATTTGATCCTCCTCATTTTTCCAAGTTAATTGGTTTGAGCCGAACAGGGGTTGACTCAGCCGGTGCAATTGGTAATAGATTATTTTTTTGTGGCAAGTGTTGGGCAAGATCGAAAGACCTACCGTCGCTAACCTTACTAACCAGTATTTCGAGTAATCTGGTTTGTGCCTCACTGGTATTGTGTATCACGTCATGAAGTTTATCGATTCCTCTACTAAACGTCTGTTCAACCGTCCGAGATTGCTCGTCAAGTCATTTTCGAAGAAACGATCTTGTTGGTGGATCAGTTCCCTCGCCACCATCCTCGTCACAATCCTCCATTATCCCTTCATTGAGAACGCATGTGTTCCTGTTAGGGACTTCAAGACTGCGAAACTGACCACCGAGATTAACTTCCCTTTCTCGACGAGTCGCGCTTGTGGACTCAGGTGTCACGGCACTAAAGGATTCTGCGCCTGCGGCACACTTTGTCCTATGTTCTGAATTGGCAAATCGGCTATTGACTTTCCCATAACTGTTTTCTTTTTTACCGATCGCATTTCAATTGGCATGAACTTCGTAGTTTAGCACTGGGTCCCACTGGGCGTGCCAAAATGTTGACCCTAAAAACTACCAAGCCTACGTGGCGCGCAGGTCGAGTAATTAGTAAGTTAACTACGTTCTTCGGTTGTATGCGGGGCGTGCCAACTCGTCGGCCGAGCTCGGCTGAGGAGTAAAATTTGTTGATATTGCGTTGGGTGCGCTGCTGACTTCTGAATCTCACGACTGCGGCCGAGGAATGAACTTGTCTCGGCCTTCGGGTTTTAGAGCCTGAAGACAAGGCTGCTAACTTAGCGAAGTTCAATATCAAATTCAGTTTTCAATGTGCCGAATATAGTAACTTGTAACACCTCGCTTTGCCGAAAAGGCTAATGAGATGACCTCGACCAATAAGGATTCAGAAATCCTTTTCGACCGAGACTTGGATAGGTAACCAACCGACCTCGTCGCAGTGCTGTTGATGCCAACGGAAGATGCTACGAGATCGGTTGATTCTACAGTGACAGAGTTATCTATGCCGACTGAAGATATCACCGGTTGCTTTCACAATGCTGTTGATGCCAACGGAAGATGTGTCAGCGAAAAGAGAAAATAAAAAATCTCAAAGTTGTTGAGAGAGTTTGCGCAGGGCAGTTGTGTGTTGAATTAGAGGTCCTTTTCTGTTGTAGAATGCCTTGTATTTATAGAAAACTTGTGGTCTTGTCGTACTATCGTAAAATCTGACTTGTGGACTCAGAATACTGACCTTCTTCCACACGCTGCTATTCTGCATGTATTTGAAATTATCCTTGAGATAATTCTCCAAAATGTCAGTAAGCTTTCACGTGGAGACCATAAAAAGCTCACTTTTTCATGCTTTTCTTATCCATTTGCAAATCAATTGCAAACCCTTCTTTGCTATTATCACAAACTGACCCTGATTCTGATCACCATCAAATCACCTTTATCCAATCCATGATCATGATCCTTCTTTGCTATTTGCAAATCGTTGGTCTCTGCTGCACCATTTCACTTTTATCCAACACATACATTAATTTCAAATGAAATGTAATCCAATTGTAGTTGTATTGCCGCATGAGTCGTACCAACCATTCCAAACTTGTTTGAACTGTACTTCTTTGCTTTGCCATTTATCTTTAAGCAACCCGTTGGATATAGCCAATATTAGGCTTAGATAATCTATTATATATTAAGAGATAATATTTTGCTTAAAATCACAATATTATTCCTTAATAATAATTGAAAATTATCTCAGCCACTTTATCATCCAACGGTCTAGAACTTTACTCATCTAACGGCCTTGATTGCACAGGCTGATAGTGTAAATTTAGGTCCAAAAAGAAAGATACAAGGAAACATGTGGAGACAAACGTAACAGAACATGTGCCGATACATCCACTACTTTGTCCATAGCAAAAGTATCACATATCATCAGGGTCGAACGTACTCTAGATTTGATGGACTTGTTTTGACCATCAAATTCTTGAGTCAGCCTTATACTCTGGAGGAAACCGGAAAACCCTCCAGCCCAGTTCAAGAATAAGCCTGTGGAAAGTTACTTCTTCAAAAGCAAAAATATCTCATATCATCTCTTCTCCTTTTTCTTCTCTTTATCCTTCATGCTGCCTGCAAGATAGGGAGAATGAGAACAATCAGCCGGAACTCAAAATCAAACTTCTGATCTGGGACTGATTGCTTAGAGGACTGATTGCTTAGAGCTCTGATTGCTTACCTTGTCCGTCACCTCTTTCGGCAGATCTCCTAGCTCGGCGACATAGGGGACTTCTACTACTTGGTTTGTATCGCGCTTAACCAAGCCTGAAACTACAAGTAAGCTTTAAGTGAAATTGATATTACCTTGTGCATCTCCACCGGTTAAAGATACTACCCCTAGATGGAAGAAGAGTACTTCCAGAGAAGATGCCACGTCTACCTATGCGACAGATAAGGCAAGTGAAGACGATACCACACTTCGGTACTTAGAAGTTTCGTGATTACTCAGCAGCTTGGATCTTGCAAGTCCCCAACCGAGGAGCTTCCCTCACTCGGGAACTTAGGGGAGCACTGTTTGTACCATATTTGGCCAATCCCGAAACTATTGAACACCGGTCAACGTTATACTGTCAAGGACCCAGAAGAGTTTCCCTCCAACCAGGAGGCCAATCACAATACGACACGTGTCGACATCAGAAGCCAATCACAGCGCAACATGTGTCAATGTCAGAACAAAGCTAAAAACTCTTCTATAAAAGGAGATTATTCTCCCACAATATTTACTAATGTCATTTGTACTAAATCATTTACTAGTACTCACTAAAGGAGAGCTTGAACCTATGTACTTGTGTTAACCCTTCATAATTAATGAGAACTCCTCTACTCCATAGACGTAGCCAATCTGGGTGAACCATGTACATCTTGTGTTTGCTTCCCTGTCCCTATCCATTTACATACTTATCCACACTAGTGACTGGAGCAACCTAGCGAAGGTCACAAACTTAACACTTTCTGTTGTACCAAAATCCTCACTGATTTTGTGCATCAACAAAATGTGTTTCTATTAGGGGTGGGCACAGTTTGGTTTGGTGCGGTTTTGAGTGAAACCGAAACCGAAACCGAAAATTTTTGCGGTTTGGTTCAGTGCGGTTTTGAAGCCAAAATCGAAATAAAACCAAACCGTTTGGTTCGGTGAGGTGAGGTTTCAAACGGTTTTTGTTTGGTTTTTAAGAAAAAAGTTTACAATTTGCAATTTAGTATATTAATAAGCATTTCCCAGTAGCAATAGGAAAAAGACATTTGTTATGCAAACAATTAGCATGTTGAATGCAGTTGTGATGTTAAAACATGTTTATGCAACAAAAGGGTATCCCATACAAGGTGTAACATAAAACAAGTTGAATAACTTTGAATTCATTTAACGTGAGTGAAACTTTCATACTAGAATATATGATATCATGCTTCAAATGAGTGGACTTCATTAGATCATTGTTCGACTCTTGATAACAAGATTAGTCCACCCTTGTACATATATGTGTGTGTGTGTGATGGTATAAAATAACAGAGGTTCTTCAAGTTAATGAACGAAAAAAAGTGATGAATGATGATATTCTTGTGTGGTTGAGTCCGTACTGAGTGTATGGATTCTAACAAACAACAATTAAAATATGAAATCTAATATGAACATTTAATTAAATGTTTATTAATATTTGCGGTGCGGTTCGATTTCGATGCGGTTTTCAAAAGCCAAAACTGAAACCAAACCGTTTTCTATGTTGCGGTTCGGTTTCAAAACTGAAACCATTTCAAAATCGCAAAACCAAACAGTTCGGTGCGGTTCGATTTGGTTTGTGTTTCGGTTTCGATTTTCGGTTTTCGGTTCTAAGTGCCCACCCCTAGTTTCTATATTTTAATTCAAATGATGAATTTCGTACAATATATATAAATTCAGCCAAGCTGTAATGGATACAATATACGTTAATCACATAGTTGACCTATTCTAAATCTTGAGCAACCTGGAATCCGAGCATGATTAAGGATCAGTATTGATGGGGATTTGTGGTAGACTTGTCACCTTCCCTAACAATTAACGTGAATATATATATGTCGCTGTTATTGGTTAATATGAATAGCAAGTAGGTTTGACACTTTTGGCAGGATAAACATAAAATTAAGCAATATTACATCCATTGTTCTAAAAATCCTCGTGTAGCGCCGTCTAGGCCCCACTTAGGCTCTAGGCGGGTAGTGACTAATTAATGTCTAGGCGTTTGACAATTAAGAAAAGGCACCTAGATCTGTTGATGCGTCCACCTAGCCCGCCCAGACCCGTCTAGGTTGCAACTCACTTAGATAGAAAAATAGATAACTTTCATTTTGCATTTTATTTTTTTAATAAATTGTAAGAGACTTGTTGAATATTTAAATGAATACACGTTATATGCATGTTCCCTATATTTTCATTATGTTCCAATACTTCCTAATATATATATATATATATATATATATATATATATATATATATATATGTTGACCCTAAAAACTACCAAGCCTACGTGGCGCGCAGGCCGAGTAATCTATAAGCTAACTACGTCCTTCGGTGAATGTGGGCGTGCCAACTCGTCGGCCGAGCTCGGCCGAGGAGTTAATTTTGTTGATGTTGCGTTGGGTGCGCGGCTGACTTCTACGTCTTGCGATTGCGGCCGAGAAAGGAACACGTCTCGGCCTCTTGGGCTCTCGAACCTGAAGACAAGGTTACTATTCTTACGAAGTTCAATATCAAATTCGGCTTTCAATGTGCCGAATGTAATAACTGTAACACCTCACTTTGCCGAGAAGGCTGATGAGATGACCTCGACCAATAAGGATTCAGAAATCCTTCTCGACCGAGTCTTGGATAGGTAATCAACCGTCCTCGCCGCAGTGCTGTTGATGCCAACAGAAGATGCTGCGAGACCGGCTGATTCTACGGTGACAGAGCTATCTATGCCGACTTAAGATATCACCGGTTGCTTTCACAGTGCTGTTGATGCCAACGAAAGATGTGTCAGCGAAAAGAGAAAATAAAAATCTCAGTTGTTGAGAGAGTTTGCGCAGGGCAGTTGTGTGTTGAATTGGAGATCCCCTCAACGTTGCACATCCTCATGTATTTATAGCGTTGGATATCTGCTTGACACGGCCTGATGGTGCTTGCAGAGTCCAACTATAACTCAAACTGATCTGCGGCATTGGCTTCACGCCTATCTTCAAAAGGTTGACTTTTCAAATCTTTAAAAAACCAAAGCCATCACCCATCCAAAAAAGCCTATCCGTCTGACAACTCATCAAACAACCTAACCTACTTAGGTTTTTTTATTCTTTATTCACCAATATCCAAAAACTCTTATTTTTCTTTTAGGTGATTATCAAATCCCACGTTGATGCAATTAGATTCTTGGCAGGATTCATGCATGCAAAACAACCCTCTGCCATTCCTTATCTCATCCATAAGATGACGCCCATCATCACCATTTACCAGCCATGCCACGCGATAAGTCCCAACTCGTACCGTGATGTTCTACTCCAAGATAAATATAAAAATATAATTATGATAAAAATCATAATGCTATCTTTTAACCAAATTATCTTCACTCTTCCATCTGACGGTTAGAAGTTATGCTCACTCAACGGCCTTGATTGCACAGACTGATGGTGTAAATTTGGGCCCAAACAATATGTCATTCTATTTTGTAGTTTATAATGAAATTATATATATATATATATATATATATTAAGTACAAACAGACACTTATTTACACGAAATATAATATATTTACTTAAATCCGCCTAGTCCGCTTAGGCGCCCGCTTAGGCCTTGCCTAGCCGCCTAGACATTAAGCCACAGCTCGTCATCCAACTAACGCCTAGCATCTTTTAGAATCTTGATTACATTCGTGTTTATTTTTTGCATTTAAATCAAATAAAGCAAGGAGAAAGAAAAAAATGTATATACAGTATGCATGTTTCAATATTTGCACCATATAAAAATCCCAGAGTGAATTTGTCGCTCGTCTAGATTTTATATTTTACCTTCAGGATAATGTTTGGCTTATATTTGCTGTGGTCAGCACCCATCAATCACGCACACCTAGTCAAAGACGTAAAACCACAAGCATTCATATTAAATGTTTGTATGTTAATTATATTTTAAGTGCGTCATTGCTCATGCTTTTATCTTTAGAGAATGACATATATAAATATAAATATATATATATTTTAGAACTGGGAGATACGAACATATCATTTCAACATATATATATATATCATAAAAATTTAGCTTTAGGTCATAGTTTTATACCTCATCTTTAAAAAAAATTCAATGTCATACCTCATTTACGAATTTTTTACAATTTCATACATTCCGTTAAATTTTTATCAATTCTTCCGTTAAATAGTGACGTGACATGAGACGGGACTCATTATCTATTAAAAAATTAATTAGATATTAAAAAAATAAAATCATTTTTATTTTTATTTTTTGGCATGGGGACCCACCCATTCCCTCTCCCTTTCTGCCCCCGCCCTCCTTATCCCACCAAAACCCAAATCCCACCATCCCGTCTTCTCCTAACAGCAAAACCCACCTATCCCATCTTTCCTAAACCCAGATCCCACCTATCGCTTGACTCCCTCCCTTCATCCACACCACAATCGACTGACTCCCTCTCTGATTCCGACTTTGCCTTCACCAAATCGGGTCAACCGACCCTCTCTCTACTCCAGTACCACTTCTGCCATTTTCCCATGCCCCTCCAAACCCTCAAATCTCTTAAGACTTCTCTCCCAAAAGGTGAGAGTTTTTTTCTCTCTACGTGAGAGGTCTTCTCACTGGGTTGTGAGTGGTAAACTTTCCGATGACTCTTTTGGTCGTCGGCCCTCGCAGTGGTCAGGGTCGGCGGTAACCCCCTTTTTTTTTTCTTCTTCTTTTCTCTTTTTATTTGTGTTTCCCCTGTTTTCTGTTAGTTTTCACTACGATCTCATACACTTACGCATTCGATCAGTAAGCCCCAAATTCCACCATTCCCATCCATCTTTTTCCTGCTGTTTGTTCTCCTGCATGGTTCTAATCAATCCATCTTCTCTCTATCCCATTTGGCTCTATCTTCCTTCACTCCTACAAATTTCCAGATCTGTAATTGCTTCCCTTTTCCGCTTTTTACGAGTTAATCGGATGGTGCGTAGAGCTTCGGTTCGGGTGTTTACACCACCACCATCCACTTGTCTGCCGGTCTTGGCGTTGTTGCTTGTGGGATTTTCCACTGGCTTCCTTTCCTTGGTGGTTGCGATTTGGATATCTGTGGTTCTTGTTGCAAGTAGATGGAGTCCTCTTCTTTTAGTTTATGGGGCTTTGCCTTGTTGGATCTTCGACATTTGCAAGGGAAGCTGGTTTGTTGTTGATGGTTGGTGCTCCGGCGGTGACAAAGGAAACCGGCTGCTTGGTTTTTCTGTTTTGGGCCTCACAGTTTGTGTTGGGCTCTTTTTTGGGCTACTATGGAGGCTTATCTATATGTTTTGTGCTTTTATTGTAAGTGGGCCACCATCTGTGTATATGTGTGTGCTTGGTAATAATAATTACCTTTGTCCAAAAAAAAAAACCCTCAAATCTCTCTGCTCCAGTACAACGCGGAGGACTCCACGGCGGTGATTGCGCAGGTGGCTGTTGGAAATATGCCCTGAAAGTTAATCTTTGGAAGAAACCTTTCAGGACAAATGAATCGATGTATGGATGATTCTTATACATCAAATGGCAAAGACACGAATTAGGACTATCTCAATTAACGATATATGTCCTAAATAGTGTATCCATGGACAATGGATCGATTGAAGAAGTAATCTAATGATGTTAGACTACAGAGACCTTCTTCACATAACCATTGTGTCCAAAAGGTTCCTGGTCGTTGGATTGTCGGAGGGATATTGACAATGCGTAGACCGGTACATACTATGTCTGCTTCAATTGGAAGGATGGAAAGTCTCATCCCATTCGTGTTGTGACACTAAGACAAGTATGTAGGTGCTCATTAGGGGAATGAGTTCACTGAACACAATCGAACGAGAGTACTTGCATGGAGGTCTACTCACATGTCAAGCAAGTAACTCTAATGGTTGGAAAGATGTAAGTAATCCTTAGACCTGAGGCATCGTCATTGTCTTGTGGTTAAGTACTTAATCTTTGATTATGTCAAAGTCTCCCCATTCGAGCGTGTCCACGGCATAATTGGGGTTAAGCCACTTAGTCATGAAGGCAAGTGTATGCGCAACAAGGAATCTCTAATCCTCGATAAGAGAGGAAGAATACTCTAAGATATGATTCGGGAATCTTCGGCCGAAGTATCGAGCATATTGAATGGAAAGCGTTCCCATACGACTCAAATGAATCATATATGAAGGAATAATCACATTAGGGGTTTGACATGATATATCCATACCCTAATGATGTGATTGAGAGTATTGTATTAGAGAAGGATTGAATTACATTGTAATTCCAACTGACTAGGTTCTTCGAATAAACTTCTACATTAGCTTGGGTAGCTATGACATATGGTTAGATGTCACTCATAGCTTGTGAGTTCTTCTAGATGATTAAATGTAGTCGTCAAAGAAGAAAGGTGAATTAAAATGAAGTTTTAATTCACTAAGTGATTGAATTAAATATAAGCAATTGGATTGATGCCAATCACCTCACTGCCTTGCTAATTAGAACCTAAAAGATTGTTCACCAAAACACTATTGTGGTGAGTAACTAATGGATGATGGAAACAATTACAACAACAACAACAACAACAAAGCCTTTTCCCACTAAGTGGGGTCGGCTATATGAATCCTAGAACGCCATTGCGCTCGGTTTTGTGTCATGTCCTCCGTTAGATCCAAGTACTCTAAGCCTTTTCTTAGAGTCTCTTCCAAAGTTTTCCTAGGTCTTCCTCTACCCCTTCGGCCCTGAACCTCTGTCCCGTAGTCACATCTTCGAACCGGAGCGTCAGTCGGCCTTCTTTGCACATGTCCAAATCACCGGAACCGATTTTCTCTCATCTTTCCTTCAATTTCGGCTACTCCTACTTTCCCTCGGATATCCTCATTCTCAATCTTATCCTTTCTCGTGTGCCCACACATCCCACGAAGCATCCTCATCTCTGCTACACCCATTTTGTGTACGTGTTGATGTTTCACCGCCCAACATTCTGTGCCATACAACATCGCTGGCCTTATTGCCGTCTTATAAAATTTTCCCTTGAGCTTCAGTGGCCTACGACGGTCACACAACATGCTGGATGCACTCTTACACTTCATCCATCCAGCTCGTATTCTATGGTTGAGATCTCCATCTAATTCTCCGTTCTCTTGTAAGATAGATCCTAGGTAGCGAAAACGGTCGCTTTTTGTGATCTTCGCTAAATTGCTCCGGTCATTAGTGTGGATAAGTATATAAATGGATAGAGATAGGAAAGCAAACACAAGATGTACGTGGTTCACCCAGATTGGCTACGTCCACGGAATAGAAGAGTTCTCATTAATTGTGAAGGGTTTACACAAGTACATAGGTTCAAGCTCTCCTTTAGTGAGTACAAGTGAATGATTTAGTACAAATGACATTAGAGTACAAATGACATTAGGAAATATTGTGGGAGAATGATCTCGTAATCACGAAACTTCTAAGTATCGGAGTGTGGTATCATCTTGACTTGCCTTATCTGTCTCATAGGTAGATGTGGCAGCTTCTCTGGAAGTACTCTTCCTCCATCCAGGGGTGGTATCTTTAACTGGTGGAGATGCACAAGGTAATGTATCAATTTCACTTGAAGCTTACTTGTAGTTTCAGGCTTGGTCAAGCGCGATACAAACCATGTAGTAGGAGTCCCCCAAGTCGCCGAGCTAGGGGATTTGCTGAAAGAGGTGACAGACAAGGTAAGCAATCAGAGCTCCGGCTGATTGTTCACCTTCTCCTTATCTTGCAGCAGCATGAAGGATAAAGAGAAGAAAAATGAGAAGAGATGATATGGGATACTTTTGCTTTTGAAGAAGTAACTTTCCACAGGCTTATTCTTGAACTGAGCTGGAGGGTTTTCTGGTTTCCTCCAGAGTATAAGGCCGACTGAAGAATTTGAGGGTCAAAACAAGTCCATCAAATTTAGAGTACGTTCGACCCTGCTGATATGGGATACTTTTGCTTTTGACAGAGTAATGGATGGATCGGCACGTGTGCTGTTACGCTTGTCTCCACATGCTTCCTTGTATCCTTCGCACTTGCCCTATCTGTTCCTCAAGCAGATGCGGTATCTTCCCTGGCAATATAAGATGTTGAAGATGAGTACTCGAGAGCAATGCCAGGTAAGTAATCAGGTAAGGGGTTCCAGGCTGTCAGTTCCTGGCTGGGAGCTTGATTTCAAGTGCTGACTGATTGCTCTCTTTCTCCTTGTCTTGCAGGTAAAAACAAGGCCAAAGGAAAAGACAGGGAAAAAGCATGATATGGGATACTCTTGCTTTTAACCCTGATGATATGAGATATTCTTGCTCTAGTATAGCTTGTTTGCAGAGGTATTATCGGGGGGAAAGAAAGCTGAATATTTCGAAAGGCTTCGTTGGGAGTGCCCTCTCAGATGTGAGGAAGGGTTGAGCATTTTTGCAGGTCTACCTGTCCGTTGGGGATGGAGGTCGACATATATAGGAGTCTCCCTAACAACAAGTAGTAATGCTATTCCTTTACCCTGCTTGGTCATAGCACGGTAGTGGGAGCTGCCAGCTTCACATGTTTTAACTCTGTCAGAGCACTTTGAAAAAGTGGTATGTGGTATCTGGCTCTCGAGATTCGGAGAACAATGCTTCTTCGATTTTTGAGAAAGCAATCATGGTGGGGGTCTGGCTCTCGAGATTCGGGGAGCAGTGTCTCTTCGATTTTTGAGAAAGTAATCATGTTGGGAGTCTGGCTCTCGAGATTCGGAAGGCGGTGCCTCTTCGATTTTGGAGTAAGCAATCTTGTTGGGAGTGTTTTCTCGGATGTGAGTAAAGGTTGGGCATGTTTGCTAGTCTACCTTGCCACGAAGCACGGAGGTTGACACACAGGGACTTTCCAATTATCCAGCAGTGGTACTGTTCCTTTACCCTTGTGGGTAATAATATGGTAGCTAGACCTTCAAAATTTATGTGTCTAAACTTTGTTAGTGCTTTCTTTGCTATTCTTTTACCTTTCTTGGTCAGAGCGATGTAGTGGGAGCTGCAAGCTTCACGTGCTCAACTTTGGCAGAGACTTTGACAAAGTTATCTGTGGTACCCATGAGCTATTGTTGCGTGTGGGAAGTGGGTGATTGAACAGTAAGATTCATGTGCTTTCTACTTCACCAGAAGTCTTCGACAGAATGCCCATAATTTCCGCAAAGCTGAGTGTGCGTGTGACAGGTGCTGACAAGGCTAGAAAAGAAGGTGCCTCTTCGATTTCTGAGATCGGCCCTCGTGGTCTCTGAGCAGCCCAGCTTTTGAGAAAGCGAGCGCCTCTTCGATTGATTCGGAGAACGATGCCTCTTCGATTTTTGAGAAAGCAATCATGCTGGGGGTCTGGCTCTCGAGATTCGGGGAGCAGTGTCTCTTCGATTTTTGAGAAAGTAATCATGTTGGGAGTCTGGCTCTCGAGATTCGGAGGGCGGTGCCTCTTCGATTTTGGAGCAAGCAATCTTGTTGGGAGTGTTTTCTCGAATGTGAGTAAAGGTTGGGCATGTTTGCTAGTCTACCTTGCCACGAAGCACAGAGGTTGACACACAGGGACTTTCCAATTATCCAGCAATGGTACTGTTCCTTTACCCTCTTTTCGATTTTTGAGAAAGTAGTCATGTTGGGAGTCTGGCTCTCGAGATTCGGAGGACGGTGCCTCTTCGATTTTGGAGCAAGCAATCTTATTGGGAGTGTTTTCTCGAATGTGAGTAAAGGTTGGGCATGTTTGCTAGTCTACCTTGCCACGAGGCACAGAGGTTGGCACACAGGGACTTTCCAATTATCCAACAGTGGTACTGTTCCTTTACCCTTGTGGGTAATAATATGGTAGCTAGACCTTCAAAATTTATGGGTCTAAACTTTGTTAGTGCAGTTTCTTTGCTATTCTTTTACCCTTCTTGGTCAGAGCGATGTAGTGGGAGCTGCAAGCTTCACGTGCTCAACTTTGGCAGAGAACTTTGGCAAAGTTATCTGTGGTACCCATGAGCTATTGCTGCGTGTGGGAAGTGGGTGATTGGACAGTAAGATTCATGTGTTTTCTACTTCCCCAGAAGTCTTCGACAGAATACCCATAATTTCCGCAAAGCTGAGTGTGCGTGTGACAGGTGCTGACAAGGCTGGAAAAGTAGGTGCCTCTTCGATTTCTGAGATCGGCCCTCGTGGTCTCTGAGGAGCCCAGCTTTTGAGGAAGCGAGCGCCTCTTCGATTTCTGAGATCGGCTTTCGTGGTCTTTGAGCAGCCCAACTTTTGAGAAAGCAAACACCTCTTCGATTTATGAGATCAACCCTCGTGGTCTCTAAGCAGCCCAGCTTTTGAGAAAGCAAACGCCTCTTCGATTTCTGAGCAGGCGCCTCTTCGATGTCTGAAGCTCCGTCGAGTGCAGCTTTTTATAGGGGCTGGCATTAAGTTCCAAAGCACACTTGAATCTCCACCAGTAGAAGCTCCATTCTTGCACTTCTAAGATCTTGATTTGTCCGACCTCTTCTCTCTTCAATACCTTTGAAAATGTCTGGCCCCTCCGACCGTCGTTTTGACTTGAACCTTGTTGAAGAGGCAGCCCCGCCTTCTCCAGACAACATATGGCGCCCATCCTTCGTCTCCCCTACTGGTCCTCTTACCGTTGGGGATTCCGTGATGAAGAATGATATGACCGCTGCGGTGGTGGCCAGGAACCTTCTCACTCCCAAAGATAACAGACTACTTTCCAAACGGTCTGATGAGTTAGCTGTTAAGGATTCACTGGCTCTCAGTGTTCAGTGTGCAGGTTCTGTGTCTAATATGGCCCAACGCCTATTTGCTCGAACCCGCCAAGTTGAATCATTGGCGGCCGAAGTGATGAGTCTCAAACAGGAGATTAGAGGGCTCAAGCATGAGAATAAACAGTTGCACCGGCTCGCACATGACTATGCTACAAACATGAAGAGGAAGCTTGACCAGATGAAGGAAACTGATGGTCAGGTTTTACTTGATCATCAGAGATTTGTGGGTTTGTTCCAAAGGCATTTATTGCCTTCGTCTTCTGGGGCTGTACCGCGTAATGAAGCTCCAAATGATCAACCTCTGATGCCTCCTCCTTCTAGGGTTCTGTCCAGTACTGAGGCTCCGAATGATCCCCCTCCGATGCCTTCTCTTTCTGGGGCTCTACCGACTGCTGAGACTTCTCCTAAGCAACCTTTGTGAAGGCTCCATCTTGTTTGTTTATTTTGACTCATGTATATGTACATATTTGTAGCTTATCGGGGATATCAATAAATAAGTTTTCCTTCATTTCAACGTATTGTGTTAAATACACCAAAGCCTTCTTCGCTAAGTTCTTTGAATTTTCTTTTGTTGAAGCTTGTATGTTGAAGCTTTCTGAGTGGAGCATGTAGGTTGGGGTAGTGTTCCCTTAATTTTTCGAGTGAGGAAAACTTCTCGGTTGGAGACTTGGAAAATCCAAGTCACTGAGTGGGATCGGCTATATGAATCTTAGAACGCCATTGTGCTCGGTCCTGTGTCATGTCCTTCGTTAGATCCAAGTACTCTAAGTCTTTTCTTAGAGTCTCTTCCAAAGTTTTCCTAGGTCTTCCTCTACCCCTTCGGCCCTGAACCTCTGTCCCATAGTCGCATCTTCTAATCGGAGCGTCAGTAGGCCTTCTTTGCACATGTCCAAACCACCGTAACCGATTTTCTCTCATCTTTCCTTCAATTTCGGCTACTCCTACTTTACCCCGGATATCCTCATTCCTAATCTTATCCTTTCTCGTGTGCCCACACATCCAACGAAGCATCCTCATCTCCGCTACACCCATTTTGTGTACGTGTTGATGCTTCACCGCCCAACATTCTGTGCCATACAGCATCGCCGGCCTTATTGCCGTCCTATAAAATTTTCCCTTGAGCTTCAGTGGCATACGGCGGTCACACAACACGCCAGATGCACTCTTCCACTTCATCCATCCAGCTTGTATTCTATGGTTGAGATCTCCATCTAATTCTCCGTTCTTTTGCAAGATAGATCCTAGGTAACGAAAACGGTCGCTCTTTGGTATTTCTTGATCTCCGATCCTCACCCCTAACTCGTTTTGGCCTCCATCTGCACTGAACTTGCACTCCATATATTCTGTCTTTGATCGGCTTAGGCGAAGACCTTTAGATTCCAACACTTCTCTCCAAAGGTTAAGCTTTGCATTTACCCCTTCCTGAGTTTCATCTATCAACACTATATCGTCTGCGAAAAGCATACACCAAGGAATATCATCTTGAATATGTCCTGTTAACTCATCCATTACCAACGCAAAAAGGTAAGGACTTAAGGATGAGCCTTGATGTAATCCTACAGTTATGGGAAAGCTTTCGGTTTGTCCTTCATGAGTTCTTACGGCAGTCTTTGCTCCTTCATACATATCCTTTATAGCTTGGATATATGCTACTCGTACTCCTTTCTTCTCTAAGATCCTCCAAAGAATGTCTCTTGGGACCCTATCATACGCTTTTTCCAAATCTATAAAGACCATGTGTAAATCCTTTTTCCCATCTCTATATCTTTCCATCAATCTTCGTAAGAGATAGATTGCCTCCATGGTTGAGCGCCCTGGCATGAACCCGAATTGGTTGTCCGAAACCCGTGTCTCTTGCCTCAATCTATGCTCAATGACTCTCTCCCAGAGCTTCATTGTATGACTCATTAACTTACTACCCCTATAGTTCATGCAATTTTGTACGTCGCCCTTATTCTTGTAGATAGGCACCAAAGTGCTCGTTCGCCACTCATTTGGCATCTTCTTCGTTTTCAAAATCCTATTGAAAAGGTCAGTGAGCCATGTTATACCTGTCTCTCCCAAAACTTTCCACACTTCGATTGGTATATCATCTGGGCCTATTGCTTTTCTATGCTTCATCTTCTTCAAAGCTACAACCACTTCTTCCTTCCGGATTCGACGATAAAAAGAGTAGTTTCTACACTCTTCTGAGTTACTCAACTCCCCTAAAGAAGCACTCCTTTCATGTCCTTCATTGAAAAGATTATGAAAATAACCTCTCCATCTGTCTTTAACCGCGTTCTCTGTAGCAAGAACCTTTCCATCCTCATCCTTGATGCACCTCACTTGGTTTAGGTCCCTTGTCTTCTTTTCCCTTGCTCTAGCTAGTTTATAGATATCCAACTCTCCTTCTTTGGTATCTAGTCGTTTATACATATCGTCGTAAGCCGCTAACTTAGCTTCTCTGACCGCTTTCTTCGCCTCTTGCTTCGCTTTTCTATACCTTTCACCATTTTCATCGGTCCTCTCCTTGTATAAGGCTTTACAACATTCCTTCTTAGCCTTCACCTTTGTTTGTACCTCCTCATTCCACCACCAAGATTCCTTTTGGTGTGGGGCAAAGCCCTTGGACTCTCCTAATACCTCTTTTGCTACTTTTCGGATACAACTAGCCATGGAATCCCACATTTGGCTAGCTTCCCCCTCTCTATCCCACACACATTGGGTGATTACCTTCTCTTTGAAAATGGCTTGTTTTTCTTCTTTTAGATTCCACCATCTAGTCCTTGGGCACTTCCAAGTCTTGTTCTTTTGTCTCCCTCTTTTGATATGTACATCCATCACCAACAAGCGATGTTGATTAGCCACGCTCTCTCCTGGTATAACTTTGCAATCCTTACAAGTTATACGATCCCCTTTCCTCATTAGAAGAAAATCTATTTGTGTTTTTGACGACCCACTCTTGTAGGTGATCACATGTTCTTCTCTCTTCTTAAAGAAGGTGTTGGCTAAGAAGAGATCATATGCCATTGCAAAATCCAAGATAGCTTCCCCATCCTCGTTTCTCTCCCCAAAACCATGGCCACCATGAAAACCTCCATAGTTGCCTGTCTCCCTGCCCACGTGTCCATTTAGATCTCCTCCTATAAATAACTTCTCCGTCTGAGCAATTCCTTGCACCAAGTCTCCAAGGTCTTCCCAAAATTTCTCCTTCGAACTCGTATCCAACCCTACTTGAGGTGCGTACGCACTAATCACATTGATAAGTTCTTGTCCTATTACAATCTTGATTGCCATGATTCTATCTCCTACCCTCTTGACATCTACAACATCTTGTGTCAAGGTCTTGTCCACGATGATGCCAACACCGTTTCTCGTTCTATTTGTGCCCGAATACCAAAGTTTAAACCCTGAGTTTTCTAGATCCTTTGCCTTACTACCAACCCACTTAGTTTCTTGTAGGCACATAATATTTATCCTTCTCCTCACCATAACTTCCACTACTTCCATAGATTTTCCCGTTAAGGTTCCTATATTCCACGTTCCTAAACGCATTTTGCTCTCTTGAACTCTACCCTTCTGTCCTAGCTTCTTCACCCTCCCCCGTCTAATAGGATCAAAGTACTTCTTTTGTGTGTCCCGTGTAAAGTTGATAGGAGCATATGCTCCCAAACAACTTTGAGTGGAGTCGTTCGAAAAGAAGTTTCTACGGCCCCCTTGCTCATTTAACACTGCATCCGGGTGCCGATGGAGATACAGCGACCCTTGCTCACTTATCACTGTGCTCGGACCACACAGCGCGCCACTTACGGGTGACGCCCTAGCTTTAGCGCGATTTTGTTCTGGATTCATTTTCATAAGGATTCGACGTGATCATGGAGTGCCGGCTGTCGACTACCTGACGCCCTCCCCCTCCTCCTTTATCCGGGCTTGGGACCGGCAATGTAAAATTACATAGGCGGAGTTGGATGATGGAAACAATTAATTAGATTAATTATGTGTTGTGATTAATTTAGAAAAGTCTAAAGAAATCATAAAAGCGATAAAGATCGTTTTAGGCTTAAAGAAACGTTCGGGTTTAATTGGGCCCATTGGGCCTAAACCCATTGGGCTTTTATTCAAGCATTGGATGACTTGAAATAAATGAAAGCCCAAAGCCCAACCAACACAAAGAGGGCCGGCCATATTATGTGGGGAAGGAGAGATATTTAGTCAAGTGTTGACTAGGTTTTCTTTTGTCTATATAAGGAACTTTATAGTGATAAAGTTCATTAGGGTTTTTTGAAGTGTTTAAACAACAAAGAGGCAAAAGAAAAAAGCTCTCTAACACATCAAAGGGCCGGCCACCATTGGGGTGTTTTAGCTAACAATTTTTCACCCTTTTGGTTATTCCTTCATCCTTCTCACTACACTAGTGGGTGAGGATCTTTAGAGGTTTCCTACTTTGGAAACTTGAAGACAACCTAGGAGCACTCATTCTTTCAAAGTGGAGGAGGCAAGGAGGGAAGCTAGGCTCAAGGATTTCAAGGAGCAAAGGGCTTGGATGTGGTCCATCCTTGGTCTCAAGTCTAGATCAAGAGGTATAAGACTAACCTTCACTTTGTTCTTGATTCAATAATTTGTTTTGATGCATTATATATAAACCTATGAACCTTGAAGGGGATTTGCATGACTATAGCTTTAATAATATGTTATAAATGCTTCCGCTGCTTTCGTATATCATAATTGTTTTGGATATGCATGATAGTCATTTAGAAATCTCATACATGAATCTCATAGATTTCCCTTCAGTGGCCAGGTACGAGGAGAGTGAGGAAGCGTTTCAGAGGGTTTCCGAGGTAAGGGTTTTGACGGATTTGTTGTATGTGGCGGAGAGTGGCAGCGGGGAAGAAGGGGTGGGGTGGTATCTTGTTGGTTTTGGATTTGGGTGGGATAAGGGGGTTGGGGAACAAAGGGTGAGGGAAGGGGTGGGTCCCCATGCCAAAAAATAATAATAAAAATGATTTTTTTTAATATTTTTTTTAATAGATAATAGGTCCTGTCTCATGTCACCTCACTATTTAACGAAAGAATTGACAGAAATTTAACGGAAGGTATGGAATTGTAAAAAATTCGTAAATGAGGTATGATATTAAAAAATTTTAAAGACAAGTATGAAACTATGACTGATCCAGTAATTGAGGTAGTTTTATGTAATTTACTCTTATAAAAATTAAAATTACCTACTCGTCATTGCCACTCAGGTTTGCTACTTTTGCAGTCTTGATACGAGTCCATGACACATGGGTGTTGCGGATTGC
Source organism: Malus domestica (assembly GCF_042453785.1). NCBI lineage: Eukaryota > Viridiplantae > Streptophyta > Magnoliopsida > Rosales > Rosaceae > Malus > Malus domestica. Next base: position 3,374,542 of record NC_091665.1, on the reverse strand, counting down.
TGCTTTTGCAGTCTTAATACAAAATTAAAATTGATTTATAAAAAGCAAAATTAAGGTGAAAAAAAATGAGAAAATTGAACTACAAGAATTGAGCAAAGTTAGGGTGAACCCAGAACTGGGTCTGGGCTGCCTGGCCCGCCCGGGACTTTAGGTGCTTGGTGGACGACTAGACGAACGTGAGAGTCTGTGAGACGAAGACGAAGCAGAGAACTGAGAGAAGGTTTCGGGCTTGGACCTTGGAACTGGGTCCTTGGAAGACGTTTAAAGACCAATTAGAAAGTCATTGGTTGAGAATAATTTACCAAGTGTCAAAGATGAATAGAAGGCTTGGAACTTGGAAGACATATTAAACACCGACCAAAGGTGAAGAGTTGAATACGCGGGGCAGTGTGAGTAAATTTGTTTTTTATAACCATACATGTGCAAAAACAAATTTGTGCCCCTTTTAATTTTGAGTCGTGGATAGAGTCCTTAATTGTATTGGGTTAAAACCGGCCCTGGTTCATATATGCCAACTATGTTACAATAGTTTTGAATCTATTAAGCACTTTTTATTTTTGGTGAATTTGTATAACGTGCTTAGTTTTGGTTTGCTACTCAATTTGGCACTATTCTTTTGTTTACGGGTTTCTTCTCGAATTTATGGCTTGCCTTTGAGTCAAAGCAGTTTCTCCACAACTTTGCATTGTTTGGCTACCATCAAGGTTTTTCTTATTATTGGCTATTTGAAAGATGCGTAATAAAGTGAAGTTTGAAAGTAAGTCTCATTCTTTTTTATGCCTTTGTCCTTCTACTTTAGACTGGGCAGGTTGGATTTTTCACTCCTGGTCATGTACATGGTATTTTGGATAAGCAACTTTTACTCTCTCTTGGAATCTCACCTCCTTCTATAGTTCATGTTCTTTGGCATCCCCCTCTTTTTCCTTGGGTCAAAGTGCTAAAGGTAACCTAGGACCTGCGGCTTGTGGTGAGGTTTTTCCGTGATTCTACGAGTTATTTTCTTGGTGGTTTATCCTTGAGATTAGGCCATCATACTTCTTTCTATGCGAAGCTTCATGTTGTCATCCTTGCAATGGCGTTGGCTCTTGAAAGTGATTGTTCTAGTGTGATATCTTGTTTTGCTTCTGGTTCTTTTTGTCCTCCTTAGTTGTTCCAAATTCATAGGAGAAACTGTATTTCCCTGTTACTGGTTAATATGAATAGCAAGTAGGTTTGACACTTTGACAGGATAAACATAAAATTAAGCAATATTACATCCATTGTTCTAAAAATCCTCGTTTAGCGCCGCCTAAGCGCTAGACGGTTGATCACCGCCCCAATTAATGCCTAGGCGTTTGAAAATTAAGAAAAGTGCCTAGACCTGTTGAGGCGTCCGCCTAACCCGCCCAGACCTGCCTAGGTTGCGACTCACTTAGATAGAAAATAGATAACTTTCATTTTACATTTTATTTTTTTCAATAAATTGTAAGAGACTTGTTGAATACTTAAATGAATACATATTATATGCATGTTCCCTATGTTTTCATTATGTTCCAATACTTCCTAATATATATATGTCATTTTATTTTGTAGTTCATAATGAAATTATATATATTTTAAGTATAAATAGACACTTATTTACACGAAATATAATAGATTTACTTAAATCCGCCTAGTCCGCTTAGGCGCCTGCCTAACCGCTAGATGCTAAACCTCAGCTCGTCGTCCGACTAACGCCTAACGTCTTTTAAAATCTTGATTACATTCGTGTTTATTTTTTGCATTTAAATCAAATAAAGCAAGGAGAAAAAAATGTATATACAGTATGCATGTTTCAATATTTCCACCATATAAAAATCCCAAAGTGAATTTGTCGCTCGTCTAGATATTATATTTTACATTCAGGATAATGTATGACTTGTATTTGCTGTGTTCAGCACGCATCAACCACGTACACCTAGTCAAAGATGTAAAACCACAAGCATTCATATTAAATGTTTGTATGTTAATTATATTTTAAGTGCGTCTTTGCTCACACTTTATCTTTATAGAATGACATATATTATATATTATCAAAAATACGAACATTTCATTTTAACATATATATATATATGGGTAAACTGCCATTTTAGTCCATGAATTATCACCTTAGTGAAAATTAGGTCCCTAAACTATTTTTTCAGAAAAATTAGTCCCTGAATTATAAAAATCTGCCAATTACATCCCTAATGTTATATTCGAAGCTACTATATTCAATTTTTCATCAATTTAAGTCACGTTACTTGCATATGATACACATTGGAAGGTAGATTGGTAGTTTTTCATAAAGAAATAGTGTATGGAGTTAACTTTGGAGGAGAAGTTGGTAGTTTTTCATAAAGAAATAGTGTAAGTTAACTTTTGAGGGTAAATTAGACATTAAATTTGCAACCTATATGAAATGTTAGGCACTTACAGACGAGAAAATGATGATATTACACTCTAAAGTGTGTCAAGTGACTTAATTTGACAAAAAATTGGATAAAATAGCTTTAAATATAATAGTATGGATGAAATTAGCAATTTCTAATGAATTTAGGGACTTATTTTACTGAAAAAATAATTCAGGGACCTAATTTTCACTAAGGTGATAATTCAAGGACTAAATCGGCACTTCACCCTATATATATATATATATCATAAAAATTTGGAAGTTTTAACGAAAAGCTCACGATACTGTTCATTTTAACGAAAAACCATACTTTTACACTAAAAAGTCAAATCTGGTACTATTCACTTTACCCTTTATTTTATCCTTATCGTTAAAACTCAAAGTTTTCAAGCACTTTTCATTAGTTTTCCTTAAAAATTTAGCAATATGCAACATATCAATCAAAAGTTCAACATATAATATCTCTACTAATTAATAAAACACTCATTGTTAATCAAAATTCTATGAAATTACTAGTTTAATCCTCTAATTAAAACAAAATATGAATAAGAAATATGAGGAATAAATGTAATTTCACACAACCAAATTTTGCTGTTTTTTTTTTCAAAATCTCACATACATGTAATCCTAACACATTTTTAATTAAAAAAATTAAAATAAAATACAATAAAACTTCTCATTCTCACATTCTCTATCACTCTCTTCCTCTCTCCTTCTATTTCAAAAACAAAAATAAAAATAAATTTCTCACAGACTTTGTGTGTGCCCATATGCTAGTGAAAATTAAAATTACCTACTCGTCATCGCCACTCAGGTTTGCTACTTTTGCAGTCTTGATACGAGTCCATGACACATGGGTGTTGCAGATTGCTACTTTTGCAATCTCGATACAAAATTAAAATTGATTTATAAAAAAGCAAAATTAAGGTGAAAAAAAAAGAGAAAATTGAACGACAAGAATTGAGCAAAGTTAGGGTGAACTCAGAACTGGGTCTGGCTGCCTAGCCCGCCTTGGACTTTAGGCCATCTCCAACCAATGGTTGGCCAGAGGGCTCGTTTTAGCCCTCTGACCCTCCAAGATCCTCCAAAATATTAATATTTTAATGAACAGTACATGACTATATTTGTCTCTGTCTCTAACCGAGGGCCAAAGGGCCAGAGGACTTGTTTTAGCCCTGTCATAAAAAACCATCTCCAACCGAGGGCCAAAGGGCCATAGGGCCAAACATAATTTATTATTTCAAAACTACAACTTAAATGTTGTTTAACTTTCATGTTGTTAAATGTTTTTTTTATGTTGTATAATTTTTATATTGGTTAATGTTATTTAATGTTGTTTCATATTGTTTAATGTTGTTTCATGTTATTTAATTTAATTTAATGTTGTATAATGGCTTAGGAAGTTATAGGAAAAAAAATAGAATTAAAAAAAAATACGAAACAAATTTTGTGTAATAGAAGCTATAGGAAAACAATAGAATTTAAAATAAAATGAAACAAATTTTGTCACAGCCCGTCCCGAGATTTTTTTTTATTATTAAGGATGTGAAAGGACGAGAGTGCCCTCGACGTTTGCTAAGGTACGTATGTGTGACATATATTTTTGGGACTAAATATACATTTTCCATAAGCTTTTGGAAAATTATATAAGTTGATTTAAAATTGGGTTGTATGTTTTGTGTGGTTAGGGATTAAAAGACTTTGGTTTATGGATGGTGATGGTTTGAGTTGGACCACACAACACACATACAGTCAACCCTCTCTCTCTCTCCTTCCCCCATGCTCTCTCTCTCTCTCTCCTTCCCCCGTGCTCTCTCTCTCTCCTCCCTCACGACTTTCTCAGTCTCTCTCTCACCCTCGAACGTACGGACGAAGCCCAAAACCCTCGAACTTTCACGGATCGACGCCAAAAAGGTATGAATCTTCATCCTTTCAACCTCCTGAGTCGATTGGTGTTGGTTTTAGAAAGTGAAACCTTCGAAATCACGTGAAACCCGAACCTCCATTTTATGTCACTATTCATGCAATCGTAATATGTCGATTTTCAGGGAATTCTAAGCTTGTAGTGAGCTTAGTAAGGTCCCAAGGAAGCTCGGAGTGCTTCGTTTGAAGGTTTTGGACGTCGGGATCACTGGGTTCGACTTTGGCCAGTTTTCTTGGGATTTCTCCGCTGAGATTTCGTAATTTTTAGAGCCTTAAAGTAGTATAGCGTGAAACTACATGTTTAGGGCTTCAAATTGATATAAAATTCAAAGAAAATGGTTGAGAAACGAGGGAGAACAAGGCAATTGAAAATTGCCCAGTTTTCCGGCCACCGGAAAGTTCAGTCCTACGAGCTCGCGAGGAAGAAGACGCGCGTGGGCGCGCATGTGTCCGTGTCACCCACGGCACGTGGGGGCGCGTGCCACATCAGAAATTTTTTCTAAAAATTCCTCGACGTCCATGACGTCGAGTAGGTCACTGTGGTATATTCATATACCCAAATTGAGCACCGTATGAGAAGTTATTACGAATTGTTGGTTATATGCTTTAAAATAATGTTTTTATAGTTATTTCGCATATAGGTGATACCTATCCCGAGGACGAGCGCATCCAGGGACGTCACGGGGGCTACGACCCTTCGACTTACCAGTGAGTGGGCAGTATTTTCTGTTATTACCTATATACTATTGATATGTTTCCTAGAAATTTAGTTTGAATGAAAATACGTTTTCAAATGCCATGCATGCATAATATGAATGATATGAATTATATGAATTGATAATTGATGCATATATATATGTGAATTGGTGTTGTGGACGCACAGGTAAGTATCAGGTGAGTTTCATGTTATTCATGTGCATTGTTGATGTGTATATTATGTTGATAGCTCATAACCTACAATCATGATGTTAGTGCTTATATTATTCACCTCGCACCGCACGCTCACCTTGGATCCAAGTAGGTGCATGTCGTACAGACCATGAGAGGGTTCCGACTGATAGGTGACCTTAGATTGTGTACACAGATGATTGATGAGAGAAGCACTAGAGCGTATTATTACACCATTCATGTCGTACAGACTACTTCAGGTAGTTCCGACCTATCTGCAGTGTAGTGCCGTACAGGTCACCGAGGTGACTCCGGTTGGATTGGATGTTGAGCTATAGAATTAACCGTACAGGACCAACTGCAGGGTCTCCAGTTAATTCATCATTTCACATGTTACATTGATGCATCATTCATTCTGTTTTTGAAAGTTTTAACATGGCATAATTTCTGGTTTTAAGAAAGATTGATGATTTGAGATTTATGAAAAGTATTATGCTATTATGCTATTTTCTGGGAAAGTATACAGGTTTTACAGCGAGGGGTTAGAAATGTTTTAAATGAAAGGTTTTCGAAAAGCTTTGTTTTACTGACCCACTCAATTTTGTTTTGCGCCCCTCCAGGTTCTAGTTAGCAGTTGGTGGCTCACGAGGTTTCGCTTCGGCGTTCTGACTGACTTTCTACATGTAGGACTCACCTGCGGGTGTTGTAACTTAATTATAGTCATACTTGACTGCAACTATTGCTTAAGCTCTGTTTATGTGTGCACTCACACTTTCACTCACTCTAGCATGCTATTTGGTTATTCTTGCTAGTAGTTGGTTTGTATTCTTTCGTAATTCTCTTATCTTTGCTTCCGCACCGCACTTATGGTTACATCACGCTCACGTGACGGCCAGCATGCCTTGATTCTAGGATCGAGATGTGTCAAATTTTGTGAAATAAAAGTTATAGGAAAAAATGGAATTTAAAAAATTTATGAAAGAAATTTTGTAAAATAAAAGTTATAGGAAAAAAATAGAATTTAAAAAAATATGAAAAATAGAAGTTATAAGAAAAATTTTGTAAATAAAAAATAATAATAAAACTGTAAAAAAAAAATTCAAAGCATTTCTGTCGATTGTAACCGACAGGAATACATTCATATTATTTAGTATAAATGTATTACTGTCGGTTATAACCGACAGGAAATCCAACACATTTAATAAACATCTGGCCAGCCCAGGGCTGTCTGACTGGCTGGAAGTGGCCAACCCTCTCCGATTTTGTGGGGCCCTCTCAGATTCCACAGCCGTCTGGCTTGGCCCTCAATTTGAGACAATTTTCGAGCTATTTTCGACCCTCTGGCCCTCTAGACCTTTCGGTTGAAGATGGCCTTGGTGCTTGGTGGACGACTAGACGAACATGAGAGTCTATGAGACGAAGACGAAGCAGAGAACTAAGAAAAGGTTTCGGGCTTGGACCTTGGAACTTGGTCCTTGGAAGACGTTTAAAGACCAATTAGAAGGTCTTTGGTTGAGAATAATTTACCAAGTGTCAAAGATGAACAGAAGGCTTGGAACTTGGAAGACACATTAAATACCTGCCAAAGGTGAAGAGTTGAATACGCGGGGCAATGTGAGTAAATTTGTTTTATATAACCATACATGTGCAAAAAAAAATTTGTGCCCTTTTTAATTTTGAGTCGTGGATAGAGTCCCAATTAGTATTGGGTTAAAACCGGCCCTAGTTCCAATATGCCAACTATGTTACAATAGTTTTGAATTTATTAAGCATATATTTTTTTTTTTTGTGAATTTGTATAACGTGCTTAGTTTTGGTTTGCTACTCAATTTGGCATTATTCTTCCGTTTACGGGTTTCTTCTCGAATTTATGGCTTGCCTTTGAGTCAAAGCAGTTTCTCCACAACTTTGCATTGTTTGGCTATCATCAAGGTTTTTCTTATTATTGGCTATTTGAAAGATGCGTAATAAAGTGAAGTTTGAAAGTAAGTTGGATTTTTCACTCCTGATCATGTACATGGTATTTTGGATAAGCAACTTTTACTCTCTCTTGGAATCTCGCCTCCTTCTATAGTTCATGTTCTTTGGCATCCCCCTTTTTTTCCTTGGGTCAAAGTGAATATGGATGACCTTGCTAAAGGTAACCTGGGACCTGCGGCTTGTGGTGAGGTTTTTCTGTTATTCTACAAGTTATTTTCTTGGTGGTTTATCCCTGAGCTTAGGCCATCATACTTATTTCTATGCGAAGCTTCATGCTATCATCCTTGCAATGGCATTGGTTCTTGAATGAATATTCTAGTGTGATATCTTGTTTTGCTTCTGGTTCTTTTGTCCTCCTTAGTTGTTCCAAATTCATTGGAGAAACTGTATTTCCCTGTTGCAACACATGATTTTTCGTTGCTCTCATACATTTCGAGAAAATAATGCGGTTGCTAAAAATTAGCCAATTTAAGGCTACTTTCGTCTTCACTTATTTGGCATGCCCCTCCTATTAAGTTTTTTCTTTTTATGCATTTAGATTTCTTGGGCATGGCGACCTACATGTTTATATCCTCTTCATGCTGTGTATTTTCTTTTTTACCTAATCCTTTTTCAGTTTTGTTTTGGCAGGTTTTGGTCGTATGCCTCAATTTTTTCTTGTATTTTTTTATTTCAAGAAGGGTAAAGGATTATGTTTCCTTGACTAGACTAGGTTAGGTGTAACTTTTTTTTTTCATATCAATAAAATTCCTTTGTATCGCCGCCGTTATTTTGACACCCTCGTTTGATTCAAGTTCTTCACCTAAAGTTGTACAACAATCTTCAGCTCTGCACATTTCATCAGCTTGTCACTACCGCAGACTCAAGCTAGGCAACTTGGAGTGCCTATATACACCAAGTTCAAAAACAAATTGCTGAACAACTTAACAACATATTGTTAACCAATAGCTACTAGAAAGAGGACACATGAGACAATCAGAATTTGTCGTTTAACAAATGACATGGATAGACAACCCATCATCCTAGCATTGCCCTCACTAGTTAACCACCTTCTGGTCTCGTTTAGGTCTTGTTTGGTATAAAGGTTTAAATGGGAATGGATAAAGAAATATTTTCCGGGTATTGTCGAAAGAAATGCAAATTTGTGGCCAATTTTGAGTGAATTGATTAAGTTTTGGTATGAAATTAAAGAGTTGAAATTAAAAAATCAGCAGGAATCAAGTACAAAATGCACAACAAAACAGAAAATATATTAGCAGGAAAAAGATATGGATTAAAGAAAGGAACCATCAGACACCAAAATTGTATCCCCAAAAGCAAAAGAGCTGTACGGTCCGCATCATGGTTGGATCAAAAGATCCCATCACTTGGTCCCTCTCTTCAAATTCATATCATTTTTTTCAAAACAATGCCCTTGAATTTCAAATCTGGATGCAGAGAATGCACAAAGCACGCAAATTTGAAAAATAAAAACAAAATAATAAAGTAAAAAGGGAAGGGGCTCAGCAGAATTGGGTATGAGAAATTTATCAGCACAGATTGATTGAAATCAAATCATCAGAGTGGTGCATGACTTCCTCAGGTGATCATCACTGCCCCCCGCACACACAAATATACTAAACAAACACAAAAGACTCACTCGCAATCGCGCAGAGAAAGAGAGACCGACGGACGAAGGCGATGGGTTTTGAGGGGTTTTTGCAATGTTATTTATAGAGGTGTGCTCAAAACCCTAGCTCCCTGATTCTGTATGGTGCAAAGACAAATCTACCCTACCATTTCTTTCCTATTTCTTTCCCAAGCAAGGCCCATAGGGTTTTCTTTTCCCCTCTCAGAAAAGACAAGGCCCATTATTTTTCTTTTTTCAGCTTTTTTAATTTTTTTTTCCGACAATGCTCCAAGAAACTCGATTTTAGTCTCATTTTATCTCTGGAACTCTCTATTGCCATCGACTTTGAATACGTTGCATCATTATTGGCAGTAAGGGATCTATTTCATCACTGAGTTCACAATGTGGGATGTAAATCGAGTTTCAAAACTGCTCAACTAAGAGTACGACCAAAAATATGTAAGATAGTGCTACTGGCCTAATCAAATTTCATTTTCAAAACACAGTTTGTCTGAAAAGGTCCCATACCACAACGGCTTCTGCCAAAATTAAAATTATATTTTCGTAGGTTGTATTCAAATTGTTTCGAGACTTAGAGATATGTTCAATACAGTGAATGTGCCATTAGCTCTGTCAGTACGTCGATCGAGTGCTCCACCATTCTCTACTTTCCACGGCTCATCAACGGATTGATCAACACGATCCTTCTTGATGCCCAAATTCATGAATGTTTTTCGTCCTCTTCGACGAGTTAGCTCCATAAACCACCAACTCTTCTGGCCAGCCCAACTATATCGACGTCTTCTAAAAATCACGCCGAAATCACGACAGCATTTACAATTTTACTCTAGCGTTTGTCTTACATACAGCTGTTAGCATCATCTCCACGCTCTAGTCCGAGATGTTGAAGCTTTAGACTGGGACTGCTGCCTCCTACCACTGGTTATGCCACTGTCACTGGCACTGCCTCCAACAAGATTGTCGTGAGCATCGGAAAACTCTCTATTCCATGAATTCAAGGGGATCAGATAACTATCGTCCTTGATGCTCTTCCTCTGCTCCTCGTGGCGTTTCACATTCTCGGATATCTGATGCAAGGTTTTGTTTATCTTTGCAATCCCTCTTTCAACTGGTTCTACCACATGAGAAACTGTATACTTCATGTCATCCACCATCTGAAACAACAAACAGCAGAGTGACCATTGATTCGAAGAAATGAGTTTTAAATGAAACAGAGAAAAGGCATAAGATATTAGGATTAACTACTCACAATTTCTCCACTTCCGAAAATCACATCACGAACACTCTGGGGGAAATTCAGGCGCTTTTCTCTCTCATCGTGCCGTGCCACTGCCAAATGCACTCTGGTTGTTCTTTCACAATCACGTACCTCTTCTGGATCGGGAGGTGCTCCCAGAGATGCATAGTCAGTCATTACAGCAACATTACGAACACATCTTTCTCCACGTTTGTAAGGTACAGCTGGAAACACATAAAGGTGGACTACAGCAGCAACACCCATCTGTTTAACAAGTTCGAAATCAAACCCCACTGAACTTCAGGATCTTATTTGGAAAAAAGCTTCTATGCATTGAACATCAATCAGAACTTACATCATACATGTACACAAAGGAGACCTACTCAGAATGCTCAGCTCATGTATCATAAACTATCATACGCATAGAATTCTGACCAGTTGTAGAGTAATTTTTCGAAATAACCTTGATAATTTACTGAATTCCTAAAGTATCTTCGAATTTAACAAGAGGTTCCTGAAATAGATACTTCCGTACATAATATAGTTTTTTACCCAATGAAATTGAAATTTTGCTCTTCCCCTTTTAAGGTTGACCCCCGCACCTTTGATCAAATAACATAAAGAAAAAAAGTATAAAGAGAAAAACCTAAGAAAAGAGCAACACTGATAAGAGAAATATAACAACCACTAACATAAAATCAATCACTTAATATGTCTATTGCTCTACTGAGTTACTAATGTCCCTAACTATATAGACCATTAACAGAAACAACGAATCAATCTCAAGATGTATTCAAATTCTACAGTCATCCTTTCACAATACCATTTTCCATGTATCCGCAAATAAATTAAGTAAGATGTGCTCTCCAAGCTAAACACCATGATTTGTCATACTTCAAGCTAAATTTGGCCACAAATGGGATAGGCCTAGTATGCTCAAGTCACCATAGTATTTTATTTCAACTGAGTAAAACTGTTTAAAACTGACTCAAAATTCTTATAAGAAAATGATGATCCAGACAATGAAAATTTGTACCCAAAAAAAATTGCTAAATTAATGTACACAATTATCCGGTCTTGTGAAACACACTCAGCTTGTAGCTGCTTCTTTAATAGCATAATGTTTTTTTTGTGTTCTTACTTGGTTATCATGGACTGGTGAGATTAAATTTATAATGAAGGATAGAAACTAATGAATTAGGGTTTAAGGTGTTCTATCCACAGATATATGGGGTTTAAATATAACTACAATAGACTCTTTTATACCTTACTATGAAAGATAACCTTTATTTCTCTAGTTCTTTTAAGAACTTTTGTGGCTTACGCTACTGTTAACAAGAAGAGGATTTTCCTTTGTTTTGCTTTAAAAAACATGGTATGATTACAATTTAAGTCGAGTCTGATTTATAATAGAACAACTTAGAACAAGCCAACTAGAATAAACTTGATCTCCAATGAGATCCTGGGTTTCTTCTAATCATCCACAACATTAGTCCAACTCATTAATATGTCTCTTCCTTTCGGAACTCAATTTAAGCTTTCAATTTAATTCAAGCATTAATATGTCAAATGTTAAAGATATGTCAGGTCTTCAAGCTCTGCAACACCGAACATAATACAATTCAACAGCACATTTAAATGATTAGTTATTAGTCATAACCCACCTCTATGCATATGATGTAGTCTTGTATCCGAGTTTTCAGCTCCTGAGCCAATGACCCTTTGAAGGCACCCATAGAGAAAAGAAATGCAACAGCGATTCCTTGCCACCATGTCAAGAACACAATGGACTTAAAAGTCAGAAACTTTGCCAAGGGTTTAATGGGTTGTAATTTGTCTTTAATAACAGAGTAAAACTGCACAAGGCAGTATAGGGCCCATGTCTGACTAAAATTTAGAACAACTGCCAAGTAAGGATAGCTGCAAGCAAACAAAATTAATTCAGAACAATATATATGGAAAGTACAGCAGAAACAAGTGCAACACTACAAAAAACTTGTAATAAAAACTACAGATGCGAGTAAGTCATCCTATGCAAGCACAAACATTTGTCCTCAAGAAAGTGATTATGTGGAAGTGTGTGCATGTGTGGATCAAGCATCAATACATAAGGCCTCAACCTATCACCTAAGAAGACATGAATAATTGGCTACTAGCGGTCAGACAAAAAAGCTTTCAGACCTAAATGATACAGAAGCAAATATCTTACCCATATCTCCCATCAAATTTCCCCTCTCCATAAACACCAAAAGACTCAAGAATCATTGCTAGCAAAGCGCAGATCAATTTCAGTATCATCTGAAAAATAATGAGAAGACCAAATAAGGCTGAAAACTTTCAAGGAGATAGAATAAAGGTCGTACCCAGTGCACAAGGCTCCCGCTTTACGCAGGGTCTGGGAGAGGTGAATGTCGGCTAGCCTTACCCCCATTTATGGAGAGGCTGCTCCCAAGTCTCGAACCCGAGACCTACCGCTCATGGGCGAAGGCACTTGCCATCGCACCAAGTGCGAGATGGAATGATAAAAAAAAAATTCAGCAGGAAAATCAGTACATACATACTGAACGATGCCAATTTTAACAGCATAGTAGAATGCGGAGCCAAGAGGCCAGTCTCCTATGAGGCAATTCAGTGGGAAAGGATGCTCTACAACTCCGTAAGCATAAGATTCTTTCAAAAGAGGTGTGCTCGAGTCGACTACGCTTTGACTCTCCATAAATTCAATTGTCCTCTCCTCGCCACCTTTACATAGAAAAATGTATGTCCACAAAAAGGAGGCAAATTGTTTCAGGTTTACATTATTAAACATGTTCAACAAACTTGGTTATTTTCTTAGGAACAACTTATCAACATATAAATTTTCATTAATGTGTGCATTGCACACACAAGAATAGTACTAAGGAAAAAAGATACTGATTAATGTCACTATGTGTGGTAAGTACTTGATAATCACAGAGGATTCAACATTCACATTTCGGCTACATACCTAAGCACGCTATCAGGTATCTCTCAAAACAATATAGTGCAAAAGCCTCATAGCAGTCCCGAATTGCTTCGCAATTGAAGGCCGCATTGGAGTCCAACAGTGACAAAAACTGCAGCCAAAAGCATTATTACCCACAACAACTAATTAATCCACAAAATGTTAAATACTAATAATTAAGAGCAGCAGTACAAACTGGATACCTCAAAAGACTAAAAGCAGACATATGCCAAGAAAAACGAAAGGACCAACTATATGTAGATATATTACTTTTGTGATACAGTTTCCAACAATAAGAGCAGACTTCAAATATTGAATATCTTTACAACTGTAGACAAAGGACCAATTATGAATAAATATTATGCCTGTCATAACTCTAGGATTTGCTGTCAAAAAGCAATTCCTGTGTCTAAGATACATTGCCAAATTATCTCCAGTTTTAACAAGTAACAGAAATAGAACTCACTTTTTACAGAGTGAGGTAACAACATAATCTTGCAAAAGAAATGAAATACATCTGACTTCACAGTCTGTCTTTGTAATAAGTTGGTATTACGTAACTAATATATTGCAATTGGATCCCTATACTTATCAACATATCTGGCATACTACCATTTTTCTTTCATAACACACAAGCAAACATAACTTCTTCCTATACATCCATTTGAAGTTGTAGCCTTCCAAAGAGGACCCCGCCAATACTCAATCTGGTGCACATTCCGGAGGTCATTTGAGCTCCATATCTATACTAATAACATGTCATAACTCAAATGGCAAACTTATTTACTTGAAAAGAATTCCATTAACTGTTATTCTCATACTAAATTTGTAACTGTTGATGCACAAAATCAGCGAAGACTTTGGTACAACAGAAAGTGTCAGGTTTTGTGACCTTCGCTTGGTTGCTTCGGTCACTAGTGAGGATAAGTACGTAAATGAATAGAGACAGAGAAGCAAACACAGGATGTACGTGGTTCACCCAGATTGGCTACGTCCACGGAGTAGAGGAGTTCTTATTAGTAGTGAAGGGCTTACACAAATACAAAGGATCAAGCTCTCAATTTAGTGAGTTCTTGTGAATGATTTAACACAAATGGCATTAGGCAATATTGTGGGGGAATGACCCCTATTTATAGAAAAACTTGTAGCTTTGTCACATTGACATGTGTCATGTTATGATTGGTTCTTGATGTCGACACGTGCTGCGCTCTGATTGGCTTCTAATCTTGACACGTGTCGAGTAGTGATTGGCCTCCTGGTCGGAGGGGAACTCTTCTGGGTCCTTGACAGTATAGCGTTGGCCGGTGCTCGGTAGTTTCGGGATTGGTCAAGTATGGTACAAACAGTGCTCCCCTAAGTTCCCGAGTGAGGGAAACTCCTCGGTTGGGGACTTGCAACAGGGGAAGAGACAGCCACGCCTTCTCCAGACAACATATGGCGCCCATCCTTCATATCCCCTACTGGTCCTCTTACCGTTGGGGATTCTGTGATGAAGAATGATATGACCGCTGCAGTGGTGGCCAGGAACCTTCTCACTCCCAAAGATAACAGACTACTTTCCAAACGGTCTGATGAGTTGGCTGTTAAGGACTCTCTGGCTCTTAGTGTTCAGTGTGCAGGTTCTGTGTCTAATATGGCCCAACGCCTATTTGCTAGAACCCGCCAAGTTGAATCATTGGCTGCTGAAGTGATGAGTCTCAAACAGGAGATTAGAGGGCTCAAGCATGAGAATAAGCAGTTGCACCGGCTCGCCCATGACTATGCTACAAACATGAAGAGGAAGCTTGACCAGATGAAGGAATCTGATGGTAAGGTTTTACTTGATCATCAGCGGTTTGTGGGTTTGTTCCAAAGGCATTTATTGCCTTCGTCCTCTGGGGCTGTACCTGGTAATGAAGCTTCAAATGATGAACCTCCAATGCCTCCTCCTTCTGGGGTTTTGTCAAGTACTGAGGCTCCGGATAACCACCCTCCGGTGCTTTCTCTTTCTGGGGCTCTACCGACTGCTGAGACTTCCCCTAAGCAACCTTTGTGAAGGCTCCCTTTTGTTTGTTTATTTTGACTCATGTATATGTACATATTTGTGGCTTATCGAAAATATTAATAAATAAGCTTTGCTTCATTTCAACATATTGTGTTAAATACACCAAAGCCTTCTTCATAAAGTTCTTTGAATTTTTGCTTTTGTTGAAACCTGTATTGTTGAAGCTTTGTGAGTGAAGCATGTAGTTTGAGGTAGTGTTCCCTTAATTTCCCGAGTGAGGAAAACTTCTCGGTTGGAGACTTGAAAAATCCAAGTCACTGAGTGGTTGTGAGACTGCCGAGTATCAAGGTGCAGTAGCATATGGTGGGAGTCCCCCAAGTCTTCAGGCGAAGAGAGTTGCCGAATGAGGTGTCTCGCTTGTTACTAATTTGTCAAAGTAACGAATCCTTGTTTCGATGTCACACATTCGCATATGCCTTGTCTAAAAATATTTCCAACTTTTGTGTGTTTGATGCTGCATGCTATTGACTAGACAAGATCAAGTGCAATTAGTAGCTTTTCTCTCTTTTTCATCTTTTCTTTGGTGGAATTGCTTTTCGTTTCCACTAATCAGCCTGAGTGGATGCAAGATAACACCATTCTCTATAGCTCTGATCGCAAAGTCGTCTTCATGAAAGTTGTTCCTTATCTTGTGAACTACAACATCTCCAAATTTGAGATCCATCGGAGTAGTACAACTCCAGAAATTCAGGTATGATGAGTAACTGTTCATCAATTTTCTGTTAACCCGTCAGACTTGTTGTGAGCTTCTAAACTCCATTTTTTCTTGTTCATCTCAACATACTTTCTTCATCGAAGTTGTTCCTTAACTTGTGAACTACAACATATCCAAATTTGAGGTCCCTCGGAGCAGTATAACTCCAGAAATCCAGGTATGATGAGTGACTGTTCATCATTTTTCTGTCAACCTGTCAGACTTGTTGTGAGCTTCGAAACTCCATTTTCTCTTGTTCAGATCAACATACTTTCTTCATTGAAGTTGTTCCTCAGCTTGTGAACTACAACATATCCAAATTTGAGATCCCTCGGAGCTGTATAACTCAAGAAATTTAGGTATGATGAATGACTGGTTATTATTTTTCTGTCAACCCGTCAGATTTGTTGTGAGCTTCGAAACTCCATTTTCTATTGTTCAGATCAGCATGCTTTCTTCATTGAAGTTGTGCCTCATCGTCTCTTTCATAACATATCAAAAATTCAGAATGAACTAATGGTTAAATATTTCCAGATCTTCGAAACATCATAGCAGCTTCGAAATCTGCAAGAATCCGACTGTCATGTTTGGAGCTTCAACACTTTAATTTCCGTCGCTCAAACAGAAATGGTTCCTTCTTGAAAGTTGTTCATATGCTCAAAAACTATAGGGTGTCCAAAATTCAGCTCCATTGGAGAAGAGCAGAGGTTGCAGAAATTTGATAGATGAAAGGAGGCGGAAGAGGGAGAGAGAGAAAAAGTCTCTTGGGTTGGATTTCTATTTTGGGGCAGATTCCAAGTTTTGTAGCACCTTCATTATTGATGAATTGCTTGTACTTTTGTCCATTATGAAACTTGGGACTTTGGCTTGTTGTTGGATCTATTATAATATGTTTGGGAACATATATAAGTGAATAAATAAGAAGGAAAATTTTGGGCCCTTGTGGGTGTAAAACAAAAAATGTTTATGTTTACCCAAGTGTTTTTGTACAAGTTCAAGGGCATCTTGGGTTTTGTGAACAAAATTTGTTTATTTGGAGCAAGGTTTTGTGTTGAAGCTTTGTAGGTGAAGCTTTGGAGGTGAAGCTTTGATGGTGAAGCTTTGTAGATGAAGCTTTCTGGGTGAAGCTATGTAGGTGAAGCTTTCTAGGTGAAGCTTTTTTAGGTGAAGCTTTGTAGGTGAAGCTTTTTTAAGTGAAGCTTTTCGGGTGAAGTTTTTTGGGTGAAGCTTTGTGGGTGAAGCTTTTTAGGTGAAGCTTTGTGGGTGAAGCTTTTTTAGGTGAAGCTGTTTGGGTGAAGCTTTTTGGAGGTGAAGTTTTTTTTGGGTGAAGCTTTTTTAGGTGAAGCTTTTTGGGTGAAGCTTTGATGGTGAAGCTTTGTAGATAAAGCTTTGTAGATGAAGCTTTCGAGGTGAAGCTTTGATGGTGAAGCTTTGTAGGTGAAAGTATGTAGAGGGAGCTTTCTAGGTGAAGCTTTTTTAGGTGAAGCTGTGTAGGTGAAGCTTTTTTAAGTGAAGCTTTTCGGGTGAAGTTTTTTGGGTGAAGCTTTGTGGGTGAAGCTTTTTAGGTGAAGCTTTGTGGGTGAAGCTTTTTTAGGTGAAGCTGTTTGGGTGAAGCTTTTTGGAGGTGAAGTTTTTTTTTTTTTTTTTTTTTTTTGGGTGAAGCTTTTTTAGGTGAAGCTTTTTGGGTGAAACTTTTTGGATGAAGCTTTTTGGGTGAAGTTTTGGAGGTGAAGCTTTTTGGGTGAAGCTTTGTGGGTGAAGCTTTTTAGGTGAAGCTTTGTGGGTGAAGCTTTTTTAGGTGAAGCTGTTTGGGTGAAGCTTTTTGGAGGTGAAGTTTTTTTTTTTGGGTGAAGCTTTTTTAGGTGAAGCTTTTTGGGTGAAACTTTTTGGATGAAGCTTTTTGGGTGAAGTTTTGGAGGTGAAGCTTTTCGGGTGAAGCTTTTTGGATGAAGCTGTTTTTTTTTTTTTTTTTTTTTTTTTTTTTTTTTTGGCGCTTGACACGGTCTTCATTTGCTTGTTTTGTAGTGACTGTGGAAGACGGATTGCTTTCTGATTGAGAAGGGTTCCGGCATCGCTTTGCACCATCTTCATGTGGGTAATATAGGAACTTCCTTATGTTTTGATCATGCATGTAGTGATAGAATTTGTTTCTTCTTATTGTAGATGTCAGAGCCTGGAAGTTCTAGTGATGAGGGCTCTTCTAGCTTTAGCTCTAAGTCTGAGTCTGCAATGTCGGAGTCTTCAGGGTCTTTGTTAGAGTCCTGTACTAGAGAAACATTGGATGATCTTCCCAACGGTCAAACTTTAGCTATTGCTAGTTCTTCCTCCATGGCGTTGGGTGAGGGGGTTTCTCCTGATATGTCTTTGCCTCGGCGGAGGCATGGTTATAAGCCTGCGCCATCACCTCAGAGTAAGTCTTCCAAGTATTGGCATTGATCATGTATTTAAAGAAACAATCACGTAGGCTTGCCGTGAAGGCTTTGAGGGCAGTCTTGTCGTCTGCCTCGGCACACCGGGAGTATTCATGGCTGAAGCGGCCAGCATACATACGTAATGACTCGTCTGGCCTCTGGCGGATAGTGTACAGGTCATCTGCAGAGTGCAAGCGATCGGTTTGGAAAATGTGTTGGGAAACAAATAGTTTCCTCAATTCCTCAAATGAGTCTACCGTCTCAGGTGTAAGACGACAATACCAATTTAGAGCTCCGCCAGAGAAGGTGGAGGGGAAGAGAAGACATCGCTCTTCGTCGGTGTGCATCCGGTATGCCATGGTGGACTCAAAGAGGTTAAGGTGCTCAATCGGGTCCTCTTTTCCAGTATAAAGTTGCAAGCCAAGCTTCTGCTTTGTCTTTGCTTGAAGGGGGGTGTTGAGGTTCCTCCTTGTAAGAGGGCCAGGCCTGGGTTGGTTCCAGTCAGGTATTTCAGCCTGACGTTCAGCCTTCAACTTGTTTACTTCCTCAAGAAGTTGTAGGACAAGGGGGTCCTGAGCGGAGTTATGTGCCACTGGAGCTTTCTTTCGTAAATCTCCATCTCCTCTTGGAATTAGAAAGGTTTGATCAAGGGCATGTGATTTTTCCCTGGACTCGCTGTACTGGCTTCCAGGGTATGTCTGTCGGAACACCTCTGAGTCCCCTGTACCCTCATGTCTCTCTAGGACTTGTTGCACCTTCCCCAAGTTGGTGGCCGGCTCGGGCCGTGGCAGGGGACCGAGTCTCTCAGAAATCCTTGGGTCATTGATCTTTGAGCTTATATGGATGGAATTCTGTCGACGTTGCTTCAGGAAATCCCGACAATCGCGAAAGACGGCTTTCGATCCTTCTGCCCCTTCAGCAAAGAGGTGTCTCCCTCCGCTTCTCATGGTTCGGGTCGAAGCAACTGGGTTAAGAGAAGCCTCATGTTGATTATCAAATCGAGGGGTAATTTGTTCCCTATCAGGGATATCTATGTCGAATGCATGTGACCCTCCATGTTGGAGGGCACCTAGTTGATGGTTGACTTCCACGGGGGCAACAAGCTCGCGTGTCTGAGCTTGCCTAGCTTCGTGAAGTGTCTCGAAGAGCTTCTCATATTGCTCCTGGAGGACCTCATTCCTCATTGCTATCTTGTTGTTCTGAGCTTCCAACTCATCGACTTTAGCTTGAAGAAGAACTCGTTTTCCTTCCTTCTTTCGTTGTTTCGCACTATGTGCAAGGGGGGTGTCATTCTGTGTGCTGTGGCTTCCTTCGTTTCCCATGCTGGAGAGGGATGCCTGATCAAAAGAAAGTGTACGAATGATAGAAACCAGCTTGACACAGCTGAAGAGAGTAGGAATAAGTGTCGTTTCCCACAGACGGCGCCAAATGTTGATGCACAAAATCAGCGAAGACTTTGGTACAACAGAAAGTGTCAGGTTTTGTGACCTTCGCTTGGTTGCTTCGGTCACTAGTGAGGATAAGTACGTAAATGAATAGAGACAGAGAAGCAAACACAGGATGTACGTGGTTCACCCAGATTGGCTACGTCCACGGAGTAGAGGAGTTCTTATTAGTAGTGAAGGGCTTACACAAATACAAAGGATCAAGCTCTCAATTTAGTGAGTTCTTGTGAATGATTTAACACAAATGGCATTAGGCAATATTGTGGGGGAATGACCCCTATTTATAGAAAAACTTGTAGCTTTGTCACATTGACATGTGTCATGTTATGATTGGTTCTTGATGTCGACACGTGCTATGCTCTGATTGGCTTCTAATCTTGACACGTGTCAAGTAGTGATTGGCCTCCTGGTCGGAGGGGAACTCTTCTGGGTCCTTGACAGTATAGCGTTGGCCGGTGCTCGGTAGTTTCGGGATTGGTCAAGTATGGTACAAACAGTAACTATTTGCTAACTAATTGAGGAGGGTAAAGTAATAAAATGTCTTCTATTTAAACTACCCTTGAACTGTATGTGTATTCTCAGTAATCTAAAAGCACTTCACCACCACCCCCCCCCCCCACCCCCCAAAAAAAAATAACAAAACTCAAGCTGTTCTCAATATATTAAAATGAAAGGTTGATTTATAAAAATACAAATAATTATACTTCTACAGAATTTTGCAAAAAACTAGCATACAACTGAAGAAAGTGACAGCAGAATGTACAGTCATACCGATTCCAGTGCATAGACAGGAACCATCAAAATGAGACCAATCAGAAACTTCTGCTCCTGAAAATAGATAAAAGGAAAAGAACAAAAAATGTCAGAAAAGATGAATCAAAGTTATCTTTAGACATAGAAGCAATCTAAATTTCTCAGGAGGAATACAAAGATCAGACCTCTGGCTGATTATAAGCAGCTAAATGCTCAAAGATAAGGTACATGGAGAGAAGAAGAGCAACAAGTACGAAAATGCTAGCACTGAGGACTGGCCAGCTGAAAGCTGCTGATGATTCAGCACCAAGGTTTAGTGACCACATTTCTCCTAATCTGCTAGAGGACTCGACTAGGGATATAAAGAAAAAGGAAGAACATAAAATGCCCCTCCATCCCATTGAGTTAGAGTCTCAAAATATATGGTTAAACTTGAGCCAATTGGGCGTGCTTTATAATTTTGTTAGCCTTTGAGGATGTAAGGAAGAAGCATCCAGGGAAAACGAGAATCTGCAAGAAATGGAGCATTTTAATTCACGTGAAAAGTACAAGCATTACTATTTAACAGTGAGGAAACAAATATCATAACGAATACTAATCTATTAACTCGTGATATTTCGGGCGAAATATTCAGAGATGTATAATACATGAACTAATTCCAACATTATACCATGATTAAAGCGAAAGGTGCACTTAAATGTCTTGCATCAACATAACTCTTCATTACAAGCATCATGCAAACCCAAACAAGATAAAAGTCAGGAAGCGATAAGTTCAAATCAGTACATGCAAAAGTCTATAGATTGCTTCACAAGGCATGATATGCTCGGGTTGGAGTTTCTCAACCCATGTCTATCTGCGAACATTTAGTTTGGGTTAAAAACAAATATAACCCTTTTGCTCAAGTCACTTATCCTTTACCAAAATTTCCCAAAGTGCGGGTTGGATTCGGGTTGGTCAGGCTGATCCAACCAACCGAATGCTCGTTCCTAGTTGTCATCAAGGCTTACACAAAAATTACAGAGCCTAAAGTAAAAACCTTGCACCTTATCAGCACTATAGAAGTCATAATTTCTGTCATTGCAACCTCTAATACACATAAAATCAACACAAAACACGGTGATTGGTACACTAATCAGTATCGAATAACAACCATTGAATATTATTTCCCCTCAAGTGTAACACATTTTACTAATAAAAATTAATTTTCTTAATTTTCTTAGCAGCCAGACAAATTCAGCAACAAATTTAATTCCATCACCAAAACCTCTAACTTCGCGAAGCAGAATAAAAAAATTTAAAAAAAAAACAGCAATTAATTCACATTCGTCACTAAAAATCAAAGGATAAACCCTAAAACTTCCATCACAGAGAAAATTATTAACCTGTGCGAAAGAATTGAAAAGGGACAAGAAATAGTCATAATTCTTGAAGACGAAAAAAGTAAAAGAAAATATTTCTTAAAAGGATATGAGAACAAGGGTTAGATACGAACCTGTGCTTGGGATTTTCCCGGGAAAATTTGACAGTGAAATTATTTTCCGCGAAAATCGAAAGGAATATTATAATTCGTCCCCGGAAATAAGACGTTTTCCCTTTTGCTTCCCTTTTGCTTCGGCAGTTGGGGAAGGCCATCGTAGAGTTGTATTTTTATTTTTTTTAATTTAATATTAAATAAAGAAACACGAGCAAGATTCACACGGCAGTGACCTAAGTTTTGTGACAGCTTTACATCTGACCGTGACAGCATTACATCTGGTGGTGGCGTATGATCGTGCGGCTTTCCTATGGAAAAGCTGATGGTCTGTGGTTTAAAGATGATAACGTTCAATTGGGACAGGGTAACTTTATTTCCACGCAAGCAATTGCACGTGGCAAGATCTCACTCCGGTTACCACGTCAGTTCCGCGCGTGGCAAAGAAATGTAGAAAAATTAAATAGCCGGGGGAATTTACAGATAAATAAAAATTGAGGGGAATTATTGGCTGAATTTAAAATTTAGGAGTCAATTGACAGTGGATTATAAATTTAGGAAATTTTTTGACAAAGGGGTCTATGTTTTTTTTCCAGTTATCTCTTTTCTATAGATGTATTTAGTCTTTTATTTTGTGGAAAGAATATGGGTTCATTTGGATGTGCTTTTAAAATGACTGAAAGCGTTTTTGGTGAAATTGATTTTGAGTTGTAAAAGCACTTTAAGTGCTTTTTGAAAGAAGCACTAGATATGTGCTTCTTGCAAGAAGCACTTAAAGTGCTTTTTCAGAATCCACTTGGATTTTTACTAAGGATTGGTTTAAAAAATATTTTTACCAAACACTTTCAATCATTTTAAAAAGACATCCAAACAAGCGTTATATAATTTCAAATCTCACGAATAATGAATAAAATTTATCTCGCACAATATAACATTCTATTTTATAATCTAACAAATGTAAATGAAAGTTATATTTTAATAGCGGAATGAATTTTCTCACTGATTAAAGGGACCTCATCATTAAAAGATGTAAAAAAAAATGTAAATCTAGGTTTTTGTTTATATCTTCAAGCAATGATGTATAACTTATATATTGTCGCTAGACAATTTTCATACAAATATAGACACATATATAATGCACATTTAAAGATTCACACTCTCTTTTGTAATCCCACACATTCTTTTAAGAGTAATGCTATTCATATAATGTTTTTGCACCATATTTTCATACCACCTTAAATGACATTTAATGTGGATACCACTTAAGATAGTATAGAAATGTGGTATAAAAACATGATATGAATAACATTACTCTTCTTTTAATTGTTGCCTATTGATTTTCTGCAATCCATTCGAATCAATGGCCAAAAATTAGTAGGAGTGAGTTAAAATTGGATGTGTGAATAACATCACTCTTTTGCTATTAGACATGTACAAATGTGTTATGAAATATATTATAAGAGTAATATTTTTGTCTAATGAATGTGGGGCATGTCCAACTAGAGGTGCGAAATTACTTAATAAAATTACGAAAAATACGCCTTACGGTCAAAAACTTGAGTCTTTGATGTTTTCACGTCAGCAGCATCGATGCATCCCTCCTTGGCCTCCAGTCTTTGATGCTTGTTGGTCTCTTGAATCCATGAATTGGAATTGTGCACGTGAAGAAGCCTAGGAGTTTCGTTTTCCAAAGCCCTGAAAACAAGTCCACCCCTAAGGACTTTGTGCCAGCACCCAGCCCATTTATCCACTCCAGTGAATAGTAATAGACTCCAATGAATAGTAATAGGCCAATGCATCTCCACCCCTAAAAAAATACGCTGGCACCCAGTGAAAAAATGCGCTAGCACAAAAGATCTTCACCCTTACAAAATGCGCTGGCACCCAGCCCATTTTAAATATTTTTAATTTTTTTATAAAAGAATAAAAAAAAAATAGTTTTAATTTCAAATAGGATTTTTAACCAATCTCGTCACGCCACGTGTTATTATCCGAACGTACTATTTTGTGAATAGATTTCCGCTAAGATTTTCAACCAATCCCGACGCGCCACGTGTCACTTCCGTTTTACAATAATTTAGCCAAGATTTCGATAAGATTTTCAACCAATCACGTCATGCCATGTGTCATTATCCGAACGTACTATTTTTTTGATAGATTTCCGGTAAGATTTTCCACCAATCCCGACACGCCACGTGTCACGTCCGGTTTACAATAATTTAGCCAAGATTTCAATAAGATTTTCAACCAATCATGTAGTGCCACGTGGCATTGTCCAAAACCTCACCCTTTCTTTTTTTGTCCATATAAACCCTACATCCCTACATCCATCCTCACACCAAGCTCAATCATTCTTTTTAGCTTAGAATCCTTGTTCATCGTTTTCAAATCTTGAGTTCTTATTACAATGTCTTCTTCAAGGAGAGTGTATAAACAGTTGCAAGAGCAACAGAAAAGGTTATTGGCATAACAAGCAGAATTGGCCAATCTCGAGAAAGGTGGAGGTGGAGATGAGGCTTTCTTCATGAAGGAGGATAAGGATGATCACCATAAAAGGCAGAGTGTCTCACATTCCTGTCGTGTCATGGAAGTCGTGGGTCAGATAGCCAAACCCAGACATGCTGCAAACCTCGATAGAAAAAGGGAAAGACGAGGTAAAGATCTCTTGGAAGATTATTTTATTCCCAACAGCATATTCCCTGATCATGTTTTTAGACGTCGTTTTAGAATGCAACGAAGTTTGTTCGACAAAATCATGAGTGCTATTTGCAACCATGATCCATACTTTGTGCAAAAAGATGATGTTTTTTATGTTATAGGTCTTCTTCCCGAGCAAAAAATTACGGCTGCCTTGCGAATGCTTGCATATGGAGCATCTGCAGATCAAGTGGATGAGATCGCGAGGATGGGAAAAACAATTGTTCTGGAGTCCCTGATGCGGTTTTGCTATGCAATTGAAGCCATCTACACCAATTAGTACCTCCAGACACCCATGCCAAGGGACATGTGAATGCTTCTGAGGAAGGGTGAGATGCAAGGCTTCCCTGGCATGATTGGAAGCATCAACTGCATGCATTGGACTTGGAAAAATTGTCCAAATGAGTGGCAAAAAGCTTATGGCGACAGAAAATGAGCCAAAAACATCATTTTGGAAGCGGTGGCTTCATTTGATACATGAATTTGGCATGCTTTTTTTGGTGTTACAAGAGCTTAGAATGACCTAAATGTCCTTGCCCAATCCCCAGTGTTCGATGAACTGTTGTAAGGAAAATCGCCGAGATACACATATTGGGTTAATGGTACCCAATACGAGGGATCATACTACCTTGCAGATGACATTTACCCAAGATAGTCAACGTTTGTCAAAACAGTGCCGCATCCACAAAAGGATGTAGAAAGGATGTCGAGCGTTGTTTTGGTATCCTGCAAGCTCGTTGGGCGATTGTCAGGGCTACAGCTAGAATGTTTGATGTCAAGGCTCTTCGACCCATCATGATGACATGTATTATTCTCCACAACATGATTGTTGAAGATGAGTATGATTATGATGACGTTGATGAATACGAGCCGGATCCGATCAACAACTCACGAACACGTATCTACTGTGCTCATGACAATACCGAAGATCCCGTGCAATATGACCCGTTGGAACGGGATGGACGTTACAATGAATTGATCGTTCAGCGGTACACGAACTTGCAAGAGCCATATTGGCACATAACCCGCCAGAATGACTTGATTGAGCACCAGTGGAGATTGCAAGAAGGTGAAGATAATTAAAATGAGGCTTGTGGTTGAAGAATAAAGTGTATTTTTTTTAAGTTTATGTAATTCTATGTAATGTGTTTTGTTTTTAAGTTTATTTGATGAGTTTATGTAATCTTATTTCATGTGTTTAAATAAAGTACAAAAATAAATAAATAATTACATTAAAATTGCATAATAAATTAACTAAAAATAAATAAAGCACCAGTGGAGATTGCAAGAAGGTGAAGATAATTAAAATGAGGCTTGTGGTTGAAGAATAAAGTGTATTTTTTTTAAGTTTATGTAATTCTATGTAATGTGTTTTGTTTTTAAGTTTATTTGATGAGTTTATGTAATCTTATTTCATGTGTTTAAATAAAGTACAAAAATAAATAAATAATTACATTAAAATTGCATAATAAATTAACTAAAAATAAATAAAGTTCTAAAAATAAATAAGAAATAACATAAAAATTACATAAGAAATTAAATAAAGTTCAAAAGAAAAATTATAGAAATTACATAAGAAATTAAATAAAGAGAAAAAGAGAAAAAGAAAAAACATAAAAATTACATAAGAAATTAAATAAAGTTCAAAAGAGAAAAAGAAAAAACATAAAAATTACATAAGAAATTAAATAAAATTCTAAAAAAAAGAAGAAATTACATAAAAATTATACAAAGTCTCTGGAGCTAGGATATGTGGTGCTAGGATCTTGGTTGCTATGATTTGTGTAGCTAGAACCCCCTTGACTTGTTTCGGCATCTCTTGCACGCCTCCTTCGCACGACATCTATTTTTTCCGATATCCAAAAATATTTTGAATTCGGAGACAGTCCTACTAAAGACTTGCTTATAGTGTCACGATCTGCTTGAGCTATTCTTTCTTTTCTAAGCATTTCATTTTCTCGATGAAGTGCTTGTCTAACCAACTCGTTCTCTCGATTAACTATTTCTCTTTGTCTCTCAGCTGCTGCATCACGGGCCTCAGTAGTTGTTATTATTATTGCTGCTGGCGAGCAAGTTCTTCCATATATTTAGTGTAGTCATTTTTGGAAGAACTACCTTTTTTCTTTGATGCCTTTTTACCTTGAGGTCTGAGGGACTGACGAGTCGGTTGGGTCTCGGGCACTTGTTCAGGCGTCCCTTCCGTGTCTTCAAATGTGTCGGCTTCTTGTTCGGTCGTGTCTGGTTCTGGCAAACTATGTAGACCCATGATGTGCATGACAACTTCTAGACCGGTTGCCACAATTTTGTATTTAGGGCAATCTTTGACAATTTCCCAACATTCCCATTTGTTGAATGATTTGTTCTAGTTCTTTGAATTGTAGAATGCTTGAGCTTGTAGAGTCAACAAAAATGTGGGATAAGATAGTGTTAAAAAATGCAGCTGTAACACAAATAAATAAATTAAAATATTGATGCGGGTGGAATGCATATAAATTACATAAGAAATTAAATAAAAATTACATAAGAAATTAAATAAATTAAAATTTTGATGCGAGTGGAATGCATATAAAAATTACATAAGAAATAACATAAAAATTACATACGAAATTAAATAAATTAAAATTTTGATGTGGGTGGAATGCATATAAATAAATAAATAAAAATATTTTCACCTGATCCGCGAAACTTGTCCCACTACGCAGGTTACCGGAAGCATGAGAGATGGCGTTTTTCCAACAAGTAAATGATGCAGTTGAGTTTTTTCCAACGACCTTGAAGACCTTGACTAGTTCTGGTGTTTTTTCCCGGTACATTGCAAAACGCTTTCATAATTTTACTCCACATTTCTTGCTTATTCATCTCATTACCCGTAATCAGGTCATGAGTAGTGTGAACCCAACATTCACACAACATAACATCTTCAATGAGCTTCCACGAAGACATTTTTTTCTCTTAAAGTGTAGAAAATATTGAAATGTAGATAGTATAGAAAGTGTAGAAAATATTGAAATTTATGTATTTTTTATAATTTTTAATTAATTTTAATGTAGTTAATTAATCTAGACCGTTGGATTTGAAAAATATTCAAATCCAAGAGCCAAGGATCTGCCACGTGGCCAACGGTCATAAATCTGACCGTTGGGCTTTTTTTTTTGTTTTTTGGGGGAAAACGTGGACCGTTGATCTGTGATCGGACGATCCAGTTTAAAAGTAAAATTTTAATTTTTGTTACCGTTGGAAATCCAACGGTCTAGAAAAACTAGCCGTTGGAAATCCAACGGCAAATAGAGGGCCACGTTGCCATGCTCCGGGTGATAGGTATCTTGTCTCATACTCGCGCCCACTCGCAAATGAAAGCCACGCGCCCACTTGCAAGTGAAAGCCATGCGCCAACCAAATAGGGCGGCTCTTGGGTCTGTCAAAATTGGGCTTGTCTGTTGCCTGGCTTGGGCTGGGTGCCAGGCAACTGAACGAGCTGGGGTGAATTCCCTGACCCTCAGCTTGATATTTGGACTGGGTGCTGGGCAAATATCACTCTGGTGGACTTGCTCTGAGCATCGCTGCGTCAGGTTGCGGGTAGTGATGCCTAGAGCAGAAGTAGATGTAGCATTCGGCCTTGCGGGGATCAAAGGAGCTCGGAATTCTTCGAAAAGTTCTGGAGATGTTATTACCTTATGGGTCACTCATCGTCTTGAGGAACTTGAGTTGACTCAATGGAAATATCGTGTGCTAAATTAATAGGGTAATATATTTTAGAGAATTTTAATGAAAAACTCCTGGTACTATTTACTTTAACAAAAAATCTCATTTTTACACTAAAAAGTCAATCTTGGTACTATTCACTTTACCCTTTATTTTGTCCTTATCATTAAAACTCAAAGTTTTTAAACTCTTTTCATTAGTTTTCTTTATATTTTAGGCGGATTGGTGATTAAACGCCATTTCTTTATGTCAACCCAGCCTGTAGCTAGATAATTTTTGTTTCTCTTCTTTTCTTCCGAGGAGAGGATCAATGTCATAGAGACCATACGAAAAGATGTGGAGTATTTGGAGCTAACGGAAGAATTGACGCAAAACCAAGTATAGTATTATTCTAGGATTCATACAGCATACCCCACTTAGTGAAATAAAGTGTGATTATTGTTATTGTTGTTGTTTTCCGCTTTAGCTGCACCAAATTTTACATATTGATGGTCAGTGTGTGGAATCAAGTGACTAATCTCGACTCACGGCACGAATGGGTAATTGCATTCGCAGTGTTGAATCACAACATTACTGGTGCGATCACATCCATGGATGAGTGCGGGATTTGTTGGGGACCTATGAACATCAATGGATGGGCTAGCGTCACGCACACACGTGATTGTCATGCACACACGTGATTGTCATGTCCACACATAACTGACGCTAGCATATTCCGCAGAATTTGTTTGGAAATGAAGCAATATTACTTCAAAGTGGACTTTCGTGAGTTGTTATTTTCAATCTCCAAATTTGTATTCCAATATCCACTTTTATTAGACCAAAATGGACTGAAGAAGAGCGTTCCAATATTTTAGTTGAAGGCTGCCAAATTTGGTTCGCTTGGATCATTGCCCAATTTGGTCGGCTTGGATCATTGTCCAATATTTAAATGCTACAATGATCTGTGACTGGGGCATCTTTTGTTTATTCATAATCTCCCCTAACTAGTTTAATTATCTAGCTACAGCTATCGTATTAATCTAGCACACATAATGATTAAACGACTGAAAGTATTTTAGATAAAATTGTTTTTTAAAATCAAACTTTAGTAAAAATACTTAAAATGTTTTTTGCTAAAAATACATGTTATGTGCTTCTTGGTAGAAGTATTGGAGTCTAACGCGTGTTAGAACTAAAAAATTGTCTGAGATTTTCTCTATCAGCGTACTCTTTTTTATTTCCAAACGTAACCATTTTCTTAGAAAAAGAATAATAAGGTGGTGAGGGAAAACATAAATAAAAATATCAAATGCATCCAATTAAAACAACAAAAAAGCCGTAACAGTCACTAAGTTAATTAACAGATAAAATCAAGAAATTAATGGAATATAGCATCTCCAGTCAAAAACTTGAGTCTTTGAATTTTCATGTCAGCATTGACGCCTCCCTCCAACGACCACCTTCATCTTCATCTGTCACTGTTTGGCAATTCGCACTCTTCCATCTCTTATTTAAGCTGAAGAAGAAGAAGGAGAAGAAGTTCGAGCTGCCTCTGTGTCGCACTCGCATCAATTGTGGTCGCGTAGAGATGCGTCATGGTGGCGGAAAGAGGTGACTTTTCTTTAGCTCTCACCCGTTTTTTGTCTCCTACCCAGTACTGAGAGCTCTGTTATGTTTGATTTCTATTGGTTTGTTGGTGTTAATTTTTTTGCTGGGTTGGTGGATTATTAGCCTAATTTGGGCAGTTGGGGTTTAGGTTTGGCTTAATTACGTTCTTACAACTCTATTTAATACTGGGTTTCTGGGATTTCTCCTCTTTGCGCTTCTTCATATCCGATTTCAATGATGTTTCAGGTGATTTTTCTTCAAAATTTGGGAATTTTCCATCTGTTCATCCGATCGGCAAAGTATATAGTTATCTGAAGTTGGGAAAGTGGCCTCTTTCGTCACTCGAATTCGGTGTTGGATTGAGAAGTAGTTATCAACTTTGATATAGGTTTGTATTTGCAATGAGTTCTTTTGACAAGAATGAAACCGATTTGGAAGGTGGAAAATTGCAAAAAGATGGAGATAAATCAACAAGGGGTAATAAGGTGGTTAAGATACAGAATAAGGCATTGTTGTCTGGCCTTGCATATTGCCTGTCGTCCTGCAGCATGATATTAGTTAACAAATTCGTCCTTTCGAGCTACAACTTTGATGCTGGAATTTCTCTGATGCTGTACCAGGTAACAATTGTTATCGATTTTGTTTGCATAAAAAGAGTGTTTTACTCAACTCTATTTGATCGAATAGTTATTTGTTGAGATCTAACTATCTCATGTTGCTAATGTGGATGCAGAACCTAGTCTCGGTTATAATCGTTTCTGTGTTGACTTTTACCGGCATCATATCAACGGAGCCACTAACATGGAGATTGGTTAAGGTCTGGTTGCCTGTGAATGTTATATTCGTTGGGATGCTCATTACAAGCATGTTTAGGTATGAAGTAGGTAGAGCATTTCCTATTTTAGTTCATCTTGGTGCATAATGGCTTTAGGTAAAGTTTAAGTAGTTGGTCTGGTCTACAAGAGCTAATATCAAATATTACATTTGATGCCAGCGTCATCTTGTTTACATGCAAAATTTCATCATGATGTTTTATTAAACACCACTTAACAAGCAATCTACTAGGTTGGTGATACTTGTACTTAAGTTGTTGTTACATAAAAACCTTCTATGAATCTTAAAGTTAAGTTCGACGTAATTACCATTCATGTGAGTATTCTTGGGTCCTTAATTCCTGCAGATCTAAATTAAACTTTTTCTGCACATTATGTCAACCATTCAGTGCATTTTTTGTATTCTACAACTAGACAAGCAAGGATGTGTTTTTGTTCATCTGATTAGGCTCCTTGGGTAGTTGCTGTAGGGTGCACCCATTGTTGGTGTACAACCATTAAAACTCCATGGCCTCTTACTTTTCTCAACTCTAGTTAAATTCATGTTTGCAGCTTGAAGTACATCAATGTAGCGATGGTCACAGTCCTAAAGAATGTTACCAACGTGATAACTGCTGTTGGTGAAATGTATCTATTCCAGAAGCACCATGACAGCAGAGTATGGGCAGCGCTTTTCCTAATGGTATGCTTGATAATTAGGAAAATGTCAATTTGAGATTCAGTTGTTCATAAATGTTTCAATTGGGATTTAAAACAATAATTCAACATACTCTTTCGTCTTGTGATTGCTGGCTTGTTTCTTTTACCTGAGAGGTCTTGTCTATCTTTCCTTTCTATGTTGTTATTTGTATCATCTTTTTTTTACTTTTTTCATTTTTGAAGTTTTTATTCATATCTTAATTCCTAGGATTTATGTTAAAAACAACATGATGTGTGGGAAAAGAAATAAGTTTAAAAAAAAAATATATCATATATAATTCCTTTTTCTTTTTCTTTGGTTTGGAGCTTGTGCTTGGCAATGAATATACGAATTGAAAAGGCCAATCAGAGTGCCTACATGAGTGTAGTTAATTGTTTAAATTTTGGTTTTGATGAAACCAAGCCAAATCCATTAGGACAAATGCTTTGCTGAGTTGATGAAAATATTAACTTCTAGGAGTCTGCACTTCTATCTTTGATGCATCATAGTAGTTCTCTAAATTTGGGGGTTGATGTCTCGTGGGGTAAGTGGATTTTGTGTGAGTGCTCTTGCACACATGCATGCATGCTTGCATGTTCATAGAGATATTGTCCTTTATTTCCAAGATCATTTGTCACCAACCTTATGCTATTCTTGGATATCTATAAGATTATATTTTTTGAGTTCTCATTTGATGATATGGTTTGACATGGTTTTGAATCTAACATTTGCAGATAATTTCAGCAATTTCTGGAGGAGTCACTGATTTATCTTTCCATGCCGTTGGCTATGCATGGCAATTTCTGAACTGTATCTTGACTGCATCATATTCTGTGAGTTCAATATGTTCAATACATTTTAGAGTGTCATTCTGTGTGTAGTCTTTATTCCACCTCCCTCATCTGTGAGGACGTTTTTAGCAATAAGAATGATTAACCTAGTTTCTTTTATTTGAGAATATGAATTAGGAAGCTACATGATAATTTGGTTTTGGACCTACCTTGATGAGGATTATTTTCAGATCTAAGAAAAATTGAAGTCTTTAATTGTTAATTGTGGCCAGTACTAATTATGCACTTCCTTAGTGAAAGAAAAGGCAGTACTTACCAAATCTAATTGTACACAATACAAATCATGCTTATCAGGTGGAAAAACAGTATCCTTTTCTGGATTTCTGGTTTGGTCCAAGACCATCTATATCAACTCAGTTTCTCATCTATATCAACTCAGTTTCTTTCTTGTATATCAGAGGTCTTGTAGCCCTTCAAATATTGAGTTGATAAAATTTATACTTTATGGTGCAAAATCAACAAAGATTTCAGAAATGGACCTTAGGTTTCTGTCTGAAATCTGAGTGCTTTATTGTAGTTTTTTGGTCTGTGACTCTGTGTCCCATTCGGTTAACTTGTTTTATGTTTTTATTGTTGAATAACTATTTTATTTTGACAGCTTACTCTACGTAGAGTCATGGATACAGCTAAGCTGGTCACGAAATCTGGAAAGCTGAATGAGTTTTCAATGGTCTTGCTAAATAACACACTTTCTCTACCTTTGGGGATTCTGCTTATTTTTGTTTTCAATGAAGTGGATTATCTCTTTACAACGTGAGTATTCATTTGTGATACTATTTCCCTACTTCTACAACTACACTCTTTCTATTGTGCTATAATGCCGTAACTATAGTTTTGACAATAAAGACAGATGGTTGGAGTCTAAATGACTTGTTTACGTGTTATAAGTTTAGGCACTTTGATAGCTTAATGTGTGGGAGGATTATCAAAGCACTTCTCTTATACGAGGTCATTCTGGTCAATGTAGTTTAAACTCTGGATGTTTCTGGAGAATTATAGAAGTACGGAAACTACTGCAATAGATAGATAAGTGTGAATCATATAGTGGAAAGGAATGACTTTCACACTCACGTCGTCTTTAGAATCTGTCATATTGATGATTAAATTAAAATCTAGATGAGAGGTGTGGAGTGAAAGCTTGCAACTGCTATTTTATGATGTCGTTAGGCAAGAAGGCCCGTTCCCTTTCCTCTTTCCCTTGTGAAATATTTGTCCAAGTTTGAAAGCTTCCAGATGGATACCACTTCCTCTTAACATATGATATAATCATGGAAAAGTATGCACGAAGTACTCCATAGTTTGTTATTTCATTGTTGGTTTTACTATGTTGTTTGTTTTCTAACTTAAACTGCAACTACTAACTAATAACATGTATGACAATCCATTTAGCTATGACCGAGGTCTAGAATCACTTTGTGGGATGTCTTGGAAATTAGGACCACGTTTACTTGTCAAAAGAAAAACAGGAAGGAGAAAATGTTAGGGTTGCGTTTCACATTGTTTTTCTTACAAATTTTCTTTCTTTTATCCTATTGAATCTAATGAAGGTTGAATCAAAATGCAGACCACTTTTGAGGTCTCCAACCTTCTGGTTGGTGATGACTTTAAGTGGATTTTTGGGCCTTGCAATCAGCTTCACATCTATGTGGTTTCTTCATCAAACAGGTGCCACCACATACAGGTAAGATATAATGTAGCTGATACGTAATATGATATCTATGGTTGTGACCTGGTTTAAGTGAGACTTTGATTACTCAACTTAAAGCTGGATACCTTATTCTTAGCTTTCAAATTTCCTATTTATTTTTTTTAAATAAACTTTAAATAAATTTTATATCCCCTTTTCCAGGCTGCATACTTTTTTGACATCTAGCCTGATGGCTTATATTTGTGATTTATGTAGTTTAGATAATCATAGGATTCTTGTGTTTCACTTTGTCAGTTTCTCTGGCTTGCTTCTCGACTTTCCACTCCAGTTGTGTATTAAGAACTTGGAATTTGGAACTTGATTTTTTGAAAAAAATAAGAGAAGAACCTAGGACTTGGAAGTCAATTGAAGACAATCCCAGATTTATGTTTGTATGTGAAACCCTTCTCTTGTTAGCTTCTTGTTATTTGTTGGTTTAACGTGATTACATTGCTATGCCTATTTCGAATCATAAGGTGTTAGTGATCCATTTAACTGGACATCTCTAATCGCTGCTCAATCTCTGCAGCCTTGTTGGGTCGCTGAATAAGATCCCTCTATCTGTTGCCGGTATTCTACTTTTCAAAGCGCCGACCAGTTTAGAGAACTCTGCTAGCATTTTCTTTGGTAAGTTCTCTCCATCAAACGGGAAGAAGAATATGATATACTATACAACTTTGCAAAAGCAAGCTTTAGTTTTGTAGCATAACCGACGATTTTTTTTAAATTTGTAGGTCTCGTGGCTGGAGTATTTTTCGCTAGAGCCAAAATGCGGGAGAGATCTTAATCCTGAACATTGTAACTTGTGTGGATTATCTTAATGACGTCCGAGTTTTTACTGGGTGAAAGCTGCATCTGGCTGCTTTAATATCTCAATCTTCAACTGTGGGAAACCGTTTATAGATTCTCATGAAGTCTCGTGAAGTGACGGAGAAAGGAGTGAAGAAGATTTTGCCCGTCGGAAAACTTCCATTCAACTTCATCAGGCCATCTGGATATGTTGTATTGTACCAAAAGGAATACCTTACCCACTAATTCTTTTACCAGTCTGTAATTTGTACTGTAACTCATTCTTCTGTATCATCATTGCTAATCTTTTTATAGAAACATCTTTTGCTAAATCGGGAGAAAAATTGGCTCCCCAAGATGATATTGAAATTATTTCGGTATCGGTTCGCTAATTTTTCGGATGTGACATGACTAATGTTAAATTAAAGCACAACTTATCTACATGAAAAGGCATAACCTTACTTCTGTTTTGGTGGAAGGGAACGTATTCAGAATGGGGACCTTTGTACACAGAAAATGATACCATTGGATTAGTGTTTTTCTTTTTACAAGCTATATAACTGTTCCGAGGGGAGGACGAGAGTTCGAACTCGAACACAATGGGTTGAAGATGAATACTCTATTTACCGGGACAAATGCTATGCTTTCACCAATAGATTGAAAGTTAGATTTTTAAATAATGATATATTTATATTAAGACGTGCAAGAATCAAACCTAAGTTCTCACAAAGAGAAGTAAATGGGTATAGCTAAAGTCACTCACATCTTGTTTTTCTTTCTATAATGTTTTTCTTATAGAAAGGATATTTCAGACTAAATTCATCTAAATTACAAGGAGCGACCAAAACATAACTTTGCTGTAAAAAAAAAAACATATTAAAACTTATCAACACTATGCCAAATGAATCTGATCAAAATTTTCTGATTAAATGTTTTTCTTATTAGTAATTGTTCCAAGTTATACTAAGGGGAGGACGAGAGTTCAAATTCAAACAACTATTGGTTAAAAATGAATGTTCTATCCAAAGGGACAAATTCAATGTTTACACCATTAGATTAAAAATTAATTTTTTAACATAACGATATATTTATAGTAACGGTGTGAGAGTCGAACCGAAGACCTCACACATAGAAGTACATTGTTGATAGGCATCACTGAAGTCATCACGTCTTGTTTTTCTTTCCATTACATTTTTCTTATAGAACGGATATTTCAGACTAAATGCATCTAAATTACAGGGAGCAATCAAACTTGAATTCAAATGGGGGAGCACGACAACTTTTCTAACAGGTTGGCTAAGTCTAGTTAAAAGCTTCAACATGACTTCGCTGCCAAAAAATTATATTCAAACTTATCAACACTATGCCAAATGAATCCGATCAAATTTATTTATAACGAGGAAAAAAATGAGATGTCCATGTAACTTGAAGACTTAAACCAGCTAAGTAAATTCATATGGTCTTCTTTTTTAATAAACTAATTTGCATGATTAGATGATTATATAAAGTTCAATAATTATGCTGCAGCAACGAAAACAAAGTCAAGTGCACTTATCTGTTAATATTGTACTCATTAATAGTTATAATCATAATATAATTGTGTTTGTGTACACGGATTATACATAGCAAATACTCGGCAACCTACGTCGATTACTTTTCTCTGAAATACATCATCAGATAAGCCGATTCAAAGTATTTTCATAATATACATTTTTTAGTATAAGCGACAGAAAAACTTAAATCCATGACTTAGTAAATTAAAGAAAAATGAACTAACTCTTTGGGCAATTCACCATGTGCCCTTCAAATACATTTTTAAAGAGGCTAATTTTATAATTGATGCAGTTACATCTAAAATCGCTAGTTTGACTCATACTTCGTGCACACAAAAAATATTTACCTGTATCAATGGTACACAACGTTATGAAAAACATATAAGAATTCATATGCATACCACCGTTACACGGCTCACCTCACTACCACTTTTGGAGCTTTGAAAACGTACTTTGCATGGTCCAGTTGACTTTTGCTGGATCCAGTTGCTTTTGAGGTTTTATTTCTTCATTTTAGCTTTAATTATAAAAAAAAAGTTTAAAAAACATAAAAAAAAAACAATTAATCTCCAACAAACAGATTTATATATATATTTTTTTCGAGGGGATTAATTAATTAAATACATAGGCTCATAGCTTTATCAATGCCATGCTATTAACAAAGGATTAATCCCTGCATTACAGTAATTAGGGACATAAATTTATGCAGTAATGATTACAATGGCACTGCTACTTTCACTTCTTGTTATTTGTTTCTGTCCTTTCTTGTCGATGACGTCACTATAAATGTCTAAAAAGTCAAGAAAAACAAAACTGAATAGAGAGGAAACTTCCTGATTAGAAATGATTTATATGGATGCAAACCTTCTTCTCCATACCTAGGAAGGAAGGAAGGAAGGAAGGAAGGAAGAAGAGTGACTAAAATTGCAGAGGAAAGAAGAAAAGAATAATGGGGAGCCTAACAGAAGAACAACTGATGCAAATGGTGGGAGACTTTAATGAATCTTACTCATCAGACTCCTCCTCCTCAGCAGCTCCCAATTCAAACCCCCTCAATCCCAATCGTCAACCCAAGTTTCTCACTCTACAGGTCTCTTCTCTTTCTCAGTCTTCCTCCTGCTCCTGTACATATATCTGCGTGTGTCTATATATATATACCTTTCTCCTTTAGTTTTCCTTGTGCTACTAAATTTTATAATTTTTGGAGTGGCACTTCAAAACATTCTCAACTTGAAATTCATAAAAATACTCTGCAGTATTCAATGTTGGTTTTTTAATTAGGACTTAATATGGAAGGCAACAGACTGTGAGATTGAGATTCTTGAGAAAATCTTGAAGTATTTGAGCGACATGGGGACCCTGGTGGAACCCAACAATCTGAAAAATAAATGGGTTGTGAGGAAACTAAATGAGGATGGTTATGAAGCTTCCCTTTGCAAAACTTCATGGGTTTCTTCTTTTAGGCTCCCTAAAGGTAACCCTCTCCCTCTCTCTCAAATTTCATTATCATGGAAGAGCCTGTATCTGAGTTGGTTAAAAGTACTCACTTCGGACTTGTCCCTAGTACGCTTTTCTCCTCTCTCCCTCAGTATCGATTGTATCGAATAAATTTCTTCTTTTTTTCTTGAGTATCCAAATGTTGTGATTTTGATGAGTTAATTTTGGTTTTTAAGCTGTTGAATATACAGGTGGATATGAATACGTTGATGTAATGGTGAGGGAGAAGAAGAACAACAATGTTAAAGATGGTGGAAAAGTGACAAGGCTGATAGTAGACATGGATTTCAGGTCACAATTCGAAGTGGCAAGACCTACACAGAACTACAAGCAGCTCAAAGACGCTCTGCCCACCATTTTTGTTGGAACTGAGGCAAAACTCGACAAGATTATATCTCTGCTTTGCTCAGCTGCAAAACGGTCTCTCAGGGAGAATGGCCTCGATGTTCCTCCTTGGAGAAAAGCCAGCTACATGCAGTCCAAGTGGCTCTCCAAAGACTGCAAAAAAATCTCCATCTAACCCAACAAATGTGGAATTTGGGTAATTTTGTTCATCAAGTTTTGGAACTGTCCTGGAAGCAGACGGAATCAATGGGAGAAACGCGTGTCAACATTTTGTATTGGCTTTTTGTCTGATGTAGGTTTTTTCAATGAGAGAGAAACTAGGTACCTCCTCTTCCGCTAGGAAAAAACAAAATTCCGTTGGGCCATTGGTTTAGCGGTTTGTCTCTTGTGCTGACAGAGAAAGAGTAAATGATAGGGAGACTAAATTTGTACACTAAATTAGCAAATCAAATGAGATGTCATCAATAAAAA
Organism: Malus domestica; assembly: GCF_042453785.1. Lineage (NCBI taxonomy): Eukaryota > Viridiplantae > Streptophyta > Magnoliopsida > Rosales > Rosaceae > Malus > Malus domestica. Next base: position 3,335,976 of record NC_091665.1, on the reverse strand, counting down.
ATGAGTATGTTTATCAACTATTAAATAATAATTCAATTACCAACTTTCATATCATTTAGTTTATAAAATTTAATTTATAAATTTAATCTCCCAAACATTACTATGATAGAGAAAGAGACTTGGGATCCAAAAGTCTAAGGGCTGGTTTGGTATTACTGTGCTTTGAAAAAAAATGTTTCTGCTGTGCTGTGAGAATAAGCAGCTGTGAAATAAAGCAGCAGAGTGTTTGCTAAACTTTTTTTGTAAAAGTGCTTTTGAAAAAAAAAACAGTATTATAGTGTTTGATAAACTTTTATGTAAAACAGATGTGAAAAAAGCTGGTTTTTCAAAGTTGGGTTTTGCAGCTTTGTGTTTTTGGTTTTTTTTTTTCACCCAAAACTGTGAAAAAAAGCTAAAGCTAAATGTTTACCAAACATAAAAAAGCTCCCAACTTTTTTTGATAACCACTTTTTTTTTAGAATCACCTTAGTACCAAACTAAGGCAGTCGCTGAGAGACTTGGGATCCAAGTCACCGAGCTAGAGCATCAGGAAGGTGCTGATATTTTTGGATGAGGGAAAATGTCCATTTTTTTACATACAACCTGAAATTTTATGAATTAAAATTAAGAATTTACGCCTAACTTATTATTATTATTATTATTATTATTATTGAAGAATATGCCTAACTTTTAATTTAGAGGAACATAAATCTTACTCCTCGTAATAATGTAAAGAAAATTGAAGGATACTGTTTATACCATACTTAGGGCTTCCGTATTTAGATCTCGTACAAATACTTGGAGGACTTAAATGTAATTATGTAATAAAGGAAGGGGCAAATATGTAATAAGTGAGGATCCCTTATTCTATAAAAGGACTCTTCACCCTCACAAATAGGGGAAGCCAATTCCTAGGCCCTCTCACCCTCAAAAGCTCTCTCTCACAATCTTATCAGAAATACAATAATCAGTGTAAACGTAGCCTAAACATTGGGGCGAACCACGATTCATCTTGTGTTATTTACTTTCTTGCAGATTCACGATCGGATTTACGTTGTTCCAAGACTTCCGGTTTTGTGCATCAACAGATACTAATTGGAAAATGATTGGCAGCTGGCCTGGGTCGTGGGAGGGGACTGAGTCTTTCAAAAACCCTTGGGTCATTGATCTTCAGAAACCCTTGGGTCATTGATCTTCGAGCATACTAATTGGAAAAAGATTTGTATCATACTTAACCAATCCCGAAACTACTAAGCACTGGTCAACGTTATACCGTTAAGGACCCAGAAGAGTTTCCCTACAACCAGGAGGCCAATCACAGCTCGACACGTGTCGACATCAGAAGCCAATCATAGCGTGACACGTGTCAACATCAGAAGCCAATCACAACACGACACGTGTCAATGTCAGAATGAAACTAGAAATTCTCTTCTATAAATAGAGATCATTCTCTCACAATATTTCCGAATGTCATTTGTACTAAATCATTCACTAGTACTCACTAAAAGAGAGCTTGAACCTATATAGTTGTGTAAACCCTTCACAATTAATGAGAACTCTACTCCGTGAACGTAGCCAATATGGGTGAACCACGTACATCTTGTGTTTGCTTCCTTGTCCCTATCCATTTACATACTTATCCACAGTAGTGATCGGAGCAATCTAGCAAAGGTCACAATCTTAACATTTTCTGTTGTACCAAAGTCCTCGCTGATTTTGTGCATCAACATTTGGCGCCATCTGTGGGAAAGACACTTATTCCCACTCTCTTCAGCTTTGTCAAGCTGGTTTCCACCATTCGTACACTATCTTTTGACCAGACATCCCTCTCCAACATGGGGAACGAAGGAAGCCACAGCACACAGAATGACACCCATCTTGCACCTAGTGCGAAGCAACGAAAGAAGGAAGGAAAGAGGGTTGCTCTTCAAGCTAAAGTCGATGAGCTAAAAGCTCAAAACAACAAGATAGCAATGAAGAATGAGGTCCTCCAGGAGCAGTATGAGATTCTGAAAGACTTGGTCCCCTCCCACGACCCAAGCCAACAAGAGCTTCATCAATGGAGGGTAACCACAATTCTCAAAAGCTTCACACACTCTTGATCAAGACAGTATGAAGCAAAACCAATTTATGGTGCCAACAAGAGCTTCATCAATATAGGGTAACCACAATTCTCAAAAGCTTCACACACTTTTGATCAAGATAGTGTGAAGCAAAACCAATTTATGGTGCCAACAAAAGTTTCATCAAATGAGTTCAACTACAATTTTCAAAAGCTTCACACACTCTCGATCAAGACAGTGTGAAGCAAAACCAATTTATGGTGTCAACAAAAGCTTCATCAATGGAGGGCAACTACAATTCTCAAACCTTCGAAGCAAATTTAAGACTGTTCGAAGCAAATTCAATTTATATGGTTCATCCAAACCTTTGACTATTACAAGGTGTGGCTTGCATCACAATCTCTTACTCAACAGTGTAGAAACAAAATTTGTATATGTTGTCTCTCCCAGATTTTCAAATTTCTAGTTTCCCAAAAAAAAAAAAAAAAAGGGAAATTCAACAAAGCTTCATTAATGGAGGACAACTACAAATTCTCAAAAGCTTCACACTATCTTGATCAAAATAGTGTGAAGCAAAATCAATTCATGGTACCCAAAAAAAGCTTCAACTCCAAAACTTCACCTACAAAGCTTCAACACAAAAGCTTCACCAATAAAAGCTTCATCAATGGAGGACAACTACAAATTCTCAAAAGCTTCACACTATTTTGATCAAGATAGTGTGAAGCAAAATCAATTCATGGTACCCAATAAAAGCTTCAACTCCAAAGCTTCACCTACAAAGCTTCACCTACAAAGCTTCACCCACAAAAGCTTCACCTACAAAAGCTTCACCCACAAAAGCTTGACCCACAAAAGCTTCACCCACAAAAGTTTGACCCACAAAAGCTTCACCCACAAAAGTTTCACCTACAAAAGCTTGATCCACAAAAGTTTAACCCACAAAAGCTTGACCCACAAAACTTCACCCACAAAAACTTCACCCACAAAAGCTTCACACTATTTTGATCAAGATAGTGTGAAGCAAAATCAATTCATGGTGCCCAACAAAGCTTCAACCTCAAAGCTTCACTTACAAAGCTTCACCTACAAAGCTTTAAAATATATATATATATATATATATATATTTTTTTTTTCGGAAATTCGAAAATTCAAAAATTCGGAAATTCAAAAATTCGAAAAATCGAAAAAAAAAATTTCCAAAAAAAAAAAAAAAAAAAAAAAATTGCCTAGGCCTCATCTTCTTTGGGTTTAACAACTTTCATAACAAATATATACGAAGAAGGAGTTTTGGGCTACCACTTAGAAAGGAAATACCTCATTCGTCAACTCCCTCGATCGGAGACTTGGGGGACTCCTACCATATGCTACTGCACCTTGATACTCGAAAGTCTCACGACCACTCAGTGACTTGGATTTTTCAAGTCTCCAAACGAGAAGTTTTCCTCACTCGGGAAATTAAGGGAGCACTACCTCAACTTATATGCTTCACTCACAAATCTTCAACATACAAGCTTCAACAAAAGGAAAAATTCAAAGAACTTAGCGAAGAAGGCCTTGGTGTATTTAACACAATACGTTGAAATGAAGCAAATCTTGTTTATTGATATCTCCGATAAGTTACAAATATGTACATATACATGAATCAAAATAAACAAACAAGAGGGAGCCTTCACAAAGGTTGCTCAGAAGAAGTCTCAGCAGTTGGCAGAGCCCCAGAAAAAGGAGGCACCAGAGGGTGATTATTCGGAGCCTCAGTACTAGGCAGAACCCCAGAAGGAGGAGGCACCGAAGGTTGATCATTTGGAGCTTCATTACGCGGTACAGCCCTAGAAGACGAAGGCAATAAATGCATTTGGAACAAACCCACAAACCTCTGATGATCAAGTAAAATCTGACCATCAGATTCTTGCAGCTGGTCGAGCTTCCTCTTCATGTTTGTAGCATAGTCATGTGCGAGCCTGTGCAACTGTTTATTCTCATGCTTGAGCTCTCTGATCTCTTGTTTGAGACTTATCACTTCAGCCGCCAATGATTCAACTTAGTGGGTTCGAGCAAATAGGCGTTGGGCCATATTAGACACAGAACCTGCACACTGAACATTGAGAGCCAGATAATCCTTAACAGCCAACTCATCGAACCATTTGGAAAGTAGTCTGTTATCTTTGGGAGTGAGAAGGTTCCTGGTCACCACCGCAACGGTCATATCATTCTTCATCACAGAGTCTCCAACGGTAAGAGGACCAGTAGGAGATAAGAAGGATGGGCGCCATATGTTGTCTTAATAAGGCATGGTTGCCTCTTCACCAAAGTTCAAGTCAAAATGACGGTCGGATGGGTTAGACATTCTCAGAAATGATGAAGGAGAAATGAGATGCAATAAATCTCTGAAGTAAGGGGAAAATTCCTACAAGCAATAACTCTCTGAATGTACTCCTTGCACACAATTGGTGCCCTTATAAAAGAAAGGGCAATGGGGCCGTTGATTCAAAAATCGAAGAGGCACCACTCTCCGGATTTCGAAGAGGCACCATTTTCCACACGCAACATCAGCTCCTCGGGTACCACAGATAAGTTTGCCAAAGATCTCTGACAAAGTTTAGACACATAAATTTTAAAGGTCCAGCTACCTTACTATTACCCACAAGGGTAAAGAAACAGTACCACTGCTTGATAACTAGAAAGTCCCAATGTGTGTCAACCTTCGTGCTCCGTGGCAAGGCAGACTGGCAAAAGTGCCCTACCTTTACTCACATTCGAGAAAACACTCCCAATAAGATTGCTTGCTCAAAAATCGAAAAGGCACTGCTCTCCGAATCTCGAGAGCCAGACTCCCAACAGGATTACGTGCTTAAAAATCAAAGAGGCACTGCTCTCCGAATCTCGAGAGCCAGACTCCTAACAGAATTACTTTCTCAAAAATCGAAGAGACACTGCTCTCTGAATCTCAAGAGTCAGACTCCCAACATGATTACTTTCTCAAAAATTGAAGACGCATTGCTCTCCGAATCTCAAGAGCCAAACTCCCAACAAGATTACGTGCTCAAAAATAAAAAAGGCACCACCCTCCGAATCTCAAGAGCCAGACTCCCAACATGATTACTTTCTCACAAATCGAAGAGACACTGCTATCCGAATCTCAAGAGTCAGACTCCCAATATGATTGCTTTCTCAAAAATTGAAGAGGCATCGCTCTCTGAATCTCGAGAGCCAAATCCGCGACAAGAGTGCTTGTTCGAAAACCGAAGAGGCGTCGCTCTCTGAACTTCGAGAGCCAGATTTCCTTGGATAAAGCTTGTCTGCAATCTTCACACGCAACATCAGCTTTCCAGATACCACAGACCACTTTTTCAAAGTGCTCTGACAAAGTTAAAACACGTGAAACTTGTAGCTCCCACTACATGGATATGACCAAGAAGGGTAAAGGAATAACACTACTACTTGTTATTAGGAAGACTCCTATATATGTTGACCTTCATCCTCCACAGCCAGGCAGACCTGCAAATAAAAAAAAATGCTCAACTTTTCTTCACATCCGAGAGGGCACTATCAGTAGAGTCTTTCGAAATACTCAGCTTATTTTTCCACCGATAATACCTCTGCAAATCAGCCACACCAGAGCAAGAGTATCCCATATCATGCTTTTTCCCTGTCTTTTCCTTTGCCCTTGTTCTTACCTGCAAAACAATGAGAAAGAGAGCAATCAGTCAGCACTTGGAATCAAGCTTCCAATCAAGAATTGACTGCTTGGAACCCCTTGCCTGATTACTTAACTAGCATTGCTTTCGAGTACTCATCTTCAACATCTTATGCTTCCAGAAAAGATACAACATCTACCTGAGGAACAGATAGGGCAAGTGAGAAGGATACAAGGAAGTATGTGGAGACAAGCGCAACAGAACACATGCCGATTCATTTATTACTTCGTCAACAGCAAAAGTATCCCATATCATCAAGGTCGAACGCACTCTTGATTTGATGGACTTGTTTTGACCTTCAAATTCTTGAGTCAGCTTTATACTTTGGAGGAAACCAGAAAACCCTCCAGCCCAGTTCAAGAATAAGCATGTGGAAAGTTACTTCTTCAAAAGCAAAAGTATCTCATATCATCTCTTCTCCATTTGCTTCTCCTTATCCTTGTTGCTATTTACGACACAAGGAGAAGGAGAACAATCAACCAGAAGCCAAAGTCGAACCTCCGATCCAGGTTGCTTGCTTGGAAGTCTGATTGCTTAACTTGTCTGTTACCTCTTTCGGCAAATCTCCTAGCTCGGTGACTTGGGGGACTCCTACTATAGGGTTTTGTATCGCACTTGACCAAGCCCGAAATTACAAGTAAGCTTTAAGTGAAATTGATACATTACCTTGTGCATCTTCATCGGTTAAAGATACCACCCCTGGATGGAGGAAAAATACTTCCAGAGAAGATGCCACATCTACGTATGAGACAGATAAGGCAAGTGAAAATGATACCACACTTCAATACATAGAAGTTTCATGATTACTCAATGGCTTGGATCTTGCAAGTCCCCAACCGAGGAGCTTCCCTCACTCGGGAACTTAGGGGAGCACTGTTTGTACCATACTTGACCATTCCCGAAACTACTGAGCACCGGTTAACGTTATACCGTCAAGGACCCAGAAGAGTTTCCCTACAACCAGGAGGCCAATTACAGCTCGACACGTGTCGACATTAGAAGCCAATCATAGCGCGACACGTGTCAACATCAAAAGTCAATCACAACATAACACGTGTCAATGTCAGAATGAAACTAGAAACTCTCTTTTATAAATAGAGATCATTCTCTCACAATATTTCCGAATGTCATTTGTACTAAATCATTCACTAGTACTCACTAAAGGAAAGCTTGAACCTATGTACTTGTGTAAACCCTTCACAATTAATGATAACTCTTATACTCCGTGGACGTAGCCAATCTGGGTGAACCACGTACATCTTGTGTTTGCTTCCCTGTCCCTATCCATTCACATACTTATCCACAGTAGTGACCGGAGCAATCTAGCGAAGGTCACAAACTTAACACTTTCTATTGTACCAAAGTCCTCGCTGATTTTGTGCATCAACAAAGATTATAGGGAGTGTTCAAATATTTCCCTGAAAATGTCAACTATCGATCGAGTACTACAATCATGTAGGTTATAAAAGATTTAGGAGAGAGTTCAAATACTCCTTTTAATCGTAAAATCTGTAGTGGAAAAGTTATTGATCGATCAAGTACTACAGTCATTTACGTTGTAAATTAGAGAGTTCAAATACTTCTTTTAATCATAAAATCTGAAGCAGAAAAGTCGTCGGTCGATCGAGTAAGTCATGTAGATTGTAAAATATTAGGAGGAGAGTTAGAAATACTTCCATTGACTGAGTTATGAGTCGTGTAGGTTGTGCTTCAGTACTACATTATGACTCATAAAATAGTTTTCTTTACAGTTTGAATTTTGGTTACATACTGTCATAATTGCAGCAGTTTGCACTTTGCACTTTGCACTTTACAGTTTGCAGGTTGCAGTGGAAGTGTTAGTAATATAGTTACCAACCAGCCCTTCTGTACGCGCTTATGCGCATGCGAAAGGCTTTTTTTTTTACATCACGGTTCGCTACGCACAGCGTCTAGAGTCATTTTTTCTTTTTACATTTGCTCGGTCATAAAGACATTGTTATAGTTACAATGTGCTAAGCTCAACGTACAATATTTAATTATAAAATTTGGACTTGTCAAGAGACATTATTTCATTTATTTATTTTTGGCTAAAAAATTGTATGAACTTTTGCACCGTTAGATTTAAATTAAGATATTGCAAGCCTCTCAACTTGAAAAGAGAAGCACATAAACGAAATTAAGCTAAACATGATGTTCATGATCAATCTCCCATATCACAAATGCCACAAAATTGAAACGTCCAAATGATAGCAAAAAAGTCACATATAAAAAAAAACTAACCCTCTATGTAAAAAAAAAAAAAATCATAGTAAAATTACAAACTTGAAGTCCGAATTAGTCACCCAACATATACAAACATATCAAATAATAAAATTAATTATATATTTTAAATTATTTCTCACATTCCTCAAAACTAAAGAAAAATCGTATCGGCAGTAAATTAAGCATAACATAATAAAAACGTTAGCTAAAAAGGAGAAACCAATATCCACATACATGCAAACCAAGACATGTTTATCCTCTTCCTTGCATGTGCAAAATATTACTCCATCATATCTTTTCTTCCTTGAAACCATCTCTGTTGATGCACAAAATCAGTGAGGATTGGTACAACAGAAAGTGTTAAGTTTGTGACCTTCGCTAGATTGCTCCAGTCACTAATGTGGATAAGTATGTAAATGGATAGAGACAGGGAAGCAAACATAAGATGTACGTAGTTCACCTAGATTGGCTACGTCCATGGAGTAGAGGAGTTCTCATTAATTGTGAAGGGTTTACACAAGTACATAGGTTCAAACTCTCCTTTTGTGAGTAGTAGTGAATGATTTAGTACAAATGACATTAGGAAATATTGTGGGAGAATGATCTCCTTTTATAGAAGAGAGTTTCTAGCTTTGTTTTGACATTGACACATGTCGTGTTGTGATTGGCTTCTGATGTTGACACGCGTCGCGCTATGATTGGCTTATGATGTCGACACGTGTCGCGTTGTGATTGGCCTCCTGGTTTGAGGGAAACTCTTATGGGTCCTTGGCGGTATAACATTGACCGGTATTCGGTAGTTTCGGGATTGGTCAAGTATGGTACAAACAGTGCTCCCCTAAGTTTCTGAGTGAGGGAAGCTCCTCGGTTGGGGACTTGCAAGATCCAAGCCGCTGAGTAATCACAAAACTTCTAAGTACCGAAGTATGGTATCGTTTTCATTTACCTTATCTGTCTCATAGGTAGATGTGGCATATTCCCTGTAAGTTCTTTTCCTCCATCTAGGGGTGGTATCTTTAACCGGTGGAGATGCGTAAGGTAATGTATCAATTTTACTTAAAGCTTACTTATAGTTTCAGGTTTGGTCAAGCGCGATACAAACCATGTAGTAGGAATCCCCTAAGTCGCCGAGCTAGAAGATTTGCCGAAAGAGGTTATAAACAAGGTAAGCAATCAAAGTTCCAAGCAATCAATCCCATATTAGAAGTTTATTTCGAGTTCCGGCTAATTGTTCTCATTCTCCCTATCTTGCAGGCAGCAAGAAGGATAAAGAGAAGAAAAATGAGAAGAGATGATATGAGATACTTTTGCTTTTGAAGAAGTAACTTTCCACATGCTTATTCTTGAACTGGGCTGGAGGGTTTTCTAGTTTCCTCTAGAGTATAAGGCCGACTCAAGAATTTGAGGGTCAAAACAAGTCCATCAAATCTAGAGTATGTTCGACCCTGATGATATGAGATACCTTTGCTGTTGACAAAGTAGTGGTTGTGGCATAGCGAGGCTTTGCTCTTTGGCGACGGTGTCAACGAAAGGTTGTTAAAGCTTCTCGAGCTATTTGGATAGGGCAATGATGTCGAGCTTGGATTTGACTTAGACTCATCCGTCTGGATTATGCGGTTCTGCAGGGGGCGTCGTGCTATAGTGATCTGTTCCAGCTCATCGTTGAACCTTCTGCTTCAATCTTTTGCATCGCAGAAGTGGTGCGCAACCTTTGCATTTGAATGGTCCTTTAAAGCACTACTTCTCAGCAACTCATCCATGTGTGGAAGCTTCAGTGTAAAGCGTCAATATCGTATCAACTGTTCTAAGGTATTTGCCGAATGACTTCGTGACCTTGACAACATTTGAGGATGAGTACTCGAGAGCAATCATAGGTAAGCAACCATGCAAAGATTCCGGGCAATCAGTTCTAGATCGGAAGTTTGATTCCAAGTGCTGACTGATTGCTCTCTTTCTCATTATCTTACATGTAAGAGCAATGGCAAAGGAAAAGACAGAGAAAAAGTATGATATGAGATACTCTTGCTTTTGGCCCTGATGATATGAGATACTCTTGCTCTGGTGTGGCTAGTTTGCAGAGGTATGTTTGGGGGAAGAAAGCTGAGTATTTCGAGAGACTTTGTTGGGAATGCCCTCTCAGATATAAGGAACGGTTGAGCATTTTAGCAGGTATGCCTGTCCGTGGAGGATGGAGGTCGACATATATAGGAGTTTCCCTAACAACAAGTAGTAATGTTATTCTTTTACCCTTCTTGGTCATAGCAATGTAGTGGGAGCTACAAGCTTCACGTGTTTTAACTTTGTCAAATCATTTTGAAAAAGTGGTCTGTGGTATCCGGAGAGCTGATGTTGCGTGTGAAGATTGCAGACAAGCTTTATCCTCTGGCTCTCGAAGCTCGAAGAGTGGTGCCTCTTCAGTTTTCGGGTAAGAAGATGTTAAAGATCTGGCTCTCAAAATTCAGAGAGTGTTGCCTCTTCGATTTTTGAACAAGCAGTCCTATTGGGAGTCTGACTTTCGAGATTCGAAGAGCGGTGCCTATTCGATGTTTGAGAAAGCAATCTTGTTGAGAGTCTGGCTCTCGAGATTTGGAGAACGGTGCCTCTTCAATTTTTGAGCAAGTAATCCTGTTGGGGGTCTGGCCCTCGAGATTCTGAGAGCGTTGCCTCTTCGATTTTTTGAGCAAGTAATCCTGTTGGGGGATCTGGCTCTAAAGATTCGAAGAGCGGTACCTCTTGGATTTTTTGAGCAAGCAATCCTGGTGAGAGTCTAGCTCTCGAGATTCGGATAGTGATGTCTCTTCAATTTTTTAGAAAGAAATCCTGGTGGGAGTCTAGCTCTCGAGATTCGGATAGTGGTGCCTCTTCGATTTTTGAGCAAGTAATCCTGTTGGGGGTATGTCTCTCGAGATTCTGAGAGCGATGCCTCTTCAATTTTTGAGCAAGTAATCCTGTTGAGGGATCTGGCTTTCGAGATTCGGAGAGCAGTGCCTCTTCGATTTTTGAGCAAGCAATCCTGGTAGGAGTCTGGGTCTCGAGATTCGGAGAGCGGTGTCTTTTCGATTTTTGAGAAAACAATTTTGGTGGGAGTTTGGCTCTCGAGATTCGAATAACGGTGCCTCTTCGATTTTTGAGAAAGCAATCCTATTAGGAGTCTGGTTCTCGAGATTCGGATAGCGGTGCCTCTTCGATTTTTTGAGCAAGTAATCCTGTTAGGAGTGTTTTCTTGATGTGAGTAAAGGTTGTGCATTTTTGCCAGTCTGCCTTGCCACAAAGCACGGAGGTTGACACACATAGAGACTTTCCAGTTATCAAGTAGTGGTGCTGTTCCTTTACCCTTATGGGTAATCGTAGGGTAGCTGGACCTTCAAAATTTATGTGTTTAAACTTTGTCAAAGTTATCTATGGTACCCGAGGAGCTGATGTTACGTGTGGGGATTGTCGACATATTTTACTCAGGAAAATCCGCTTCTCGAAATCCGGAGAGTGATGCCTCTTCAATTTTTGAACAAATGGCCATGCTACCCTTTCTTTTATAGGGGCACCAATTGTGTGCAAGAAGTAGATTCAGATAGTTATTGCTTGTAAGAATTTTCCCCTTATTTTTGTACTTCAGAGATTTATTGGACCTCATTTCTCCTTCATCATTTCTGAACATGTCTGGCCCATCTGACCAACGCTTTGACTTGAACTTTGATGAAGAGGCATCCATGCCTTCTCAAGACAACATATGGCGCCCATCCTTCTTATCCCCTACTAGTCCTCTTACCGTTGGGGACTCTGTGATGAAGAATGATATGACCGCTGTGGTGGTGGCCAGGAACCTTCTCACTCCCAAAGATAACAAACTACTTTTCAAACGGTCAGATGAGTTGGCTGTTAAGGATTATCTGGCTCTCAGTGTTCAGTGTGCAGGTTCTGTGTCTAATATGGCTCAATGCCTATTTGCTCGAACCCGCCAAGTTGAATCATTGGCGACTGAAGTGATAAGTCTCAAACAAGAGATCAGAGAGCTCAAGTATGAGAATAAACAGTTGCACATGCTCGCACATGACTATGCTATAAACATAAAGAGGAAATTTGACCAGCTGCAGGAATCTGATGGTCAGATTCTACTTGATCATTAGAGGTTTGTGGGTTTGTTCCAAAGGCATTTATTGCCTTCGTATTCTAGGGCTGTACCGCGTAATGAAGCTCCAAATGATCAACCTCTAGTGCCTCCTCCTTTTGGGGTTCTGCCTAGTACTGAGGCTCCGAATGATCACCCTCCGGTGCCTCATCTTTCTGGGCTCTGCTGACTGCTGAGACTTCTCCTGAGCAACCTTTGTGAAGGCTCCCTCTTGTTTGTTTATTTTGATTCATGTATATGTACATATTTGTAACTTATCGGAGATATCGATAAATAAGGTTTACTTCATTTCAACGTGTTGTGTTAAATACACCAAGGCCTCATTCACTAAGTTCTTTGAATTTTTTCTTTTGTTGAAACTTGTATGTTGAAGTTTTATGAGTGAAGCATGTAGGTTGAGGTAATGCTCCCTTAATTTCCTGAGTGAGGAAAACTTCTCGGTTGAAGACTTGAAAGATCCAAGTTATCGAGTAGTCATGAAACTTCCAAATACTGAGGTGTAGTAGCATATGGTAGGAGTCCCCCAAGTCTCCGATCGAGGGAGTTGACGAAGGTGGTGTCTTGCTAGTAGCCAAGTTTCTAAAGTAACAAAACTTCTCAATTTTCCTTTCTAAGTGGTAGCCTAAAACACCTCTTTCATATATACTTGTTATGAAAGTTGTTAGGCCCAAAGAATGGGAGGCCTTTTTTTTTTTGATTTTTTTTTTTGAATTTTTTTTTTGAATTTTTTTGAATTTTTGAATTTTTGAATTTTTGAATATATATATATATATATATACATATATATATATTTTAAGCTTTATAGATGAAACTTTGTAGATGAAGCTTTGGTGTTGAAGCTTTGTAGGTGAAGCTTTGAGGTTGAAGCTTTGTTAGTTACCATGAATTGATTTTGCTTCACACTATCTTGATCAAGAGTGTGAAGCTTTTGGCATTTGTAGTTGAAGTTTTGGTGTTGAAACTTTGTAGGTGAATCTTTTGTGTTGAAGCTTTATAGGTGAAGCTTTGGAGTTGAAGTTTTTGTAGGTGAAGCTTTGCAGTTGAAGCTTTGTAGGTGAAGCTTTTGTTTTGAAGCTTTGTAGGTGAAGCTTTAGAGTTGAAGCTTTTGTAGGTGAAACTTTGGAGTTGAAGCTTTGTAGGTGAAGCTTTTGTGTTGAAGCTTTGTAGGTGAGACTTTCGAGTTGAAGCTTTGTAGTTGAAGCTTTGTAGTTGAAGCTTTGTAGGTGAAGCTTTCGTGTTGAAGCTTTTGTAGGTGAAGCTTTGGAGTTAAAGCTTTGTAGGTGAAGTTTTTGTGTTGAAGCTTTGTAGGTGAAGCTTTGAGGTTGAAGCTTTGTAGGTGAAGCTTTGTTGACGTCATAATTTGATTTTGCTTCACACTATCTTGATCAAGAGTGTGTGAAGCTTTTGAGAATTGTAGTTGTCCTCCATTTGTTGAAGCTTTTGCTGGTGAAGCTTTGTAGGTGAAGCTTTATTGGGTACCATGAATTGATTTTGATTCACACTATCTTGATCAAAAGTGTATGAAGCTTTTGAGAATTGTAGTTGCCCTTCATTAGTTGAAGCTTTTGTTGGTGAAGTTTTTGTGGTGAAGCTTTTGTGGTGAAGCTTTGTTGGGTACCATGAATTGATTTTGCTTCACACTATCTTGATCAAGAGTGTGTGAAGCTTTTGAAAATTGTAGTTGCCCTCCATTTGGTGAAGTTTTTATGGTGAAGTTTTTGTGTTCAAGCTTTGTAGGTGAAGCTTTGTTAGGTATCATGAATTGATTTTGCTTCACACTATCTTGATCAAGAGTGTGTGAAGCTTTTAAGAATTGTAGTTGCCCTCCATTAGTTGAAGCTTTTGTGGTGAAACTTTGTTGGGTACCATGAATTGATTTTGCTTCACACTATCTTGATCAAGAGTGTGTGAAGCTATTGAGAATTGTAGTTGCCCTCCATTTGGTGAAGCTTTTATGGTGAAGCTTTGTTGGGTACCATGAATTGATTTTGCTTCACACTATCTTGATCAAGAGTGTGTGAAGCTTTTGAGAATTGTAGTTCCCCTCCATTTGGTGAAGCTTTTGTGGTGAAGCTTTGAGGTTGAAGCTTTGTTGGGTACCATAAATTGATTTTGCTTCACATTATCTTGATCAAGAGTGTGTAAAGCTTTTGGCATTTGTAGTTGGCCTCCATTTGTTGAAGTTGTTGAATTTCCTTTTTTTTTCTTTTTTTTTTTGGGAAAACTAGAAATTTGAAAATGTGGGAGAGACAACATATACAAATTTTACTTTCACACTGTTGAGCAAGAGATTGTGATGCAAGCCACACCTTATAGTAGTCGAAGGTTGTGTGATGTGGCTTTCTTCGCTCCCCATGTTGGAGAGGGATGCTTGGTCAAAAGAGAATGTACGAATGGTGAAAACCAGCTTCACAAAGCTAAAGATAGTGGGAATAAGTGTCGTTCCCACAAACGGCACCCAATGTTGATGCACAAAATCAGTGAGGATTTTGGTACAACAGAAAGTGTCAAGTTTGTGACCTTCGCTAGATTGCTTCGGTCACTAGTGTGGATAAGTATGTAAATGGATAGAGACAGGGAAGCAAACAAAAGATGTACATGGTTCACCCAGATTGGCTACGTCCACGGAGTAGATGAGTTCTCATTAATTGTGAAGGGTTTACACAAGTACATAGGTTCAAACTCTCCTTTTGTGAGCAGTAGTGAATGATTTAGTACAAATGACATTAGGAAATATTGTGGAAGAATGATCTCATTGTATAGAAGAGAGTTTCTAGCTTTGTTTTGACATTGACACATATCGTGTTGTGATTGACTTCTGATGTTGACACGTGTCGTGCTATGATTGGCTTATGATGTCGACACGTGTCGCGCTGTGATTGGCCTCCTGGTTTGAGGGAAACTCTTCTGGGTCCTTGACGGTATAACGTTGACCGGTGTTCGGTAGTTTCGGGATTAGTCAAGTATGGTACAAACAATCTCTATTCCAAGCATTCGTTAACCAAACTTTGTAATAATTCCAACTTCTGAGTGGTAGCAATTTGAAACAAAGGGCAACCTCGCTACAGTTGAAGCAAGGTGGGACTAAGGACTATTAATCCCTGCAAGCATCAGTTACATTCAAAATAAAGTTATGACTTTTAACTAATATATATGCATTGAATGGAATTAGTGTCATTTTTTATCCGATACAATACCTTAATAAAATTAAACCATAAATTGTTAACATAATAGTGCCACACAATTAGGGGTTCGTGAAATCACGAAAAAAAATAAGATAAAAATATACATTAGTGTACCTTAAAAACTTGATAGCAATATCTTCGTCACTCAAGATTAATAAGTACATCCGCCTTGCATTACATAAGTAATCAATATAAATTGGAAACCATCGTATTAAAATGGACAGTGAAACTAAAATCCCCCCACCCTTTAAATTCTGCAAAAATGAGTAACCATTATTTAACTAATAAATTAGTATATAATAATGAAGTTAACAGAAATTTTCGTACTTCTTGCAATAAAACAAATGGAAAGGGGGTTGAAACCTTTCATAGTCGGATGGTGTAAAATATACTTCTTCGGTATTTTTCCTATCAAACCAACTTCAAAACTGATTATACAAATTAAAATTTTTCAAACGTTCACTCACCCAGAAACCAAAAATGAAAATTTTATTAAATTAATTAAAATAAACTCATTGGCAGAAGGAACATAAAAATGAAAATTTCTACTAATTAATTCAAAAAAACTAATTCGCAGGAGGACCATAAACAACCTTTTGAATTAATCTAAAGAGATACAAACTAAAAATACTAAGATTAAGATTGACAGGAGGAAATGATTGAGAATTGAGAATAAAAGATAAAGATTGAGAGTTGAGAAGTTGTACCGAGGAAGACTCTTTGTCGTCGTCGATTTGTCTCTCTGTTTCATCCTTTGCCGCGCCCTCGTTCTCTTCTTCTTCTTCTTCTTCTTTATTTTTGCAATGAACGGAGAAACAATTTGCTATAAAAAAAAATATATTTGTGTAATCAGATAATATGTAGCGAATCTAGTTGAGAAGAAATTCGGAATTTCGTAAAATTGAGACTCTGTGCACGTTTCTCTTTTCTGATTCTTAAATTTAAATGAGATTTGTGTAAGGATTTATCAAACTGCTTTTTACTCAACGTGGGTGCAGTTTTCAGTTTCCACGTTCTATTTTTTATTTGAGGGATTTATCATGTCTCTTTTGTATTTTTTTTTATCAAAATTTTTTTTGCTGAATTTTTATCAATTATTTTTCAATAAAATAATATATTGGTTAGTTCAGTTTGATAGAAATTCTGCTTTTTGCTGAATGTTGGGTGCAATTTTTCAGTTTCACGTTTTATTTTTTATTTGAAGTATCAGTCCTTTTTTATTTGTTGGTTTTTTTTTCATTTTTTCCCAATAAAATAAATTTTTACAAATTTTTATACATTTATATGGGATAATAATCTCTCTCCCAAAATGGAGAAGGGGTGGGGTAATTGGCCCCCTTTTCTAGTGAGATTTAATACACGTCTTCCCCATTTTTTTTATTTTTTATTTTTGCTTCTAATAAAATGAATTTTAGATTTATGGTTTTTTTACAAAAATTGCCCTTGCGTGTTTTCATGTATCAAATTCGGTCAATTCTAATTTTTTTTTAAGGGGCTTTTCAGTCATATTATTTTTTATGAAGCCTTGAGACACCAAAGTGTACTTCTGGCTTTCTAATATTAGAGATTAGAGATATCCCACAGAAGATCAACACTAGTCATTATCCTTTGTCACATCTCAATGTTGCTCCTTCCATCTCGCTTGAATTATCCTTTAACGACGGTTACCAGTACATATATACCTTTTTTTATTTCTCTCATCTAATTTGTTTATCTACACCAGAGAGCTAACCTCAATAGCTCATTTACCATATGAAATACTTTTGGTCATCGCATTTAAGTAATAATAATGCTAATCACTTTATTAATTGTCAGTTAAAGTATTATCTTCAATAAGGTTTCAGTGTAAGATACTGGTCAACTAGGGACCAAAATCAAAGTTTTCGATTATTTTATATGGCAGGTGATAATAAACTTAGAATCTTAAAATTATGTGATGACACGCTGGCGTAAAATTTCAGTATGTATTTCTTCTTTCTCTTGAAATTGGAATAAAAATTAACTTGGTTCATCTACAATTCACTATCTGGCCGATTTACGGAATTTTATGCTTATAATCGGAAACGTTCGTATTATAATTTTTTTTTTAGATATTATTACTACAAAAAATCAATAAGAATATGATATCATTTAGTCATCAAACTGTATAAAAACAAATAGATGGACCCGATAAAAGAACTATGAATCGTCTATCTATTTTCTATCGTTAATTAATTGAATGACCTTATTTTCAATTAATTTTTCGTAGAAATAATCTTTACAAAAGATTTATAATACAAACGATTCAAATCATAATAAATCGGCCACGTAATGAATTAAGGAATAACTCCTCCTCAATCTTAAAGACATCCCCAAAATATTCTAATTCCTTTTTTAGATTTTAAATGATGACCTTAATTGGTGACCATCAGAGACCATATAAAAAAAACAAGGTTTTATTATTAACACCCCATATTTTGTTGACTACACACCATATAATAATTTAATATTAAATTGCTGATAAAATGACTATTTAAGCCCTAAAATGTTCTAAAACTTAAAAAGTAGATTCTAAATACACCCCAAGTTCTTTCTTTGAGTCATGCCTAAAATTTACTCCTACGCTCTCACATAAGCAATATGACTATTTTTCTAGAAAAAGAATGAACAGGTTTTCCATAAAAGTTTGAAAACTCAATGCGAGACTCCATCACTTCAATATATATACATATAACTGCAAGACTTAAACCGTTTTGCCCTCGAGTCAATTTGGGTGAGGCTTGTGTCCCTTTGTCTTTGCTTTAATGAAAATCCATTTCGACTAAAAGAAAGATTGAAGAATTATATTGGTTACTGATATGAAAATTGGAGGAAACAAGTTTGTGAAGACGAATACGCGGGTTTGATGTGGGGTGTATGTGAGGAGTTTAGGGTGTGAGGGTAGCTTGGGAAAAAATGTGGGGTGTATTAAGATATTTTTTAATTTAAAAAGTAGATGTGGGGTAGACCTGACATTCGTGTCGTGTTTTTCTTGTTGTGTCGTTTTCGTGTCATACCCAATATCTTAACAGGTCGTGTCGTGTAACACCAGTTAAAATAATCGTGTAAAATAATCCGACCCGATAATATTAACAGGTAATATGACCCAACCCGTTATCTGTTAAGGAAAATATATTTTAAACCAATAAATAATCAAATGAAAAACATAATACTAAATAAGTATATACATACCATATTGTCACATCCAAAATATAAAAACACAATTTTCTTTTTAAGTATATATTTACATACCCAAAATAAAAGCATAATAAAAAAAAACATTAGAACATTACAAAATATCAAATGTTCAAAATATTTGCAAAATTGAGGACATTGGAACATTAGAACATTGGAACCTTGCATGTTTTCTTCCAATCAAACCCTTCAATTTTCCTCAATCACCATGGGAAACATGTTAAGTAAAATTTATTCTAGTAATGATAATAATTGTCACATCCCAACCCGGGCTCAACTCCACCGTAGCATGATATTGTCCGCTTTGGGCCCCAACCACGGCCTTATGGTTTTGTTTCTGGGAATTCACACGAGAACTTCCCAGTGGTGAACGCGCTTAACTTGGGAGTTCCAATGGAATATGAAACCAGTGAGTTCCCAAAAGGTCTCGTGTTAAGTATAGATCAGAATATACTTATAAGGCTTACATGATCCACTCCCCTAGGCGATGTGGGATATTACAATAATGAACTCTCATAATAAAAATAAATAATGACTAATGTTGTATGCATAATTTACTGAACAATTATGGAGGCCAAAGAGATAGGGAAGGTGCGGCAATAGTAAAGAGAAAGAGAGATGTGTAATTGTGGGTGTGTTCTATTTCACCCCATTGTGCCTTTATTTATAGTAGTAGCATAGGTAAAAACCTTTCCCATTATGATTATAACATTTAATAGGTAATCAACTCCTAATAGGAATATAAGAGATATTCTAAGATATACTAGGATTTACACAATTATATTCATAATCTAATAGGACTGCAACAACTAAAACTTTTTTTTTAACTTATATAGAATAATAATACAAAACTATATATTTAATATAGAATATATTGTATATATTAATATGATTATTGTATTTTATAATAAATCTTTTAGTAATTAAACTTTAAAATTATCAAAATAATTTTTTTCTTAACGGGTTATTCACGTGTTACCCGCGTGTATATTCATGAAGAACCTGTTATTAATGAGTTCAACGGGTCACCCGATAATGACACGATTAGTTATCGTGTTGATCCAAAATTAATTATTTTCGTGTTACCGTGTCATGTCAGAAATTGACTGATTTAATGTGAGGCGCTTTTAGTATGTGGGATGTAACCAGGGATGCTAATAAAATAACCCAAAAAACAAACAAAAAAAAGTGTAGATTCATAATATTTCTATGCTGTTCCCCCCTTGCCCGGCAGGATCTTAATCCTTAATTTTTTTGTCCGAGTGTCAGGATGCTCAACTTTAACTAGCATCATTGCAACAGTACCCCTATAATAAAAGAACATTAACTTTATATTTTATTTTATTCTGAAAAAAAAAACATATTGAATATTTTGACGAAAAAATTCAAAAGAAACGCTAAGTAGAATTTTTTATTTTATTTTAAAGCAATATTACTTACATTAATATCTCTAACTTATAAGTGAAGATAAATATTATTAAATTGTAGTATTAATTGAAAATATCTATAGACTCTTCGACATTTCATATTTTTTACACAATATTTTATAATGTTATTACAAAAATTAACATTAAATTGTATGGTAACAGAAAATTCATAAACTTTCTAGTAAGTCCCTTTTAACAATGCTATTCTATCAGCCACACTTATTTTTCATGACTAATATATTTAAAAATATCATCAGTAAAAAGACAGAAATGACATCGAGCAAATCAAATAAATTGGAAGTTGTTTTTACAAAGAGAAAGCCATCTAGAAATCAATCACGCTAAGTTGCCAATTCAGTTATAAAGCTGCTGCTATACATTTGACAGAGAGAAAGCTCAAGAGCTGCTTCTGCTGCTATTCAAGCTAGCTAAAGCTAAACTTATCGGACTATGATTATCTTCCATCTTTTTTCTATCCCCTTCATTTTCCTTTTCTTACATTTTCTATTTTATCTTTTTCTTTTTATATAAAATTAATATAAGAGATTGATGTGGCTTAACCGTGACCTTTCAGATAGGAGGGGAGGGAAGGAGAGGGGAAAAAAGAGGGGAGTGAATCTTAATCCAAACTTATCTAAGCTGCCACAGCTTGTCAGGTTCTTGTTTGTCTTTTTCCCCACCAAAAATAAGCCACTCAGAAGTCAGGGAGAGATGATTCTCGTCGGATCATCTTTATGAGAATTTTGGAAATCTTTCAATCATATTCGTTCATTGTACATTATGTAGTCAGTTATTGTCAGATACCGTTTATATTCAATTTTAAATAAAAAATTTACAATAATTTTTTACTGCATGATGTACGATAAACATATATGATTTAAGAATCCTCGAAATTTTCGCATCAGAGTAAAGACAGTCATCTCTCCCAATTCTCACTTTCCCATGCATGCATAAAATACTACGGACACTTGCAGTGATCTAAGTACAAAAGTTGAAGGTTTTTTTTTGTCTTTTTTACAAGAAGAATAGGTTGTTTCATTATTAAAAATAAATAAAAAATAAAAATAAATAAAAAAATAAAAAAAATAAAAAGAAAAAGTACAAGAGATGTAAGATGGTTACTACTAGGGATAAGCAAAATGGATACCCATGGATTTGGATAACCACGGTTACATACCCATTAAAATTCACAGTTACGGTTATGAATAATCGTTTAGACGAACAAAAGGTTATGAGTATAACCGTTTATCCGTAAAATTTAAATGGACGGTTATGGGTATTACTCACGGTTATAACGGGTATCCATCAATTATGAGTATTACCCGTCGTTATATATATATATATATATATATATATGTATATATATATATATATATATATATATGTATATATATATATATATATATATATATATATATATTGTACACTCAGAAAGAAAATAGAAGATATTGTATACCACTGCAATGCGACGTTGATGATCATCAAGCCCTTCCCTTTGTAGGTGCTAAGATATATATGTATACCACTGCAATGCGACGTTGATGATCATCAAGCCCTTCCCTTTGTAGGTGCTAAGATATATATATTAGAGTGGAGAAGGACTAAGGATCACTTTTGTTTGCCTTTTTTTTTTTTTGATAACTGAGTGTACAATGTAAACCTTCTGTGATCACTTACCTACGTTGGATTCATGCTAATTGGTGTCGGTGTTCCTAAATGGAATACTAATTTAATTTATACATTTCTTTTGTAGGCCTCTTTTAGTGACAACGAGTCGATGAGACTTTGTGATTGAACGTGCTAAAGCATTAGTGTTCGAAAGTGTTTAGTTTCGGAATATTTTGGAGCTTTGAATAATCTAGTATTCAAGATAATGACTACTTTTTGTTTCTAAAAGCTTTACTTTGTAGTCATATGGATTATAATTAAAGACTTGCTTGGGTGTAGTAGAAAAATATCGTTCGTAAACTATTATTTCAATTATTGAAATTGTATGAGGACTTAAATGATTAAAATAGGGAAATGCATGCTAAAATGTACTTATAATGGTGTTTAATTGTTAGAAAACGAAAATTATGACAAATTTTTCTTTTGTAATTTTCAAGTTGTTAAAAAAAAACATGTAGGCGGGTGAAAAAAGGGTAAATGGGTAAAAAAAAAAGGATAAATGGGTTAAAAATAGGTAAACGGGTAAATGGTTATGGTTAAATGGGTAAACGGTTATGGTTAAATGGGTACATATTTATGAGTATGGTTAACCGTTTATAAACGGGTATGAGTATGGGTATAACCGTTTATGCAATTACCCAACGGGTAAACGGTTATGCGGGTATGAACATAAACGATTATGGGTAAATAACCACGGTTATTTGCCCGGCTTAACCGTTGCACATCCATAGTTACTACTTACATACTCTCCAGTTTCTAATTCTATGATTTGTAGATGATTTGGGCAACTTTGTCACAAAAAGTTGGTAGATGCAACAAACCTAAGCATCAAGATTTACAAAAACCATCACAAATAGCGAGGTCACATCATATCGCCTAGGCGACACAAACCTGATCTAGGCGGTACAAACCCAATTTAGGTGATACAAAAGTTGAACTTGATGGCTAATGATTATAATAGGAGAATGACTTATATGAAACGAGTTTGCTGAAATTATAGTGTTCCGATTCTATTATACAATGATATGCATAAGTTTTTTTTCTCTACAAGACATTACTTTATTGAATATTTGATCTCAATTTACACTTGTATAGTTACTTTATCAATGTTACTTAGGTTTTCACCTTTGTAGTGAGAGGTTGTAATTTATGTTGTGACCAAAGTGGGATAACCAAAAACTTCACGGGGCAAAGTTGCGAAAAACCCAATTATCTACAATGAAGAAGCTATACACACAAGTATTTATGCATCCGTTTGAGGTCCCATATGTAATGTTTCATTAGCTAAGTTCCTTAATGATGTAAGATAATAGTCTCATTCTCCTAGACCATGGTTTCAATCTTAATCCAATTCAAGAAATTTGTGGTCGCTCACTATCGATCTTAATCCAATGGTACAGAAAGTACAACAACAAAAGTTAAATAACCATCTACCATTGAATTAAGATTGAATGGTAGATGACCACAACTTTCTTGGATCATGGGGTCCACATAAGCCTAATGGGTCTAATGGGAAGGCAAAACACTCATTTTCTCTCGTGCATCTCTTTAAAATAAGAAGAAAAAAACCCCCTAGGTAATCCCTTGCCCTTGGAGTAGAATAGCGTTGTATCAAAAAACAAAAACGTCTCAACAAAAGCCGAACTTGCAACAACAAGCCAATAAAGTAAATCTATACTTTGTTTCTCACAGTATCAGTAGTACTTGCATGAATACAAGCTATATGTATAAAAGAAAAGGAGAGATTTAGGTATTAACATGTTTTTACCGAGGCATAGAAGTACATGTTATGTTAGTTAAGTTCTAGGGATATCCGGCTTGGTTAGCAGAAAAAATGGTTCTTCTCACCGGTTCTTCTCGGAGGGAGGGTGTGTGAACTGCTATAGATCTTAGCCTCCAAGTTTATGGGATACGTCTTCCCTTCGGTTCTAACTCCAACAAAATGGTAAACAAAAGGCCGTCCCCGCAGTAACGGAGGGTTGATTAGGATGATCCTCCAAGCACGTGTAGCAATTTTTGATATTACAGCAAGTGAAAAACAAAACACACATACACATCCACAACCACTTATCCACATTGCTATTCAAATGCTAGGTATACAAGAAACCAACACTCAGATGGCATTGCTAGTACGAGCTATTCTCTGAGCTTCTTCCAAGTCCTTCAAGAACCTGCATTTTCCAGAGAAGGAATAATTGAAGCGGGACATCTTATTTTAGACAATTTCCATAAGCTAAAGTAACTAACTAGAATACCCTCCAATAATTTCAACAGATAATTCAAAACCTCCAAAGAAAAAGTATTAATATTTGTTCCAAAATCACTTAAGCAACTATCTACTCATCACAATCTCCCATTGTCCATAATTGGTTAGGTGTAAGTGGATGCTTATTTATCACGTTCTTGAAAACTTCTAGGAACTCAAATTGTAGATGATTTGGACCACACAAACTAGTAGTGCAACCCGAAATAACCCAAAGAACTGAATATTTATCATGCCAAAAATTCTCAAACTTGCATCCAACACAAGAAAGAAGTGGTATCAAGTTGGACCACTCAAATACCGTGTTTGAGATCCAAGCATTAGGTGCAGCTAGTACAGCAATGTAAACTTCTTTTTCACTTATAATGCAAGTGTTTTGGTAAAGATGACCTGAAACATACCTTTTAGAATTGAGAATCACAGAACCACCAAGTATAAAACGAATTCCAGTATTCATAGCATTTTGTAAAGCTACACAACGAGACTCCTCGTACGTTGTCCCCCCAACAATGAAAATGACCACTTCTTGAGGCCTGCATAGAGATAGGAGGCATAATTCAAATCAAGGAGTCAAAATATAGTATTTTTCTATCCTCACACTATCATATTATAACTTTAACAAGATGATGAAGAGGCTATCACGAATTTCAAAGATTTATGCCAGGCTGTGGGTCCTTATAGAAATCCATACAAGATAAAGTGGGATAGACAGAAACAAGGTCAGGCAACTTGAGAGGAAGGGAAAAAGGATGATCAAGCAGCTGGTAATTAAAAACTGGAAGGGTTTATACCCAAGTCATTTGAGATGTCTAGGGAAAACCAGCAAGAAACCTGGACACTAACACATGGTGTCTGAAATTATGAAAACTATGAACTGCGATGCATTCATGAAAACCAGTGATTAAGTTTAAGGTCCTTTAGATGGCCATCCTGCATACAGGTCGAGGTAGTATAGCCTCAATGCCCTCCTACCTTGTCCACAAGCATTGATTTCTATGTATCTAACCAGTGAGCTCAACATTGAATAATGAACTGTCAATAAGATATAGGTTTGTATAAAGAAGCACCCAACAAAATGGGTGGCAGCATAGCATAAAGGAGCTTCATTTCAACATTCCTTGAGGTTTAAATGTTGGAGATATGAAATTCCAAAAATTAGTAAAATCCTCTAATCTAAAACACATAATATTCGAAGGTTGGAGACATGTGGGTAGCATCAATTGAGTACATCTACATCTTACATATATTAAAACATGGGCTAAAAGTGTGAATGAAACAACACCATCACCTAGCTGCAGCTAGATTATAACTTAAAAGTGACTTCCTAGGGAAATTGCTTTAAAATGAAATAGAATAAGACTTCAGACACCAACCTGCCCTGCTGGAAATGATTTCCCACAAATGGGTAATCCACATCTCTCAGCCGTCCCTTGGTGATGCTTTCCATAGTTTGGAAGAGAAGAGGCTGGTGTTGTGTGTACACATTCTCAACCCCCTACAGCACATAAGACATTATCTATAAGCTTGTAAAGCACACCCTACAATATGCACAGAGTATAAACTTTCCCAAACAAACCTTCAGCCCACGAGCCATGTTACGCGCGATGTTTAAGAAATCTCGATTTCCATAAAGATCCCCGGTTCGCTTATCCACACCCGCTTGCTTCAAGAGAAACTGGACAAGCTGTAATTCCACAATAGACAATTTATTAAACCCGTGAAATTACTCTAGTAGCTAAAATAAAGGTACATTAGAAGCTTAGGGTCTAATTGCTGCTCAGATTGAGCTTCCAAAAGATGGTCAATCTCCAAAACAATGGACGAGCATAACTAAAATAAAAATCACCACCATCAACTATCTGAATGAAAGTATCTTTTGAAATACCAAAAGTGTCAGGCTTTAGGAATGGAAAATTCCCACTTAAACACAGATATGTGACCCCCTTCCTCCCAAAGAAAAATGAAGGAAAAAAGTACATGAGGGTGAAAGAATCCAAACCAAGGATGCTATTGGTTATATTACCCCAGGCTTGTACTTGGGAGACTTGGATGACAGTTTGTTAAATAACTGCATTAGTTGCACAGGACTCTCCTTCTCATAGCGTAAAGCATACAGCATGACAAGTCGTAGGCGGTCAATATCAGATACGCTTTCATTGTTTAATAGATTTGTCACTGCCTGCAATATACGTAGGAAAAAGAGATTGTTGTTTCTGACTTCGAATTCAAATTTCAAGACGGTTAAAGTTGTTATCTCAAAGTCAATAACAGAACAAGTATATGGTAATGGTACAAAGCAACTAAAAATCAAATTCTGATATAACTTGCAACATGAATAGTAAGGCAAACAAAAACAAGAGTGGTAGATCTTGTCTTGTTTCAACTTTATAGCACTCATTATTTTGTCCGGCTAAAAAATAATTGTAAATTAATTTCAAGGAACTCCACCCTTTCAGACATGGAACAAGTTCCTTTGCATTTAGAGAGAACGTGTGTGGTCATCCAATCATGAGTAGAAGGTTTACAAATTGTCATGGAGTATGCATGTCATTTTTCCATGGTAGACACTCTCATTGGAGGGAAATCAAAGTTAATAAATAACTTCAACCCTGTGATAAAACATTTACCCTGAGCCCTTACTGCACCTTCTCTTTTTTGTACTTATGAAAACCCTTAAGTCTATCTGAAATGCAACAACAACAACAACAACAACAACAAGCCTTTTCCCACTAAGTGGGGTCGGCTATATGAATCCTAGAACGTCATTGCGCTCGGTTTTGTGTCATGTCCTCCGTTAGATCCAAGTACTCAAGTCTTTTCTTAGGGTCTCTTCCAAAGTTTTCCTAGGTCTTCCTCTACCCCTTCGGCCCTGAACCTCTGTCCCGTAGTCACATTTTCGAACCGGAGCGTCAGTAGGCCTTCTTTGCACATGTCCAAACCACCGGAACCGATTTTCTCTCATATTTCCTTCAATTTTGGCTACTCCTACTTTACCTCGGATAACCTCATTCCCAATCTTATCCTTTCTCGTGTGCCCATACATCCCACGAAGCATCCTCATCTCCGCTACACCCATTTTGTGTACGTTGATGCTTCACTGCCCAACATTCTGTGCCATACAACATCGCTGGCCTTATTGCCGTCCTATAAAATTTTCCCTTGAGCTTCAGTGGCCTACGACGGTCACACAACACGCCGGATGCACTCTTACACTTCATCCATCCAGCTTGTATTCTATGGTTGAGATCTCCATCTAATTCTCCGTTCTCTTGCAAGATAGATCCTAGGTAGCGAAAACGGTCACTTTTTGTGATCTTCGCTAGATTGCTCCGGTCATTAGTGTGGATAAGTATATAAATGGATAGAGATAGGAAAGCAAACATAAGATGTACGTGGTTCACCCAGATTGGCTACGTCCACGGAATAGAGGAGTTCTCATTAATTGTGAAGGGTTTACACAAAAGCAAACACAAGATGTACGTGGTTCACCCAGATTGGCTACGTCCACGGAATAGAGGAGTTCTCATTAATTGTGAAGGGTTTACACAAGTACATAGGTTCAAGCTCTCCTTTAGTGAGTACAAGTGAATGATTTAGTACAAATGACATTAGGAAATATTGTGGGAGAATGATCTCGTAGCCACGAAACTTCTAAGTACCGGAGTGTGGTATCGTCTTGACTTGCCTTATCTGTCTCATAGGTAGATGTGACATCTTCTCTGGAAGTACTCTTCCTCCATCCAGGGGTGGTATCT
The DNA here is from genome assembly GCF_042453785.1 of Malus domestica. NCBI lineage: Eukaryota > Viridiplantae > Streptophyta > Magnoliopsida > Rosales > Rosaceae > Malus > Malus domestica. The sequence continues at coordinate 3,308,355 of NC_091665.1, read as the reverse complement.
GTAACTGGTGGAGATGCACAAGGTAATGTATCAATTTCACTTGAAGCTTACTTGTAGTTTCATGCTTGGTCAAGCGCGATACAAACCATGTAGTAGGAGTCCCCCAAGTCGCCGAGCTAGGGGATCTGCTGAAAGAGGTGACAGACAAGGTAAGCAATCAGAGCTCCGGCTGATTGTTCACATTCTCCCTATCTTGCAGGCAGCATGAAGGATAAAGAGAAGAAAAATGAGGAGAGATGATATGGGATACTTTTGCTTTTGAAGAAGTAACTTTCCACAGGCTTATTCTTGAACTGGGCTGGAGGGTTTTCTGGTTTCCTCCAGAGTATAAGGCCGACTGAAGAATTTGAGGGTCAAAACAAGTCCATCAAATCTAGAGTACGTTCGACCCTGCTGATATGGGATACTTTTGCTTTTGACAGAGTAGTGGATGTATCGGCACGTGTGCTGTTACGCTTGTCTCCACATGCTTCCTTGTATCCTTCTCACTTGCCCTATTTGTTCCTCAGGCAGATGCGGTATCTTCCCTGGAAGCATAAGATGTTGAAGATGAGTACTCGAGAGCAATGCCAGGTAAGTAATCAGGTAAGGGGTTCCAGGCAGTTAGTTCCTGGCTGGAAGCTTGATTCCAAGTGCTGACTGATTGCTCTCTTTCTCCTTGTCTTGCAGGTAAGAACAATGCCAAAGGAAAAGACAGGGAAAAAGCATGATATGGGATACTCTTGCTTTTAACCCTGATGATATGAGATATTCTTGCTCTAGTATAGCTTGTTTACAGAGGTATTATCGGGGGGAAAGAAAGCTGAATATTTCGAAAGGCTTCGTTGGGAGTGCCCTCTCAGATAAGAGAAAGGGTTGAGCATTTTTGCAGGTCTGCCTGTCCGTTAGGGATGGAGGTCGACATATATAGGAGTCTCCCTAACATCAAGTAATAATGCTATTCCTTTACCCTGCTTGGTTATAGCACGGTAGTGGGAGCTGCCAGCTTCACATGTTTTAACTCTGTCAGAGCACTTTGAAAAAGTGGTCTGTGGTATCTGGAAAGCTGATGTTGCGTGTGAAGATTACAGACAAGCTTTATCCAAGGAGATCCAGCTCTTGAAGTTGGGAAAGTGGTGCCTTTTCGATTTTCGAACAAGTAATCCTGTCGGGGATCTGGCTCTCGAGATTCGGAGAACGATGCCTCTTCGATTTTTGAGAAAGCAATCCTGCTGGGGGTCTGGCTCTCGAGATTCGGAGAGCAGTGTCTCTTCGATTTTTGAGAAAGTAATCATGTTGGGAGTCTGGCTCTCGAGATTCGGAGGGCGGTGCCTCTTCGATTTTGGAGCAAGCAATCTTGTTGGGAGTGTTTTCTCAAATGTGAGTAAAGGTTGGACGTGTTTGCTAGTCTACCTTGCCACGAAGCACAGAGGTTGACACACAGGCACTTTCCAATTATCCAGCAGTGGTACTGTTCCTTTACCCTCTCTTCGATTTTGAGAAAGTAATCATGTTGGGAGTCTGGCTCTCGAGATTCGGAGGGCGGTGCCTCTTCGATTTTGGAGCAAGCAATCTTGTTGGGAGTGTTTTCTCGAATGTGAGTAAAGGTTGGGCATGTTTGCTAGTCTACCTTGCCACGAAGCACAAAGGTTGACACACAGGAACTTTCCAATTATCCAGCAGTGGTACTGTTCCTTTACCCTTTCTTTGATTTTTGAGAAAGTAATCATGTTGGGAGTCTGGCTCTCGAGATTCGGAGGGCGGTGCCTCTTCGATTTTGGAGCAAGCAATCTTGTTGGGAGTGTTTTCTCGAATGTGAGTACAGGTTGGGCATGTTTGCTAGTCTACCTTGACACGAAGCACAGAGGTTGACACACCGGGACTTTCCAATTATCCAGCAGTGGTACTGTTCCTTTACCCTTGTGGGTAATAATATGGTAGCTAGACCTTCAAAATTTATGTGTTTAAACTTTGTTAGTGTTGTTTCTTTGCAATTCTTTTACCCTTCTTGGTCAGAGCGATGCAGTGAGAGCTGCAAGGTTCACGTGTCTCAACTTTGTCAGAGAACTTTGGCAAAGTTATCTGTGGTACCCATGAGCTACTGTTGCGTGTGGGAAGTGGGTGATTGAACAGTACGATTCATGTGCTTTCTACTTCGTCAGAAATCTTCGACAGAATGCCCATAATTTCCGCAAAGCTGAGTGTGCGTGTGACAGGTGCTGACAAGGCTGGAAAAGTAGGTGCCTCTTCGATTTCTGAGATCGGCCCTCGTGGTCTCTGAGCATCCCAGCTTTTGAGAAAGCAAGCCTCTTCGATTTCTGAGATCGGCCTTCGTGGTCTTTGAGCAGCCCAGCTTTTGAGAAAGCAAACGCCTCTTCGATTTCTGAGATCGACCCTCGTGGTCTCTGAGCAGCCCAGCTTTTGAGAAAGCAAACACCTCTTCGATTTCTGAGCAGGCGCCTCTTCGATTTCTGAAGCTTCGTCGAGTGCAGATTTTTATAGGGGCTGACATTAAGTTCCAAAGCACACTTGAATATCCACCAGTAGAAGCTCCATTCTTGCACTTCTAAGATCTTGATTTGTCCGACCTCTTCTCTCTTCAACACCTTTGAAAATGTCTGGCCCCTCCGACCGTCGTTTTGACTTGAACCTTGTTGAAGAGGCAGCCCCGCCTTCTCCAGACAACATATGGCGCCCATCCTTCGTCTCCCCTACTGGTCCTCTTACCGTTGGGGATTCCATGATGAAGAATGATATGATCGCTGCGGTAGTGGCCAGGAACCTTCTCACTCCCAAAGATAACAGACTACTTTCCAAACGGTCTGATGAGTTGGCTGTTAAGGATTCTCTGGCTCTCAGTGTTCAGTGTACAGGTTCTGTGTCTAATATGGCCCAACGCCTATTTGCTCGAACCCGCCAAGTTGAATCATTGGCGGCTGAAGTGATGAGTCTCAAACAGGAGATTAGAGGGCTCAAGCATGAGAATAAACAGTTGCACCGGCTCGCACATGACTATGCTACAAACATGAAGAGGAAGCTTGACCAGATGAAGGAATCTGATGGTTAGGTTTTACTTGATCATCAGAGATTTGTGGGTTTGTTCCAAAGGCATTTATTGCCTTCGTCTTCTGGGGCTGTACCGCGTAATGAAGCTCCAAATGATCAACCTCTGATGCCTCCTCCTTCTAGGGTTTTGTCCAATACTGAGGCTCCAAATGATCCTCCTCCGGTGCCTTCTCTTTCTGGGGCTCTACCGACTGCTGAGACTTCTCCTAAGCAACCTTTGTGAAGGCTCCCTCTTGTTTGTTTATTTTGACTCAAGTATATGTACGTATTTGTAACTTATCGGGGATATCAATAAATAAGCTTTCCTTCATTTCAACGTATTGTGTTAAATACACCAAAGCCTTCTTCGCTAAGTTCTTTGAATTTTCTTTTGTTGAAACTTGTATGTTGAAGCTTTGTGAGTGGAGCATATAGGTTGAGGTAGTGTTCCCTTAATTTCCCGAGTGAGGAAAACTTCTTGGTTGGAGACTTGGAAAATCCAAGTCACTGAGTGGGATCGGCTATATGAATCTTAGAACGCCATTGTGTTCTGTCATGTGTCATGTCCTCCGTTAGATCCAAGTACTCTAAGTCTTTTCTTAGGGTCTCTTCCAAAGTTTTCCTAGGTCTTCCTCTGCCCCTTCGGCCCTGAACCTCTGTCCCATAGTCACATCTTCTAATCGGAGCGTCAGTAGGCCTTCTTTGCACATGTCCAAACCACCGTAACCGATTTTCTCTCATCTTTCCTTCAATTTCGGCTACTCCTACTTTACCCCGGATATCCTCATTCCTAATCTTATCCTTTCTCGTGTGCCCACACATCCAACAAAGCATCCTCATCTCCGCTACACCCATTTTGTGTACGTGTTGATGCTTCACCGCCCAACATTCTGTGCCATACAGCATCGCCGGCCTTATTGTCGTCCTATAAAATTTTTCCTTGAGCTTCAGTGGCATACGGCGGTCACACAACACGCCGGATGCACTCTTCCACTTCATCCATCCAGCTTGTATTCTATGGTTGAGATCTCCATCTAATTCTCCGTTCTTTTGCAAGATAGATCCTAGGTAACGAAAACGGTCGCTCTTTGGTATTTCTTGATCTCCGATCCTCACCCCTAACTCGTTTTGGCCTCCATTTGCACTGAACTTGCACTCCATATATTCTGTCTTTGATCGGCTTAGGCGAAGACCTTTAGATTCCAACACTTCTCTCCAAAGGTTAAGCTTTGCATTTACCCCTTCCTGAGTTTCATCTATCAACACTATATCGTCTGCGAAAAGCATACACCAAGGAATATCACCTTGAATATGTCCTGTTAACTCATCCATTACCAACGCAAAAAGGTAAGGACTTAAGGATGAGCCTTGATGTAATCCTACAGTTATGGGAAAGCTTTCGATTTGTCCTTCATGAGTTCTTACGGCAGTCTTTGCTCCTTCATACATATCCTGTATAGCTTGGATATATGCTACTCGTACTCCTTTCTTCTCTAAGATCCTCCAAAGAATGTCTCTTGGGACCCTATCATACGCTTTTTCCAAATCTATAAAGACCATGTGTAAATCCTTTTTCCCATCTCTATATCTTTCCATCAATCTTCGTAAGAGATAGATTGCCTCCATGGTTGAGCGCCCTGGCATGAACCCGAATTGGTTGTCTGAAACCCGTGTCTCTTGCCTCAATCTATGCTCAATGACTCTCTCCCAGAGCTTCATTGTATGACTCATTAGCTTAATACCCCTATAGTTCATGCAATTTTGTACGTCGCCCTTATTCTTGTAGATAGGCACCAAAGTGCTCATTCGTCACTCATTCGGCATCTTCTTCGTTTTCAAAATCCTATTGAAAATGTTAGTGAGCCATGTTATACCTGTCTCTCCCAAAACTTTCCACACTTCGATTGGTATATCGTCTGGGCCTACTGCTTTTCTATGCTTCATCTTCTTCAAAGCTACACCCACTTCTTCCTTCCGGATTCTACGATAAAAAGAGTAGTTTCTACACTCTTCTGAGTTACTCAACTCCCCTAAAGAAGCACTCCTTTCATGTCCTTCATTGAAAAGATTATGAAAATAACCTTTCCATCTCTCTTTAACCGCGTTCTCTGTAGCAAGAACCTTTCCATCCTCATCCTTGATGCACCTCACTTGGTTTAGGTCCCTTGTCTTCTTGTCCCTTGCTCTAGCTAGTTTATAGATATCCAACTCTCCTTCTTTGGTATCTAGTCGCTTATACATATCGTCATAAGCCGCTAACTTAGCTTCTCTCACAGCTTTCTTCGCCTCTTGCTTCGCTTTTCTATACCTTTCACCATTTTCATCGGTCCTATCCTTGTATAAGGCTTTACAACATTCCTTCTTAGCCTTCACCTTTGCTTGTACCTCCTCATTCCACCACCAAGATTCCTTTTGGTGTGGGGCAAAGCCCTTGGACTCTCCTAATACCTCTTTTGCTACTTTTCGGATACAACTAGCCATGGAATCCCACATTTGGTTAGCTTCCCCCTCTCTATCCCACACACACTGGGTGATTACTTTCTCTTTGAAAATAGTTTGTTTTTCTTCTTTTAGATTCCACCATCTAGTCCTTGGGCACTTCCAAGTCTTGTTCTTTTTTCTCACTCTTTTGATATGTACATCCATCACCAACAAGCGATGTTGATTAGCCACGCTCTCTCCTGGTATAACTTTGCAATCCTTACAAGTTATACGATCCCCTTTCCTCATTAGAAGAAAATCTATTTGTGTTTTTGACGACCCACTCTTGTAGGTGATCACATGTTCTTCTCTCTTCTTAAAGAAGGTGTTGGCTAAGAAGAGATCATATGCCATTGCAAAATCCAAGATAGCTTCCCCATCCTCGTTTCTCTCCCCAAAACCATGGCCACCATGAAAACCTCCATAGTTGCCTGTCTCCCTGCCCACGTGTCCATTTAAATCTCCTCCTATAAATAACTTCTCTGTCTGAGCAATTCCTTGCACCAAGTCTCCAAGGTCTTCCCAAAATTTCTCCTTCGAACTCGTATCCAACCCTACTTGAGGTGCGTACGCACTAATCATATTGATAAGTTCTTGTCCTATTACAATCTTGATTGCCATGATTCTATCTCCTACCCTCTTGATATCTACAACATCTTGTGTCAAGGTCTTGTCCATGATGATGCCAACACCGTTTCTCGTTCTATTTGTGCCCGAATACCATAGTTTAAACCCTGAGTTTTCTAGATCCTTTGCCTTACGACCAACCCACTTAGTTTCTTGTAGGCACATAATATTTATCCTTCTCCTCACCATAACTTCTACTACTTCCATAGATTTTCCCGTCAAGGTTCCTATATTCCACGTTCCTAAACGCATTTTGCTCTCTTGAACTCTACCCTTCTGTCCTAGCTTCTTCACCCTTCCCCGTCTAATAGGATCAAAGTACTTCTTTTGTGTGTCCCGTGTAAAGTTAATAGGAGCATATGCTCCCAAACAACTTTGAGTGGAGTCGTTCGAAAAGAAGTTTCTATAGCCCCCTTGCTCATTTAACACTGCATCCGGGTGCCGATGGAGATACAGCGACCCTTGCTCACTTATCACTGTGCTCAGGCCACACAGCGCGCCACTTACGGGTGACGCCCTAACTTTAGCACGATTTCGTTCTAGATTCATTTTCATAAGGATTCGACGTGATCATGGAGTGCCGGCTGTCGACTACCTGACGCCCTCCCCCTCCTCCTTTATCCGGGCTTGGGACCGGCAATGTAAGATAAACTTACACGGCCGGAGTTCAAGTTGCATTACAAAACATGAAGAAAAAATGTTTAGAAACATACCGAGCGAAGTCTCAATTGCATTAATTACAAAACTCTTGACCATCACCAATAAGCAGGCACAACTATTTAAAAAAGTATAGACATGTTCGTTGCTCCTCATATGACTAGACCCTCTACACACCCTGCGTGTACAAGCTTGGTAAAAAAAGGGACAAACACATTTGAAAATACTACTAAAACAACAAAATAATAAAATAATAAGTCCTCCCATATAGGTAGTTAGGATACGTAGAAAAGAGACAGAAATGTAGTTGTAGACTTGTAGTGGGATAATAGAGAGGAATAAAAAGGGGAGAGAGAATGTAGCCGAAGTGGTTTCAGTTTCATTTAATTATTTGAGAAATATGTTGTTTTAGTTAGTACCTCAAAAGCTGCCACCTGCCCACCGTTGCAAGCCAACTCCTGCTCTGTCTGTGACACTACCATAAGTTTTCGCTCTTCAACTAGCTTGCTCATTTCTGTTACCAGTGCCACATGCTTTGAAACATTTCCATGCATCTTTCTGTACTCAGGGTAATTGTCAACAAACTTGGCCATGTCCTCTGCAATAATGAATGTACACATTTGGTTATCAACGACTAATCCCTGAGCGGCAATAGTTAGTAACTACAAGTCAAGAATCTCAAATTTTCAGTTTTGCATCCTACGAACCTATCGTCTGAATGTTCTGGTTACATTTTGAAATTTGCTGAAATTCATCAACCAACTGCTTGATGTTCATCCCAATATCACCAAAGTTCTCATACATGTTCTTTTTGAAAAAAGCATCTTGCTCTGATGACAGCACAACCTCCTATGAGCATCAATACAGATATATATTTGTTTAGCAAGAAAATTACAAAACACAGATATGTACAGTACTGAGAGAAAATACAACTCAACCTCTTGATCCTTTGGAAATTTTCCAATGTTTCTTAAGTCGACTTTGTTGTCTTGAATACCAATCAATTCGTGAACCATGGCCTGAAAGTAGTTTAATAAATGAGCTCTATTTATATTTCAGGTGTTTTTGTCCCAATGTAATTTAAAAGATAAGCATACATGAGCCATTTGCACATATGTTGTAAAAGTTAACCACGACACAATTACCTGATAGGTCCACTGATTCAGCAACGGGGTCACAGGATCATCCCTCCTATCAATTACCAGCAACAACGGAGAAATTTCTGTTCGTCTGAAATCAAAAAGTCCACTTTCCTGCTGGTACATCAGCTTCTGTTACATGCCCAAAATACAATATCAGTTTCCCTGTGCAAACTTTCATGGCGAGAGTCTTCAGGCTGTAAAATCCCCTTTATATGACATGTGCCATGCATAAAAAGTTGAGCTTATAGAAAACAAGAAACGGGAGAATACAAAACCCTAACAAAGTTCACATTCAAAATAGTATCAATACAAGCCCACATACAAAACTATTTGGAACACATGATTATACTTACTGCTGTTTCCTGCGCAATCCTTTTAGCAATATCAGATGTTCTCTGATAACGAATAACTGGTCTTCGTTTTAATGCCAAAAAAACAGCTGCAATTCCATCAACTACTCGATCACATAAGCGCTGTAAATTTGAATGATCTACAACTGCTGGGAGCATATACATGTGATTTGATGGCATATTCAAAGTGAAATGGTAAGGATCAGTTGCAACAAAGTCTGCATAGAACTCCTGCAAGACCAAGACAAACCTAATATGAAGAGTAAGAAAATAAACCCATATATGAAGTATCATGACGAATTTGTTATTGTTAAGTTTAATATTAGAATGGCTATGTTACACAATTTTATATTTTTTCTAAAATGAAAACTTCACTGCAAATTTGATCTGTCTAGTTGTGCATTAGAGCGAGGTTTATTATGATTAGTTTTTGGTTGAAGCTATCTCATCAGTTCTTCAAAAGAAACAAGGATTTAACAGAAAAGTAAAACCAATTCCAACTTGAATAAAAACAATATATTTCGCATCAACTTCCTTATAAAGTGAGTAAAAGAAAAAATATGCTTCCTCATAATAAATAATAAGCTTGCTTGAGATTAAGGTCCTGTTCTCTTGGCAACCTAGTGACCAAGGATTCATGTTCACCAACCTTTGGATATGATATTAAAGGTTGAGATTAAAACACTAAAATCAAATTCATTTAAGTTGAGATTAAGACATAAAGAACACATTGATTAATTCTCCACCCTTGATATCAAATCAAAGGGTGAGTGACCATGCATTCCTTGGTCACTAAGTGACCAAGAGAACATTTCTTCCTTAGTGACCAAGCAAACATTTTTGCCTGTCACAAACTTACTACTTATGAATCTATGATGTATTTCTCGAATTGCAGGCATCCCAAATAAAACTGGAGTCCAAATTTAGTTAGCAATCTACATTACTACATACATAAATTTTCAGATAAACCGAACAAATGATCGAGAAAGCATTTGAGTGAATGATGAATTACCTGAAGCTGCTGCACAACTTCATGCTCATCTGAATCAGCTAAAATATGAATCTGGGTATCCTTCAATATGTTGGAGAAAACTGCAAATTCCAGTATTGAATGAGAAATGAGCTCCAAATATCATCTGGGTATCCTCCAAAAACACTCCACAACCAAATTAACATGAAGAAACATCAAAACTTACAGAGGTGATACTCCCCGAATCGAGGAGACACCAAGTGCCGGCGCAAAAACTGTATGTTCTCTGAAGTGGGTGCGAGAAAGTAAACGGCTTTGAGATGCGACATGGATTCTCTGGACTTGGAAATGGAGTCTACCAATTCCACCAAAAACACTTCTTTCTGCAGAAGCTCGGATTGCGAATACGCCACGCTCACTATACTAACCTGCGGCACATTCAATTACCCAAAACAACAACAACCCATTATTTACTCGATCAAAATTGCTCCAGAAATTCGTGAAATTTTGAAAGTTTTCTAGAGTTGAAAGGGTTGTTACCGTGTGGGAATCGAGGATGAGAACCTTCATGCCTGAGATGTCCTGCAACATCCGGCTTAAGTAATCCCGTACAGCCGTGACCAGCACCATTTTCAAGCTACGATCTGATGCGGATGATTGTGATGATGATATGTTCAATTGTGTATAAGAAACGAGAAATTTGCAGAGATCTACAAAGACGGGCGGGGGGAGGAAGAAGAAGTGAAGAACTGGTCTCTAAAACGCGCCGTTTCTTTATTCATTTACTTTCTTTTTTCCTATTTGTAAGAGGGGTAAATCAAGAAAGCATCATCTCTCAAAGATGTCAAATTTCGAACTTAAATTTTAAATTTGACAGTTTATGTAGCATTTTGATATATTTTCATGTTTTGCTCTCCACCCGACGTATCAAATTAAAATATTATTTTATTACATTATTATTATTTTTCTTAATTTTTGTCTTATACTTTAAATTTTACATATAAATAATTCATAACAAAAGTCATATTAATTAATACTAATACAAATAATCATTATAGAAAATTGTCATGCGTCGACCTCTTTTTCTTAATTTCTACCTCACTTACAATTCGAAGGAAAAGAGGTCGACACATCTGAAATCTCCTTCGAAATTGAGTTGGAGAGTACACTGGATGTTTAGCAAAATAATCATTATAGAGTCTTTGGTGCCCATCGAGTAGTCTTCTATTGATATATGCATGACCTTTTATGGAACCATGACGTTTTCTCATTCCTGTCTTCATGTTCTCTTGTTCATTTTGTAAAGCAACCAATTCCAACCTTTCCAGTTCTTCATCAGATTCAGAATTAACAATACTCTAAAAATGATCCTCTGCTGTATCATAAGATGAGTCTAAAAAAATTTGGGGTATGTTCACAAAATAACGAAGGATACCTGTTGAAGAACGAATCACTGTATTTTACAAACCAGCAATGTTGCTTAAATTGAAACAAATTTGCTGATTAAAAAAAGAAGAAATAGGTAGTGTTTTAAACGAACTCTACCTTTCAACAATCAATTGCTTAAATTGAAACAAATTTGCTGATTAAAAAAGAAGAAATAGGTAGTGTTTTAAACCAACTCTACCGTTCAACAATCAAATAATAAATGACATTTAATAATAAATGACATTAAAATTTTAATAAAAGACATTTAATAATTAGTAAAAAAAAAAATTGAAGCTGCTATCAAATTTGACAGCAAGCCCCTTTGTTGCCATTTCATGTCATGCCATATAAGATTTGGCATTTCGGTTGGAAACAATTAGCGGCTGTCTTTTTTTTACTGTTATAACTTATGTGGATGAGATGCTCTAACACATCCTAATACATATATATTTTTTCAACTTAACTTAAGCTACTTAATCTACAATTCTACGATTTAGTGTTATTTTTTATTTTGTTAGTAAAAAGTCTAAAGTTCGACTCTCATAAATGACAATTAGGCTCCACTAAGTAAGCTCATTCACTTTGTGTTGTAGTCGCAAGCTACCCATTATCGTTAATCAACAACCTTCTCTCACAATTGCTTAATGAGAATTTTGTATGATAATTTAGTGACGCCATGGCTTTGCCTTTAACGCTTTCATCTTGTTGTTTGGTATAGTAATAAGCAGAAATGTGAAACCTTCACCTCGGAACTTACCATTTGCCTTCATATTGAAGTTAAATTACGTGTTATAAACCTATTAATATGGATCCTAGGGAATCACGAACCAAGGGAGGAATCTCACAAGCCAATTGTCTTAATTTGCATAAACTCTTACCCTAGAGGGAGAATATTGAACACAAACATCTTGCCGATTGGAGTGTATGTTCTTCATATAACATTCAGATCGAATGACTCTATGAAATTACGTGAGTACAAATTTTCTATGACTGACTCATTTTGTGACTTTTTATGTAAAGTATTTCTCTTGCGTTTTGAGAATAATTAGGTAAGTAAAATAATTAAGTGTTAAGTAAATTTGTAGTATTGTTGTGAGTGAAAAATGCAGTGTCACAATGTTTGATTAACTTGATGTAAAACTATATTAACTGTTTATAATAACTAAAATGAATATGATGCTCAAAGTTTAATATACTAAACAGTCTAGTGGTGGTACTCGCAATGGTACTGGATGCTCAATGGGGTAGTGGATAGTCGGTGGCGGTTGTAATGGAAATGGTGATGGTGAAGATGGTCACGATGCTCATTGATGAGGTGATGGTGGTAGTGGCAGGAAGGGTAGGGGTGTGGTGGTGGGTGTAGAGGTAACAATGTGGTGGAGATGGTGGTGCTGCGGGTGGAGGTTGCTAATGGTGGTGGTGCATGTGGAGGCGGTAAGAGTGGTAGTAGGATGGTTGTTGAGGCGATGATGGCAACGACGGTGATTGTGAGAGCTTGGTGGCGGGGGTGTTGCTAGCGATGGTGGTGTGCGAACAACGGTAATGATGGTGCGGGTGGTGGCTTTCGCTTTGTGAACCAATACGTCTATTCCTACACGAATCAATTTTTGATATATATTTTGCCTATTATATCATCTCGTATTTATAACTTGAAGATATATGAATGTAACTTATGTGTGAAACGTACAGTTACACAAGAAAAGGATAATTTCATTTTTGAACATTAATGATGATATTCAAAGATTTAAAAAAAAAAGTAGGATTTTCTTTTCTTCTATTCCTCCCTCGTCTTCTCTCACACTTTTTATTTTGTTTTTCTCTTCCTAAAAGTTAATATAAGATATTTACGTGATTTAATTGTAATCGTTCAAATAAGAGAGAAGAAGAGAAAATTGAGAAAAAAAGAGAAAAAAATCTTATAACATGTTTAAAATGTTAAAATGACTTAATCGTAATCGTTAAATGAATATAAGAAATTTGAGAAAAGAAAAGAAGAGAATCTTGCACCATTTAATAAAACCTCAATTCGGCTTTCTGTAGAAGCAACTTTTAAAAGCAAGTGAGAAGTTGCTTTTGTGTTTTATTTAACACAAATGGGTGAAGTAGTTGAGAAATGGTCAAAAGGATAAATGAAAGACTTTACTATGAACCGACTGACACGATATTTGACCAAAAATATAAAAATTTCAATCACTTGTTTTCTGAGTCGCCGTTTTCTTCTTACACTGCAACTGCATTCACCTGTCTTTCTTTACCTTCCTTGCTTGGTCACTCACAGATCACAGATTCCCAACGACTTTTTCTTCACAACAAATTGGAATCATTTTCCTGGAATTTGTCTCTTTCCAGTTTTTAATTTTTTATAAGAGAATAGTCCCAATTGTTTGGTCTGTTGATCCTTTTGAGCAACAGCATCCATGCTTGTTCTACTGAATCAGCAACCATGAGAACTTCCTCCCCAACTTCCATTGAGCCCCGACACCGCCTTTCTGCTTCTGCCAGGTCTCTCTCTTTCTCTTTACTGTAATTTGCATTCGTTTTGTCGACAGTGTTTGATTCTTTGTTTTCATACTCAGAAAATAAGCATGTAAGAAAACCCTCACTTGAATTTCTCAAATTTTGGGTCATGATTCTTTAATTTTGATGAACAGCGGGTCCCGAACCAATTATTATTCTGGTGTGTATTTGAACGTGTATTGAATGATTGACGAGTTTTGGTAATGATTAGGCTGCAATTTAGTCAACTGTTTGAAAAGGGTTTGGCAAAATCATTAGCAACATTTTTGAATTGTACGGCTTATACTCTGTGAATGGTCATCATGCCAGAGGGTTCGCTATCGGATTTTAATGGGGATGTAGAACATTCATTATTCATACATGCTGTTTTAACATATCAGTTAGCAGTACATTCCCAACGATCGATTTGATTGCCGAACAATCGATTGTATTGTTGGGTGGAACTTGTTTCCAATGGCATTCGCTTATTTACTGCTCTATCGAGTTGTTATCCATTCCATTTGTTGCCCTTCGCACATTGTTTCGCTTGCCATTCACCAATGTGCTCATGTATGTAGTTGCCAATCCCTTTTTTTTTTCAGTGAAGACTGTAGCAGAAGGAGGCCCCAGAGGAACAGGGATTTTAAAGATAGGAACTTGAAGCCCACCTTGAAGCTTGTGTTGGCTGTTATTATATTGGGGACTTTTCTCACACTCTTCTTCTCTCCTGGTGTTTATCATTCAGATCATCAATCCCATTCCGTATCTCAGTACGTCCCTTTGGCTCATCGCCGTGCTTTTACTTATTATTTATGGTATTGCTCTACTCTTTTTTGCTTTCTTGCTTAAATGGACAGTTCTTTGGCATTAGGTTTTCGAAAAATTTTCCCCACCTGGGAAAATATATTGTCAGGGCAACCCTCTTTGTTTGGAATTGGAAAAGTCATATTTCTCAGTTTTCAGGCAAATGGGAATTGGTTTTTTTTTTTTTTTTTTTTTTTTTTTTGGCTTTGCTCTCCCTGCCGTGGAGATTTTTTGTAACAAATGTTTATTGCCTGCAGCTCAAACTCTGATGACAGGTTGACAAAAAAGAGTGTTGCTCAAGATTTGCGTTATGTATCATCTGTAGAAACTAACTGGGATGAAATTTCTGATGCTATTGAAAATCTCACGGACAAAAAGGATTATCAGGGAATTGGCCTGTTAAACTTTAATGACAATGAGATTGACCATTGGAAGGAGCTGTTGCCAGATTGTGAGCATGTAGTCCTACACCTCAACCATGCGTCAAAAAACATAACATGGGAAACCCTGTACCCTGAATGGATAGATGAAGAGGAAGACTTTGAAGTTCCTACTTGTCCCTCTCTACCAAAGCTTCAAATTCCTGGCAAACCTCGGCTTGATCTGGTCGCTGTCAAGCTTCCCTGCAACAAGTCAGGCAGCTGGTCAAGAGATGTGGCTCGGTTGCACTTGCAGCTTGAAGCAGCAAGGCTGGCTGCAGCTTCCAAAGGGTATCACCCAGTGCATGTGCTTTTGGTGACGGACTGCTTTCCAATCCCAAATTTGTTCACTTGCAAAGAGCTTGTCAGACGGGAAGGGAATGTTTGGCTTTATGAACCAAAACTGAATACGTTGAGAGAAAAGCTGCAGCTCCCTGTAGGGTCATGTGAACTGTCAGTTCCTCTCACAGCTAAAGGTCAGATTTAAACTAGTGTCTCTCTTTTTTCAATGAAAATTTGTTTTTGTGCACTGAAAGCTGCTAGTCTGCCTCTCTTTATTTACACTTTCTTTCTGTTTTGCTTTTATTGTTCAAATTTCACTGTCTTGGAATCCTTTATAATGCAGAGTTCAGTTCACTCAATAAATGATATTCACATTTTTGTATGTTATAGCTGGGCATTGTAGAATTCAATTGAACTTGAGTTGTTTCTGTGGAGCTTAATTTGAGGTGTAAGTAGTGAGTCTAGTGACCCACACCAAGGAGACAGTATCGCTTATGTAAATTATGAATTAGATAGGTAGTGGTCATCCCCACACCAAATGAACTTGCAATCTTGAAACAAGTAGTGTATTCATATAGTTCCACCAGACCAAGGCAGATATCACGATTACAATGGTTTAGGTTTTTTTGAGTTTTATTAGTCAAACTTTTTTCGGGTAAAGTACAGCTGGTCCATCCAGATGTACATGCATGATGCAAATGCATGACATCCTTCAGTGCCACTGATTTTAGTGTCCTGTGGTCAAAGTGATCAAATTGCTCATGATTTATGATGCTCAAAATTGTCATGCAACTGAAAACCCTGTATATATGTATGAATGTGTATACCACCTTGTGTATCATGTACTTAGGAGATCTGCTACATCAGTGATTGATGTTAGTGCTGACCACCTGCTAGCCTTAACGTTAGTTGTTGAAGAAATTTGTGAACATCTTTTTATATTTTTACTCTTAGTTGTTAAATCTAAACACCATTTGTAACTCATATGTGGTAGGTTCAGTGACTTTGGTTGCATCCTTTAAGAAAGCTACTATCAGTCATGGGTACTTTTGATATTTAACTGATGAACTAAATAATTGCACGCAGAAAGCTTTTACTCGGAAAGAGCCCACCGAGAAGCATATGCAACAATCATACATTCTGCCCATGTATATGTTTGTGGAGCCATTGCTGCAGCTCAGAGCATCCGTATGTCTGGTTCAACGCGAGATCTTGTAATACTTGTTGATGAAACAATCAGTGAGTATCATCGTGGAGGATTGGCAGCTGCTGGGTGGAAGGTTCACACAATCCAAAGAATCAGGAACCCTAAAGCTGAACCAGAAGCATACAATGAATGGAACTACAGCAAATTCCGTCTTTTGCAGTTAACTGATTATGACAAGATCATTTTCATTGATGCTGACATGCTTATACTTAGGAACATTGACTTCCTGTTTGAGATGCCAGAAATATCAGCGACGGGAAATAATGCTACTCTGTTCAACTCCGGTGTGATGGTTATCGAACCATCAAATTGTACATTCCAGCTGCTCATGGATCATATAGATGAAATCGTCTCCTACAATGGTGGAGACCAGGGTTATTTGAATGAGGTATTTACATGGTGGCACAGGATTCCAAAACATATGAACTTCTTGAAACACTTCTGGGAAGGTGATGAGCCAGAGAAAAAGGAGAGGAAAACTCACCTCTTTGCAGCTGAACCTCCAATCCTCTACGTCCTCCATTACCTGGGAAATAAACCATGGCTTTGCTTCCGTGACTATGACTGCAATTGGAATGTGGACTTTCTGCAGGAGTTTGCCAGTAATGTCGCACATAGAAGGTGGTGGAAAGTGCACGATGCTATGCCGGAAAACTTGCAAAAATTCTGTTTGCTTCGGTCCAAGCAGAAGGCAGCACTTGAGTGGGATCGGAGACAAGCTGAAAAAGCAAATTACAGTGATGGTCACTGGAAAATTAAGATAAAAGACGAGCGTTTAAAAACATGCTTTGAGGATTTCTGCTTCTGGGAGAGCATGTTATGGCACTGGGGTGAAAAGAATTGGACCGATAATGCTACTGCTACTCTATCAACACCTGCTCATACAACTGCATCCGTCTCTTCTTCGTGACTTGTTTCGCGTCACATTTTCATACTTCATACCGAGGACACAAATCAAAACATGGTGCATGCTTACAAATGTGCGAAAGAAAAGTTTTTCTCTCCTTAAAATTCAGTTAGCATCTAGTTCAACAACTTCCTTGTAATTCATTTTATAGTCATTATTCCTAATACATCATGCACCCATTTTCGCATCAAGGTTGCATAGATTTGTGTATTTTTAATGTTTTTTTCTTTTTGAGGCTGCATGCCATGATGTCTTGATATCTAGTCCCCTCAAAAGTGGCATTTTTTATGTTGGCTGGTGTCTTTTTTTCTGGATATTCTGGTAGATTTGGTTGCTTTTACTTGGTGTTACTGTTCCTGGATTCTGGGCTCTAGTATTTCCACCATTATCATATCTGATTTTTACAAAACCTGATACGAACTGCCTTCTTCTTGGTCTTGCTAGACTAGGAAATAGACGATTCAATACCTGCAAGAGAAAATTGGACCAATGGTCTCTGAACTTTGATCCAATTAAAACTTTGTTTCCAAAACTAAAAATCAGTGATTGTTGGTCCCTGTTTTAATGTGGAGTAATAATCGTTTTGGCCAACTCCGTACGAACTTCCATCCAAAATAAAGGGTTTAGAAGGGACAAAAAATAGATGGAAGTTCTAATGGAGTTAGCCAAAAGGACCATTGCTCTACATTATAACAAGTTCAAGGACCAAAGCTCCAATAGGACTAAAGTTCAAGGACCATCCTCCAATTATCTCTTCATGCAAGAGATAATTAGGTCTTGTTCACAATATATATATAAAAAATCATTAGGTTTGTTCACAATATATATCATAGACTCTTTAACATCAGAAATAATGTAGTATCGTCCGACTCATAGGAAAACTTCAAAAACTTCAAATCATAGCTCTGCCCCTGAATTTAACCTAAGAATTTCTCCATATGATGGGTGTGTTTTGACCTACCTAAAAATATTTCTATGTTTGAAGTGAGTTGTTGATGAATGAAAAGTTTGCCATAATTCATTCTTGAAAATCATATGGTTTTTAAAACTTGTTTTTGGAACATTTCATAACTTTCTTGACCACAATCATATATGGATCACCTACTACACTAGATAATTGATATAAATGAAAATCAAGGACAATGCTTGGTTGTTTTGGTTGAGATGTCATTATTTAGTTTACATAAAACATATACCAAACACAGGTCATTACCAAGAATCGGTGAGAGTGGTTAGGTTCAAGTCATCTAATCCCACTACTAGTTAACATAAATAAACCCTATACCAAAGAAAGCTTATAAACATAATTGAGTGTTAAGTGTATCACATCACTATCACCTTTGTTTTTTATTTTTGGAAACACTCATTTTAAGGAGAGATTAGTCAATGTGCCGGAATACAGGCACATATGTTATATGTCATTATACAAGTGGGGTGATACTTGGAAAAAAAAATACCTCCCTCTACTTGTATAATAACATGTGGAGTATCACTCTATATTTCGGTCACATTGAAAGTCTTTAACCAGCCCTTAGTTAATGAGTCTTAAATAGTCTAATAATATTTTTCTTTCCTTTAAAAAGGATCGTCACAGCAGTCCACCCTTTTGAGGGCCGAGAAGACTCACAGAAGCATTTTAACATCTCTTGCCACCATCGTGTAGGATTTTGGCACCTCTCTAGCTATTTCTCCAATAGGTAGGGCTTTTTTTGCCCAAGCACTTATTTGGTGGGGAGAAACTAATCCAATTTGAAGTTGTTGATGTTTATATCCGTCGATCATAGAAGAAATTTTTTTATTCATTTCATTATGATCAAGCTTCCTTCCTATTAATCTAGAAATTCTTTTTAGATACAAGGAAATGGTTCAGTTCCAGAGCCAAGATTTGTAGTTCTTGAACAAGCAATTGAAAAGATTTTGGAGCATTCTCAGGTTTAGGTATTGTTCCTCCAATAATTGTAATACCAATTACTTCTTGGCGAGCTCTAATATGATCAGATTTATAAGTAAGCATCTTTTGTAAAATATGAGCAACACCAAATCCCTCTAGAACCCAAACTTCCATTCTCCTGGCTATTGTGCTGATTGCTTGGCCCTTCCTCTAAGGGGTTGTTGTGTAACAAGTGCATAATGTCCATTGGAACGTCCATGTATTTTAACAACTTGATGAATTAATTTCAAGTTATAAGGCTTTCCTATTATAACAGGTTGTTCAAAAGGATCTCTTGTTCTTCTATTCACTAATGTCAGGAATTGAAGTCAAGATGTGTAGTGTGAAGTACAAACCTAAAAATCGTCTCCAACCTTTGAGTCACACCGTAATGGTTAATAGTCTAATAATATTAAGTTCAAATTAGCATTAGCCTTTCTAAATTTGATAAGTCTCGGAACACGGTAAATGCTAATAAAAAAGATGACATTAACCAAAATTAGGAATTCGACAAAAAAAAAAAAAAAAAAAAAAAAAAAAAGGGAATGAGTAGCTAATTGGTACTCTATTTGACACGAATTAGCTGTCTACATTAGCAGCATGTCTAACATTATGTTTTGTAATTGTATTTTGAATTGAGTGAGATTCTACCCAATCTAATCATTTCGATTTTAAGCGATATAAAGTGTACTAGAAAAGCACACTATTTTAAAGAAGTTATTTGCATCCATGTGTGTAATATGTTTTATAATTAGAGTTTTGTTGCAATTTAGTATTACGGTATAGTTGTATTCTTTTTTATTGTAAGTAAGAGGTTTTCGATTCTCATCAAAAGTTGAATTTGAATCACATTATTACTTATCAATTGTGAAGTTTATCTCGCTTCCTCACACCCTTAATCTAGATAATATCGTTGTTTTGAAATTTTTTTTAAAAAATAATAATAATATTCACAAGGATCTTCCCTTGGATTGGGTCTTGAGCAAAATTACAAAAGAAAATATCTTGTTTTAGGGAGCATTTTTGCTCACCACCATAAACTATGGTGTATGCTCACCATACACCTAATTAATTGACACGTGTTATTTCACTCAATCTTGGTTAATTTTTTTCAAAATTGAAAAACTAAAATTTAATGTGAAAGTTAACTAGAGTTAACTGAAATGACATGTGTCAATTGATTAGGTGTATGGTGAGTATACACCATAGTTTATGATGATGAGCAAAAATGCTCTCCTTGTTTTAATCCTCTGACCAAACAGAAGCCACGTGTCGTTGTTTATATGGCGTTAAGTTTTTTTTAATATTACTTTTCAAGCCACGTCAGTTTGGAGTCGTCCCTATCAATTTTCTAGGTTACTTTACTTTTGTAATTCAGGCAAAAGTCTATATTTTTCTTTAACAAGCCTTATTATTTAAATTAAATGAGGGAAGAGTGGATTAAGTATTACAATGAACTAATAATAATGTGATTTAAATTCACTTATAATGATAATCAAATTAGGAAGTAAAAAAAAAATTATCATATCGTAATACTAACTCGCATTATTATTGTTATTATAAAAATGAGATAAGAATTGTTGTTGACTGTTTTAGGAGAGTAGGTTTGCTTTATATTTGAGCCTAGTCTTCTACATCATTAATCATTATTGCGTAAAGATAGGGAGAGAGGGGCCAAAACAAATGAAAAACTTAGCGTAAAAACTTTGGCACCGATGAAAGAGGGTGATACTAACTAAGGGATGTATTTAATTGAGATTTTAAAGAATTTTAATTCTTTTAATGAATCTATGGATGTTCAATCAGGATTTTAAATGATTCTCTGAAATTTAAGGTGTATTTAATTATAATTTTAAAATAGTTTATTAAAATTCTTAGAAATCGGGTGTATTCAATTAGGATTTTAAAGAAGTTTATAACATTCCAGGTGTATTCAATTGGAAATTGATTTTAAAGAATTTGAGAAAGTTGAGGAATTAGAAGGAATTGGAGAGATTTTGTAGTGGATTTTAAGCATCCACAAATCTCACATCTCCCTATGAGATTTCGAGGGAATTGAATCAAAATTTTATATGGAATTTCTATAAATCAATTAAACTCCATAAAAATCCATAGATTTATAAATTCATTAAAATCTCTCAAATTCTCAATTGAATATACCCCCTAAATTTGTAGATTAAATGCTAATAGAAATTAGCACGTTTATCAATATGTACGTAATAATCAAATCATCAAGTTACAAGTTATCTAGTTACATGATTTTGTTTACAAATTTAGTCTCCTCAATATTAAGAAATGAATAAGACCAAATAGGTGTACCAAAAACCATAATAGGATGACCTAACCCACAAGGCAAAGCCAAAGCCAAGTTTCATGAATTGACCAACCGCCTCCTGACCTCGTTTGTCTCTCAGTGACTCAGCCAACCAAACTCACTCCTTTCCATCACATAACACATCTCTTATAATGACTTCTGTTTGGGCTGGATCTGTCCTTCACACAGCTTCCTGGGGTCTTGCCTATCGAGCAAGGCTACTTGGTGTGCTGCAATATGAGTTTGCTATTAGTTTGAATGGTGCCTTTGTGGGGCATTTGTTAGGTCTTTAAGCTCACAATCAAAACTATTATGGATCTGAGCGTGCCAATGTTATCTTTGTATAACAGATTGTTCTCTTTTTGTTATTATCTGGGTTGATTACTTAAACCACAAGCTACTTAGACTTTTTGATCTTATTGGACTGTTACATATGGGTTAAGTCCGTAAAAGGTTCTTTTTTCTTGCCTTGTAAACAAAGACTTTTACTCATAATATTGTATGTCCAGATAAAGCGAGTTCATGACGCTTCCAACCATTTCTTTGATTACAGTTAATACTAAAGAAGTAAAGTTAATCTGTTTAGCGAGATTAATCATAGATGAAACTTTGAATGAAAAGCAGTTGAAAATGAATTAAAAACACAATGGAAGATGCATTAAACAACAAATCTACTCTATGCAAGCACAAACAAAAAAGACTTGGGCAAGATTATAACCTTGTCATGCAGGGTTCATCTTCTTGCAACCACTTCTCTTTGTGTTTTACAAGGGTTGTAATGTTTGGAGAATGAAATATAAAATGGGTTTACTAAAGGGATTTTATACTATAATACTGGGAAAAGGTAGCAGAGCTTCTAAAACTTGACAAATGATGGCTTTCTATGGTTTGCTGCGACTGTGTTTTGAATTCCATCACACAACACGACTCTTATAACGACTTCAAATCCATTTGTTGCGACTGTGTGTTTGAATTCCATTGTTTCTTTTATATAAAAAAAGGGTTTTCTAACTTTAATCCTTGAAGAAGATTGAAATTTAAAATAAACCTGGTGTTAGATTACATATCATTGATTATAGTTCTTTGATGTGTCTTTAATTCAAAATAATTCATGTGTATTTTATTCAATGTCTCCCATTATTTAAATTTATTAATATTACACATTTTAATATATTTTTTGACCAAACAAAAGCTTTTTTAATTTTTTAATTTTATTTAACATTCTTCAAACTTGAAAGACTCAATTAATTCTACCTAAATATTAGTATCGAAATGTATGTACCGAAATGTATTATATTGAATTAATGTATTTAAATGTTAGTACCCAAATGTATGTACCCAAATATATGCACCGAAATGTATTATATTAAACTAATGTGCCTAAATGTGTGTAGTGAAATATATTATATTAAACTAATGTACTGAAATGTATTATGTTGAATTAATGTACCTAAATGTTTGTATCAAAATTTATGTACTGAAATGTGTGTACATAAATGTATGCACCAAAATGTGTTATAATGAATTTAATGTACCTAAATAAAGAAGACAAAGTATATCGAAATATATTGCAAAATAAAAATTAGCTTATCTAAATGTTTACAACAAAATATATTACGATGAATGAAATGAAAATGAAAATTATAATGAAATAAAATTAATACATTAAAATTAGGAAGAAACAGAAAAATAATTAAAAGATAAAAAATATAATTAATAAATGAGGTGATTAATGTATCAAGGAACTAAAATTAGATTTTGATCTTACTCATGATTTTAGTCTAAAACATAATTGCCGAGGATTAAAATGAAGTTTCCTAATAAATAAAATCTCAAAAACAGCACAAAGAAATAAGAATCGTAAACGAAGAATATTGTGTGCAATAAAAATATTGTCATGTGCACGTAATGTTATTTTTATGTACCGACGAAGGGGATGAATAACTTTGTATTTTTTATTTCAATGGGAGCGAATAACTTCTTTGTGGTCAATGAGAAAGTAATGTTGTTGTTGTTGATGTTGTTATTACTAGCATATGTCCCACATAAAATGAAGTTTCTTATATATAGAGAGAGGTGTGTGTATATATCAAATGAGGAAATGCTTCAGTTGAATCAGCAGAAAAGATGAGAGGCCCCTCCCCTACTACTACTCCCACTGAAACCAGACACCGCCTTTCTTCACCACCTCAGTCAGTCTCTCTCTCTCTCTCTCTCTCTCTCTCTCTCTCTCTCTACAGTTTAAATTTTCATTTCTTAGTGATTTATTGTAGCTTGACTTCATTTTGATTGGAGTGTTTGGTTCTTTTAGCTCCATACTAAGCATGTAAGGAATTCTGTTGGCAAGAACGAAGTCGGTTCTGTATCCGCACATGTTCATATGTTTTGCATGGCGACAATCATATCAACACATTTGGAAGGCATAGGCTTCGTGATTTTAATTACCAAACTCACTAGATGACCTTTTTCGTTACATATATGTGAATGTATAGTTGCAGATGAAGAGAAGGCTAGTTTTGTTAAAGGGAAATAAAATCCACAAGCTTCTTCTCTTGCAAACCCCTTAGTTACTGCTCTCTTTAGTTTTTTATCCATTACATTTGTCACTCTTTGTCCTTTCTTTCACTTGCCATTTAGAATGCGCTCATCTTTTACGTATCCCTTTTGTATTTCAGTGAAGACACCAACAAAAGAAGGCCGCAGAGAAACAAAGTTCTCAAAGATATTGAGAAAGCCCTCCACTTTCACGCTCAAGAAAGAGCCTTAAACTGCAAGCTTACCTTGAAATTGGTGTTGATCATTCTTGTATTCGGGACTTTTATGACGCTATTCCTATCTTCTACTGTTTATAATACAGATCACCTCTCCAGCTCTGTATCTCAGTACGTCCTATGCGCTGATCACCTTGTTTTCACTTCTCATTTCGTGGAATTTATTTACTCTTAATTAGGTATTTTCTTGCTTCAACATTCTGTCTCTTTTCTGATGTTGAGGCTTTTGAAAGTTTTGTTTTTCCTCTTTTGAGGGTTCGTAGTTAACAGGCAAAAGAGCATTGCCTTTTGTTCTTCTTTGCTTTCTCTTTATCTCTCTCTCCAGTGCTAATAGTTGTAACATAAGTTTATTGGCTGCAGCCAAACTTCTCAATGCGGATGGATGAAAAGGAGCGTTCCAGCAGATTTACGTTATATATCATCTTTACACATAAACTGGAGTGAAATTTTGGACTTCGTTGGAAAACTTACTCACAAAAATGATTATCGGAGAATTGGCCTATTAAACTTTAATGACAATGAAATTGACAATTGGAAGGAGCTCTTTCCAGATTCTGAGCAGGTTGTTCTGCATCTCAACCATGCACCAAACAACATAACATGGGAATCCCTCTATCCTGAATGGATAGACGAAGAACAAGAATCCAAAGTTCCTACTTGTCCCTCTCTACCAAAGCTTCTAATTCCTGAAAGTTCACCACTTGGTCTGGTTGCTGTCAAGCTTCCCTGCAACAAGTCAGGCAGTTGGTCAAGGGACGTGGCTCGTTTCCACTTGCAGCTTGAAGCAGCAAGGCTGGCTGCGTTATCGGAAGGATATCACCCAGTGCATGTGCTTTTGTTGACTGACTGCTTCCCCATTCCAAGTTTATTCACTTGCAAAGATCTTGTTAGACGTGAAGGGAATGCATGGCTCTATGAACCGAAACTTACTACCTTGAGGGAGAAGCTACAGCTCCCTGTAGGATCATGTGAGCTTGCAGTTCCTCTCAAGGCTAAAGGTAAGAGTTAAACCAGTGTCTTGTGTTGCTTTTTCAATTTTTCTGTTTCAAAGTTAGATTTTTCTTTTGAGTCGTTTTTGCGCAATGAAAGCTTTTGGTATACCTCTCTTCCATTACTCTTTCTGTTTTCACTTTTAACTTTCCAAAACTTAGCGTTTCAAAGTTAAATGAATTACTGATTTAATAACGCATCTCACAAGAAAATAAATACAAGTCATTGTTAGTTTGAAATTCTACTGAGCTCGTAACTGCATTATACTTGAGAGTGATCAAATACATGTTTGTACACAGAGCATTTTGACTCGGAAAAACCCCACCGAGAAGCATATGCAACAATCCTACACTCTGCAGATGTATATGTTTGTGGAGCCATTGCTGCAGCGCAGAGCATCCGTATGGCTGGTTCAACACGAGATCTTGTGATACTGGTCGATGAAACAATCACTCAGTACCATCGGAGAGGACTGGAGGCTGCTGGGTGGAAGATCCACACAATCCAAAGAATCAGGAACCCAAAAGCTGAACCAGAAGCTTACAACGAATGGAACTACAGCAAATTCCGTCTTTGGCAGTTGACTGATTACGACAAGATCATTTTCATTGATGCCGACATGCTTATACTTCGGAATATCGATTTCCTGTTTCAAATGCCAGAAATATCAGCCACGGGAAACAATGCTACTTTGTTCAACTCAGGTGTGATGGTCGTCGAACCATCAAATTGTACATTCCAGCTGCTCATGGATCATATCAACGAAATTGTATCCTACAACGGTGGTGACCAGGGGTATCTGAATGAGGTATTTACATGGTGGCACAGGATTCCGAAACACATGAACTTCTTGAAACATTTCTGGGAAGGTGATGAGCCGGAGATAAAGCAAATGAAAACTCACCTCTTTCAAGCTGACCCTCCAATCATCTATGTCCTCCATTACCTTGGTAAGAAACCGTGGCTTTGCTTCCGCGACTATGACTGCAATTGGAATGTCGATTTTATGCAGGAGTTTGCGAGTGATGTTGCACATAATACGTGGTGGAGAGTGCACGATACTATGCCAGGAAACTTGCAAAAGTTCTGTTTGCTTCGGACACAGCAAAAGGCAGGACTAGAGTGGGACCGAAGGCAAGCGGAAAAAGCAAATTACACCGATGGTCACTGGAAAATTAAAATAAAAGACAAGCGTCTTAAGATATGCGTCCAGGATTTCTGCTCCTGGAAGAGCATGTTACGGCACTGGGGTGAAAAAAGTTGGACAGATAACGCTACTGTTACTCCCTCACTACCTGCACTTACTACTTCATCGGTCACTTTTTCTTGACATGTTTTCTTCTTTTTTACTCGATGACATAAATCAATAAAAATGGGAGAAAGAAAATTGTATCCCCTTACTTAGTATAGCTCAACAACTGTCTTGTAAAATTCTCTACTCGTATTTCCCTATACCTATTTTCATCAAGGTGGCATTGATTTTTCTTCACTTTTGAGTGCTTTCTTAGGCTGCAAGCCATGATATAATGATCCGTAGTCATCTGAAAAAGTTGTATTTAGATGGTAGCTACTGTCTGTCTTGTTCCAACTTTCCAGACACATTTTGTTATTTTGAGTACCAGAGAAGTATTGGCGTAATTCTTACCTTTGTAGGCAAGAAAAGTTCCATTTTCTTGGTATTTCTGATGTAATTGACACCAAGAAGGTAAAAATCATCAATCGCTGATGCATCAACAAGAGAAGTTTGGAAAATCATCGATGCACTGTAATTCTCTTATCCATCATCTGAAGTAAAACATCGATATATGCTCGAGACTCGAGCAGAAGGCATTGGTTTTCCTTCCTTCATTTCTCTCTCTCCAAAACAAGGACAAACAAGATACTCCCAAATTTGCCAGTCCTGCATGCGTATACAAACGAGTAACGTGTAAGATTAGTTTAATACATAACTGATTCACTAAAACCAAATAACCACTAACCTGTAGAAACCATGTCGGCTAGAATGCGATCGAGATAGGCTTCTTCTGCAACTCGTCAATCTCAGAATGCAATGGCTCAATACTATGGGGCGTGAGGCTCTTTTATTGCGTGTCAATTGAGAGTGCAGGGACCCTATATTTATACCTTATGCAATGGTGTTCAACTAGGAGACTTCCCATAATGTTAGTCCTAATTGAACTCAACCTTATCATGCAATCCCAAGTATCCATATCAGATAATATAACAGTAGTATAGTTTATCAGGATTGTTTAGCTACATTCCTTATCGTACACACCTTTTGGTAGCTTACAAACAAAGTCATACTCGAACTCTATAACCTCAAACCTTAGATACATGTATTAACAAGTGTGCAGCTCTCATGAGACTTACATTCTCCCACTAGAGCCAACACTTGTTAATCATAGTAATACTGAAGAGAGATTATACTTAAGTGGCCATGAGTTTAGAGTTGAACATAAACCTGAAAATCCAGTTTCTGTCATTGCAGAGTATTCATAAAGAACTATAAGGAATTATATGCTCATCTCCAGAACAGCATCCCCATAATCACTTCATGAAACCATACCATACATGAAACTCCAACAAGACATGGAAATATGTAAATGTGACTGTACATATATATTTAAACACATTTGACATGTGGTCCTCCTTATGACTACCAACGTAGGCTTTCTTCATGCTTCATAAGAAACCTCAATGGTTGTTAATCTTTAAACAATAACTCAGATTGATATTCATGTATTAAAACATATCATTATAACTAATGCTGTATGCTTTAAGGGAACTTTGAACAACCAACAGCAACATCTTTATTAGTTATAAATATAACCTTATTCTCAATGCATAAATCTAAACATGCTAAATTAGAACTTAACAAATTGAACAAACACGACTCCCACTATTCCACAGCTTCAAAACCTGCTAGCACACCCATTTTAGCAACATGCCCTTTGAACACTGCAGCTGGCACCGGCTTATTCAAAGGATCTGCAATCATAGAACCAGTTGCCAAGTAATCAATCTTAACAAGTCCTGCCATTACCTTTTCTCGAGCAATGAGATATTTAATCTCCAAATTCCTTGTTGCAGTTGACCTTTTGTTGTTCTTAGAGAAAAAGATGGCTGCATTGTTATCACAGAATATCTGAATAGGCCTTTGAATTGAGTCTACCACTCTCAATCCTGTAATAAAATTTTTCATCCATATTGCCTGATTGACTGTTTCACAACATGACAAGTACTCAGCAACCATAGTTGAGGCTGCAACTATATCTTGTTTAGAACTTTTCCACGACACAGCTCCTCCTGCCATAGTGAAGACAAAACCCGAAGTTGATTTTAAATCATCAGGACATCCTGCAAAGTCAGCATCACTATAACCTTCCAAAACCAAACGTTCAGTTTTCTTGTAAATGAGCATGTGAGATTTAGTTCTTTGAAGGTATCTCATAACCCTTTTCCCTGCATTCCAATGTGCTTCTCCAGGGTTGGACTGAAATCTCCCTAGAACACTAATGGTAAATGCAAGGTCAGGCCTTGTACAGACCTGAACATACATCAAACTTCCCACTAATGAAGCATATGGTTTGTCCTTCATGTTCTCCCTTTCAATCTCGTTTCTTGGACTTTGTTCTTTGCTCAGTTTATCACCCTTCGAAATTGGCATTTCTGTGGTTCCACATGATGCCATATTGAATCTTTTTAACACTTTCTCTATGTACCCTTTCTGCGATAGTCCCAGAAGTCCTCTCTCTCTATCTCTTTTGATTTCAATTCCCAAGACATACGAAGCTTCACCCAAATCTTTCATTTCAAACTTGCACTGCAAGAAAGACTTAGTTTCATCCAATAGGCTAGAACAATTTGCTGCTAAAAGAATATCATCCACATAGAGCACTAATATGATATAAGTGCTCCCACTGACTTTCAAATATATACAAGCATCAGATGGATTTTCTGTAAACCCATGCTCCTTAACGACATGATGAAACTTCAAATACCACTGCCTAGATGCCTGTTTTAAACCGTAGATTGATTTATTCAGTTTACATACCATATTTTCCTTCCCTTCTTCTTTGAAGCCCTCAGGTTGTACCATATAAATATCCTCCTCTAATTCACCATTTAAGAAGGCTGTTTTTACATCCATTTGATGTAAAAACAAATCATAGTGTGCTACCATTGCCATGATGACTCTGAATGCATCTTTAGTAGACACTGGACTAAATGTTTCTTTGTAGTCAATCCCCTCTTTCTGTGTAAAACCCTTGGCAACAAGCCTTGCTTTGTGTCTTTCCACATTTCCATTTGAGTCTCTTTTGGTTTTAAAAACCCATTTACAACCTATGGGTTTTATTCCTTCTTTTAACTCTACCAAGCTCCAAACTTTATTTTCCTCCATCGAGGACAACTCACTCCTCATTGCATCCATCCACTTATCTGCATGAATGTTTGAGGTTGCATCTTTGTAACTCCCAGGATCATTAAACTCTGACATATTAAAGTCTAATTCTGCCATATATACAAAATCTGAACAAAAGGTGGATTTTCTTACCCTACTCGATTTCCTCACAAGCGGTGCAACCTCACCAATACCCATACCATCGTGTCGGTGTTCATTGCCATTCACCTTAACCATCTCCACGTGCTCTCCATGAACATTTGCATGCTGCTCTAGTCGGTGCTCCAGTCGGTGCTCTTGTCGGTTCTCTTGTTGGTTCACATGGCTGCCATTTGCAGCTGCATTTTCCACGTGCCCTTCCTCATTCTCTTCATGTTGTTCATCATTTAATAATGCCTCAATTTCATTACCATTCACCAGTGCATGGTTGCTGCCATGTTGAATTAAGTAATCATCATTTCCCATGCCATGGTCCACGTGATTTGGAAGTTCAACCACTGACTTTAGTACAGTTTGTTGTTGATCATATTCAGCCCCTATATCTCCTTGTTCCTCAAAAACAAATTCTTCTATCCTCGAACAATGTTCAGCATCCATCCCTAGTTCCATAAATATTGCTTTGCCAGTCTCAACAATTTTCATGTCATGACTTGGACAATAAAACCTAAAACCTTTAGACCTCTCAGCATATCCCACGAAATAACAAGAGAGTGTCTTGGGATCGAGCTTCTTGCCATTAGGGTTGTAAACCTTAGCTTCAGCCTTGCATCCTCAGATATGTAAGTGATTAAGGCTAGGCCGCCTACCTGTCCATAATTCAAAAGGTGTATTCACAACTGCTTTGGATGGCACTCTGTTAATAATGTAGTTAGCAGTCTTGACTGCTTCTCCCCATAAAAAATTTGGCAAGTTCACCTTGCACATCATGCTTCTAACCATGTCCATAAGGGTTCTGTTTCTTCTCTCCGAGACTCCATTCTGCTCAGGTGTACCAGGAGTGGTATACTGTGCTACAATGCCATGATCTTGAAGATACAATGCAAATGGTCCTGGTTGCCTGCCAGTTTGACTTTGCTTACCATAGTACTCACCTCCTCGATCAGACCTAACCACTTTGATCTTCCTTTCCAATTGGTTTTCAGTTTCAGTTTTAAAAATTTTAAAGACTTCAAGAGCTTTTGACTTCTCAGGGATTAAATATATACAACAGAAACGTGAAAAATCATCTATAAAAGTTATAAAGTACTTGTTTCCATCGATTGTTTTTGTAGGAAAGGGGCCACAAATATCTGTATGAATGATCTCTAAAAGTTGTTTGCTTCTAGTTGATCCTTCTTTTCTTGAATTAGTCATTTTTCCCTTGATGCATTCTATACAAAGTTCGAAATCATTAAAATTCAAGGGTGGTAAAATTTCACTTTTGATCAAGAGTTCCATTCTCGGTTTTGAAACATGTCCGAGTCTTTTATGCCAAAGATGGGATGACTGTTGTGGTTTTTCATGGTTCTTTTCAACATTAAAAATCACGTTTTCAACTCTTAATTTGAACTGAAACATCCCGTCACATATAGAACCAGTGCCAATGTGAGAAGAATTGTAAAAGATGTTGAAGCCAATTTTATTTAATGTAAAATAATAACCTAGCAAAACAAGTTTTGAAACCGACACTAATTTCCTCCTCATGGAAGGTACATAAGCAACATTTTCCAAATCCAAATGAAAACCAAATTCTAACTTAAGTCTAACAGTTCCTAAGGCTTTGACTTCAACCCTTCTTCCATTGCCCACCAAGACCTTCACTTCATCTTTATTTGGTGTTCTCCTTATTGTGAAGTCCTGCAATGAATTCGTAACATGAATAGAAGAGCCAGAGTCAAGCCACCATGCATTACTAGGTATGTCAACTGAATTAGACTCAAAACAAACGAAAACATTTTTACCTTTTTTCGTTTCTTGCTTGGCAAGCCAAGCTTTGTATTTTGGACAATTTTTCTTCATGTGGCCTGCCTTTTTGCAGAAAAAACATTTGAAAATACTTGGTTTGTTAGGTTTAAAAACTTTCTTAGAGGAGGAAGCACTTCTGGTAGCATCTTTTCTGACAATATCATGGTTACCATGCTTGGGGTTTTGGTTGTAGCTTTGGACATAATTCACTGATTCAGCCCTTTCTTTCTCAGCCCTTTCTTTCTTAATTCTGACTTCCTCACCCACACATATGGAAATCAATTCATTGATGTCCCACTTAGCTTGCAGTGCATTATATGAGACTTTTAACTGAGTGTAACTTTCAGGTAGAGAATTCATAACTACATGAACCAAAAAGGTCTCAGAAATTGGTACCTCAAGCATCTTCAATTTTCCAGCAATGTCCACCACTTTGAGAATATATTCCCGAACACTTTCAACTCCATCATATCTAATAGTGGTGAGAGAATTCATCAGGTTACCTGTCTCGGTCTTCTCAGACTCCTTGTATTTTTCTTCAATGGATTTCATAAGATCCTTGGCTTTGGATGTTTCTGGGAAACCCCCGCGCACAACATCAGTCATGGTCCTTCTGATAATCATGAGAGAGATTCTGTTTGCTTTCTGCCATTTCTCATGCTTAGACCTTTGACTTGCTGTGCATCCTTCATCGGGCAGCAGTGGTTCATCACTCCTTAGTGCCAAATCCATATCCATCACCCCAAGAACAATCTCAAGGTCTTGCTTCCACTTCTTATAATTCATTCCAGTCAGTGGCTCAATGGTATTGAGATTCATGGAGCTTGGATTGACACCTTTAAAACCGCAATATGCAAGGAAATTAAACTTTAGTCCCATATCCATATGTCACAGTTTCAACATCTTTGAATGTTAAAATTTATGAACAATTTTCTTTATCACAATGCCAACATATCCCATGAACGAACCTGACTTTGATCATGACTATAAACCTTTGTGGTTTTGTGGTCATGTCGGTGCTCATTCATGGTTTTAATGAAGCATTCTGCCACTTAGAATTTGATATATAAACAACGGATCATCTTTAGATGATTAGTGTTTACATATCAAACTCTAGTGCAACTACTGATGTCCAAGTTTTTGAAGATATGCATTTGAACACAAACAGCTTTAGCTGATATATGCTTAATACATGAATTCCCTGATAACCTGTCATCAGTCCATAATCTGCAGTAAAAAAAAAATTGTTCTTGATGCTTTCATCTTAGGGTTAATTGGTATGTGAAAGCTCTGATACCAAATGTAAGATTAGTTTAATACATAACTGATTCACTAAAACCAAATAACCACTAACCTGTAGAAACCATGTCGGCTAGAATGCGATCGAGATAGGCTTCTTCTGCAACTCGTCAATCTCAGAATGCAATGGCTCAATACTATGGGGCGTGAGGCTCTTTTATTGCGTGTCAATTGAGAGTGCAGGGACCCTATATTTATACCTTATGCAATGGTGTTCAACTAGGAGACTTCCCATAATGTTAGTCCTAATTGAACTCAACCTTATCATGCAATCCCAAGTATCCATATCAGATAATATAACAGTAGTATAGTTTATCAGGATTGTTTAGCTACATTCCTTATCGTACACACCTTTTGGTAGCTTACAAACAAAGTCATACTCGAACTCTATAACCTCAAACCTTAGATACATGTATTAACAAGTGTGCAGCTCTCATGAGACTTACATAACGTCCAGTCCATTATTGCTCGTTTGTATTTGCCTGACCACCTGCAAATTCCAGCCAAATGGATTCTTATTCGTCTCAAGTTTCAAACTCTTGGTATGTATCTGATGAAAAGGGTCACCTTAAGTTGAGTGATCAATGCTTAAACCCGAGTGGGCGGGTTTTTTCTTAGTCGTAACCTGCACGAATCCATACCCAACCAAACCAAACCCAATTGGTAAACCCAACTCAACCCGATTGTAGCCCAAATTAATTGGTGCACATGTTAAATCCAAGTCCAACAGCCAACACCCTTCATAATATCATTTAAGCTTTTGTATGAATTAAGAGCTTTTATAGTTAGCCTGAAGCTGATTGTCAGACCCTTATTACCATTTCATGTGACAAGTGATGTATAATTAGGGATGACAAAGTACAAATTGGGTTATGATGTGCCACATCCCCATAACATAATCCGTTTATTTTCTTAGAACCTAAAACCTTTTAAAGAAAAAAAAATGAAAACAGGATGGTTTCGGATATGAGTTTCGAATAAATACCCCAGTAATCATAACCGAACTAAAATCGGACAGTTTATCCGGCAATTACCCATAATTAAAATATGCTCAAAATTTGATCCTCAAAATAAAACTATTAGGGTCAATTATTTGGAGATCAGATTTGACGGGTTAAATTAGCATTGCAACGTCAACTAATATTTAATAAGATAAGTACATTAATTAAGGTGTTATATACACATTATTTGTTACGTCAAATGATACTCAAATATGATACAAAAGAGTAATTTTCTAGATTTTTCCTTGATTGAAAACATTACCCTTAATATCCCAATCCTAATTTAATCGGACGCATTCCAACTCCGCCGTCGGTCTGCTGAAGCTGGAGCAGCCCAAGGGAATTCAATTCAATTCAAATACTGAACTCTGTTACCGCTTTTCTCACTGTCGGAAGGAGAAGCAATGGACTCAACATTGAATTTCATAGCCTCTGCAGTTACATTCTCGCCAATCACATCCTTCGCCAGGCCTTCTCTCTCACCTCTCAACCTCTCTTTCCAATTCCTGCCATGCCCAATTCCCTTTATTCCAAACAAGTCCTCTGCCCTCCGCGCCCGCAAGCCGAACTCAGAGCCCGAGCCACTTCTCAAACCCACCATTATTGATGAAGTTTCAGAGGACGACGAAGATGACGACGTTATCTTGGACGACGAAGACGACGATGGTACTTCTGTAAATTCACCTGTTTCCTCTTTTTATCTATAATTTTTTTTGGATAATATGTCAATTGCTTTAGGGTTCTGGAATTTGAATGTTTCTTTGTAATGCTGTTTTGGTGCTTGTAAAGTAGTTAAGGAGATAATGGTGGATTATGCTTTGATGGGTAGCTGTAAAATCTAAGCAATGGCAAAAATTACCATGCTTTTACTCATATTTTTATTATCCGAAAATTCGGCCACAACTGTTTAATGTTTTAAGTGTGTTCTTAATCATATAGACGCATTAATGGATGATGAGGGTGATGATTATTACGAAGAGGATGAGTTTGTGGCGGATGCTGCTGAGCACTACGTAAGTTGTGTGTGAGTTAGTGGCAGTGCACTGTAATCTTAGGGATTGATCGTATCTAACAACCTTTTGCTTGTGTATCAAGGCTGGAGACGGAGGCGGAGGTGGTGGAATTTCTCTTGCTGGGACGTGGTGGGATGACAAAGCACTAGAAATAGCTGAAGAAGTTATTCTGTCCCTTGATGGCGACTTGAAACTTTATGCTTTTAAAACGTTGCCAAATTTCAATGTTCAAGTGCGCATTGAGAAGCTTTCGAATAAGTAAGCATCGTACCAAATCTAAATGTGACTAGTAACATACTTGTTAACCTACAACGTATAGGATATTAGTATGTGATGCATATTCCGTGCTTGCCATGTGTAAGAGCGTATCTTGACAATTTCAGATTGCAATCAAGGAGTTGATTGATATACATGCTGAGTTGATTGATATACATGCTGAGTATGTCAAAATTTATGTTTGATGTTATGGAAGTGGTGTTACCTTGTGTAAACAGATCTCGATTTGCAAATGTCGTCAGAATTCTTCATTTTCCTTTGTTATAACAACTCGTCCTGACTATTTCTGTACGCATCTAATTTCCAATCATTTTCAATATTGCTGGAAATGATTAAGAATTTAATCAAAGCATGTCATTTGTTTTTCTTGTGGTTTAAAAAATCGCTTTTAGATGATAGTACTGGATAATTCTGGATCCTTTGCAACATAAGTTAAATGGTAAAAGTCTGATTTGTGGGTTTAATTATAGAAAAAAACCACATCTTTTGCTAAAGGTTTCATCCGAAATTCTCATTTGGATGTGGGACTTTAAAGTTCATTGGAACTTAAGCTAAATTTGTTAGGAATGCACTACAAAAGTTAGATAGAGGGACTTGAAAACGACTAGAAGCAATACATTTAAGAGATTTTTGAAAGGTGTCTTTCCAAAGTCCTTTGTTTAGTGTCTTTGTACCGCGTGTAGTGTTTTATTGGATGCTTGGGTAGTTCTTTGGTACTGTTCTTGTAGTTCATTTTTAACAATCGAGTTTGAAATCCTTGCTACTTTTAACGTCCCTTATCCAAACATAGCATAAAGATTTCATGTATGCAAATTTAAAGGGGGAATAATTGACCTAAAAAGATTAAGCTTTTAGGATAAGAGATAACAACGCATATGGAGCACAACTTAACTGCACACAATAACACTTCCTCTCATGTGTAGGGTGTCCACAGAAACTTAACCAAACTGGACCTTACACGTGCACAATAGAAGTTACCAGAACCAAGACTCGATCCACGACTCAAGTACATGTCTCTGCAACTATGTTAACTTACCGCTGCTGCTGAAAAGCTTAAGGTATTATATGAGACTACCAAAAAGCAACATCAAAACAGGTGTAGTCGCCAATTTAAGTTTTCAACAGCCAGGAACCAGTTTAATAATCCATCTGGAGTCTGGGAAAATCGTAAGATTTATATTTTTACCAGTAAAACACTTGAATGCTTATCATGCATTAAGAAATAGGGATTACTGAAATCTTTGTAGACTGTAATCAGACCGGTTCATCTAATATCTAATGTTGGTGTGACAAAGTACCATAATTTGTTGAATTTCAGTTCCTAACTTTTCTCATTTGTATTTGTTTTTCCATTTTCTTATTAGTAGACAAACCAAACGTGTCTGTTAATAAGTCTGTCTCCACAAATTGTGTAAGCTGTCATATGAATGCCCTTTGAGCTCAAACCACATGGATTTACTACAGATCTGGTTCCCCGAGTATGGAAGATATTGAAGCTTTTTCTAGAACCTATAGAGCAAAACTGGATGAGGCAGAGCTTGCTAAATCAGTTCCTGAGAATTTATCTTTGGAGGTATACTTCTATTTCTCGCTCTTTACTTTCGTATTACCCTTTTCTTGGTTTTCTATTCTTTAGCTTGAGATTTTTCAATGTTAAGTGGTTGCAAAGACATACAATTACAGATTATTAATCTTGGAACGAAACCCTAAGTTAAGACTTGTGCTTGGTTGCTTCAGTTCATAATGCCAACTCGTCTGCCTATGTTTTTACCACCATGGATTAAGCTGTAAAGCTGAAACTTCTGAAATTTGTACTCCCTCATAGTGAGTGTTTTTACCTTGTGGTTCTAAAGACATAAGTTTGCTTTCAGGTGTCATCTCCAGGCGTTGAAAGGGTAGTTCGGGTTCCACATGAGTTGGATCGGTTCAAAGAACGACCGATGTATGTGAAATATGTCTGTGAGACAGCTGAAACCGGTGCTCTGTCCGAAAGTGACGGTGTTTTCAGGCTGGTTTCTTTCGATGTGGAAACAAAAAGTTGCGTTTGGGGTTTAGCAGATGTGAGGATTAATAGAGAAAAGGCAGGAAAAGGAAGACCACTCAGCAAAAAGCAGCGGCAGTGGCAATTGAACACACCATTTGATTCCTTAGTTTTGGTTCGATTGTACTCTGACATTTGATAGTTCTTTCTGTAATTTACATTTTGACTCAACAAATGCTGATGGTGTAGTGCAAATGTGCAATAGACAAACGAATTCGAGTTTCTAACACGCCTCTTCTCTCGATTGACTCGATGGTTATCCATGGTTCGTAATTCTATTGACACTAGGAAATACAGGGAGTAAGAACCCTATAAAATGGCGGCAAGCCCCTGCACGCCTAGATGATTAGGCGTTAGGCCCCTGCCGCTGTCCGACTAGCGCCTTTTAGAACCTAGCTAGTAATGCATGTATTATTTTGGAGATACAAGAAGAGGGATAAGGCTCCATGCTGTCAACAAATAGGAGGGTGAAATTCCAATAAGCACGAACAGAAATCCTCATTGAATATATCAAACTTCAACATTCACACATTTAACTCTACTAGATTTTACAAGTAAACATGTCATTAGCGTACTTAGGTTAGGTGTTTTTGGAAGCAGCAGCTTTGTCGAGAGTGTCGAAAACCTTTTGAAGGGTCACGTCCTCCACAATAACAACCTTGTCTCTTGATTTGGAGCCCGACCCGATCGAAACCTGCCGTCTTTTTACCCCTAAAACCGAGCTCATGTACTCGACCAGTGCAGCATTCGCCTCCCCGTCCTTCGGGGGCGCGTCGATTTGCACCCCCAACGCATCGTCGCTGAAATCCGTGATGGCGGCGATTTTGGAGCCGGGCTTGGCGTGGATGGTGATGGCCACCGACGAAGGAGGTACCGACCGAATACAGGCCGGGAAGTTGTTGTTGTCGGACTGAGTTGGCTCCGCAGGGCTCGCCGACTTCGCCTTGGCCTTGCCTTTCTTGCCCGGTGCCATTTTTACCTTTCTTATATTCTGTTTTCGCATTGGCCCTTTATAATGTCCCTTTATACGGTTCAAAACAGTTTTAATCCTAAAGTCCCTGTACAGAGACCTACAGCTTTGATTTAGATTCAAGTTATTTTTATTATAATGCCCATTCTTCTTGTTCAATTAGTTTTATTCATGAGATCCTAGATTTATTATTGAATATGTTTGTTTGGGTTCTTGTTTTTTATCCTGTTTTTTGACTTGAATTTATTTTTCTCGTTCAAGGTAATCTATATTGGATAGTGTTTGTAGACTGTCACTTACAATGACATTTATGTTTTGTTTTAGAAGAGTTTCGGTCCTATGTCCTCCCCCTTTGTGTTCTTTTTCTTTATGTTTCAGGAGGGGTTTCTCCCTTTTCCTTTTTTGTACTCGTTAACTTATGAGGGGCATGAGAAAGTTTATCCTACTAAGGCAATAATTGCCTCATCAATTGGGAAAAGGTCATTATTGGCCTAGTAAATGGTAAAAGTCTGAGTGCATTTTTGCAATTGACATTACAAAATTATGTTAAAAAAAATTAATATTATGCTTAATTTCGAATTGAACTTTTAATTAATCCTGTTATGCTACATGTTATTATCTGCAATTACAATCTCGTTTTGTCACGCTACAGTTTATATTATCTTTTTTGGCACTTTTATGTATTTTTATAAATTTTTAGATTTTTACAATCCGACAATCCATATAGTCCACGTTGGCCCAATAGTAAAAATATAATTTTTTAGATTTTTTTTTAAATAGAAAAGGATTGTTTTTGTTGAAAAAATCTGGACCGTAGGATAGCTAACCATTAGAAACCTAATGGTTGTTGGGTGAGTGTGCATGCAGTGCGGACCCCATCGTTTGGGTTTTGGTCGGCTGACGCACCATCATACGCGTGCCTGACACCAATAAAATATATAATGTATATGATGTCAGGCTAGACGTCAGCCTAAAGTCACATGGCCTTAGATGCTCACTCGAGCTATCTTTGGATGATTGTTCAATCCGTTGGTCTTGGGCACACATGTGGCCCGACTAATTGAGTTGGGGTGGTGAGGATTGTTGGGGTTTTGGGGGATTCAATTGCCCAATTTTCAAGGCAATTGTGTAGGGGGTGGGCTTGCTCTAAGGTTTTTGTCCATCCTTGATTAGGTGTAACTTTATCAATAAATTTCTCTCATATCATTGAGGTTAAAAAAAAAAAAAAACTCAAAATCACTAATGTCACAGCCCGTCCTGAAATATTTAGTTTTGACGATGTGAAATGACTATTTTGCCCTCGGACGTTTTGTGTGATTGTGTGATTTAAGTTTGGAAGTGAACTAATACCTTAAGTCCCTTATATTTGGAACCAATTAGGACTTAAAGTTGTTATGATTTTGTGCTTGTTTGGAAGTCAAACAATTTTGAACCACACACACACTCCAACACCCTCTCTCTCTCTCCTTCTAGTGCACTCTCTCTCTCCTCCCTCTCGATTTTCTTCTGTTTCCGTCAACTTTGTACGGACAAACTCCAAGCCTTCCATTTCAGGCACGTATCGACGTTAAAAAGGTAATGTTCTTGTTCCCTACAAGCTCATGAGTCCATTCGTACTATATTTAGAACTTGAAACCTTTGAAAACCCTAGTTTCTCTCGAACTCCGATTTAGGTGATGTTCATGCACTAATTATTGTGAGGTTTTTAGGAGTTTTTAAGGGTATATGAAGCTTTAGATTGTCTTCATGAAGCTCGGAGAAGAAAAATGAAGTGATTTGGACGTTGGAAAGTTGAATTTCGACGAGTTGCAGGTTTAGCCGGATTATCGAGGGATTTTCCGACCAGTTCTGTGGGTTTTAGGGCTTTTGAAAGGTATGGTTGTGTTCTATTCGTATTAAGCTTTAAATTGGTTTAAGTTTCATTCAAATTGGTTGAGAAATGGATGAGAAATGAAGGTTTTAAAGTTTTCTAGTTTCCGGTGACGGCAACGGTCGCCGGAGTTCGAAGGTAGGGGATGACAAAATATTTTGTCAACTTTGACGGAATATTCCTAATGGCGTTGGTTAGTTTAACGGATTTTGTTACTATTTAACGGAATATTCTTAACGAGGTTAAGGGATTCCGTTAGGATCCCTGCGCGTGGCTGTTAGTGTTGCCATGCCCTTGCCGGCGCGTGGCGACGCGTGAGACGTCCAAAAATTATTTTAAAAATATGGAGATGTTTGTGGAGTTGTGTAGATCACGATGGTTATGTGCTTTAAATTAACATTTTTATAGTTGTTTCACATATAGGGGAGACTTATCACGAGGACGAGCGCAGTCAAGGGCGACTCGGGGGCTACGACCCTTTGACATACCAGTGAGTGGGCATTTGATTTTAAGTATATACGTATATGCTTGATATTTTCCAAAAAAAATGCATTTAAATGAGTTATGCTTTGAAAATGCCATGCCTATTGATTTATGCTTAAACCATGAGTTACACTTGTCTGCATAAATGTGATTTGGTGTTGTGGGCGCTCAGGTAAGTTCCAAGTGAGTTTATGAATTGTGAATGTGAATAACGGTTGTGATTAATTGAGAAGCATAGAGCTCATAAACCTGCACCTCGGTGTTAGTGATTTAGCCAGAGATATGACACAAACCTGTTTATAATGTCACATCCTGCACCATATGCTCACATTGGATCCAATTTAGATGCACAGTCTTGTCGTACAAACCATTATAGGTGGTTCCGACTCGTAGGTGACTAGCGATTTATCGCCCAGCTATCATGATAGCATAGTATTGAGCATAATTATATTACACTCAGTTTTGTCGTAAGTGGTTTCGACTTGTGTGCAGTATAGTGCCGTATGGGTCATTTGTAGTGACTTCTGCTAGATTGAATAATGAGCTATGAATTGAACCGTACAGACTTCTACAGGGGTTCCGGCTAATATGTTAATTTCCATGAATTCATTTGCACCTGAGTTACTTATTTTGTTTTATATTTTGGCATGGCGTACTTATGAATATGGTTATGTGAAGCATGATTTGAATTGATATATATATATATATATATATTTATTTATTTTTATTTATGCATATGTTTATATTCTATTTCTAAGAAAATTATACATGTTTTATGGCAAAGGGTTAGAGCATTTTAATGATGAAATGGTTTTGAAAAACATTTGTTTTTGCCCACTCACATTTTATGTTTTGCGCTCCTCCGGGTTTTAGGTAGACTTGCTGTTGGTGGCTTTGAGGATCTTGGCGGTTCTAACATAATAAAATATTTGTAGGACATTTTCTGGTACTGTATATATAATTAGTACTTGTCCTATTGAACTGCACCTAGACTTTCTATGCTCTGATTAGGAGTATTTACACTTGTATCTCACTCCTAGCACTTCCTGTTTATTAGTGCACATTAGTAACTTTTGGTTTTTATTTATTCGTATATTTCTTATCTTTATTGCTTCCGCATTGTGCACATGGCTACGTCACCCTCACGTGACGCCCAGCATGCCTCGATCTTGGTCGGGGTGTGTCAACTAAACAAACTTATAACAATGAGCAAAATTTTATCAAGAATTATACAAATTAATTAGGGCTTGTTTTTATTAACAGAAGTTAATACAAGTTAAGTAAGGCTTGTGTTTTTTTACAATTACATTAAATTCATTTAAACTACCAAGAAAGATAACACAAGTTAATTAGGGCTTGGTTTTACTAACAGAAGTTAGTTTAAATGAAGAAGATCGCACAATTTTGAAGCCAACACCAAACGACGCGCACCCGTCTCGGTTAAGGCTGGCACTAGTGCGTCATGAGTCAATGCGTTTCAGACCTCCTCCCTCCAAAACCTTACACTTCTTCCACCGAAAGCAGAGCCTCTCTACTATTCCGTCCGAGTCGGTCTGCCAAGATGGAGCATCTGAGTCCCATTACACCCCTCTCTTGCAGATATGTCTACAGCAATGCAAGTATATTAAGACCCATAAGGTGTTCGACGAAATGCCTGACAGGCTGCTGGCTCGTGCTTCCAGGACCTGCAAGGCTGTCCACGCCCGCAGCTTGACATTTGGGATTTCATCCAAAGGGCTTCTGGGAAATGCCATTCTGGGTTTTTATGCCAAGTGCGGTAATGTGGATTTTGCCAAGAAGGCATTTGACTGCCTTGAAAACAAGGATGTGTTTGCTTGGAACTCAGTTTTGTCAATGTATTCGAGTAAGGGATTGCTGAAACAGGTTGTTAAGTCATTTGGATCGATGTGGAATGGCAGGGTTATGCCGAACGAGTTCACTTTCGCAATGGTTTTGTCTGGTTGTGCAAGATTGGCTGGTGTTGAATATGGTAGGCAAGTTCATTGTGGTGTTATTAAGACGGGGTTTGAGTCGAGTTCATTTTGTGAAGGTGCACTCATTGATATGTATGCCAAGTGCAATTGTATAAGTGATGCACGGCGGGTATTTGATGGCGTGTTGAAGTTGGATACAGTTGCTTGGACAACAATGATCTCAGGGTATGCTCAAGCTGGATTGCTCGAGGAGGCACTTAAAGTGTTTATGGAGATGCAAAGAGTAGGTGGTTTTCTGGACCAGGTGGGATTCGTGACTGTCATAAATGCATGCGTTGGTCTAGGAAGGCTAGATGACGCATGTGAGTTGTTTTCCCGGATGCCCAGTCCTAATGTTGTAGCATGGAATGTGATGATTTCTGGGCATGCCAAGAGAGGCAATGAGGAGAAAGCTGTTAACTTTTTCTTGAGGATGAGGAAATCTGGCGAAAAACCGACAAGATCCACGCTAGGAAGTGTTTTGAGCGCAATTGCTAGTTTAGCTGCTCTAGACTATGGCTTGCTAGTTCACAATATGGCAGTAAAACTGGGGTTAGATTCTAACGTTTATGTGGGAAGTTCTTTAATCAATATGTATGCCAAGTGTGAAAAGATGGATTCGTCAAAGAAAATATTTGATTATCTACCAGAGAAAAATGTTGTCTTGTGGAATGCGATGCTTGGGGGTTATGCCCAAAATGGGTATGCCAGTGAAGTTATAGAATTGTTTACCATTATGAAGGGGTGTGGTCTTTGCCCTGATGAATTTACCTACACTAGCATTCTTAGCGCATGCTCTAGCTTGGAATATCTAAACATGGGTTGTCAGTTGCATTCACATATCATCAAGAATAAACTTGCATCAAATTTATACGTGGGAAATGCATTGGTTGATATGTATGCTAAATCAGGGGATCTGAAGGAAGCAAGGAAACAATTTGAGCTTATAAGAAATCGAGACAATATATCATGGAATGCAATTATTGTTGGATACGTACAGGAAGAAGATGAAGACGAGGCTTTTAATATGTTCCGAAGAATGAAATTGCATGGAATTGTGCCTGATGAAGTCTCCTTGGCAAGTATACTAAGTGCGTGTGCAAATGTTCAAGCACTAAAGATGGGACAACAAGTCCACGGTCTCTCAGTTAAAAATGGGCTGGAAACAAGCCTCTATTCTGGGAGCTCCCTTATTGACATGTATTCTAAATGTGGGGTCATCGGCAATGCACGTAAAGCTCTCTGTTATATGCCCCACTGGAGCGTGGTCTCTGTGAATGCTCTAATTGCTGGTTTTGGCTATAGCAACTTGGCAGAAGCCATTAATTTGCTTCATGAGATGCAGGAGATAGGATTGAACCCAACTGAAATTACTTTTTCAGTCCTTCTAGATGCATGTAGTGGACCTCTCATGTTAACTCTGGGAAGGCAAATCCACTGCATAGTACTAAAGAAAGGCCTTTTGTGTGATGTTGACTTCTTGGGTGTCTCTCTCCTAGGCATGTACATGAACTCCCAAAGCAAAGTAGATGCAACAATTCTTTTCTCGGAGTTCCCAAAGCCAAAAAGCAAAGTATTATGGACCTCTATGATCTCAGGACTCAGTCAAAATGATTGCAGTGAGGAGGCGCTACAGTTGTATCGAGAGATGCATAGCAATAATGCCCTACCTGACCAAGCAACATTTGCTAGTGTTCTTCGAGCATGTGCTGTCATTTCTTCTTTGAAAAATGGTAGAGAGATCCATTCCCTCATTTTTCATACCGGTTTTGATCTGGACGAGTTAACTTGTAGTGCCCTCGTAGACATGTATGCTAAATGTGGGGATGTGGGTAGTTCTGTGCATGTTTTTAAAGAAATGGGTACTAAAAATAGTGTCATTTCTTGGAACTCAATGATAGTTGGGTTTGCTAAAAATGGTTATGCAGAAGATGCATTGAAAATCTTTGATGAGATGAGACACTTTCATATTTTGCCTGACGATGTCACATTCCTTGGCGTTCTCACTGCATGTAGTCATGCAGGGAAGGTAGCTGAAGGCCGACAAATGTATGATTCTATGGTTAATAAGTATAGTATCCAACCCAGGGTCGATCATGTTGCCTGCATGGTTGATCTTCTAGGCCGGTGGGGATTTCTTAAAGAAGCAGAGGAGTTTGTTGACAGACTAGATTCTGACCCAAATGCTATGATTTGGGCCACATTACTTGGTGCTTGCAGATTACATGGAGATTACATAAGGGGACAGCGTGCGGCTGAGAAACTCATTGAGTTAGAACCACAAAATTCTTCAACATATGTGCTGCTTTCTAATATACATGCTGCATCAGGAAACTGGGATGAGGCTAGCTCTTTGAGGAGAGAAATGAAAG
Source organism: Malus domestica (assembly GCF_042453785.1). Classification (NCBI taxonomy): domain Eukaryota; kingdom Viridiplantae; phylum Streptophyta; class Magnoliopsida; order Rosales; family Rosaceae; genus Malus; species Malus domestica. The sequence goes on along the minus strand of NC_091665.1, from coordinate 3,263,912 downwards.
AAAAGAAATTGACAAAGGTTCCTGGTTGTAGTTGGATTGTAGTGGGACAGACAACAAGTTTGTTTGTTGCTGGGGATAAGTCTCATCCAAATGCTGGTGAAATCATTGCGGCTTTAAAGTATTTGACAGCAGTAATGAAAGAAGAGGGCTATGTTGATGAGACAGATTATTTCTTCAATGAAGAATAGTGAGAGAAGCTCCTATCCCTATGGTATTGAGGCCAATTGCATATTGTAACACTATGCATGAACATCCCAAGGCCTCTCCCTCTGCAAGACTGAAACCCGAATGAATATCCCAGTAGTATTCTTCAACTTCGTGGGAGAGATGTTAACCAGGGTCAGACGTCATGCAGGGTATGTTGATGCCAATGTCAGTTCCTGGAGGAACTTTGATTTACTATTTTGTTGAAGCCAAAACATACACCGACAAGGAAGCCCCTTGCACTTTGTCTTGAACATATACTGGCAAGGGAGCCCCTCACTTTGTCTCTTTGGTCGTTGGTTCCTTTTGGTCCTCTTCAACGGAATCCAGTGAACATATCTTGTAATAGTGAGCCTCTTCATGTTTCTTAAAAAAAATTTGAGTTTTAAATTTATAGGTTCCTTATTTTTTGTTTAATATTTTATGAAGCTGTTGCTTTGTATTTATTTTGGTGTTTTTTCATTGTCTTCTTTGCCATATCGACGATTCACTTTACCATTTTTTACTTTTGATAATTTTGTTGCTCAATGCTTCAGAGATGTAGCGACCTTGTGGCTTTAAAAGTTTGCCATGGAATTTGAATAGTAATGTCTTTGTGGCATGAAATATGTTCCTGCTAAGTGCCATGATTGTAGGGAAATAAATTCATCTATAGCATGTTAAAAGGGAAACACAGGTTTTAGATGAGCAAATTCTCATTCATAGTAGTGTCAGATTGTACAATTCGGACATGCACCAAAGCTTGCTTGTCTTAATGATGACTTCTGCTCAGTATTGACAATAGTTATATGCTGCCTACTTTTTTTTCCAGTATTTTGTTGTCTTCTGCTGCATTCGGTTTCATGTAATCCTATATGATCATGCTAAACCATAACAACCCTTTGCTTGTGTTGTAAGGCTGGATGTGGAGGTGGAGGATGTGGGATTTCTCTTGCCAAGGCATGGTGGGACAAAAAGCTTATAAAAACAGAAGAAATTATTCTGTCCTTTGATGACGAGTTGAAGATTCTCCAAGGACATTCTCTTTAAAGTGAGACTTTTCAAATGGACTGCCACCTCATGTTTTTATCGCATTGTTTTATAATGTTACCTCTATGATAGGATGAGAAGTTATTACCTACTTTAACTATCTCGGGTCAAGCTGTAAATTTTAGAAAACCATAAATGGGGTTCATAACAGATTGGACACAATGCAATATTACAAATTTCATATAACCAGATACAGTCAATCATTCGAAATCCATGGTATTTTTTCACATATAATTAAATTTTTGTACATTCATTGCACTTCCAATTTCATCCTTAAGAAATTTGGAAATTTACTTTTTTCTTTTGACAAGCAACGATATTTGGTATTTCATTAATCATCCGAGAGCAATAAATAGGTGCCAATGGGGGTACAATTCTTCAGTGATCAAGAAAATGATCTGGAGGTGAATTTGCACAAAAGAGACTATAATAGTATACCCCTAGACAACTACCACATGTACGAGAACTTCCCACTACACCCATACAAACCTATCACAGAAGTGATATATAACATATTTATATAGGTGAATGCAAGCCACATAAAGTCATCGTGAGAGCGAGACCACATAAAGTCATCGTTAGTAGACGATACCACATAATACAACGCTCAAAGCAAAAACCAAGTACAACCATCTTTGTAGCGCGGCCACAACACTCGTTAGGCGATACGATATAGTTAGACTAAACTAACTCATTACTAAACTAGGCTAAAAAACACAAAACGACACCATCTGGTTGGGGAAAGAACCCGCAGGCAAGGATCACAGTCGTGTTGAGGCACAAGATGGCAAAAACCCTAAACACCATTCGAGTCCGCCACATCCATAAGTCCAGCAGAGATGCAATATGAACCCCAGGCGACACAAATTCCAGATCTAAAAAATGCAACCATCAACAAGAACGACCCAAACAGAGCCACCGCCAGATTTTCAAACCCAAACCAAAGCAACACCACTAAGGAGGCGCTGTGCTCAAATCTGAGCATGGATTCTGGCAAATCAAAACACCAAGCAGAGTGACGAACACGTGATTCCAATGCACCAGCACCCTTGGGAGGGCAAGGTCCGGATCTGAATGTAGGGGAGAGACAAGTGAGAAAGGCTAGGGTTTGGCTCTGGTTCAAGGGGGTTTCTGAAGAGAGTTTCTAGAGAGAGGGTTTTATTAATAGCTTATTGATTTGGAAATTTACTAGTTGAGTTGCAACTGGTGAATTGTCCTGATGGTTAGAGATTTCTTCCTCAACCTTATGCATTTTGGGTCTAGATCCTCATCCCTCTTTATGGATTGTACCAAAACAATTGACGCAAAAGTTTTGTCCTAACTACATATGAAAAATACTTGACTCTTATACATAATATGAATCATTCACATATAAGATAAATGATAATTGCAAGAAGTGGATGCTCTCGTGTTTTAGATATTCTTCTTCACCCCATTGCGTTTCAAGTTCAAATTCTCTCTCCTATTCCTTAGTGATTATTAGCTTAAGTCTAGTATTACATTTTCTCCACTTTCATTTTTTTATACTCATTTTACATTTTTTTTTAAATTTAGAGATAAATTAAAATCCTGTAATTTCATGCATCTTCAAATTCCAATAAATCTACCTAACTTCTTCTAACAAAAATTAATATACTAAGATAAATTCATTTGCAAAACATACGGTCCAACTAAAAAGTAGTAAAACATAATATACTTACAAACAAGACATATTAATTTGTGATACAAGTTGATTATAAAAAGAATCTGTTATATATAGTTGATTACAAAAATTTAAAATAAAATCTATAAATGGTGTTTAGAGCAAGAAGAAAAACACTAAATAACAAAAAAAAAAAAGAAAAAAAAAAAAGAAAAAGGAAAAAAAGAAATGCCAATGCGACTATTACTATGTAATATGTATGCCAGTAATTTCCACTTCCCTCCCCAACGTCCCTCTCTCTGTGTAAAAAAACTCTTACAAGCATGACTGCAACTCCTGCAAAGCACAGTAAAAAACCCAACTCTGGTTTCTCTGCACCTTCCTTAACGTCTCTTTCTTTCCATTCGATTCTTGAGAGGCTGCATTTATGCATTATTCTTACCTTTCATACCAAATCCTAGATCTGGCATTTACCATTAATTATATTTATCCACACAAACGCCTTTCTGTTAAAGCAGCCTAGATTTCACGTTTCCAGCCATAATTTGAATTTGTTTCTTTAAAGTTAGGACAAAACTTTTGCGTCAATTGTTTTGGTACAATCCATAAAGAGGGATGAGGATCTAGACCCAAAATGCATAAGGTTGAGGAAGAAAAAAACATGCACATAGCATTTTGAACTTAGGACCTTTTGTTAATTTTAAACAACAAAAATCATTGTTTCTAATTAAACTTCTTTATCCCCAAATTTTATAAATTTATACTCTTATAAAAAGAAATTTGTAAAAAATGGAAAGTAAATAAGCACACATGGTGTTTTGAACCCAAGATCTCCTCATTATTTTCAAATGATAAACCACCACTTCTAGTTAAATTTCTATGTCTTTGAACCAAATTTTATATATTTATACTCTTATAAAAATATATATAAATACCCCTAATTTTTTTGGACCCTGAACGGTTGCCCTGCCTGCACTGGGCCTGGGCCGGCCCTGAGTGGTAGAAGCTACCAGTTTCAGAAGTTCATTTCTTTACCGCAAGGGCAATAAAGAAAGTTGATTTGTTTTTGGCAAGAGTACGGAAAAAAAAACAGAGGGAGGGGCGATAAGTGTCGAAAAGAATATTTCAACCGCATCTGCAAAAGCATTCATTTGAGGCCAATCAAGAACTCTGCATTCTTTGTTTCTTGTTCATTAACATTTCATCGATAGTTCGTGTTTTTGATACATTTTTTTATGGAAAGATCTGGAGTGAGTCGACAATCACTTAACTATGGTGTTTGAATCATACAAAATGAAACTGGGAATCCCATTCAAGTGGCAGTCTTACGGTAGAAATTGATCGGCCAGATGAGTTTGTAACACCGGTCAGATGTATCAACACAACAAATGGACAAACACGATGTTTCTAAAAGAAATAAATGTTCATGATTATAATCACATGATCCCAAACAATTTTGAATACAATGACGCTTTGCAAGGATTATTTTTAGATGGAGATCTAAAAACTAGACGGTTTCGATCATTCAAATTCAACGCGACGTGTGTAATAACTAGGTTGCAAGTGATTGGAGCAATTTGACTCCAGGGATCGTGAAATCCCATCAGAAACCACTAGGAAGGCTCAGTTTTCAGAGAAACTTGATACAAACATACAAGCAATCTACCAACACAATTAATCATGTTTTAACTTTAAACAATCATCCAAAGCAACGACACAGCTTTTCTGTTGTTTAAATATCCAGAGAGCGGTTTGAAGCTTGAAAAGTAATTGATCAAAAAAGAGAGAAAGCAAGTTCTTTAACTGTTAGGCGGAACATCGCGCTTAAGTCCCACATCGACCGCATCCAAAATAGTATAGCTGTTCATATACCTGAACGAAGGACAACAGTTCACGACCTTACTTGAACAGGATCTGTTCTATAGAATCGTACCTCTGTATCCTTGATTTCTAAGGAGACAGGAATCCCAACCTGGTGGATGAATAATGACCGTGCGATCAGAGCGTGATTAACAGTTTCTGGATCCTAGGTTCCATCAAGCAGTGGATGATCGTTTTCAGCCAGTTTCTCTGTCTGGGGTGGTCGCACGGTAGTCTGACAGGTTCATTTTTTTCTTTTTTTCCCTTTCTTTTTCTCTCTCTTTAACGTTCGCTTTTGGTTTATTTCACCAGCTCACCCACGGAAATCAATTATTTCTTCTTTCGTTTTTAATATTGATTTTTCATTTCTGCAGACTAAATAGAGATAGAAAGAAAATCGCAGGATTGATAGATAAAAAATGTAGGACTGTGTTCAGCAGCGGATTCACATGGGAGCCGGTGGGCTTGGGACCCTTCGAACGCTGGGAGAAGCTCCTATTGATCGACCACACAGAGGGTTTTAAGCACCTGACCATTTCCTTTTTTTTTTACTACATCGATATTTTTACACTAAGTGTAGAAGGAGTTCGACAAAGCCACACAATGAGCGGACTATTTCGTTTTTAATTTCGTGTTTTAAATTTTTTTTTCTTACTAGATATTTCATGTTCCTTGAAGACTGTAAATTTTAATTGTACTCATAATTTAACCTGGTTCCTCCTTTTTTGTTATTTCATTTGAAGCTCTACATTGTAGTTGTTTTCTGGTGCTTTTGCTTCCTTTGCTTTTCCTAGAAAATGAAAGACTCTGCCTGACTGCCTCATTCATTTTCATCTTTGAAGCAACAAAAAGGGGTTTGATATAATGATTGGTTGCATTCGGAAAGAAAAAGGTTTACTCTTTCTTTTATCTACATCCCGATAGTGATGGGGAGCGACAACTTGTTAGTCAAAACGACATGAACCATTTTTTAACTAATTGATGAAAAAGAAATCTATTTATGATTGCAATTTTGGAAATATTATGCAGTATGTACAACAATCTAATTGTCAAACTGCTTAGCATAACGATCTAGTGGCATTATTTTGGGGTTTAAGAGTAAAATCCCATGTTCGAATCTCGTAATTTGTTATTATTAACTTATTGTGAGACTTACACCAAATTTCTCATATTTTAGTATAAATATATTGTGTGCTTCCAATTGGCTCTTAAATAAGCACCCAGTGTTAGCAGCAATCATGATAGTACGAGCAGGCCACGTGTTACACCAAATTCCTCATATTTTATTAAGTCATGTTAGCATGCATAGATTGTTATCTTGTATGTAAGCTTTAAATCAACAATTAATGGAGCTGGAAATTTTAAGAAAATGAAGGATTCAAGAAAGATAGATTTCAGAGAGAGAGAGAGAGAGAGAGAAAGAGAGAGAGAGCTTGAAGAAGAAGTAAATGAGAAGCTTGCTTTCATTCACACGCACACTGTGCACATGTAATCGTTGGGAATAGAATATTCCCTCATTACATCATTCAAATATAGCCATTCATTCATCTACCCTATAAAGTAATGATACATGACATAAACTATCACTTACTCTAAGATTACATTTTAGTTGCACACTTGGACTGTGATCTAAGGGTTGACATTTAAACTGAGTTCTACTCTTAGTTCTTATAACATTTCATCATATACACTTATAAACTAACACTCCCTTCTAAGTGTTGTGCTGAAATCACTTCTAAAGCTTTCCTCAGAAATTCAGATCGATCCCTTGCTAAAGCTTTGGTGAAGATATCTGCAATATGTTCTTCAGTCTTGCAGTATAGCAGATCAATCTCACCATTGTGAAGTGCATCTCAGTTGAAATGAAATCTTTGATTGATATGTCTGGTTTTGTGATGATGAATTGGATTCTTTGATATGGCAATAGCTGAAGTGTTATCACATAGCAACTGAGTTGGTTCTGCTTGCTCTTCTCCAAAATCAAAGAGCACAAATCTTAGCCAAATGGCTTGTGCAGTGGCTTCTGCTGCACTGATATATTCTGCCTCTGCAATTGAGAGAGCTACACTGCTTTGCTTGATTGAGGCCCAAGAAAACACCCATGAACCAAGATTAAAAGCATAACCTGATGTGCTTCTCATGTCATCTTCATTTCCACTCTAGTCACTGTCACAATAACCAATCAACATTGCACCTTTTCCTTTCTCATAGGCAATGCCATAGTTCACAATGCCTTGTATGTATCAGCACTATTTTAGTTGTCCCCATATGCTTCTTGGTAGGATTATGCATGAACCTAGCCAATAAGCTTGCTACAATCATGATGTCTGGCCTAGTTGCAGTTAAGTATAGCAAACTCCCCACATTTGCCTATACAAAGTCTCATCTGCTAGATCACTTCCATCTAATTTTGAAAGCTTCTCATTCACAGCCAATGGTGTTACAACAAGTTTACAATCCATGAGTCCAAATTTTTCAAGCAAAGTCTTTGTATACTTCTTCTGGTGCAAGAAAATGCAGGTATCTGTCTGCAATACTCCATGACCAAGAAAATGGTGAAGCAATCCTAGATCAGTAATCTCATACTGTCTCATCATCTCATTTTTAAACTTAGTCATCATTTCCTTCGTTCTTCCTGTGTAGATAATGTCATATACATATAGTGACACAATGAAAATGCCACTGTGAGATGCCGTGGTAAACAGTGTAGTTTCACTTGGACTTCTATTGAATCTATACTTTGTAAAATAAGAGTTTATCACTTCATACCAAGCTCTTGGAGCTTGCTTCAGACCATATAAAGCTTTCTTAAGAATGTACACTTTATCTTTTTTGCCTTGTATCACAAAGCCAGATGGTTGGTCTACATACACCTTCTCATTCAACACTCAATTTAGAAATGTTGACTTTACATCTAACTGAAATAACTTCCAACCTTTCTGTGTAGCAAGGGCCACCAAGGTTCTTATGATGTCAAGTCTTGCCACTGGAGCAAAAGTCTCATCAAAGTCTATTCTAGGCGTCTGGGAATAGCCTTTTGCAACCAACCTTGCTTTCTTTCTCTGCACAGATTCATCCAGATTCAATTTTGTCTTATAGACCCATTTAACTCTAATGATTGGTATATCTAACGGTCTATCAACTAGCTCCCAAGTGTTGTTCTTCTTAATCATGTTTTCATCTTCCATAGCCTTCTGCCATGATTCATCCTTGGTAGCTTCTTCAAAATTTTCTGGTTCTATAATGCACAAATTGCACTTCTTATACACTTTTGCAATACTTTTGTACTTGAGAGGAGTGTGATCAATATCCTGTGGACTTATCATCCTTCCTTGATCATAGATTTCAGTGATTGAGCTTAGCACTTCACTATCTTTATTTATTTCACATTGTGCTTTAGAACCATAAGAACTCCCTTCATACCCTTGTTCTCCTTCTGACACTTCAGTAATTTGAATACTCACACTTCTTTCCTTCTGTGCATTCCAATCCCAACATGCATCTGCATTGAATACAACATCTTTGGAAACAATCACGTTCCCAGATTCAATTTTATATAGTCTATATCCCTTCTCACAACTACTATACCCCAAGAAAATGCACCTCTTGCTTGCTAAATCCAATTTCTGTTTCTGTTGTGTTGGCACATGAGAATAACACAATGAACCAAACACCTTTAGATGCTTAATTACTGGTTTTCTCCCACTGTATACTTCAAAAGATGTTTTGTTATTCAAAGCTTTGGTTGGACATCTATTCAGGATATACACAGAGGTATTGACTGCCTCAACCTAAAAATCAAGTGGAATCTTCTTCTCCAACATGAGACACTTAGCCATTTCCAAAATAGTCATGTTCTTTCTCTTTGCCACACCATTTTGTTGTGGTGTGTATCGAGTGGTGAGTTGTCTTTCCATGCCTACCTCTTCACAGAATCTATCGAACTCCATTGAAGTGTACTCTCTTCCTCGATCACTTCTAAGCTTCTTCAGCTTATAACCATTCTGCAACTCCACAATAGCTTTGAATCTTTTAAACACACTACGGACTTCAGATTTGTGTCTTAAAAAAAATAAACCCAACATATCCTTGTGCAGTCATCTATGAAGGTGAGAAAATATCGATTCTCATCCTTTGTAGTTGTCTGCATTGGACCACAGATGTCACTGTGTATAAGCTTTAGAGGAGTTGATTCCCTAGTAGTAGCTTCCCTTGGAAATGCCTCTCTAAATTGTGTACCAAGAACACAACTTTCACGCACTCCTTTAACTGCTTTGATTTCTGGTAATCCTACCACCATTTCTTGTTCCTCATCAACTTCAAATTGTTCATGTTCAGATATCCCAATCTTCTGTGCCACATAGTAGTAGAGTGGCATACACTTGCCTTAAAAACAATATGCATTCCATACTGCAATTTCATTGGAAAGCTTCGATTTCCCCTCATTGGTACTCTTGCAACCATGTTGGAATATGAACTGTCATCATAGATTTCCACCTTGTGATCTCCAAACACCAAGTAGTAGCCATGCTCCATCATTTGACCCACATTAAGTAAATTTTCTTTCAGTCTAAGCACAAGCATAACCTCCTTGATGTATCTCTTGCTTATTTTAGTTTCAACCATAAGACTCCCTTTACCAGTCACTTCAACAAGTTGTCCAGTACCCAGTTCAACCTTTGCAGTCAATTCTTGTCAATATCAACAAGTAGATCCTCCCTACTTGTCATATGATTACTATACCCACTATCTACAAACCATACATCATCACATCCTTTTACACTAGTATTAGTTTTATTACTAGCATAAAACATAGTTAGTGTAGATTATACCTGAATGGCATAATTGAGCTGTTGCACTGGTTTCTTGCTATTGTAGTCCCTTGCAAGATGACTAAACTTGTCACAGTTGTAACACTTTGGCTTTCCTTTGAATCGACACTCACTGAAATGCAATTTGTCATAATGTTTCCAAGGATTTCTAGCACCATCAGTGGGTCTGTTATCCCAATTTTTACCTTTTGCCTTCCAATTCTTCTCGTACTTAGCATTTTGATTTCCAGTGAACTTAACTGGTTTGGGATTCACACTAAGACTAGCAAATGCTCTCTCAGTTTTGTTTTTAGAATGCCTATCTAGTCTCAACTCAAAACTCTTCAAAGAGGCTACCACTTCTTGTACCTCAATCACATCCAAATCCTTCAAATGCTCAATAACAGAACATATAGAGTCATAAGCTGATGGCAAACTAATTAACAACTTTTGAACAACTCTCTCTCGAGATAATTCATCTCCATAGCTCCGCATTTGATTTATTAAATCAAACAGTTTTGTAAGATAAACAAAAAGTGATTCATCATCTCTCATTCTTGTATATTCAAACTCCCTATGAAGACTTTGCAACTTAACACTTCTAACATGTTTATCACCATGGTATTCTTGCTGCAGAATGTCCCATGAACCTTTTGAGGTTTCCTCATGAGAAATTATGGGGAATATCTCATCTGAGACAACTCCCTAGATCAGACCGAGAGCTTTAGCATCCTTCATAAGTCTCTTTGTAAGAATCATCTTCCCAGTGCAACTTGATTCCTCATTTTCTTTATTCTTCCCATCAGATTCACTATCGTTCTTCGAATCTGAGCTTTCGAACCCTTTTTCAACTAGATCCCACAGTCCATGAGACTTGTAAATGGTCTTCATCTTAATACTCCATAACTCATAGTTATCAAAGTTGAAAATCAGTGCTCTCACCTCACTACTACCTGATCCTGCCATGTTAGACTCATATCACAATCAACTCGAGCTTAATTTTGAGTTTCTTGGTAGCTCATTCATATATCCAAACGCCCAGTAGCATTTGATCGAACTTGGCTCTGAGGCCATGTTAGCATACACAGATTGTTATCTTGTATGTAAGCTGCAAATCAACAATCAATGAAGCTGGAAATTTTAAGAAAATGAAGGATTCAAGAGAGAGAGAGAGAGAGAGCTTGAAGAATAAGCAAATGAGACACTTGCTTTCATTCACATGCACACTATGCACATGTAACCGTTGGGATTAGAATATTCCCTCATTACATTATTCAAATCTAGCCCTTCATTCATCTACCCTATAAGGTAATGACACATGACATAAACTATCACTTACTCTAGGATTACATCTTAATTGCACACTTGGACTGTAATCCAAGGTTGACATTTAAACTGAGTTCTACTCGTAGTTCTTATAACATTTCAGCATATACACTTATAAACTAACAAGTCATTGTGTGAGTTACACCAAATTCCTCTCATGTGTAGAATCTCCACGGAAACTTAACCAAACTGAACTGTACACGTGCAAAATAAAAGTCAGCGGAACCAATACTTAATAGTAACATGACTCTGCTCCTATGTTAACCTTCCATTGCTCCGGTCTTGCCAATTTAAGTGTTCAACTGCGAAGTCTTAGTTTCATCTGTCTGATTTGGGACTTCATAGGAGTTGCCATGGTCTTTAAATTAGTGAAGGCAAGAAGCATTAGTCTCTCAATGTTTTTCGATCTGGACTTTGGAGATAGCGGATCTAGCTGCTGCTACTTGTCCTCCATGGATGTAGTCAAGAAGAGATAATAATCCATCTGGAGTCTGGAAAAGTCGAGATTTATGTTGTTTTTGTCAAACTAATTGTTCTTGGATACACAAGTGAATTCTACTGGTAAAAAACTTGAATACTCTCATGCAGCTAGTAAAGAGGGATCATTGAACTATGTAGGTTGTAATCAGACTTGGTTGTCTAATATCTAATGTGGGCGTGACAAGGTACCAATGTTAGTTGAATGTCTGTTGCTATCTAATCTAGTGCAGTGGAAAGATAAGAATAATAGAGATAAATATCATTTTCTCAAGTAGTCATCTTCGCTCTCCGTTCGCTCTTTGACATTTCGAGCTTTTATCTGTAGTACATTTGTATACAAATCTAACTTCTTGTTCCGTCTGTTGGTTGTGTGTTAGGGCTCAAGCGAGTAGTGGCAGGTTAAGTTTTTCAAGCCTATTAAAGGTGGTTTTATTTTGGTTTGTAGCCCTAGTTTTGATAGTATATATAAGATATTATGATTGAGGTTTATATTGTGTGAATGCTTGTGGAAGAGTGGAAAAATCGTGATCGCTTATCTTTGTCTACTGTTTTTGCATTCTCATTTGGCTTCTTGAACTCCATATTTTGAGTACCTAGAAATTAGAACATATGCATTTTGAAAAGCAATAAGCTAAGTTGAGGAGTGATTGTAAAGTTATAACTGCCTTTAATACAGGGTTTACAGTTATTCTGCACCCTCCTTTCGGGTGTTAATAACAGCTCCCTAGTAGAGGGTGTTGAAATCCCCAACAAGAGCAACGAATGATAAGCATTAGTAGGGGATTAAAAAGATGGTATGGCGATGCATTGTGTTATTTGAGAGAAACTTATGGTTCGAACGGATGACTAACTACGACAGTTTCCACACTTGATGAGATCAAAATACCGAAATCTCTCATGCTTTTATGAGAGTGGTCTAATTAGGCGCGTGGTTAGGTTGCACAGTCCGAGTTTTCTTCTAGCTTTCATGCTCCCCAATGGTAGCCATACAAACTCCACAAAATGCTCCTTGATATTGATCTTTACCAACTCAAGCTCTTATTTTCCAAATTTCATGATTAATGCATGACCATTATTAATTTAGAGAATTGTTATTGGCACTCTAAATTCCTCATTCTATACTCCTAACTTTCTATATTTAGAAAGAAAAATACACTTGTGAGGAGTGTAGAATGAGATTTTTGGAGTGCCAATAACACTTTCAGTAATTTATTCGGAGAAAGCGATGTACATTGGTTTCATAGTCAAATATTTATGTTCTTTTTCTTTGAATTCTTTGTTATGAGATCCAATTGGTCATGCTTTCCAGTTTTATGCCCGTTCGTGTTTGAAATGGCAAATACATAGAGGGGAAGGAGATATCTCAATTATTTGTCCTAAACCCTAATGAAACAAAGGCAGTTTCTAATTCAAATTCAAGTAAAATGCTTTCCTTATTTTGGCAAAAAAGCAACATCCATTGCCTACTTTTCTTTTGCTTGACTTTCCTTTCCATTTGATGTTCTACAAGACACGTGGTAGCATTAAAGTATTTCTACAATTACAACGGAGAATGTAGGAGTACAACGAATATATTAACGGTTAAAATTTTCAAAAATCAAGATATAATAATTACAACACTCGGAATATCTCTAGTCCGGAGCACCCTAGAATTTTTGGTAATAGCAATTGCCATCCTGTAGAGTAGAAAACACTCTGAGTTTCCAATAGGGTTTCTTTTCCCTTTCAGTTGACCAATTCAGTGTTGTAACTTTTGCTTGTACAGAGTCTTTTTTCCTGGCTCATGTGTTATCTTGTACTGGCATTTTTGGAAAATACTAGCGCCACTCTCCTTTTTTAACTTTTGTTCCCAATTTTTCTCATGTAGGGTAGGGTTAGGTTTTATTTTCATTTGCTTTGATGGTTGGTCAAATCCTTTCCTTCATTTGATTGTTAAGTCTTTTTTGTCACGATCACGAGGAGTCAAATTTTATGTCCTCCATATTTTTTGTATTTTTAGATTTAGTTTTTATTTATTTTGATGAGTAAGGTTTATTTCTTCATCTGACTAGTTGTTATTTCTTTTTCCATTTCAATAAAACTTCTTCTCATACTGTCAATGCTTATTTATAAAATAATACATAAATAGGTGAATAAAACTCATTGCACTCATTAGCTAATTAATTAGCTAGTGGTCTAATGTTATTTCTCTTTCTAAGTTTGAAGCCATAACTTAAATGTATGTTAGATTTTGAAATTACCATTCTAAAAATCCTAGACGACGTTAGGCAGCTGGTCACCGTCCCGATTAATGCCTAGATGTTTAAAAATTAAAAAAGGGCGCTTAAACCTGCTGAGACGCTTGCCTAGCCGCCTAGCCTGCCCAGACGCGCTACTCACTTAGCAGAAAATAGATAACTTTGATTTTGCATTTATTTTTTACAATAAATTGTAAGATACTTGTTGCATACTTAAATGAACACTAACACTTATTTACAAGACAGATAATAGATTTACTTAAATCCACTTAGTCCGCCTAGGCGCTAGGCCCTAGCCCGCCGCCCGACTAGCTCCTAGCGTCTTTTAGAACCTTATTTGAAATACTCTACTAATGACAATTTTTCCATTTTTCAACAATATAATCACATGAAAGGCAAGAGTCTTGTGTTTTAATATCATTTCCAAAATTCCAATTTATCCTTACATATGCCACTTGTGAGCTAATTATGTAAAAAAACTCAATAATAATAAGTTATTATTCTTGAATTGCAGCATTGGTTTGATCGCGAATGCTAAAAACTTCACTAAAAATTCCACTAAAAATATATTAAGGGGCAAGAAATCAAACACAAAATCTCAAAGGAGTGAAAAATTGAGGTGAGGTGATACTGGTACTAAAAAAATGTCATCTTGTGTTTCAAAATTCAAAAGTATAAAAACATAAAATGAAAATTTACTTGAAGAAGTGTTTCAAAATTCAAAAGTGTAAAAACATAAAATGAAAATGTACTTGAAGAAGTGCAAAATGATTAGTTTAGAACTTTCATCCTACATTTGAGGTTTTGATTCGAGTCCTCATTCTCTCGATAACAAGAGATTTTTTTTCAATTTGATCGAAACACGAGGTAGTAAACAGTGACGGATCCAGGATTTTAATATTGGGTGGTCCCAATATACATAGACGAAGCTACATGAGGGCGAGGAGTGGCTGCCACCCCTCCCCTCGCCGGAAATCAAGCCTAAGAGCGGTGGTTCACCCCTCTGGTCCAAACGGAAGTGATGAAATTTCTAGTTTTCTGGCCTTTTGGGTTTCCCTGCTCTAACATCGCGCAAGCTGCGTGCGGGTTCTCATTTTTTTTCTTAAAGAGTGAGAAAAAAGAAAAAGACTTGGAAGTGCCCAAGGACTAGATGGTGGAATTTAAAAGGAGAAAAACAAGCCATTTTCAAAGAGAAAGTAATCACCCAGTATGGGTGGGATAGAGAGGGGGAAGCTAACCAAAGGTGGGATTCCATGGCTAGTTGTATCCGAAAAGTAGCAAAAGAGGTATTAGGAGAGTCCAAGGGCTCTACTCCACACCAAAAGGAATCTTGGTGGTGGAATGAGGAGGTACAAACAAAGGTGAAGGCTAAGAAGGAATGTTGTAAAGCCTTATACAAGGACATGACCGATGAAAATGGTGAAAGGTATAGAAGAGCGAAGCAAGAGGCGAAGAAAGCTGTGAAAGAAGCTAAGTTAGCGGCTTATGACGACATGTATAAGCGACTAGATACCAAAGAAGGAGATTTGGATATCTATAAACTAGCTAGAGCAAGGGAAAAGAAGCCAAGGGACCTAAACCAAGTGAGGTGCATCAAGGATGAGGATGGAAAGGTTCTTGCTACAGAGAATGCAGTCAAAGACAGATGGAGAGGTTATTTTCATAATCTTTTCAATGAAGGACATGAAATGAGTACTTCTTTAGGGGAGTTGAGTAACTCAGAAGAGTGTAGAAACTACTCATTTTATCGTCGAATCAGGAAGGAAGAAGTGATTGTAGCTTTGAAGAAGATGAAGCATAGAAAAGCAGTGGGCCCAGACGATATACCGATCGAAGTGTGGAAAGTCTTGGGAGAGACATGTATAGCAAGGCTCACTGACATTTTCAATAGGATTTTGAAAACGAAGAAGATGCCAAATGAGTGGCGAAAGAGCACTTTGGTGCCTATCTACAAGAATATAGGCGACGTACAAAATTGCATGAACTATAGGGGTATTAAGCTAATGAGTCATACAATGAAGCTCTGGGAGAGAGTCATTGAGCATAGATTGAGGCAAGAGACACGGGTTTCAGACAACCAATTCGGGTTCATGCCAGAGCGCTCAACCATAGAGGCAATCTATCTCTTACGAAGATTGATGGAAAGATATAGAGATGGGAAAAAAGATTTACACATGGTCTTTATAGATTTGGAAAAAGCGTATGATAGGGTCCCAAGAGATATTCTTTGGAGGATTTTAGAGAAGAAAGGAGTACGAGTAGCATATATCCAAGCTATAAAGGATATGTATGAAGGAGCAAAGACTGCCGTAAGAACTTATGAAGGACAAACCGAAAGCTTCCCCATAACTGTAGGATTACATCAAGGCTCATCCTTAAGTCCTTACCTTTTTATGTTGGTAATGGATGAGTTAACAGGTCATATTCAAGATGATATTCCTTGGTGTATGCTTTTCGCAGATGATATAGTGTTGATAGATGAAACTCAGGAAGGGGTAAATGCAAAGCTTAACCTTTGGAGAGAAGTGTTGGAATCTAAAGGTCTTCGCCTAAGCCGATCAAAGACAAAATATATGGAGTGCAAGTTCAGTGCAAATGGAGGCCAAAATGAGTTAGGGGTGAGGATCGGAGATCAGGAAATGCCAAAGAGCGATCGTTTTCGCTATTTAGGATCTAGCTTGCAAAAGAACGAAGAATTAGATGGAGATCTCAACCATAGAATACAAGCTGGATTGATGAAGTGGAAGAGTGCATCCAGCGTGTTGTGTGACCGCCGTATGCCACTGAAGCTCAAGGGAAAATTTTATAGGACGACAATAAAGCCGGCGATGCTGTATGGCACAGAATGTTGGGCGGTGAAGCATCAACACGTACACAAAATGGGTGTAGTGGAGATGAGGATGCTTCGTTAGATGTGTGGGTATACGAGAAAGGATAAGATTAGGAATGAGGATATCCGAGGTAAAGTAGGAGTAGCCGAAATTGTAGGAAAATTGAGAGAAAATCGGTTACGGTGGTTTGGACATGTGCAAAGAAGGCCTACTGATGCTCCGGTTAGAAGATGCGACTACGGGACAGAGGTTCAGGGCCGAAGGGGTAGAGGAAAACCTAGGAAAATTTTGGAAGAGACTCTAAGAAAAGACTTAGAGTATTTGGATCTAACGGAGGACATGACACAGGACCGAGCACAATGGCGTTCTAAGATTCATATAGCCGACCTCACTCAGTGAAGAAGGCTTTGGTGTATTTAACACAATACGTTGAAATAAAGCAAAGCTTATTTATTGATATCTCCGATAAGTTACAAATATGTACATATACATGAGTCAAAATAAACAAACAAGAGGGAGCCTTCACAAAGGTTGCTTAGGAGAAGTCTCAGCAGTCGGTAGAGCCCCAGAAAGATAAGGCACCGGAGGAGGATCATTCGGAGCCTCAGTACTGGACAGAACCCTAGAAGGAGGAGGCATCAGATGTTGATCATTTGGAGCTTCATTACGTGGTACAGCCTCAGAAGACGAAGGCAATAAATGCCTTTGAAACAAACCCACAAACCGCTGATGATCAAGTAAAACCTGACCATCAGATTCCTTCATCTGGTCAAGCTTCCTCTTCATGTTTGTAGCATAGTCATGTGCGAGCCAGTGCAACTGTTTATTCTCATGCTTGAGCCCTCTAATCTCCTGTTTGAGACTCATCACTTCAGCCGCTAATGATTCAACTTGGCGGGTTCGAGCAAATAGGCGTTGGGCCATATTAGACACAGAACCTGCACACTGAACACTTAGAGCCAGAGAATCCTTAACAGCCAACTCATCAGACCATTTGGAAAGTAGTTTGTTATCTTTGGGAGTGAGAAAGTTCCTGGCCACCACCGTAGCAGTCATATCATTCTTCATCACGGAATCCCTAACGGTAAGAGGACCAGTAGGGGATAAGAAGGATGGGTGCCATATGATGTCTGGAGAAGGCGTGGCTACCTCTTCAACAAGGTTCAAGTCAAAACGACGGTCGGAGGGGCCAGACATTTTCAAAGGTGTTGAAGAGAGAAAAGGTCGGACAAATCAAGATCTTAGAAGTGCAAGAAATGAGCTTCTACTGGTGAAGATTCAAGTGTGCTTTGGAACTTAATGCCAGCCTCTATAAAAATATGCACTCGACGGAGCCTCAGAAATCGAACAGGTGCCTTCCTAGAAATCGAAGAGGCATTTGCTTTCTCAAAAGTTGGGCTGCTCAGAGACCACGAAGGCCGATCTCAGAAATTGAAGAGGCGTTTGCTTTCTCAAAAGCTGGGCTGCTCAAAGACCACGAAGGCCGATCTTAGAAATCGAAGAGGCGCTTACTTTCTCAAAAGCTAGGCTGCTCAGAGACCACGAGGGCCGATCTCAGAAATCGAAGAGGCACCTGCTTTTCTCAGCCTTGTCAGCACATGTCACATGCACACTCAGCTTTGCTGAAATTATGGGCATTTTATTGAAGATTTCTGGTGAAGTAGAAAGCACGTGAATTTTACTGTTCAATCATCCACTTTCCATACGCACCATCAGCTCATGGGTACCACAGATAACTTTGCCAAAGATCTCTGACAAAGTTTAGACATGTGAAGCTTGCAGCTCTCACTACATCGCTATGACCAAGAAGGGTAAAAGAATAGCAAAGAAACAATACTAACAAAGTTTAGACACATAAATTTTGAAGGTCTAGCTACCATATTATTACCCACAAGGGTAAAGGAACAGCACCACTGCTGGATAATTGGAAAGTCCATATGTGTCAACCTCTATGCTCCGTGGCAAGGTAGACTAGCAAACATGCCCAACCTTTACTCACATTCGAGAAAACACTCCCAACAAGATTGCTTGCGCCAAAATCGAAGAGGCACCGTCATTCGAATCTCGAGAGCCAGACTCCCAACATGATTACTTTCTCAAAAATTGAAAAGACACCACTCTCCGAATCTCGAGAGCCAGACTCCCAGCAGGATTGCTCTCTCAAAAATCGAAGAGGCACCGTTCTCCGAATCTCGAGACCCAGATCCCCGACAGGATTGCTTGTTCGAAAACCGAAGAGGCACTGCTTTCTCAACTTCGAGAGCCAGATCTCCTTGGATAAAGCTTGTCTGTAATCTTCACATGCAACATCAGCTTTCCAGATACCACAGACCATTTTTTCAAAGTGCTCTGACACACGTGAAGCTGGCAGCTCCCACTACCGTGCTATGACCAAGCAGGGTAAAGAAATAACATTACTACTTGTTGTTAGGGAAACTCCTATATATGTCAACCTCCATCCTCAACGGATAGGCAGACCTGCAAAAATGCTCAACCTTTCCTCATATCTGAGAGGGCACTCCCAACGAAGCCTCTCGAAATACTCAGCCTCCTTTCCCCCCGATAATCCCTCTGCAAACAAGCTACACCATAGCAAGAATATCTCATATCATCAGGGTTAAAAGCAAGAGTATCCCATATCATGCTTTTTCCCTGTCTTTTCCTTTGGCCTTGTTCTTACCTGCAAGACAAGGAGAAAGAGAGCAATCAGTTAACACTTGGAATCAAGCTTCCAGTAAGGAACTGACTGCCTGGAACCCCTTACTTGATTACTTACCTGGCATTGCTCTCGAGTACTCATCTTCAACATCTTATGCTTCCAGAGAAGATACCACATCTGCCTGAGGAACAGATAGGGAAAGTGAGAAGGATACAAGGAAGCATGTGGAGACAAGCGTAACAGAACACGTGCTGATACATCCACTACTTTGTCAATAGCAAAAGTATCCCATATCAGCAGGGTCGAATGTACTCTAGATTTGATGGACTTGTTTTGACCCTCAAATTCTTCAGTCGGCCTTATACTCTGGAGGAAACCAGAAAATCCTCTAGCCCAGTTCAAGAATAAGCCTGTGGAAAGTTACTTTTTCAAAAGCAAAAGTATCTCATATCATATATTCTCATTTTCTTCTCTTTATCCTTCATAATGCCTGCAAGATAGGGAGAATAAGAACAATCAGCCGAAACTCGAAATCAAACTTCTGATTTAGGACTGATTGCTTGGAGCTCTGATTGCTTACCTTGTCTGTCGCCTCTTTCAGCAGATCCCCTAGCTCGGAGACTTGGGGGACTCCTACTACATGGTTTGTATCGCGCTTGACCAAGCCTGAAACTACAAGTAAGCTTCAAGTGAACATTACCTTGTGCATCTCCACCAGTTAAAGATACCACCCCTGGACGGAGGAAGAGTACTTCCAGAGAAGATGCCACATCTACCTATGAGACAGATAAGGCAAGTGAAGACGAGAGCTTGAATCTATGTCATTTGTACTAAATCATTCACTTGTACTCACTAAAGGAGAGCTTGAACCTATGTACTTGTGTAAACCCTTCACAATTAATGAGAACTCCTCTACTCCGTGGACGTAGCCAATCTGGGTAAACCACGTACATCTTGTATTTGCTTTCCTGTCTCTATTCATTTACATACTTATCCACACTAATGACCAGAGCAATCTAGCGAAGATCACAAACTTAATACTTTCTGTTGTACCAAAGTCCTCACTGATTTTGTGCATCAACAATCCTTAAGTCCTTACCTTTTTGCGTTGGTAATGGATGAGTTAACAGGACATATTCAAGATGATATTCCTTGATGTATGCTTTTCGCAAACGATATAGTGTTGATAGATGAAACTCAGGAGGGGTAAATGTGAAGCTTAACCTTTGGAGAGAAGTGTTAGAATCTAAAGGTCTTCGTCTAAGCCGATCAAAGACAGAATATATGGAGTGCAAGTTCAGTGCAAATGGAGGCCAAAATGAGTTAGGGGTGAGGATCGGAGACCAGGAAATACAAAAGAGCGACCGTTTTGGCTACCTAGGATCTATCTTGCAAAAGAACGAAGAATTAGATGGAGATCTCAATCATAGAATACAAGCTGGATGGATGAAGTGGAATAGTGCATCCGGCGTGTTGTGTGACCATCGTAGGCCACTAAAGCTCAAGGGAAAATTTTATAGGACGGCAATAAGGCCGGCGATGTTGTATGGCACAGAATGTTGGGCGGTGAAGCATCAACACGTACACAAAATGGGTTTGGACATGTGCAAAGAAGGCCTACTGGCGCTCCGGTTCGAAGATGTGACTACGGGATAGAGGTTCAGGGCTGAAGGGGTAGAGGAAGACCTAGGAAAACTTTGGAAGAGACCCTAAGAAAAGACTTAGAGTACTTGGATCTAACGGAGGACATGACACAAAACCGAGCGCAATGGCGTTCTAGGATTCATATAGCCGACCCCACTTAGTGGGAAAATGCTTTGTTGTTGTTGTTGTTGGCGAATGAAAGAAGGAATGAAGATTTGCATTTTGCAGCTTCTGGAAATGGAGTTCTGGTTCTAACGAAGAAGAAAAGGGAAGAAGAAGAGGGAGGAAGAATAGAGACTTTCTCTCTCTCCCATCCCACCCACGTGCCCTTTCAAAATTATCCCAATTTGTTTTATTTTTTTTAGCCATTTTCCAATCAATGTGCGCCACCTAACTTGCTATTTAATGTGTTGATTTATTTTGAGATTTGTTTTGTTTTTTATTATTGTCCAATTAATTTGACCATTTTTTCAATATTTTTTAAGCCACACAATGTTATTTCTCTTAAAACTTAAGGAATTGAATGATTGCTTCAATGAAGTAAATACCAAGTTGCTTATTTGTATGACATGTTTAAGTTCGGTGAATAACTTTGAATCTTTGAATAATTAAGCGAGAATTTCTGTTTGGACCACAAGGTTTCAATTTCAGCATTTTATACCTAATTAAATGTCTTTACTTTCACTTTTATTATTGGTTTTAAAACGAAGCAAACAATTCAAACTTTTTTTCCTTCTCTTATTGCAAAATAAGTGTAGAATTTTCCTCTATAATTAGAAAACAAAGGAAACAAATGAAAATGAAAACACAAAAAACAAGGAACGAAAGAGAATAACACACAGACAACCAAGATGAAATTGATCAGCAATGAAAAATTAGACTAGAAAAGGGAAGGAGGATGAGGGAAGCGGTGGAGAACCAAAAGGAAATAATTTCAACAAAAAACAGAAACGCAAAGACATAAATAAAGTGACGTGGCATTAGTTTCTATAAGCTAGGGCCCAAAAATAAATAGCCTCGCAAATACTCAGTAAATGACTAGATGAATCTCTATAAGCCAAGGCCCAAAACAAACGGCCTCGCAAATACTCGTTAAATGAATAGATGAAACGACACCGTACAGTCGAGGGTTAAGAAATAAAGAGCAATTTTTCTCCTTCTTCACCGGCCGCCATTACCATAGCACACCCAGACTTGGGTGGTCCTTGGAGGTCATTACAACCACTTATTCTAACTTCCGGGTGGTCTTGGGACTACCTTGGTCCCTTAGTAGATTCACCCCTGGTGGTACACTATGTGTCATTATACAAATAGTGGAATATATGTGTTAAAAATTAATAACTTAAAAAATAAAATTTCGTACTATTTATATAAAAACACATAATATACCACTCGTGTTCCGATCATAATAAAAAATTTCTCATCGATAATGTCTGTATAGTGGGAAATAAAAAGTAGAAAGATGAAGAAGGTCCCAATGAACTCCTCCAAGTAGGGAACTTTATTTTCACGTACATGCACATAACTGCATGTTACTACTAAACAATACACTAGAGTAGTCACTAGAGTAGTCAAACTTCACTTTAAAATGCGTTATCTTAATATTGACTAATATGATTAGTTTTGTTTGTTTGTTACGGTTTGACAAATGAGGGCGGCTATGTTGTCTTCTTTCTTTTTTTCTTTTCGGAAACGCTATGTTGTTTTCTTTCCACGCTTTTTGTCCATTGAAATCTTGTTTTCCACTTCCTCCTCGTGATTCAGAAGAATGCTAAGAGCGTCTCCATCCGTTACTAGAAAGTAATTGTGGAGATTTTTTAAGGACGCTCTTTCTAAAGGGAGACTTTTTATGGGTTGCCACCTCATGTTTTTGTCGCATTATTTTATAATGTTACCTCTATGATAGGATGAGAAGTTATTATCTACTTTAACTATCTCGGGTCAAGCTGTACCTTCATTTTAGAAAACCGTAAATGGGGTTCATAACAGATTGGAACAATGTAATATTACAAATTTCATATAACCAGATACAACAAATCATTTGAAATGTAACAACCCGTCCCGATTATTTTTAAGAATTTTGAATCGGGAGGGTATTGCTATAATTTCACAAAAATTGGGAGATTTTATTTTGAAAATATTGTTTTTGGGTCTTAATAGGTGTGCCCAAGAGAGGCCCACCTTTGGTTTGTGTTTCCTCGGCCCAAATTGCTCTCTCTCTCTCTCCCTCACCTCTCCCGTGAACCTCTTTGTTCTCTCCTCACTCTTTCTGTTTTCCCCTCTCGAGCTCGACACCTCTCCCTCAACTCACTCACCCTCTTCCCCTAATTGATCTGAAACCATCAAGCCTAAAGAGGCCATTTTCCATTGATCCTCACTCCTCTCATTCTTGTCAACATTACAACCTTGGATGCAGGGAGGAACACCGATAACTTAACTTGGAATCTGATGAATATGAGGCGAGTCGATATGTTTGGGGTTGTACCCTTGTTCTAGTGAGTCTTTCGAGCTGTTTGGGTGATTTTTGGAGTTGAAATCCCTTGTGCATGCGTGTTCTTCATTCCCCAGATTCCGACGAGGAAACCGTGGCATTGTCAGCCATGACTGGACATATTTATGGTATATTTCTATTCTACACTTAATTGTGTTCGGGCAGGAATGTTGCTGGTGGGTGTTCTTGGCTTGAGCACACAGCTCCTCGTAGAGTTGGCACTTTTGTTGATTGTCAGGTTCTCGCTTTGTTCGTCGGGTTGCAAGAAGAGGACAAAGTTAATTCTGAAAGGTGCATTTGTAGAGCCTTAAGCATAGGCCGTGAGGCTCACAATCAAAACCAACTTAAGTGCTAAGGCGTGCCACTACCATCTCAATATGGCAGATGTAAAATGAGTAGATTTAAGTCGATTACTTGCGCCCCAAGTTACTTTGCCTTCTCATTATCAAAGAATTGTCGTGGATGGGTTAAGTCCACATTAGATTCTTTTCTATGCCTTGAGATCAAGGACTTTTGTTTATCTTGTATGGTAAAAAGGCAGAGGTCCGGATCTAATCAATGCATTAAGTGGATTCACTCTTAAGATAGTAAAATCATTTAACTAAACCAGATCTGAGAGTAAGCCAAACTTAAAATGATTTGAATATACACTAGGGAATTCATTACAACACCAGATCTATTAACCAAAAGATAAAACAAAGGGAATCGGGCAAGATTGAACCTTGTCAGGCAAGACTTGACCTTTCGCCATTTCTTTTCTTTGTAACTACAGGGACCTGAGGGCTTTAAAAGAGGATGGATGACAAATAAACTTACACAAGAGAATCGATACTACTGGTGAGCAGCAGAGCTATTAAACTAGACAAAAGATGGCTTTTGTGAGGGCTGATCCTGAAAAGGATTGAGGTTGGGGCTGACTACAGCTTTATATGCAAATCTGGCTTGAGCAGAGCTTGTGTATTTGTTTGTTTGATTGGTTAAGTGTCCTTGTCTCTGGGCCTTCTTCCTCCTTTTATAGGCGAGTTAGCCTAACTGCTTGCAGCTTGGTTCCTGCCCGAAAGCAGCATGGGGGGTAGTGACTCATTAGCAATTTACGTACTCTGCCATTAAGAAAGTGCTTTGGGATGAGAGTAGGCCGATTTCCATCAAGTGTCACTTCCATGTAGGCCACTTACTCCTATTTGCTCTTGCATTAATGTGGAATCATCATTTTTCCTTGGGCTGGGTGAATGAGTTTGATGCTGGACTTTCGGGCATAGTCATGCTTTCTGGGCTTCTTTTTTCAGGCTTCTCTTCCTTCCACCCAAAGTTCAAATATTTAACCCAAACAAATTGTCTTCATGTTGGTGGCTAGATCGTAGGTTTTAGTGTAGAATCAAGGTTGATCGAAGCTTGGGAAGCTTCGGCTTTCTTCTCATTCGAAATACAGCCAACCTGGCCTAGAAACAGGTCAAACCCGACCCACCAGTTTAGATCGGCCCAACTCGTTGGGCCATGAACCCAGCCTAGTTGTTAAAGCCCAAACCCAAGGCCTTCGACCCACTAGCCCTCGGCCCAGCCCAGCTGACACGACCCGTGACCTAACCTAGTTGACCTAAGTCGAACCCGTTAAACCGGTCTAACTCGTTGACTTTGACCGTTGATCGGTCAACGTTGATTTTTTCTAACCCGTTGACTTCGGTCAACGCTAACTGTTGACTTTGACCGTTGATCGGTCAACGTTGATTTTTTGTTGACTTTTTCGGGTTTCAGTTGGGACCCTCCTAGGCTAATTTTGACGTCTTGGATCTGTTTTTTACATCCGTTTTTCCAAATTCAATTGTTTTAATAGAGTTTTATTAATTGGACCATTTATGTGTTTTGGTGCAATTATTAGCAGCGTTTCCGTCCAGCCTATTTCGTACGGCTCTTCGACGACAGAGTATCTGTGAGTGGATCCCTTCTAAAATGCATATTTTACTATTAGAAATGCATACATGAAAAACATGATAAACATGATTTAATGGTTAAATCATTGTCTGACTTACACCAAATTCCTCATATTTTAGTATAAATATATTGTGTGCTTCCAATTGGCTCTTAAATAAGCACCCAGTGTTAGCAGCAATCATGATAGTACGAGCAGGCCACCGGTTACACCAAATTCCTCATATTTTATTACGTCATTGTGTGGCTTAACTAAATTTCTCTCATGTGTAGAGTCTCCACGGAAACTTAACTAAATTGAACTGTACACGTGCAAAATAAAAGTTAGCGGAACCCAGACTTAATAGTAACATGACTCTGCTCCTATGTTAACCTCCCATTGCTCCGGTCTTGCCAATTTAAGTGTTCAACTGCGAAGTCTTAGTTTCATCTGTCTGATTTGGGACTTCATAGGAGTTGCCATGGCCTTTAGATTAGTGAAGGAAAGAAGCATTAGTCTTTCGATGTTTTTCGATCTGGACTTCTGGAGATAACAGATCTAGCTGCTGCTACTTGTCCTCCATGGATGAAGTCAAGAAGAGATAATAATCCATCTGGAGGCTGGAAAAGTCGAGATTTATGTTGTTTTTGTCAAACTAATTGTTCTTGGATACACGAGTGAATTCTACTGGTAAAAAACTTGAATACTCTCATGCAGCTAGTAAAGAGGGATCACTGAACTATGTAGGCTGTAATCAGACTTGGTTGTCTAATATCTAATGTGGGCGTGACAAGGTACCAATGTTAGTTGAATGTCTGTTGCTATCTAATCTAGTGCAGTGGAAAGATAAGAATAATAGAGATAAATATCATTTTCTCAGGTAGTCATCTTCGCTCTCCGTTCTCTCTTTGACACGTCGAGCTTTTATCTGTAGTACATTTTTATACAAATCTGACTTCTTGTTCTGTCTATAGGTTGCGTGTTAGGGCTCAAGTGAATAGTGGCAGGTGAAGTTTTTCAAGCTTGTTAAAGGTGGTTTTATTTTGGTTTGTAGCCCTAGTTTTGATAGTATATATAAGATATTATGATTGAGGTTTATATTGTGTGAATGCTTGTGGAAAAGTGGAAAAATCGTGACTGCTTATTTATGTCTACCGTTTTTGCATTCTTATTTGGCTTCTTGAACTCCATATTTTGAGTACATAGAAATTTGAACATATGCATTTTGAAAAGCAATAAGCTAAGTAGAGGAGTGATAGTACGTAAAGTTATCACTGCCTTTAATACAGGGTTTACAGTTATTCTGCACCCTTTCTAGTGGAGAGATTTTTCAATATGACGGGTACATGGGGTGGTACACCACATGTCATTATACAAATAGTGAAATATGTGTGCTAAAAAGTTAATAACTTAAAAAATAACTTTTATTAAAACACGTGATGTATCACTTGTGTTCCTGTCACAATTAAAATTTTCTTTTTCTAGTGTTAGTAACAGCACCCTAGTAGAGGGTGTTGAAATCCCCAACACGTGCAACGAATGGTAAGCGTTAGTAGGGGATTAAAAAGATGGTATGGCGATGCGTTGTGTTCTTTGAGAGAAACTTATAGTTCGAACGGATGACTAACTAGGACAGTTTCCACACTTGGTGAGATCAAAATACCAAAATATCTCATGCTTTTATGAGAGTGGTCTAATCAAGCGCGTGATTAGGTTACACAACCCGAGTATTCTCCTGTCTTTCATGCTCCCCAATAGTAACCATACGAACTCCACAAACTGCTCCTTGATATTGATCTTTACCTACTTGAGCTCTTATTTTCCAAATTTCATGATTAATGCATGCCCGTTATTAATTTATTAGGAGAAAGTGACATTTGTTACATAGTCAAATATCTATGTTCTTTTTCTTTGAATTCTTTGTTTGAGATCCAGTTGGTCCTGCTTTCCAGTTTTATGCCCGTTTGTGTTTGAAATGGCAAATACATAGAGGGGAAGGAGATATCTCAATTATTTGATCCTAAACGCTAATGGAAACAAAGGCAGTTACTAATTCAAATTCAAGCAAAATGCTTTCCTTATTTTGGCAAAAAAGCAACATCCATTGCCTACTTTTCTTTTGCTTGACTTTCCTTTCCATTTGATGTTCTACAAGACGTGGTAGCATTGAAGTATTTCTACAACTACTACGGAGAAAGAAGGAGTACAACGGATATTTTAACGGTTAAAATTTTCAAAAATCAAGATATAATAATTACAACACTCGGAATATCTCTAGTCCGGAGCACCATAAAATTTTTGGTAATAGCAATTGCCGTCTTGTTGAGTAGAAAACACTCCGAGTTTCCGATAGGGTTCCGATTCATTGTTGTAACTCTTCCTTGTACAGGACAGAGTGTTTCTTCCTGGCTCATGTGTTTTATCTTGTACTGGCATTTTTGGGGGATCCTAGCGCCACTCTCCTTTTTTAACTTTTGTTGCCAATTTTCTCATGCAGGGTAGGGTTCTGGTTAGGTTTTCTTTTCATTGGCTTTGATGATTGGTCAAACCCTTTCCTTCATTTGATTGTTAAGTCTTTTTTTATCACGATCACGATGGGTTAGATTTTATGTCCTTCATAATTTTTGTATTTTTAGTTTTTGTGTTTATTTATTATGCAGGGTGAGGCTTATTTCTTTCTCTGAATAGTTGTTACTAGAAATATGGCCCTCGCATTGCTGCGGAATTAGAAATCGTATGAAAAAATATGTTTCAAAGCTATAATATATTGTTACAGAATGATATTGTTATTTACACTGAAAGATGTTTAAGCTTTTTGAAAGAATTTTTACATGAAGAGCATAAATTGGGTGAATGAAGCTTTTGGAATTCTTTGAACCACTCCATGAATAGCATTACCTGTGAATGATTGATTGTGTAACAAAAATTAGTAAAAGAGTGTAATAGATGAAACTTTCATATGTATAATTCAAGTTCTACACATGTATCCGTACTTTACCAATTGTTAGAAACTGCTAAGATAACAATTGGTATCACATAATTAGTATGCTATTAAACATAATGAATTCCGTGAAGCAAAAAAATGATACGCAATTTTAACTTACGATGCTAAAGAAGCTTTATAAGAGTAGCCGGGTCCTATGTGCTTTATCCATCAAAGGCATTGCAATTGTAGATCCTACAAACTATAAAAATCCATACAGTCAAGAGACAAAATTCAATAGTTATGGGTAAAGTGAATATGGAACCAAGAATGTAAGATATACTTGACAAATTTGCAAATTCATTACAATTTCATAAAAAAAAATACTAAAACTCAAGATCTTAAATTCATAAAATATCCAAAATTTGATAAGTTTGTCAAAATAAGTATTCATCACAACAATAACACTGAAATTGAGTTCTTTTGTTTGCCAACATTCTTCCAGCAACCAAACAGATGAAATTATAGATAATGAAACAATCAATTCAATCAAAGACATTGACTTCAATCTCTATGACAACAAAGAAGACAAACAATTGATGTCGTTGTAGGTCATTTTAAATGAAACGAAGAACGTTGTCTTACATAGTTGGACGCATGTAGCTCATACGAAATCTATCATCTATGAATCCTGCAAAACATTATGAAAGTAGTAAAAAACAATCTTCACAGATGACAGTAAAATAATAAGAAGACAAACTTGTACCAAACGTACAAACAGGACAAATACATATTAAAGGGGAAATAACCAAGAATAAAAAGATGAGGCTTTTCAAAGCCTGTCAAATAGAATCACCAAGGAATTTTCCAAAGCATTAAGTGATTTTTTGTATTTTGGTTCAATGGTTCAGGCCACATGGAGAAAAGTTAGATTGGTTTTCAAGCCGCATGCTTCATCCATTCAAAAGTAGGAAAAAAGTCGGATTTTTAGTTGCTTTACATAATTTTTTATAGAAACTCTTAAAACGGCATGCTTGATTCCTTTAAAAGTATGGAAAAAAGGGATTTTTGCAGTCAAACTGTCCCGTTATGGTTCAATGCTTTAGGCAACATGGACAAAAGCTATATTGATTTGCAATTGCTTTCTCTTCACATGGCTATATTAACTACATTGCAAAAGATGAAATTGGTACAAAGGAAGAGAAAGAAGTGGTAGAGAGAAACCAAGAGAGATTGTATTGATTGATTAGAGAAAATGTATTCAATTGAACTTAAGGAAATGATAGCTACACAATCTCTTATATAGCCATATAACCCAATTACAATAATACCACTCTAACTGTATTAACAAATTTAACTACTAGAATAATGCCATGTGGCATTTTTGTTATTACTAAACATTTCTGTTATTACTCCCCCTTAAACTGAACTTGGTGTAGCCAAGTGAAGTTTGAACCAGCTAGAGCTCTGAAACTGATCTGGAACTGCAAGACGTTTTGAATGCATGACAAAGGCTGTGGTGAAGCCTGGGATTTGGTAGGAGGACCATGTGACTAGGCCTGACAATTCCTGACACGACTTGATAACCCGACACGACACGACACGAAATTAACAGGTGTTCGGGTCGACACGATAACGAATCGGGTGTTATCGGGTAACCCGATAAGCACCTATTAAGATAACGGGTTGGTTCGGGTATACATGTGGGTAACACGATACACGATAAGCAGAATATTAATTTAATAATTTTATAACCCTAAAAAATAATATAATTATATATATATATATATTAATTTAACAATTTTATACCCCTAAAAACAATAATAATTATACGTACAAAATAAATAGATTTAAATATGCATAATAAATATATATATATATATATATATACACACACCATTGAACTTGATGGGATACACGAAACTAATTTCAACGATCCAACTGTTAAACTTGTTTGTATATGCTTCGAGATTGCATCCGCAAAAAATCGCAAAAAACAAACATTCAGAGATCAAGTAACAGAACGAAACTTTTCGACGGTTTTAAAACAAAAAATAACGATTTAATGGTTATTTTAACTCCAATTTTGATGATTTTTTACAGCTACACTCGTTGACCCTATATAAATACAATGAATGAATTCGATTTTCAATTTAAAATATTTACACTAGTGGATACCACAAAATCTTATGTTATGCTTAATGAAAGTATAAATAAACTTTAAGTGTTAGTGTGATTCTATCGTTTTGATGGGATACGAATTCTATGAAACTAATTTCAACGATCCAACCGTCAAACTTGTTTGTATATGCTTCAAGATCGCATAAGCCAAAAATCACAAAAAACAAACATTCAGAGATCAAGTAATTAGACAAAACTTTTCAATGGTTATAAAACAAAAAATCACAATTTAACGGTTATTTTAACTCCGATTTTGATGATTTTTTACAACTACACTCCTTGACCCTATATGAATATAATGAATGAATTCAATTTTCAATTTAAAATATTTACACTAACGGATACCACAAAATCTTATGTTATACTTAATGAAAATATAAATAAACTCTAAGTGTTAGTGAATCTATTGTTTTGATGGGATACGAATTCTATGAAACTAATTTCAACGATCCAACCGTCAAACTTGTTTTCATATGTTTCGAGATCGCATACGCCAAAAATCACAAAAAACAAACATTCAGAGATCAAGTAATTAGACAAAACTTTTCGACGGTTATAAAACAAAAAATCACGATTTAACGGTTATTTTAACTCCAATTTTGATGATTTTTTACAACTACACTCCTTGACCCTATACGAATACAATGAATGAATTTGATCGTTAATTTAAAATATTTACACAAGTGGATACCACAAAATCTTATGTTATACTTAATGAAAGTATAAATAAACTCTAAGTGTTAGGTAATCTATCGTTTTGATGGGATACGAATTCTATGAAGCTAATTTTAACGATCCAACCGGCAAACTTGTTTGTATATGCTTCGAGATAGCATACGCCAAAAAAAAAAAAAACAAACATTCAGAGGTCAAGTAATTAGACAAAAAATTTCGACGGTTGTAAAACAAAAAATCATGATTTAATGACTGTTTTAACTCCGATTTTGATGATTTTTTACAATTACACTCGTTGACCCTATATGAATACAATGAATGAATCCGATTTTCAATTTAAAATATTTACACTAGTGGATACCACAAAATCTTATGTTATACTTAATGAAAGTATAAATAAACTCTAAGTGTTAGTGAATCTATCGTTTTAATGAAATACGAATTCTATGAAACTAATTTCAACGATCCAACCGTCAAACTTGTTTGTATATGCTTCAAGATCACATACACCAAAAATCACAAAAAACAAACATTCAGAGATCAAGTAATGAGACAAAACTTTTCGACGGTTATAAAACAAAAAAATCACGATTTAACAGTTATTTTAACTCCAATTTTGATGATTTTTTACAGCCACACTCGTTGACCCTATATGAATACAATGAATGAATTCGATTTTCAATTTAAAATATTTACACTAGTGGATACCACAAAATCTTATGTTATACTTAATGAAAGTATAAATAAACTCTAAGTGTTAGTAAATCTATCGTTTTGATGGGATACGAATTCTATGAAACTAATTTCAACAATCCAACCGTCAAACTTGTTTGTATATGCTTCAAGATCGCATACGCCAAAAATCATAAAAAACAAACATTCAGAGATCAAGTAATGAGACAAAACTTTTCGACGGTTATAAAACAAAAAAAATCACAATTTAACGGTTATTTTAACTCCGATTTTGATGATTTTTTACAACTACACTCCTTGACCCTATATGAATACAATGAATGAATTCGATTTTCAATTTAAAATATTTACACTATCGAATACCACAAAATCTTATGTTATACTTAATGAAAGTATAAATAAACTCTACGTGTTAGTGAATTTATTGTTTTGATGGGATATGAATTCTATGAAACTAATTTCAATGATCCAACCGTCAAACTTGTTTTTATATGCTTCGAGATCGCATGTGCCAAAAATCACAAAAAACAAACATTCAGAGATCAAGTAATTAGACAAAACTTTTCGACGGTTATAAAACAAAAAATCACGAATTAACGGTTATTTTAACTTCGATTTTGATGATATTTTACAACTACACTCCTTGACCCTATACGAATACAATGAATGAATTTGATTGTCAGTTTAAAATATTTACACAAGTAGATACCACAAATCTTATGTTATACTTAATGAAAGTATAAATAAACTTTAAGTGTTAGGTAATCTATCGTTTTGATGGGATACGAATTCTATGAAACTAATTTTAACGATCCAACCGACAAACTTGTTTGTATATGCTTCGAGATCGCATACGCCAAAAATCACAAAAAACAAACATTCAGAGATCAAGTAATTAGACAAAACGTTTCAACGGTTGTAAAACAAAAAATCACGATTTAACGGTTATTTTAACTCCGATTTTCATGATTTTTTATAACTACACTCCTTGACCCTATACGAACACAATGAATGAATTTGATCGTCAATTTAAAATATTTATACAAGTGGATACCACAAAATCTTATGTTATACTTAATGAAAGTATAAATAAACTATAAGTGTTAGTGAATCTATCGTTTTTTATTAGGCTCTTATTTTCGAGTGTAGATGTAGTACTTAAATGACAAATATGTTTTAATGTTTTGAAGTAATATTTATGCGGTAATGTGTGGTATGTGCAAATTTAAGAAAATTTATATTTTTCTTAACGGGTCATAACGAGTCGGGTCACTTTACCCGTTGGGTAAAGTGACCCGACTTGTTAAGGACCGTTAAGATAACAGGTGTGACACGACACGACCCGTTAAGATAACAGGTGTTACATGAAAACGACACGAACACGACAGACACGACCCGTTGCCAGGCCTACATGTGACTGAGAGATCCGAGTTTTCCAATAGGGACATGCTTAATGGTACAGAGGTTAGAGAAAGATATGATGAAGTCAGAACTTAGAGAAGCCAATGCACGAATGATCCAGTTCTAAGCCAACAAAAGCCCTGAAAGCAATTTTCAGAGAGAAGAGAGCTTATTCTCCAACCGTGGGCTTTGGTAGACGTTGTAAGAAGCGAGGAAACCACTTCTTGAAAGCCATGCATGTATGCTTTTATCCTTGAGAGCTCAATTGATTAACCCATGAGGCTTGCTAAAATGTATGTTACTGCTAAAAAATGCTCTGCACAATACAGTTTCTAATCCTAATCTGTTGAAGTCTTTGTCATCTACAGAGGAGTTTGAGCAAAAACAAAAAAAAAATTGAAGTAACTAAACTTTACAGAGATTGGCACCAAATCAACTAAGGAGACTGACACTCCAAGAAACCAAATCAACCAAGGAGAATAACACTCCAAGAAACCAAATCAATCAAGGAGATTGACACTCCTGATAGCTTCCTAAATCTTCCCATATACTAACACAAAAATTAACCAAGGAGAATGACATTCCAAGATACACGCAGAAAGAATGACACTTCTTGCCTTTGCATTTACAAATCGTAATCTTCAACTAAGAAACTCAAATCCTAGAGAATGACACTCCAAGATATACACATAAAGAATGACACTTTCTGATATCAAAACATCAAAATTCTTAACCAAAACTCCCTAACACTACAGACTCATTAGTCGAGACGAATTCACCTGATTTTCAGCGTGAACTTCCCCAAATCTTCAAACTGCGCAATTTCAAACAAACAACCCACTTTTCAGACGTTAGAACTTCCAACTCGAGCACCAAACAAGTCAGCGGAAAGCATCTTCAGGATTGGAAATGGCGACAAACCAATTGACAACTCTCTGATTCCAACAACGCCACCATAAAAGATTACAACAAGATCACCAATC
Source organism: Malus domestica (assembly GCF_042453785.1). Classification (NCBI taxonomy): domain Eukaryota; kingdom Viridiplantae; phylum Streptophyta; class Magnoliopsida; order Rosales; family Rosaceae; genus Malus; species Malus domestica. The sequence continues at coordinate 3,229,936 of NC_091665.1, read as the reverse complement.
CAAGAACAGCAACTAGACTCCAAGAACTTCAAGAACTATACCCAAATCCAGTGCAAGTTCAGTGAAATAGTATGGAAGGAAGACGCAGACAACCATAGCAAAATCTGCAGATCCTTTACATGAAAATTCTAAGCTGAGCATTTCAACAAACACATGGATTGCAAGCCTGTCCATTGCCATTTTCAAGAACCAAGAAGCAACCCAAACTCAAAGCCCTGAAAAACCGAAACTCTTTTCCATAATCTTTTAATTAAACCTAGAAATCTTGCACTTGGAATTAAACCCCATAAATCCTTTGATCCTGAAACTGCTATCTTCCATTGAAACCCAATCTGACCTGATGGATTCAATAGCTATATCGACATCAAAAGATTGTTCTTTGAGGATTCAGCCCACACTAAGAATCAACTTCAAGAAATCCCGAAAGGAAATAACATGGGTATTTTCTGGCATTCGAAGCAAGAAACGGAGAAAGAACCAATCCTCCCTATTTTTGAACAATTCTCTCCCATCGCCCCCAAATCTCTCTCAAATCCTTAATTTCTTTCGAATTTCATATCACAAATCTAGCAAGCTGGATGTGCAGTACCTTCATCCTCATGCAGCCTTTGATTCCAGCATAGGCCCATTTCTTCAAACAGTTTGAGAGCACACAAATCAGAACTTCAAGAGATCTCAAGATTTGCAATCTTGAACAAACAAACACCACCAAAGAATTCAGAAAGTGATTTGAGCAAACCACCAAGAAGAAAGAACCAAATTAATCTCCAGGTCTCTGATCTTCTCGCGGCATTTAGTTTTGTTGATGCACAAAACCGAAGGTCTTGGAACAACGTAAATCCGACTGTGAATCTGCATGAAATGTAAATAACACAAGATGTATTGTGGTTCACCCCAAGGTTTGGGCTACGTCCACACTGATATTGTATTTCTCTGAGAAGTTAGGAGAGTGAAGGAGAGAGCTTCTGAGGGTGAAATAACTCTTCCCATGGCCTAAGAAATGACCTCCTCTAATTATGAGGATGATGGGTCCTTTTATAGAATAAGGACTCCTCACTTATTACATATTTGACCATTCCTTTATTACATAATTACATTTAAGTTTCTCGAGTATTTATACGAGGTCTAAATACGAGGCCCTAAATATGGTATAAACAGTAGTCCCCCAAGTCTTCAGTCAAGAGAGTTTTTTGGTTGGAGACTTGAAATTCAGTCCATGTGTGGGCCGAAGTAACTAGATGTTGTCTTGAACTGATGCTCGATATGAGGCGGTGCTCAATCTGAAATGATGCTCAACTAAAAGTAGTACACGCTGCGAGGCTGCTCGGCTCGTGGCTTATATTGCCTTGGTTGGTTCGGCCTGTGGTATTTGAAGGTGAGGGAGTCCCTTTTATAGAATAAGGGCTCACTCCTCAATACATGGATGATGAGCTAGAGTTGATGCTCTCTAATGATGGTGAGGGAGTCCATTTTATAGAATAAGGGCTCGCTCTTCAATACATAAATGATGGGGCTAGGAATGATGCTCGCGGTGAGGCGGTTGCTCAGTTGGCGACGATGCTCTCTAACGAAGGTGAGGGAGTCCCTTTTATAAAATAAGGGCTTGCTCCTCAGTACATGAATAATGGGTTAGGAGTGATGCTCGTGGCGAGGCGGTTGCTCAGCTAGCGGCGGTGCTCTCTAACGAATGTGAGAGAGTCCCTTTTATAGAATAAAGGCTCACTCCTCAGTACATAGATAATAGGCTAAGTCCCCCAAGTATTTTCATAAGTTCTTTCTAATGAAAGTGAGGGAGTCCCTTTTATAAAATAAGGGCTCGCTCCTCAGTACATAGATAATGGGCTAAGTCCCCCAAGTATATTCCATGAGGCCCAGTTGAGGCCCAATATATGGTACATAATGTAGTCCCTCAAGTCTTCGGTCAATAGAGTCTGTTGGCTGGAGACTTCAAATTGAATCCATGTATGGGCCGAAGTGGCAGTTGTTCGGAGGCGGTATTTGTATACCCTGCACTGAAGCTTTGTAGGTGAAGCTTTGCAAGTGAAGCTTTGAAGTTAGGGCTCTGTAAATGACGCTTTTGAAGCTAGAGCTCTGTAAATGAAGCTTTTGAAGCTGATTGACATAAGTGATGCTCATGAATGTTTATGTTGATTGACATGAGTGATGTTCATGGATGTTGTCATGAGTGATGCTCATGAATGTTGGCATGAGTGATGCTCATGAATGTTTATGTATGATTGTCATGAGTGATGCTCATGAATGTTTATGTATGAATGACATGAGTAATGCTCATGTATAATTTGGAGTACTGGGCGTATTTTTGATCACCTGGTTGGTGGCATGAAGGAGAGTACAGGTTGTACATTTCATCACCTGGTTGGTGACATGAATGGCTAGTTGCCAAATGATATTAGAGTACGGGTTGTACATTTCATCACCTGGTTGGTGGCATGAATGGCTAGTTACCAAAGAGTACGGGTTGTACACTTCATCACCTAGTTGGTGGTAATAACGGTAGGTTGCGGAATAATTTTGGAGTACTGGGCGTACTTTTGATGACCTGGTTGGTACTATTTTAGGCTTATGGGCCTTCACTCTCCACAAAACATTCCAGCCCATTTATTTTGGGCTTTGTCGTTTTTTTTATTACCCTCTGATGGGGTTTATAGATATTACCCTCTGATGGGTTTTATACAAATGTCTCCGAAAGATAAGAAAAATAAATTACATCACTTTAAAGTAAGGAACCCTTATCTTCCTCCTAGGTCTTCCCGTAGCTTTCTCAGAAAATAGGAACATGCATGATGAAAGTGTGGGCATCTTCTTTGGCTTTAGTAAGATCTCCCTTTTTCTTTTTCTTACTTTCGCATGTGGGTGGTCGATAGCGCTCCCTCCCCACCTTCTCCCTCCATATTGTCAAAAGACAGACCCATTGGTCGTTCTGAAAATCCGGGCTGGCAAACCTGCAGCTGCAGTAAGAGCATCTGTCCAGGCTGCCAAACCTGCAGATGCAATAAGAGCATATGTTCACCACCGTAGCTTTTCTTAGTGACACGATAACTGGATTGCTTCACTGGTGTGCAATTGGCGCATGCCATCTCCACAAACTTCTTCAAACACTTTCCTCATTTTCCTTTTCTTTTCTACTTTTTGCTTTGCTATTTTCTTTTTCTGCTTTGTTTCTCCCATTCCATTTCTTTACCTCTTCACCGTCCATGTCACCTTTTATCATCATGCTCACAAACTCATATTCTCTAAAGTTCTGCAGACTCAGCAGGTCAGAGTTCTTACGCTTGGCAGCGCTAACCCTTTGCCAACCCCAGCCTGACCTTCTTCCGAGTTAACCCGTTTTCCTCGTCATCACTTGCTCTTGGACTTGCTTTCTTCTTCTCTCCTTCCAGTAAACCCAAAGAACTCACGCTACTCTGAACGTGCTTCCACCGTAAAATGTCCACCTTTGAATCACAGCCGCGACGCTGCTTCTTCTCGATCATTTGGTTGCTTAAATCTCAGCAGACGACGGGCCGGTGCCAAACGGAGATCCACATTATGGTAGAAAACCTGGTCGGGTCATCTTTCCCTAGTGGGTTCTGAAACCCTAATGAGCTACAAAGCAGCTCGATGACCTCCAACCCCACTTTTTCCAAAGCACGAGTGAACTCGTGCAAAGAAGTTAAGGACAACTCGGTCGACTCGGTGGAACACGACGAGTACAAACAAAACAACTCACCGAGTCCGTCTCCGTCATCCTCGTTGTCGTCTTCAAACCCTAAAGGCCAGCTCTTGGGTATGAATGTTTGTTTTTGAGGTGTAGGAAGGTAAAATAGAGAGAGCGCTTCCGACTCAGCCGAGTTGACGAGTTGGGATGGGATAGGGTGGTTGGTGAGCTGGAAGAACCCGAGTTAGGAAGCGCAGGAGAGGAGGGTCGGGTTGGCTTGGACGTCGGAGAAAGAGATTGATTATGGACACGTCTTAGGAGGTGAGTGGTGTGTGGGAAGGGACGAGAGAGAGTAGGAGGGAGACGGTGGAGGAGCATTGAGAGGGCATCTGTTGTTGCTTGTGTCCGTTACTCGGTAGCCGGTTGTATGGGTGCATTAGGATTTCTACGCTGCTCTCTCTCTCTGCTACGTCATATGGCCATCTTTCTCAATCTCTAATGAAAGTTCTGAAAAGAAAGTATTGAGAAAGTGATATGTAGAGAGACAGAGGAGAGAGAGATGAGATTGGTTTCTTGGGTTTTTTATGATTTTGCAGATTCACGGTGGAGGTGAAAAAATGAAAGAGAACCGATACAACTTTTCGTATCGCTTCCCATAGACGGCGCCAAATGTTGATGCACAAAACCGGAAGTCTTGGAACAACGTAAATTCGACCGTGAATCTGCATGAAAGGTAAATAACACAAGATGTATCGTGGTTCACCCCATTTTTTGGGCTACGTCCACACTGATATTGTATTTCTCTGAGAAGTGAGGAGAGTGAGGGAGAGAGCTTCTGAGGGTGAGAGAACTCTTCCCATGGCCTAAGAAATGACCTCCTCTAATTGTGAGGGTGATGGGTCCTTTTATAGAATAAGGACTCCTCACTGATTACATATTTGCCCCTTCCTTTATTACATAATTACATTTAAATCCCTCAAGTATTATACAAGGTCTAAATACGAGGCCCTAAATATGGTATAAACAAGTTTCGTTCAGGCATTTAGTTTTGCGGCAGAGGACGGCGCAGTCACAATCTACAACTGCAGCGCAATCACCTACGCCAAAAAAAACAAGCAGAACCCATATTCGATGAAGGTCAGTCTTGCCAAGATGCTCCACAAATTCAGAGGTGTTTGAGATCCTGCGAGTTAGCAACAGCCAGAAGATGGAAGGCGGCAGAGCTCTTCCGTTCTTGAAGGTGAGGAATCGGTTGTCCGGGCTCCACCTTGACAACACCTTCAAGTCTTCCTCCGTCGTTGATCCCAAGAATCCCACAAAAAACATTGAATAGGAGAAGCTCTTACAGAGTTGGGGTGAAATCTCTCTCGGTTGTGAAATCTCCTTCTAAACAGAAACTAATAGAAAATTGGAAAGAAACTAAGCTAGAAACAGATGAAAAAAAAAGAAAAAAAAAATGGAACCACCAGAATCAATGGCGTGAGCTTGGTGGCTCTGATACCATATTAAATACATTGCAAAAGATGAAATTGGTACAAAGGAAGAGAAAGAATTGGTAGAGAGAAAACAAGAGAGATTGTATTGATTGATTAGAGAAAATGTATTCAATTGAACTTAAGGAAATGATAGCTACACAATCTCTTATATAGCTATATAACCCAATTACAATAATACCATTCTAACTATATTAACAAACTTAACTACTAGAATAAGATGCCATGTGGCATATCTGTTATTACTAAACATTCATGTTATTAGGCTACAAACCAGCAAATTTCCAATTGCTTTCTCAAATAATTTATACGTATATTTGCCTAAGCGTTCAGAGCCTGCGAAGTGGAATTAGAACCAACGAAAAAAAAAGGCAAACAACTCTGAAATGCACATCTCAAGCACTTGGAACCGCATATAAAAATGAACAAAATCCTACATTTCTCACAAAATTTACAGATAACCAAATCGGCCAGAGAACTCACCAGGGAGCACATCTTTTTTTTGGGCTTAAAATTTTCTTCGAATCGGGATCCAATTCGCGGGGGGTTTTTTTTTTCTGATTTGAATTCTGGGTTGTCTCTCAAGCTCAAAAGTATTTCGAACCAACCAGAAAAACCAATAGCAGTCTACAAAAACTGAACAAAAAGCTTGAATAAGGCAGTAGTACATAGGTAAAACCAATTTAAGGTGTTATGCAATTCCCTGATATTTTGATGGAATATTTAAGGAAGCATGATTGCCATAAGAGATATTCAACAAAAGTAGTGTGATTGTAAACTTTACAGAAGTATCTCAACATGCAGCATCTGCATACCTTCGCTTTCTTCAGACTCCTTTCCTCAATTTAATTTTAAATTTCATCAAATTCACGAACCTGTGCAAGCCAAACAGTGTTGTTGTTGGTGCTTTCTGAGAGAGTCTCCACCTGAAATATAAGAAAACAGTATAAGGTGATCAAAAGATACACAATGCTCAAGTATGCAACAAAGCAGTAAACTCAACGGTTAAAAGGAAGAAACTGAAATTATTTACCATTTTTAATCTGTTTTTGTGCCATAAACCTTGTGTGTAACTTTAGAAAATTAAGAACAGGGTCTAAGAGACCCAGCTGGAGGCCGGCACAACCACCAACTAAAAGGAAGCCAGATAGACAGACGTGTTGAATTACGCCATTGAAAATGACACAAGCTGAGAAGTGGAGACCAAGGGCAAAGTCATCTTTTAACTGTTTAAAAACAAAAAAAAAGGCGGATAACAAGGGAATTGGAGGGCATTTTCGCCCTTTTATTATTAATGAACCGTAATGTTTTTTTGTTGAGTTTTAGTATATGTATAATTTCTTTTTCATTTCAATAAAATTTCTTCTAACACTGTCAATGCTTCTTTATAAAATAATAAATAAATAAATAAATAGGTGAATAAACTCATTGCACTCCATTTCAATTAGCTGATTAATTAGCTAGTGGTCTAATGTAGGGGTGGGTTCAAAAAACCGAAAACCAAACCGAACCGAAACCGAAAAAACCGAACCGAACGAAAAAACCGAACCAAATTGAAAAAACCAAACCGAACCGAACTCTTTTGGTTCGGTTCGGTTTTGGTGGTCTAGAAACCAAACCAAACCGAACCGAACCGAAATAATTAAATTAATATTTTTTTAATTTTATTTATTTAATTATTTGATTTTATTATATTAGAATATAATACTTCGGACTGCTGCTTTGGTAAGACTTGTTTGCTTTCCAATTCAAATTGTCTTCTTAGCTTCTCCATCTACAACAAAAATTAGAACTTATACCATTACATGCAATATTTCTAGTTTATATCATTAAGTGCAACACATATATAAGAACACATATCTCAACTGCACTGCAGTTGATTAGGGAAAGCAAACAGCGTATAAAAGTCTCATGAGTTTATTAAACACTACGAGATCAAAAACAAAATTCAAACTTTCTCACCTATGGCCAAGTATAGTAGCTTCCTTGGCCTAACAATTTTGAAAAGTATATCAATATATTAAAAAATATTGATGAAGACCTCTTCAAAATTTGCTGGTGGTAGAAGCTGAACACAGAATGTAGAAATTATATTATGTAACCACATATATGGATAAAAAAAATTCGGACCATAAAGATAAAGAAAATATAAAAAATTGTTACCTAGACACTAACCAAAATAAATAGTATATTATAGAATGTTTATCTTATTGCTAATGAAGAATACATGTATATATATATAGAGAGAGAGAGATTGAGAGAAAGAGAGGAATGAATAAGGTCGTACTCCATCATCATCGTCTAAAAAGAAATCTATTTACAGTTAAACTTTAAACCCAAAATATTTAAAAAAAAACCTTTAGGTTATAATTCTAGTTGAACTTTAAATGTTTATTTTCATTATCTTTAAGTCTAGTCGGAATATTTATGTTATGATTGTGTTGGATATGTTAAAATTTAAGATTTAAAAAAATTTCATTTTTTGAAAAAAAAACCGAAACCAAACCGGAAAAAATCAAACTGAAAAAAAACCGAACCGAAAAAAAATTGAACCGAACCGAACCAAACTAAAATTTCAGTTCGGTTTCGGTTTTGGCAAAAAACCGAACCAATTTGAACCGAACCCACCCCTAGTCTAATGTTATTTCTCTTTCTAATTTTGAAGCCATAACTTAAATGTCTTATAGATTTTGAAATCACTTTTCTAAAAATCCTAGAAGGCGTTAGGCGGTTGGTCACCTCCCCGATTAATGCCTAGGCGTTTAAAAATTAAGAAATGACGTCTAGACCTGCTGAGGTGCCTGCCTAGCCGCCTAGGTTGTCACGCCCCGATCCCGACATACATTCAGGATCCACACGTGATGTCACGAAGTATCCGTAAATCCAACAGACCCTGCCTTTGAGATATGTACAAAGCATAATTCGAGATTCGAATTGCGTAGTAATTTTTGTATGCTTTATGGCTGCATCTAACCTTCTCTTTAGACTGCCTACGCACCCTAAAAAGGGATCAAGTCATTCGTAGTTCACCGTTCACTACACTCGGATGTTTATCACAGTACATTTAAGCAGAAAAGCATAGCATTCCTCAATCATTTATTAGAACTTGACAAACATGAAATTGCTAGGTCCAGAGCTGCATAACAAACCCACATGACATTCAAGATTTCAATTCCATCCATCATATAAATCACTATGTTTTCAACATGATACCTCAATCCACCGCATGTAAAATATCAAAGAACCAACGAAGCACAGTATTATTCTCAAACCATATTGATCTACTACTCTATTCATAATAATAACAATCATATCCAACGACACTCCACAATCATGTCAATTAATCAATTCCATGAATCAAAGATGCACGATATTAACGTCTGACTACGTTAATCAATCAATGAAATAACATATCATTTCATGAATTTAATTAAAGAACTCTACATAATTCCCTACTTGGATTATAAGTAATAACATGGTAAATTTCATTTATATTCACAAGATCAAGTGTGGTTAATCCCCATTCACTCGAATCTAGGGTTTCGAACTAACTTATGAAAATGAGCAAGAGCAAGGATTCCGGACCACTCAATGTAATCCAACTAAAATATGGCACTTACCGAAATGTACCAAGTACCACTAATCCTCATCACCTTTGGTATGCGTATGGTCCCCCATTACGGATATATCAAGCAGAACCATAGGCATAATCTAAGCGTGCAGGCAGTAATCACCCATCGCGAATATACCAAGCATGATCACCCCTATAATACGTATGGTCCCCCATCGCAGATATACCAAGTAAGACCACATCCTAACTCTAGGTAGTGATCACCCATCACGGATATACCAAGCATGATCACTCCTAGAATGCGTATAGTTTTCCATCACGGATAAACCAAGCAGGACCATAGGCATAATCTAATAACGTAGGCAGTGATCACCCATCACGGATATACCAAGCATGATCACTCTTAACAGTCTCTCATTGCGGATATACCAAGCATGACTGTATTATATAGCTCTAGGTAGTGATCACCCATCGCGGATATACCAAGAATGATCACTCCTAGAATGTGTATGGTCCCCCATCGCGAATAAACCAAGCAGGACCATATGTATAGTCTAATAACATAGGCAGTGATCACTCATCGCGGATATACCGAGCATGATCACCTCTAACAATCCCTCATTGCGGATATACCAAGCTGGACTGTATCCTATAACTCTAGGTAGTGATCATTCATCGCGGATATACCAAGCATGATTACTCATAAAATGCGTATGGTCCCTCATCGCGGATAAACTAAGCAGGACCCTAGGCATAGTCTAATAACGTAGGCAATGATCATCCATCGCAGATATACCAAGCATGATCACCCATAACAGTCCCCCATCACGGATATACCAAGCATGATCACTCCTATAATGCGTATGGTCCTTCATCGCGGATATACCAAAACCATAAGCATAGTCTAATCGTGCAGGCAGTGATCACCCATCGTGGATATACCAAGCATGATCACCCCTGAAATACGTATGGTCCCCCATCGTGGATATACCAAGCAGGACCATCCATGTACCACTGCTACAGGATGCAGTAAATTCAACACACAACCTACCCATACCTTAACCCCTATGAGTTACAATGTAGTCACCTACACCATCAACTTCTCGTGGCCACCAATTAGTATGTCACACAAGCATATAAGTTCTACAGAATACTTCTAATAAGATTCTAGGATCACATTGTCATAACATTTATCATACTTATCATTCACATTATTAGGAAGATAAATAAACACATATATATCACAATATGACATCACATACACGTAAACCGATGTATATATTATATGGGATAACTCACTAACCAATATAGGCCCTCTAAGTCCTACATAGTCTTTAGTAATACTGATTTTAATATTTAAGATCAATTTATAGCATATTGATCAAAAGTCAAGTCTCTATCAAGGTAGGGTCCACAACCCTATACAAGTCAATTTGAAACATCCGCCCATGGATTCCCTATCCGTAAGTTCTCAAGGGTCTCATTAATCTTCTAGAACAACATACTAAAATTTTATTACGATCCATAAGTTGGATCTTCGCCAATCGTAAATTCAAGTGGCAATCAACGTTTGATTTTACGAACTTAAAAATCCAATTCGGAAATATCCGTATGTCAGATTCCCGATCTGTAAGTTACTAATGTCCTCAAATATTATGTACTATTACGTATTTAAGTTTGGTTCTGATCCAATGGTCGGATCGTCAATTCCTATAATGATTATGTGGCGGCCAACTAGGTGGTCAACTACGAAACTATATTAAAACCTCAGAATTTCACTAAAAGGATATCAAATATGGTATCAGAGCATCAAAATTAACCTAGGATGGTTAGATAGGGTCCCAGCTCATGCGTCGCCGCCACGTGCCAGTCGGGTTCCCTGACTTATCAGAAAATTCAACTATTTCCAACAATTACCAAATTTTACAAGCATGTAGATCTCAATGAAGGGAGTAATTTTCATACCTGGGCCAAAGTCTAATTCAACCAAGAATCACCTGAAATCACCCTTGGACCGTCGGAAACCTTAGGAATTGGTGTGCTTTGATTCGACCTCCATATGCGATCTGACACCTCCACCACTGCTTGGCTTTGTTCCTAGGGTTGAGGGGAGTCTATTGGTGGTGGTGATTGATGGTAATCATTGTGGTAATCACCGAAAAATGAGAAAACTCGCTGGAAACTCTTGGCACTTTGTGGCTTCGACTTGGAAAAATAAGTGAGAAAATGGAAAAATCTAACAGCACCAAGATGTTGGTCTCGTCACGAGCTTTTCACGGACACCAAGATCACCCAAAATGGAAGTCAGATGAGGGAGATACAGTCGGCACCAGCGGAGCCACATTAAGGGCTTTCCTGGGCTGTAGCCCAGGTAGCTTTTGGTAGAAAATAAAATTTTACATGTAATTTTTATTGATTTTCGAATGTAACCCATCATATATTTAGTCACTGTTTTGGATTCTCTCGGTTTAATTATATAATACAGTTCACAAATCATCGCTTCTTGTACATGTACAAGTTTGAATTTATTTGAATAACGAAAGTTCTTGGCTCACTTTATGAAAATTTTCTTAAGTTGGTTGATATGGTAAAAAATATAGTATCAAGTGTATTTGTTTATAATGATTTAAATCTATAAGCTAGCTGTGACAGTCCGTCCTTAATTTTAAGAATTTTTAAAGTTTTAATAAAGGATTTTACAAAAATGCCCTTTGAGGCACGCGCATTATTCGAGGTTAATCGTTGTGTCGTGCCATCTAAGATTCGTTTTCTTGACATATCCTCGTAGTATTCATCACTATGGTCATGTGGGCGCTGACGGTTCGTGATTTGGAGTTATATCGAAAAAGTTATTAACGTTTGAAATTTGGGATTTTAAAGAATTATAATTTTAGTAAAATCTAAAATTTCTTTTATGAAAATGGACGGTCCAGATTTAATGAAGAATTAAATGGATGGTTGGGATGAGAGATAGGTTTTTGTGTGTGTATGTATGTGATGAAAAGAAGAAAAGAAATAGAAAGGATGAGAGAAGGGCAAACTGCCCAATCGGAATAGGAGAGAGGGAGGAGTTGGGCCAACCAGAAAGAAGAGAAGGTGGAGGACCAATCAGAGGGAGAAGAAGGAGGGAAAGGAGGGAGAGTGGTGAACGGGGGAAAAGGAGGAAACGGGTCATCCTTGACCCGTGCGACCCGTGCCTTCAAACCGGCGGGTTCTTGCCGTTCTCGTTCAATTTTCTGACTAATTGGATCAAGGTACCACTCCCAATCAACACCTAGGCCTTCCCTCTTCATGTTTCACCCCAAAAATCATGAAATTTGATGGTGAATTGGTGAAGAACGCACCCGTGGTGCCGCGACTTTTCTTGTTCAAATTCTTCAAATTTTGAAATGTTTTCTTTCAATTACTAACACCATTAGCATTCTCTTAGGACCTAGAACAAAGCCCTAGCATTGGTTGGGATGACGGAGTTGATTTGAAGGTCGAATTGAAAACATCCAGTTCTAAGGTTCTTCACGGTTTTGGTGAAATTGGAGCTCTTCCAGGCCAAATTGGCCTTGGCCACAGGTATAAAGTTTGCTCTACTCATTGAGATCTTCAATTCTGTATTTTTTGAGAATTTTTGGAAATAGTTGGATTTTCCAGCGAACCGGGGCGGCCAACCGCCACCCGCGGCGGCCCGTGCGGCGGCGCGTGGCCAATGGCCCGCCAATGTCATTCTTAGCATGTGTTTAAGGTTCTAGGTTTAGTTTTGATAATTGATGGACGTAAATTGAATAATTGAACCTAAGTTCGTTACGATTCGTGGTTAGGTGAAAATGTGAATTGACGATCCGACCGTTGGATCGTCACCAAACTTTGATACGTTGTAATACGTAATATTTGAGGATTATAGGGACTTACAGATTGGGAATCCGATTTACGGATCTTCCGGAATTGGATTGTAAGTTCATAAAATAGAATGTTAACCGTCACTTGGTTTTGGAAATTGACGGAGATCCGACCGTTGGATGGTAATGAAATTTTAGGATGGTGTCCTAAAGGTATATTGTGGACCTCTGGAAATTATGGATTTGAAATCTGAGTTGCAGATCTTCCGGATCGAACTTCGTAGTGACGTGTTTTATATAAGTTATATATTCTATCGATATGATTTCTAAGGTTGGATTTGATTATTGTTCTAGGCGGCGATCGTCATGACGCCTTGATGTGTGGTGCTAGGGAGTTGTTGGGCGAACTCCAGGTGAGTGGGTAGTATTTTCTGTTTATACCTATATACTATTAATTTTCCCAGAAATTGAGTTTTAATGAAAGTATGTTTCTAAAATGCCATGCATGCATAATATGAATGATATGAATGATATGAGTTATATGAATTGATAATTGATGCATATATATATATATGTGAATTGGTGCTGTGGACGCACATGTAAGTATCAGGTGAGTTTTATATTATTCATGTGAATCATTGATGATGTATATTATGTTGATAGCTCATAACCTGCAATCATGGTGTTAGTGCTTATATTATTCACCTTGCACCGCACGCTCACCTTAGATCCAAGTAGGTGCATGTCGTTCAGACCATGAGAGGGTTCCGACATGTCGTACAGACCATGAGAGGGTTCCGACTGATAGGTGACCTTAGATTATGTGCACAGATGATTGATGAGAGAAGCACTAGAGCGTATTATTACACCATTCATGTTGTACAGACTACTTCAGGTAGTTCCGACTTATATGCAGTGTAGTGTCGTACAGGTCACCGAGGTGACTCCGGTTGGATTGGATGTTGAGCTATAGAATTAACCGTACATGACCAATTGCAGGGTCTCCGGTTAATTCACCATTTCACCTGTTACATTGATGCATCATTCATTCTGTTTTTGAAATTATAACATGGCATACTTTCTGGTTTTTGAGAAAAAAATGATGATTTGAGATTTATGAAAAGTATTATGCTATTATGCTATTTTCTGGGAAAGTATACAGGTTTTACAGCGAGGGGTTAGAAATGTTTTAAATGAAAAGTTTTCGAAAAACTTTGTTTTACTGACCCACTCAATTTTGTTTTGTGCCCCTCCAGGTTCTTGATAGCAGAGCTTTGGTGGCCACGAGGAATCCAACGGTGTTCTGACAGAATTCACAAAAGTAGGACTCACCCTCGGGTGTTTCATCTTAGTAATTGTATTTGTAAAGCTTCCGAACTGTGTAAATGGTTACGTCACTCTCACGTGACGGCCAGCATGCCCTCCTTCGGGACGGGGTGTGTCACTAGCCCATCCGGTGAAAAATTTCTAGCTCCGCCATTGACAGCCGGGTCAAAAATGATGGTTTGCGGATCCACAAATGGATCAAAACGACTCAACTCGGTCTCTCCTTTCCCCTCTTTGCTCTACCTTCCATTGGCTCTCCCCCTCCTTCCTTTTCTCTCCCGCATCTCTCATTTTTCCCCTCTCTCTTGCTGCCACCTGACAGCTTCTAATCATTTTATTTTATTATTATTTTTTTCCTTCCAAACAACTAAAACGTCTCTAATTTCTTTGTTTCAACTCCGATCCGCGAATAGTTTTCCCCTATGCTCTCGTAAGATCGAACTCTATCCAATTATACTTAGTGTGACCTCGTAAAGTCCACGAATTTTTAATGATTACTGACAAAAATTCAAACTTCGTAATTAGTTTAATTAAAATATAAAGTTAATATAAATTCCCAAAAATAATATAAAATCTCCTTAATATAAATACGTAGTTTGCAATAATGAAATCTAGGAACGGGATTTCACATACGTACCCGCCCAGACCCGCCTAAAAAAAATGTCATCTTGTGTTTCAAAACTCAAAAGTGTAAAAACATAAAATGAAAATGTACTTGAAGGAGTGCAAAATGTTCAGTTTAGAGCTTTCATCCCACTTTCGAGGTTTTGATTCGAGTCCTCATTGTCTCGATAACATCTGTATAGTGGGAAATAAAAAAGAATAGAAAGATGAAGAAGGTCTCAATGAATTCCTCCAATTAGGGAACTTTGTTTTTTTTTTCACGTACATGCACATAACTGCATGTTACTACTAAACAATATACTAGAGTAGTCAAACTTCACTTTAAAATGCGTTATCTTAATATTGACTAAAATGATTAGTTTTGTTTGTTTTTGTTTTTGTTTTTTCTGTTTTGTTTTTCAAACCCCAATAAAAGGTGTTAATTTAGAATTGAGAATGACAAGTTTGGCTCTTTCAATTGAGCCCCACGAGAATGGATTATATAAAACGATAATAATTCGAATGGATTTTTAGGAAGAGGATCTTAGGGATTCCTACATTTTAGCTGTTAATTGTATATCGTGCGGTTAATTTTCGTTAGATACTATTTATGTTTAATTTTAAATAAGAAAAAATCAAATGATTTCTGACCACCTAATACACGATGAATGGTTAAGATGTGAGCATTTGTAGGACCCCACAAAATGGATCCGGATAGGATCCAAGCCTATTTTTCAATGAATAAAGATATTCGTGTGGCCGCAGAGTAAAGTAGTAAAGTAAGCTGCAGAGTGACCTTGAGGGAGAGTAAACTGTTTGACATTTGAGGACGGCTATGTTGTCTTATTTCCATGCTTATTTAAAAAAAAAAAAAAAACTCAACATGATCTTTTTGTCCGAAAAATATTTTCTCCGGATCTCTTTCACCAAAACTATCAGATTAAATGATTTGAACCTTTGAAATTTCATCTAATGATAAAAAATTATTATAGTTTTTAAGAGATCAAAACAGGTGGGCCGTTGGATAAAATTTCAAAGGTCCGGATCACTTAATTCGATGGTCTTGGTGGAAGAGATCCGGAGAGGATCTCTTTCCGGGTCCCTTTTTGTCCATCGAAATCTTGTTTTCCACTTCCTCCTCGTGATTAAGAATAATGCTAAGAGCATCTCCACCCGTTACTGGAAAGTAATTGTTGCTTTTGTTTTTACTTTCTTTTACCAACCGGTGAAGATTTTCTAAGGACGCTCTCTCTAAAAGAAAACTTTTCATGGGCTACCACCTTATGTTATTGTTACATTGTTTTATAATGTTACCTTTATGATAGGATGAGAAGTTATCACCTACTTTAACTATTTTGGGTCAAGCTGTACCTTCATTTGAGAAAACCATAAATGGGGTTCATAAAAGATTGGATACAATGTATTATTACAAATTTCATATAACCAGATACAACAAATCATTTGAAATCCATAGTATTTTTTCACATATAATTAAATTTTTGTACATTCATTGCACTTCCAATTTCATCCTTCTTAAGAAATTTGTAAATTTACTAGTTGAGTTGTAACTGATGTAACTGATGCATTTTGGGTCTAGATCCTCATCCTTCTTCGTTATATTAGTCTAAAGTATCGATTGTACCCAAAAAAATGATGCAAAAGTTTTGTCATAACTACATATGAAAAATACTTGACTCTTATACATAATATGAATCATTCTTCTCTAATATAAATTATAATTGCAAGAAGTGGATGCTCTCGTATTTTGAGTATTCTTCCTCACCTCATTGTGTCTTAAGTTCAAACTCTCTCTCTACCATTCCTTAGTGATTATTAGCTTAAGTCCAGTATTACATTTTCTCTACTTTTATTTTTTTATACTCATTTTACATTTTTTTAATTCAAAGATAAATTAAAATAATGTAATTTCATGCATCTTCTAATTCCAATAAATCTACCTAATTTCTTCTAACAAAAATTAATATACCAAGATAAATTCATTTGCAGAACATACGGCCCGAACTAAAAGATAGTAAAACATAATATATCTACAAACAAAACATATTAATCTGTGATACAGGTTGATTATAAAAAGAATTTGTCATATATAGTTGATTATAAAAATTTAAAATAAAATCTATAAATGGTGTTTAGAACAAGAAGAAAAACACTAAATAACAAAGAAAAAAAAAAGAAAAAAAGAAAAGAAATGCCAATGCGACTATTACTATGTATGCCAATAATTTCCACTTCCCTCCCCAACGTCTATCTCTCTCTCTGTAAAAAACTCTTATAAGGATGACTGCAACTCCCGCAAAGCACAGTAAAAAACCCAACTCTGCTTTCTCTGCACCTTCCTTAACGTCTCTTTCTTTCCATTCGATTCTTGAGAGGCTGCATTTATGCATTATTCTTACCGGTCATACCAAATCCTAGAGCTGGCATTTACCATTAATTATATTTATCCACACACACGCCTTTCTGTTAAAGCAGCCTAGATTTCACGTCTGCAGCTATAATTTGAAGTTTTTTCTTTAAAGATAAGCCTATATTTCTATTTGGGCCCCCTTTTTTGTCTCATTTTCAGAAAAAAGAAAAAAAAAAAAAACATGCTTTGAGTGAGTGGGGCTGTATAAATGTATATGTGTAGGCAAGTGTCATCATACAGATTATAATACACACACACACATTGTGTAAGAGTGAATTGCCTAGGAATTGAAAAAGGGGTGGAATTTCTGAGGTATTTTGGGATTTCAGGAGATGGGTAGGTGTTGGTTTAGTGGGGTTCTGACTGTGTTGTTGGGGTGTGAGTGGTTGTTGCTGCTGGGTGCAGTGGAGGGATACCCAGCAGAGGATCTGGTAGTGAGTCTGCCTGGTCAGCCAAGTGTTGGGTTCAAACAGTATGCTGGGTCTGTTGATGTGGATGTGAAAGCTGGGAGGAGTTTGTTTTACTACTTCGTTGAAGCAGATAAGCAGCCTGACAAGAAGCCCCTCACTCTTTGGCTCAATGGAGGTAAACTCTCACCCTTTTCTGGGTTTCTTGAAAGCAAATTGCAAACATTAGTTAAACTCTGCCGTTTAATTCATAGGTGTATTTAACAGATATTTTCATGTTATTTATGATGAATTCTTCAAATTATGTTTATGTATACATATTTATATAGGGTGTGCATAAAAGCTTTCGGTAATCCTTTATATTCAGTTCGATCTTTTTATCAAATCTGCTGCAGTTTTTTATTTGTAGGATATTTTTGCATTTGTTGTAACCAACTTGAATTTGGTTGCTTGTTAAAAGAACTTGTTATGTATGCCATATTACTATACCATACCCTTTTCTGCAGAATGAAATGTTATCTCAATGTTTGTGGGTTTTACAATTGTTCTTGAAAGTGAGGATCTTAAACACCGAATAGTTGATAACATCGGATGATTAACTTTGTGTTCAGGTCCGGGGTGTTCTTCCATCGGCGGAGGTGCCTTTACGGAGTTGGGTCCATTTTATCCAACAGGTGATGGTAGAGGCCTCCGAAGAAATAAAATGTCATGGAACAGAGGTATGTCCGGGTAGAACATGTGAAATTTTTTTTTTCTTCTCCGCGAGTGTCTCTGTGCAGCTGTTAACTGGAATCATAACTAAATAGTGTACCATTTGTTTATTTCTTGTAGCATCAAATCTCCTTTTTGTTGAGTCTCCTGCTGGAGTAGGATGGTCATACTCGAATACTAGTTCAGATTATAACTCTGGGGATGCCTCAACTGGTATAGTGAACAGCTAATTGCGCTTTCCTTTCTTTACACTGATTCAAGGGTGTGCTTATTCTAGATGTTTGCTTTTGGTTGATGAAACCTGTCAACCAAGCTTAACAACTTTTTTCATTGTCATTTGATTTTGGCAGCAAGAGATATGCACGCATTCTTGCTGAAATGGTATGAGAAGTTTCCAACTTTCAGATCCCGAGAGTTGTTTCTTACCGGAGAAAGCTATGCAGGTCTGCAAAGTCTGATATATTTTCAATTCTATAATCTAGTACTAGTAAATGGAACTCTTACAATATATTCAAACCTTTACTAAATATTAACCATTGCAGTTACGATTTTAGTTTTTACTCTTTCCCACATCTCCTGTCTACGAATTATCATTTTGAAACGGTTCTTACCATCTGTACTTTTTATGTACAGGGCACTACATACCGCAATTGGCCATTGCCATATTAGACCATAATAAACAATCTACTGGTTTCAAGTTCAATCTCAAAGGGGTTGCTGTAAGAAGACCTCACATATTTTTTGGACTCCTCGCCTTCATCTCTCTATATAGTTGTCAATTCCCTTTTTTTTAACTTTTCTTATTTGTTATCTTGCAGATTGGGAACCCACTGCTGAGACTTGATCGTGATGCTCCGGCATCATATGAATACTTTTGGTCTCATGGAATGATTTCTGATGAAATTGGCCTTACTATCATGAATGAATGCGATTTTGACGATTATGTCTTTGCAAATACTCACAATTTAAGCCTTGAATGCAACAAAGCAATATCTCAAGCAAATCAAATAGTTGGTTATTACATAGACAATTACGATGTGATTCTTGATGTTTGTTATCCATCTATAGTGGAGCAAGAGTTGAGACTGCGGAAAATGGTATTCTCTATACTTCTTCTTTCTTTTGTTTAATATCTGTTTTCTTTTTCTTCTTTCATTCACATTTCATGCAACTTGTCGTTTCATTGTTTCAACGAGTTTTTCCTCCACTCCCGTTTTCTGCAGGCTACTAAGATAAGTGTTGGAGTTGATGTATGTATGACATATGAAAGAAGTTTTTATTTGAACCTTCCTGAAGTTCAGAAAGCCCTTCATGCAAATCGTACAAACTTGCCTTATACTTGGAGTATGTGCAGTCGGTAAGTGAATAAAACCTTTCTTATGCTTTGGTAGAATTTGATGACTTATCTTTAGTCTATCCTCGCATCTGTCATATGACTGATCTTCTCGTCTTTGTATTGTACAGCGTTCTTAATTACAGCAATACTGATGAAAACATCAACATCCTTCCCTTGCTCACAAGGATAGTTCAAAATCATATTCCCGTTTGGGTTTTCAGGTAATTCGTCATGCTAATGTGTACAGGAGCTAAGTTGAATAGTACATACTCTAATTTTTAGTGATGCTACATAACATGATTATCAACCAAATGCAGTGGGGATCAAGATTCTGTTGTACCATTACTTGGCTCCCGGACACTGATACGTGAACTAGCACATGACCTAAAGTTCCCGATAACTGTCCCATACGGAGCTTGGTTTCACAAAGGCCAGGTGCTTATGCACTTCCCTTAGTAATTCTATTCAAATTTGAATGTCCGTCTCTCTTCAACATTGCTTATGAATATCTGTACGTGTTTTATGAATAGGTGGGCGGTTGGGCTACAGAGTACGGAAATCTGTTGACGTTTGCCACAGTAAGGGGCGCTGCTCATATGGTCCCCTATGCTCAACCTTCAAGAGCTTTGCACCTCTTCAGTTCATTTGTTCATGGTCGAAGACTGCCCAACACAACGCTTCCTTCCATTTATGAGTAAACAAGTTATGGGAATTGGTACAATGTAGTGGTAGAAGCTACCAGTTTCAGAAGTTCATTTCATTAGCGCAAGGGCAATAAAGAAAGTTGATTTGTTTTTGGCAAGAGCACGGTTTTCAGAGAAACCACCAGGAAGGCTCAGTTTTCAGAGAAACTTTATACAAACGTACAAGCAATCTACAAACACAATTAATCATGTTTTAACTTTAAACAATCATCCAAAGCAATGACACAACTTTTCTGTTGTTTAAATATCTAGATAGCAGTTTGTTCAAGCTTGAAAAGTAATTGAACAAACAAGAGAGAAAGCGGATCGACCGCGTCCAAGATAGTATAGCTGTTCATATACCCGAACAAAGAATAGAAGTTCACCAGCTTACTTGAACAGGATCTGTTCTATAGGATCGTGCCTCTGTATCCTTGATTTCTAAGGAGACAGGAACCCCAATTTGGTGGATGAATAATGACCGTGCGATCAGAGCGTGAATAACAGTTTCTGGTTCCTTGGTTCCATGAAGCAGTAGATGATCGTTCTCAGCCAGTTTCTGTCTGGGGTGGTCGCACGGTAGTCTGACAGGTTCCTTTTTTTTTTTTCCTTTTCTTTTCCCCTCTCTTTAACGTTCGTTTTTGGTTTATTTCACCAGCTCACCCACGGATATCAATTATTTCTTCTTTCGATTTTAATATTGATTTTTCATTTCTGCTGACTAAAGATAGAAAGAAAATCGCAGGATTGATAGATAAAAAATGTAGGACTGTGTTCAGGAGCGGATTCACATAGGAACCGGTGGGCTTGGGACCCTTCAAATGCTGGGAGAAGCTCCTATTGATCAACCACACAGAGGGTTTTAAGTACCTGACCATTTCGTGTTTTTTTTTTTTTTTTTTTTTTTTTTTTTTTTTTTTTACTACATCGATTTTTTTTATACTAAGGTACGGCAAAGCTACAATGAGAAGACTATTTCGCTTTTAATTTCGTGTTTTCATTTTTTTTTTCTTACTAGATATTTCATGTTCCTTGAACACTGTAAATTTTAATTGTACTCATAATTGAACCTGGTTCCTCCTTTTTTGTTATTTCATTTGAAGCTGCGGCATTGTAGTTGTTTTCTGGTGCTTTTGCTTCCTTTACTCTTCCTCGAAAATGAAAGACTCTGCCTGACTGCCTCGTTCTTTTTCATCTTTGAAGCAACAAAAAGGGGTTTGATATAATGATTGGTTGCATTCAGAAAGAAAAAGTTTCACTCTTTCTTTTATAGCAACTCCATCGTTGCAAAGGCCTATAGGGCAACTCACTATTGAATAGCCTCAAGTGAACAGTAACTGCCTTTAATGAACAGTAATAGTCTTTTGCATCTCCATCCCTAAATTGAATAGCCATGACAATAAACAATAAAATATTAGTATTTTTTTATTTTATAAAATAATACAAAATAATTTTATTTATAATTTCATATAGGATTTTTAATCAATCTCATTGTACTACGTGTCATTAAATAAGAAATTACAATCCAAAGTACTTGAGAAAATATAAAATTATGATGTAAGTGGGAAGATAATGATAACATATTTATAGAAAAAATTAAATCAATTTTTTTTACTCCATCATTTCTTTTACTTTGACCGGTTCCCTCACCTAGCCTTCTCTCTACCGACGCAACCCTTCTCCCTCATTTCTGAAACCTCTCTCTTTCTCTTTAATCTCTCGACACTCTCATTCTCTTTCTACAGCTCCGAGAGCTCTCATCCTTCATCTTCTTCGAAACCGAAGCAAATCAAACTAACAAACTCTGAAATCTCAATCCCTTAGATGAGAGGAACTCCAATATATCATTGCATGCATCATCAGAGCACCATTTGGGTGATCCACCATTGAAGCTGAGAACTTCAAGCTTCTATTGCTCAAACCTAGGTGAGGTTATTGCCCTACTTCAATTGCTTAAGTTATTCTCTGGGTTTTGATGTGTTTCGAGTTTAAACCCTTAGGTTTAGTCTCTGCCATTTGTTTGTGGGTGTATCATCCACCTTGGTGACGAGAACTTCGGTGAAAGCCGTTGAGTTCAAAGCCTGCTGGGTTTTACATTTTTTTTATTAATTTTTTACTTTTTTTTATTAATTTTTTACATTTTTATTAATATTTTAGATTTTTATTAATTTTATATTGTGGCTGACATCGTCTTGATGTCAGCCTGGTGTCACCTGGCCCTCGGGCTCTAGGGCCACTGATTCGAGTCGGGCCTCTCACTCGCCCCCCCCCCCCATCCACACGCCCACATAGGTTGGAGCTTGCAGCTCTGGCTATTAGGTTGCAAAAGTCGCCGGTCCATTGGGCTAGGAGTCCCAGTGGAGGTGCTCTTATCTACATCCTGATGGTGATGGGGAGTGACAACTTGTTAGTCATAACGACATGAACCATTTTTTAACTAATTGATGAAAAAGAAATCTATGTATGATTGCAATTTTGGAAATATTATGTAGTATGTACAACAATCTAATTGTCAAACCGCTGATTTAGTGGCATTATTTTGGGGTTTAAGAGTAAAAAGTCTCATGTTTGAATCTTGTAATTTGTTATTATTAACTCATTGTGTGACTTACATCAAATTCCTCGTATTTTAGTATAAATTTATTGTGTGCTTCCAATTGGCTCTTAAATAAGCACCTAGTGTTAGCAGCAATCATGATAGTACGAGCAGGCCACGGGTTGATAAATACATAAATCGATAAAAAAAAAACACTCATTGCACTCCATTTTGATTATGTGATTAATTAGCTAGTGGTCTAATATTGTTTCTCTTTATAATTTTGAAACCATAACTTGTGGTCTTTTAGATTTTGAATACACTACTAATTACAAGTCAACTCGGGCAGATTAGAAGGTCAACCAAATTCTAACCCAACATTCATAATTTGGGTTTGGGTTTGGATTGAGTTTCATCAGGTTCCTTAGGTTGGGTTCGGGTTGCCTAACTTTTTTTAGTTTAATCATGTAACAACTTATTTTGCAATACTTTTTTTTTTTTTTTTAAAAAAAAGTCAAATAGCATCAAAGCTAGTTAACTTAAATATCACAAATCAATCAAACTTCAATTGAGCTCCAAAAATTGATATCCACTTAAACGTTAAACCAAATACACAAGTTTTAATCATGCAAAGTTTGAATTGAAAATACAAGAAAATACCATAGCTTGTACTAAAACTAAAAGATAAAAAAAGAGCAACACTTCATATCCAAATATAAACAAACACCAAACTCAAGTCTTGTTGTCCAAATTCAATTTGCAATATTCCTATTAAATAAGAAAAATAGTTAGTTGTATATCATATATTCACAACTATCATTATTATCCTTTAAAACAAAGTACATGAGGACCTATAATTTACCAAATAGAATCAAGTTTAGTGCTACATGAAACCCCAATGTCAAAAGCTTCAATGCTATCAACTATACCTATAAATGAAATTGTACCAAAATTTATAAAGGTTGTTGGTTGTTAGACTTGGGTGTAATATGTGCATTAGTTCATTTGGGTTATAATTGGGTTAGAGTGGATTGATAAATTAGGTTGGGTATATGCAGGCAAATGATTAACCCAACCCAACCCAACCCAATAAATGATAGGATTGAAGTTGGATTGGGTTCGAACAGGTTACAACTAAGAAAAAACCTAATTGTTCGGGTTAAAATTCAGGTTGGACATGGGCGAGTTCAAGTTGGCCCAACCTAAATTGCACCCCTACTACTAATGACTTTTTTTTTTAATAAACGATATTATCTACAATAAGGAAGATGGGGTGGGCTTAGTCTCACAATGGGCTAACAATAATGTGGTTTAAATTTGCATTTGGCGAAAATCGAACCTAAGACCTCTTACTTACAAGTGAAGAGGATTTTTTTCAACAAAATAATCACATGAAAGGCACGAGTAGTGTTTTTTTATGTTTTATGTTTTATTTTGTTTTTTTAAAGAGAAACAATAGTGATTTTATTCATAAGATTAAGTATGCATACACTTGTTAGGAGAGCATCTAGGATAAAATCCGGAGGCTCCTTGAACCAACAACTTGATGAATTAGACACTATGGCTTATTTGGCCATTCTATGTGCCGCAACATTAGCCGAACGGTGAAAATGACAGATTTTGGAGTCATCGAATTAAGGCTCGCAAGCGGGTCTTGATATCTTCAATAAATAAATCAGAGGCAGAAAGGCCATTAGATAGGTTGCCAATAGCTTGAACAACCCTGAGCACATCTGATTCCAAGATTACATGCTGCCAATTTTTTTGTACAACTAGTTCAAGTCCTTCTCGAACGACAAGAATCTCCACCATATTCGGGCAAGTCACGTGAGATATTTTGCAGACAAAACTGAGATATTTTGGCAGACCAAACTTCCAGCATAACTACCGGCTTCATTGCGAAATACCATACCAACACCCCAAAATTTGAAGACGAACAAAAGGAGCCACCCACATCAATCTTGATCCAATGCGCTGGGGGAGGGAGCCAATGTGAAGAGGCTGAATGGTGCGAGAGAGAGTGGCAGGCTGAGAACTAGGATAATCAGAGAGGTACAGCCCTGCAAGGTGGCTGACCACAGCAAGATCCGCAACCTTATCGTCCCAGAGAAAAGCATTTCATGCACACCATGTTGACTGATATTGACTCAAGGGAATGCCACATAATTTGCCACATAATTTGCCATTTCATCAATATTTCTGTTGAAAGTTAGTTAGGATGGTTATTTGTAGCTTACACAGTAAGCGAGGTTATTAGGCTACTAGAGTGATATAGAAAGGCTGATTGCAGCTTAATGTTTGTAAGAAATAATCATTCTATCAATACAAAATCTTTCATTCTCTCTCTCTAGTTTTATCTCTAGGTTTTCAACATTCTCTGTATTGCTTCCTTCTTCTTCTTTTTGCGATTCTGATCTTCTCTGTTAAGATGGTATAAGAGCCAGGGTCGATTTTTTTTGGGTGTTTTCTTCCGCTGAGTAATTCTTTAGGGTCGATCGTTGAAGGCTTTGTTGGAGTTCTTGGAGGATTGGCGACGTTCTTGAAAGCTTTCTGATAGATTTTGGGTCGATGGTCTTTCAATCAGGTTGTTGGTTTCTGTCTTTACTTTTTGCACATCAAGTGTTTGTGTTTTTGCTTCAGTGAAGATATATGGCGAATTGGGATGTTTCTTTTGGTTTTTCATATATGGGTTCTTTTTTGGATTCGATTAAGGCCGATGCCAAGATTTGTTGACGATAGAAGAATTGTATTTGTGGTGTGATAAGATTGAAGTCAAACATTTGTGAAATTGCTGAAATATATGCATTTGAAATGTATAAATCTAGAAGGCCGGTGCCAAGAAGTAGTGAGAATGTCAAAAGAATGAGCTTGTTATCTTGAAGAGTTGATAATTGTTGAAGTTTGGAATTAAACATATTAGTGATTGAGATTGATTGTTAGTGTATGGTGATTTGTGATTGAGATTGATTGTTTGAAGAATTAAGTGATAGAGATGTCTGATAAATCAGTACGCGTTGAAAGTTTGCTTGGTATGTTAATTGTGAAGTTGCAAGATGACAATTTTGTTAAGTGGAATTATCAGTTTCAGTCGGTTTTAAAAGGGTATGATTTCTTTGAATTCTTTACTAATGAATCTCCTTGCCCTCCAAAGTTTGTGATTGACACTGAGAATGGAGTGACTATAGAAATCACAGAAGCTTATAAATCTTAGGTTCAGAAAGATATGGCACTATTGAGTCTGTTAATTGCTACTCTGTCGGATGATGCTATGGAATATGTAATAGGGTGTAAAACGTCTCATGAAGCTTGGACAAATTTACAAAACCGATATGCTTCTGTGTCAATGGCTAGGATCAATCAACTCAAAATTGAGTTCCATACAATTTAAAAAGGCAGTGATTCTGTTGATAAGTATTTGCTTCGGTTGAAAGCCATTCGTGATCAGCTTGTGTTTGCAGGGGAGAGGATTACTGATAATGATGTTGTTATTACTGCTTTATCTGGATTACCACCGGAGTTTGATATTGTAAAGATTGTAGTTTTGGCAAGGGATACTTCTATTCCGCTGAAAGATTTCAGAGCATAGTTGATTGGTGTTGAATCTGCTATGGAAGCAAGGGTCATTACTTTGGCAAGTGGCATGGCTGCAATGTATGTTCAAGGAGATCGAGGCAAAGGTATTCATCAGAATTTAAGGTATTCATAAGGAGAGAGTTCGAATGCTGGATCACGATCTGGTGATACTCAAGGTTATCAAGGGAACAACAGGTTTCAAACCAGAAATGGGTATAATACTTCTCAGAACTACAACAGAAGTGGTTATGGGTCTTTCAATAATTCAAGGCCTTACTACAATGGGAATATACAGCGATGGGGAAACAACTATAATGGTTCTTCTACTGGGAATAGGTCATTTTGGAGTGGGAATAAGTCTTCTTGGAGTGGTAATACAACCTTCAAAACAGGGACTATAGTTAAATGTCAGATTTGTTCTCGTAGAGGTTATACTGCTGCAAACTGTTCGAATATGAGTAATGGTTATCAGGTTACAATTTGTCAAATTTGTGGAAAAAAAGGTCATAATGCTCTGGAATGTAGACATAGGAATAACTATTCCTATCAGGGTGCACCTACACCTCATTTTCTTACTGCATTTTCTGCTCAAGCTCTATCTCACATGACTGCTGCAGAATATGGTCAGAATGCTCAAAATTTCTCTGCAGCTGATACATGGGTGTTAGACACTGGTGCTTCACACTATATGACATCTAATCTTGGCAATCTAAATCAACCTGTGCAGTACAATGGTGATGAGAAAATCACTATTGGTAATGGGGAAGGTTTGATTGTTAATCATATTGGTTCTACAACACTTTCAACTCCACAACATTTATTGTTTCTCAAGAATGTCTTACATGTTCCAACCATTACTATTAATCTCTTATCTGTTAAGAAATTGTGTGATGATAATCATTGCTGGTTCATATGTGATGAGATTGTCTTTTTTATACAGGACAAGGCAACAAGAATGATATTGTACCACAGCAAGAGTAGAGGAGAGCTATATGAGATCCCTGTGACTGTGTTTTCAAGAAGATTGGTTGCTGGTCAAAATAAAGATGTTGCATTACTTGGGAAAGCTGTAAAGACTTTTGTTTGGCATAAGAGGCTTAGGCACCTTTCTGCAGAAGTGCTTGATGTTATGCTTAGAAATGTTGGACAAACTGTTAGTGTAGATTCCTCACCTTCTGTTTGTTCTTCATGTCTTTCTGGAAAAATGTGTAGATAACCCTTTCCTGTCAAAGAAACTAGGGCTAGTTCTATATTTGAAAAAGTACATTCTGATATATGGGGGCCTGCTCCAGTTAAGTCCTTAGAAGGGTTTAGATACTATGTAAGTTTTGTGGATGAGTTCTCAAGATTTGTATGAATCTTCCCTATTATCAATAAATCCGATGTTTTCCAAGTATTTGTCAAGTTTTTTGCATTTGTTACAACTCAGTTCAATTCTGTAATTAAGTGCTTACAGACAGATGGTGGTTCTGAATATATGAGTAACAAGTTTCAGTCTTTTTTTGGCACGCAAAGGAACTGCACATTCCATATCATGCCCTTACACACCTCAGCAGAATGGTCTGGCTAAGAGGAAACATAGGCATATCGTAGAGACTGCAATCACACTTTTAACTAAGGCTGAGGTCCCATTACAGTTCTGGAATTATGCTTGTAATCATGCTGCATTTCTGATCAATAGAATGCCATGTAAGGTTTTGGGGATGAAATCTCTATATCAGCTATTGTTTAAACAAGACCCTGTGTTGCATACATTGAAGATATTTGGATCTGCAGTTTATCCATTCTGAAGGCCATATACTCAACATAAATTGCAACCTAGATCTAAGCAATGTGCTTTTCTTGGTTTTGTGGCTGGATATAAAGGGATAGTATGCTATGATTTAAGTAGCAATAAACTGGTACTCTCAAAACATGTGGTGCATGATGAGACTACATTTCCATTTAAAACAAGACTACAGTTGTCTTCTGGGAAGTCAAATAAGGTCCAGAGTACAACAATGTCTCCAATCATTGTTCAAATGCCATGTTTTGCTCCTGATCTAACTATAACATCATCTCCAACACATGAAGAGTCATATGAAAATCCAGAAATTATGGAAGAACGATCATGGGATAGCTTACAAGTTCAAAGCTCATCAAGTCAAGATTCACATAATCTCAATGATCATACTTATAGCTCTATTCCTCTCTCAACATCAACTCCAAGTACAATATCATTGCTGCCTGTCCATAGTCCTTCCCAGTTAAAGGTAATACTACCAATTTCTTCTCTCCTGGGGTTGAAACTAATGAAGAATCAGCTCACAATATGGTCACCAGGTTGAAGTCAGGTGCAATTTTAAGAAGATCTTACACAGGTTATGTTTATACCATATTTAGGGCCTCGTATTTAGACCTCGTATAAATACTCGAGGGACTTAAATGTAATTATGTAATAAAGGAAGAGGCAAATATGTAATTAGGGGAGGAGCCCTTATTCTATAAAAGGGCCTCCTCACCCTTTCAAACCCTAAGCCTCTCACCCCCTCTTAAAGCTCTCACATTATAGAGCTCCTCCTCTCTCTCTCCCTCAGATAAATACATATTCAGTCTGGACGTAGCCTAAACCTTGGGGTGAACCACGATACATCTTGTGTCATTTACATTACTTGCAGATTCACGGTCGAATTTACGTTGTTCCAAGACCTCCGGTTTTGTGCATCAACATTTGGCGCCGTCTGTGGGAAACGATACGAAAAGTAGTGTCGGTTCTCTTTCATTTTTTCACCTTCACCGTGAATCTACAAAAACCCAGGAACCAAAGTCACTACAAAAACTCATCTCTTAAAAATGCAAAAATGAAGACTCATTATCTGGTTCTTCCAATCTGTCTTTATCTCTATAGACACTCTCTTTCTCTCTCCTCAAATCCCTGTCTTTTTCAACCTCCGCAAAATCTGCAAAAGCTATGGTATTTCTCAAAAAGATTCCCCTGTCAGCCACAAACCCTACTCTCAAACAACGGAAACATCAATACCTTCTTTCCATGTGGGACCCTCTTATCGAGATCGCAAATCAGCATCAACGGATACCGTTGGGTGGACCAGTCAAAGTTCTTCTCCTGGGTCAGGTTTTCGAGTGACGGATCAAGTGGGTTTACAGGATCGGTCGAAACAAAGGATTGTACGGCGGTGAAGGTCTTAAATGTTGATGATGCGTTTCCTTGAAGCGGTGAAAAAGATGAAGTGGCCTTATCCTCCTTCTTCTCTTCCGCTTCACAGTAGTTTCCGCCGCCGATATATACTCAGACACCCTACTGCAATGGCACCTTGAAAAATTGGATTCTTCCTTCTGCAGAAAACCCATATGGCAAAATCTATGCATGTTCTCGGTCCGGTGTCAAATACAACACCAACAACTCACTATCACTCGCTTAGACCTCTCTATGAAGAGTCTCGCTGGTGAAATTTCCGGCAACTAATTCGCTGTCTTCACCGACCTTGGGTCACCCAACTTCAGTCCAGCTTTAGTCCTCCTCCTGACCAGTAACAACCAGCATTGATCCAATTCACAGTAGTTTCGATGACCATACATCTGAACGTCCATATCCAGTTCCAGCCCAGTTTTCTGGCATCTGTGAGGTTACTCCGGATTTCCCATATGGGTCCTGCAACAGGAAGCTTATTGCAGCTCGCCATTTTGCATCATCTGCTATAACCAGAGGCGTTTTCAATTCATCTCAAGACCACGCTTCTCTATTTGACGGAGATGGTCATGGCACGTGAATTTTCTAACTTGCCCCGGGAGAAATTGCTCTATTGTGTCTTTTGCACCTATGTTATGTTTTTCAAGGTGGACCTCCCATGTGATCAAAAAGGAGGAAGTGAAAGTGGAGGTGGAGAACGCGAAGATTAATCAGGTAAAGGCAGCGATGGAGAATGGGGTGTTGACTATGACTGTGTGTAAAGAGGAAAAGAGAAGAAAGACAAGCCCATGCCCCCGCCATCTGCAATCTGCGAGGTAAAGCAAAGTAAAGAGAACTTTACTTTACTTTTGTCCGCCATCTGCAGAGGCTAATGCACTTGAACCTCAGCAACAGAATAATAAATGCAGTAAGAAAGAGATGTGGGGTGGAAAAGGAAATAAAAGCAAAAGCAGATAATATTGATGGGATGCATAGTGGGGGTGGTGCAGTCCACAACCATGATGATAATGGACCAACAAGCCAGCTCATTCGAATTCAGATCTGACAGCAGCTGTTACTCCCAGTCTCTCAAAAAACCATCCAAGCAAACGACTGCTTTATTTATTTTAGAATGATGTAATTTATTTTTATATTTGTATAAACCCCATTAGAGGGTAATATGTATAAACCCCATCAGAGGGTTAAAAAAAAAAGGCAAAGCCCAAAATAAATGGGATGGCATGTCGTGGAGAGCGAAGGCCCATAAGCTCAAAATAACATCAACTAGGTCATCAAAAGTACGCCAAGTACTCCACAATTATTTGGCAACTTGCCACTATTACCACCAACCAGGTGACCGAAAGTACGTCCAGTAATCCACAATTATTCGGCAACCTGTCGCTATTACCACCAACCAGGTGATGAAATGTACAACCTGTACTCTCCTTCATGCCACCAACCAAGTGATCAAAAGTACGCCCAGTACTCCAAATTATACATGAGCATTACTCATGTCATTCATACATAAACATTCATAAGCATCACTCATGACAATCATACATAAACATTCTTGACCATCATTCAAGATTCATGAGCATCACTCATGTCAACATTCATGAGAATCACTCATGTCAACATCCATGAGCATCACTCATGTCAATCAACATAAACATTCATGAGCATCACTCATGTCAAACAGCTTCAAAAGCTTCATTTATAGAGCTCTAGCTTCAAAAGCTTCGTTTACAAAAAACTCTAGCTTCAAAAGCTTCATTTACAGAGCTCTAGCTTCAAAAGCTTCGTTTACAAAAAACTCTAGCTTCAAAAGCTTCATTTACAGAGCTCTAGCTTCAAAAGCTTCGTTTACAAAAAGCTCTAGCTTCAAAAGCTTCATTTACAGAGCTTTAGCTTCAAAAGCTTCATTTACAAAAGCTCCAGCTTCGAAAGCTTCATTTATAGAGCTCTAGCTTCAAAGGTTCACTTGCAAAAGCTTCACCCACAAAGCTTCAGTGCAAGGTATACAAATACCGCCTCCGAACAACCGCCATTTCGGCCCATACATGGTTTCAATTTGAAGTCTCCAGCCAACAGACTCTATTGACCGAAGACTTGGGAGACTACATTATGTACCATATATTGGGCCTCATGGAAAATACTTGGGGGACTTAGCCCATTTTTTATGTATTAAGGAGTGAGCCCTTATTCTATAAAAGGGACTCCCTCACTTTCATTAGAGAGCATCCATTATTCATGTACTGAGGAGCGAGCCCTTATTTTATAAAAGGGACTCCCTCACTATCATTAGAGAACAACGCCACCAGCTGAGCAATCGCCTCGCCGCGAGCATCACTCATAACCCATCACTTATGTATTGAGGAGCGAGCCCTTATTCTATAAAAGGGACTCCTTCACCACCATTAAAGAGCATCGCCGTCTATTGAGCAACCACCTCGCCGCGAGCATCAACTCTAGCTCATCATTTATGTATTAAGAAACGAGCCCTTATTCTATAAAAGGAACTCCCTCACCATCATTAGAGAACATCGACTCTAGCCCATCATTCATGTATTGAGGAGCGAGCTTTTATTCTATAAAAGGGACTCCCTCACCTTCAAACGCCGCAAGTCGAGCCAACCAAGGCAACATAAGCCACGAGTCGAGCAGCCTCGCAGTGTGTGCTACTTCTAGTTGAGTGTCATTTCAGATTGAGCACTGCCTCATATCGAGCATCAATTCAAGACAGCATCTAGTCACTTCGGCCCACACATGGACTGAATTTCAAGTCTCCAGCCAAAAGACTCTCTTGACTGAAGACTTGGGGGACTACTGTTTATACCATATTTAGGGCCTCGTATTGAGACCTCATATAAATACTCGAGGGACTTAAATGTAATTATGTAATAAAGGAAGGGGCAAATATGTAATTAGGGGAGGAACCCTTATTCTATAAAAGGGCCTCCTCACCCTCACAAACCCTAAGCCTCTCACCCCCTCTCAAAGCTCTCACATTACAGAGCTCATCCTTTCTCTCTCTCCCTCAGATAAATACATATTCAGTGTGGACGTAGCCCAAACCTTGGGGTGAACCATGATACATCTTGTGTCATTTACATTACTTGCAGATTCACGGTTGGATTTACGTTGTTCCAAGACCTCCGGTTTTGTGCATCAACAGGTTATATTGGCTCATTTCTAAAATTACAAACACTACAGATAGATAATGAGTGTGACTTTACTGGGGGTTTTTCATTTATTGCTGCAATAAAAGATTTGGAGGAACCATCAACATTCAGAAAAGCTTCTACAAGCCCACATTGGCAAAGTGCAATGCAAGAAGAGTTTAATGCACTCAAAGCTCAAGGAACTTGGCAGTTGGTTCCTTCTCCACCAAACAGAACCATTATTGGAAGTAAGTGGGTTTATAAAGTTAAGAAGAATCCTAATGGAAATGTATCGAGGTATAAAGCCAGACTTGTGGCTCAAGGTTTTTCCCAAGAACAAGGCATTGACTACTTCGAAACTTTTAGTCCAGTAGTACGACACACTACAGTGAGACTCATTTTGTCATTAACAGCTACAAATAAATGGGAATTGAGGCAGTTAGTTATCAAAAATGCATTTCTGCATGGTGACTTACAAGAAGAGATGTATATGAAACAGCCTCAATGGTTTGTTGATCAAACTAAACCCAATTATGTCTGCAAGTTGATTAAATCATTGTATGGGTTGAAACAAGCCCCTCGGGCATGGAATTCAAAGTTCACAACCTATTTACTAGCTTTGGGATTTGTGGCATCTTCATCTGATACCAGTCTATTTGTGAAGAGTGATGACAAGGATGTGGTGGTTCTTTTACTATATGTGGATGACATCATTTTGACAGGATCAGATGCTAGCAAAGTTCAGTAGGTTATTGAAGATTTGGCAGGTGTTTTTGACATAAAGGATATGGGCAGACTTACTTACTTCTTGGGATTTCAGATTCACTACAAGGAGAATGGAGACATATTTGTGAATCAATCAAAGTATGTTGTTTATACCATATTTAGGGCATTCGTATTTAGACCTCGTATAAATACTCGGGGGACTCAAATGTAATTATGTAATAAAGGAAGGGGCAAATATGTAATTAGGGGAGGAGCCCTTATTCTATAAAAGGGCTTCCTCACCCTCACAAACCCTAAGTCTTTCGTATCTAGAGCAAAGCTCTCACACTCTCTCCCTCACAAATACTCTCAGAGAAATACAATCAGTGTGGACGTAGCCCAAACCTTGGGGTGAACCACGAGACATCTTGTGTTATTTACATTTCTTGTAGATTCATAGTCGGATTTACGTTGTTCCAAGACCTCCGGTTTTGTGCATCAACATTTGGCGCCGTATGTG
Organism: Malus domestica; assembly: GCF_042453785.1. Classification (NCBI taxonomy): domain Eukaryota; kingdom Viridiplantae; phylum Streptophyta; class Magnoliopsida; order Rosales; family Rosaceae; genus Malus; species Malus domestica. Next base: position 3,196,229 of record NC_091665.1, on the reverse strand, counting down.
GGAATCGACACGAAAAGCTAAATTGGTTCTCTCTCAATTTTTCACCTCCGTCATGAATCTACAAAATCACAAAAAACCCAGAAAGAAAAAAAGAAACCTACTCCGTGTCTGCCTTCTTTTATTTTGGGGGCAATCTTCTCCCACACAGGAAAAAAGAACTCAACACAGAACCTATTTGGCAATCGCTGAGTCCCGCACTCTGCAGAGGAGAAATAATCAAATACACCAAACAAATTCTCACCGAGATGCCTGTGGAGGCGAATGGCATCTACTTCCTCAGCTCAGCTCCAAAACCTCGCCACCTCAGCCTCATGCAGATCCTCGTCTCTCAATCACACCCGTCGGTTCGTAATCTCCTCGACGTCTTCCCTTTCAACGAGGCCGTTGGCCAAATCTGTGCCTACGTTGCCTCCGCTTCCACCTCCGTTCTAAAAAAAAAACCTCAAGAAGTTCATCTAGCTGCTACCAGTCACGAGCTTGAGGAACGAGGATCTGTCAAAAGCCCAGTAATGCCCAGTTGTCGTATAGGAAACAAGGAGGTCGCTTGCAGACGGAACTGCCCAGAACTCGTCTTTTCTAATGGCGGCGGAGTGAAGATAATAGAGTACGCGCGGAAACTCAGCCGCGAATCAAAGGCAGGTTCGCGTTCACTACCGTCGGTTTGTACCATACTCATGGAATTACACAGTGAAGAACTTAAGCAGTAATGCTCTGAGTATGAAGCTTCAGAATGTTGTCGGCGCGGTGTTGATCAGCGGGCTCGAAAACTACGCTCTAGTTCCTGTTGATGTTGCCACTGTTCCAGAACAAGTGGTTGCTATGAGAGCATTGAAGGAATCGTTCGAGTTCCCGATAGGATGGGGTGCATTGAAGTATGGTACATACAGTCGGTGAGGGTGTGTAATTCCATGAATATGACGAAAACTGTCGGTGATCTTCATCGTGCTCTCTCTCTCTCTTTTCTCACTGCCAGAATTGGCATGACTCAATTCTCACCTCGAAAAGATGTGGCCTTATGTCAATGAGGCAGCGTCCGAGCTGATAAAGACATCCGTGGAGCCAGTTCTGGAGCAGTACAGACCAATCATATTGTCCTCACTCAAATTTTCCAATCATATGTCCATGCCTTGAGCTGGGCAACCCAACAAATATTATATATAGTTGTGTATGAGACCACAGGAACATGATAAACAGCAGATGCAAATCCAAAGAGAGCCTCATTTGCAAGTTTGAGCACTCTCATTAATCAATGTTTAAGCCAATGTTGGAGGACAAGGTGACCCTAATAACTGGTGGGGCAGCTGGGATTGGTGAGGAGGAGGTGAGATTATTTGCAGCCAACGGGGAAGAGAAGTAAGGAAGCAAGGGCGCAATTGGGGATTCTTTTTGCTTTTGGTTGAACAGGTCGAAAGTAAAAGCAGAAAAGCAGAAAGAAAAGTACTCTGATGGGGTTTTACAGCTGGAGTACACCAGCTTGTGTTCAAACAGCAGAAAAAGAAAAAAATGAGGAGGCATATATACCAAAGTTGCTTATGTCGGTGCAGATCTTGTCGACAAGGTTGAAAGAAATATTCTCGAGGATGACCCAAGAAGCCCAGTTGTGATAGCTGATAATTGCATGCGCACTTCCTCAACCAATACGGAAGCGTTGTCTGCCATCTGCCAAAAGGGAAAAGAGAAAGCAAAAGCAAGGAATAAACACCCCACCAGAATGATTTGATTTACTTTTTTGTTTCTGAATGGTGTAAATTATTTTTCATATCTTTCGAAGACATCTATATAGACCCCATCAGAGGGTAAAAAAAAAAATACGACAAAGCCCAAAATAAATGGGCTGGAATGTTGTGTAGAGAGCGAAGGCCCATAAGCCTAAAATAGCACCAACCAGGTCATCAAAAGTACGGCCAGTACTCCACAATTATTCGGCAACCCGCCGCTATTACCACCAACCAGATGATCAAAAGTACGCCCAGTATTCTAAAATTATTCGGCAATTTGCTGCTATTACCACCAACTACGTGATGAAATGTACAACCCGTACTCTAATATCATTTGGCAACTAGCCATTCATGCCACTAACCAGGTGATGAAATGTACAACCCGTACTCTCATTCATGCCACCAACCAGGTGATCAAAAATACGCCCAGTACTCCAAATTATACATGAGCATTACTCATGTCATTCATACATAAACATTCATGAGCATCACTCATGACAATCATACATAGACATTCACGACCATCATTCATGTTAACATTCATGAGCATTACTCATAACAACATCCATGAGCATCACTCATGTCAATCAACATAAACATTCATGAGCATCACTCATGACAATTAGCTTCAAAAGCTTCATTTACAGAGCTCTAGCTTCAAAAGCTTCATTTACAGAGCTCTAGCTTCAAAGCTTCACTTGCAAAGCTTCACCTACAAAGCTTCAGTGCAGGGTATACAAATACCACCTCCGAACAACCGCCACTTCGGCCCATACATGGTTTCAATTTGAAGTCTCCAGCCAACAGACTCTATTGACCGAAGACTTGGGAGACTACATTATGTACCATATATTGGGCCTCATGGAAAATACTTGGGGGACTTAGCCCATTATTTATGTATTAAGGAGCGAGCCCTTATTATATAAAAGGGACTCCCTCACTTTCATTAGAGAGCACCCATTATTTATGTACTGTGGAGCGAGCCCTTATTTTATAAAAGGGACTCCCTCACCTTCATTAGAGAGCAACGCCGCCAGCTGAGCAACAGCCTCACCCCGAGCATCACTCCTAGCCCATCACTTATGTATTGAGAAGTGAGTTCTTATTCTATAAAATGGACTCCCTCACCTTCATTAGAGAGCAACGTCGCCAGTTGAGCAACCGCCTCACCGTGAGCATCACTCCTAGCCCATCACTCATGTATTGAAAAGCAAACTCTTATTCTATAAAAGGGACTCCCTCACCATCATTAGAGAGCATCTCTGAGCAACTGCCTAGCTACCAGCATCGACTTTAGCCCATCATTTATGTATTAAGGAGCGAGCCCTTATTCTATAAAAGGGACTCTCTCATTTCCAATGCCACAAGCCGAGCCAACCAAGGCAACATAAGCCACAAGTAGAGCAGCTTCATAACATGTGCTACTTCTGGTTGAACATCATTTTGGATTGGGCACCACCTTATACCGAGTATCAGTCCTGGACAACATCTAATTACTTCGGCCTACACATGGACTGAATTTCAAGTCTCCAGCCAAAAGACTTTTTTGACTGAAGACTTGGGGGACTACTGTTTATACCATATTTAGGGCCTCCGTATTTAGACCTCGTATAAATACTCGGGGGACTCAAATGTAATTATGTAATAAAAGAAGGGGCAAATATGTAATTAGGGGAAGATCCCTTATTCTATAAAAGGGCCTCCTTACCCTCACAAACCCTAAGTCGCTCCTATTTAGAGCAAAGCTCTCACACTCTCTCCCTCACAAATACTCTCAGAGAAATACAATTAGTGTGGACGTAGCCCAAACCTTGGGGTGAACCACAATACATCTTGTGTTATTTACATTTCTTGCAGATTCACGGTCGTATTTACGTTGTTCCAAGACCTCCGGTTTTGTGCATCAACATATGTTAAAGATCTTATCCATAAAGCTGGAATGGAGTCTTGTAAACCTGCAAATACATCATGCAAACTTCACAATCAAATGCTATTGAATGAGGGCATACCATGGCAAGACTCTACATTGTATAGAAGTTTGGTTGGTTCACTGCAATATCTCACATTTACACGTCCCGATATAGATTATGCTGTGAATTCAATGTGTCAATTTATGACTGCTCTGACAGATGTACATCTCACTTCTGTCAAAAGGATTATTCGATATCTTCAAGGCACTGCAGAATGTGGAATTACATATGCAGCTGATACTGACATTCATTTGACAGCATTCTCTGATGCTGATTGGGCTGTTGATTTGAACACAAGATGATCTGTGACTGGTTATGTGGTTTATCTTGGTGGGAATCCAATCTTTTGGCAGTCAAAGAAGCAATCCTCCGTCGCTCGAAGTTCTACAGAGGCAGAATACAAGGCACTTGCCCATACTACAGCAGATGTAGCATGGATTCGACTAATTTTGAGAGATTTGGGAGTTGCATTACCTATTTCAACCAACTATATTCTGTGATAATAAATCAGCAATAGCACTTAGTGCTAATCCGGTGTATCATTTGAGAATCAAACACCTTGATACGGATTATCATTTTGTCCGTGAAAGGGTGCATAATGGTGATCTGTTGGTTGAGTATCTATCTACTGATGAACAGACAGCTGGTATTCTTACTAAAGGTCTACATAGTCCAACGTTCACTCGCCTTTGTTTCAATCTCAAACTCGGTTTCCCTAATTGAGATTGAGGGGGGATGTTGACTGATATTGACTCAAGGGAATGCCACATAATCTGCCACATAATCTGCCATGTCATCAATATTCTGTTGAAAGTTAGTTAGGATGGTTATTTGTAGCTTACACAGTAAGCGAGGTTGTTAGGCTACTAGAGTGATATAAAAAGGCTGATTGCAGCTTAATGTTTGTAAGAAATAATCATTCTATCAATACAAAATCTTTCATTCTCTCTCTCTAGTTTTATCTCTAGGTTTTCAACATTCTCTGTATTGCTTCCTTCTTCTTCTTTCTGCAATTCTGATCTTCCCTGTTAAGACACCATATGGAGTTGATAATAACCAATAAGATATCAAACTATGTCCAGAGGGTAGGGTAATAGCACGTTGGGAGAGCCAATCCATGAAGGAGGAAGAGGCAGTGCTACTAGGCCCTGGGTCGATGTTGGCTGCAAAATGGGTGGCTCGAGCAAACGGACAGCGATTAAACATATGTAGCCGCGACTTCAGAGAGGAACTATCTCCTAAAAGTCCAATTTATCCTCGCATATGCCACTTATGAGCTAATATGTCAAAAACCTAGATAATAATAATAAATAATTATTCTTGAATTGCAACGAAATATACCATTTTGTGTTTTGAAATTCTAAACGATAGAATTATAAAAAGAACAGTACTTAGAGTAGTGCTGACGCAACACAAGCAAAGAGGAATACCCATGTAAAAACCTTGAAGAACAAGTTTTTTAGAATCCACCAGAGTCTAAGAAAAAACCCAAAAGTTATTGTGAGTTACTTTGAATTGATGAATTACATTGGGAGCCAAACGGTTTAAAAATATATATAAACGCACCCCTGGGGAAGCTAAGGGGCTTAGGAAATTAAACAACATGAATTCAAAAAGAAATTGAAAAGTCTAAAATTTGTTACAAACTTTATTTTGCAGTTTTGGAAGCCTAAACGACCTTAGATGGCTAAAATCCATCACGACAAAGTTGTGAGTTTGAACAAGAACGCCACGCTTTTCGGCCCAAAATGGAGCTTGGATGTCAAATCTATAACTTTTCACTACATCATTTTGTCTTCCTTCGGTCTATTTCTTCTTCTATTCACTCGGTCATCTATTCTACATCAAGTGTAAAATGATCATTTTATAGCATCTTAATAACTTCAAAGTTGAAAAAAAAATTAACATTATTCAAGAACTTTCGTCTTACTTTCAAGGTTTTGCATTTGATCCCTCCTCTCGATAACGTTTGTATAGTGAGAAATCAAAATGCACATAAACATGAAAAAGGTCCAATGAGTTCCTCCAATTTGGAAATTTTTTCACGTACATGCACATAACTAAATCTTTACTATAATGTTGTACTACTAAACAATACACTAGTAGTCAAAATTCACCTTAAACTGCATTATTTTAAGGGGTTTTTTAACATTAGTGTTGGCAAAAGATTAGAATTAAAAAAAAAAAAACCTAGTACTAGATTACATATTCAATTTAATCTCTTAAAGTGTACTTTTATTAAACTTTATATTCTATTTTTGTTATTTAATGTCTCCATATTAAAATTTTAATTTTATTAATATGCACTTATTAGTTTTTTCAATTATAATTGAACATAAATGAGAAAATATTAAAAGAAATTAGTGACACATAAATATGTAAATACATAAGTGTACTGTACCAAAATGTTTATACCAACATATATTATAATGAACCTAAATGTATGTACCGAAACATATTATATTGAATTAGTATACCTAAATGTCAATACCAAAATGTATGTACCAAAATGTACGGACCAAAATGTATTATATTGAATTCATGTATCTATATATTTGTATCAATGGATATAGCGAAAAATATCAAATGAATTATTGTACCTAAATGAAGATTATACAAATTGTATTCCCATATTATATTAAAAGTTAGTTTACCTAAATGTGAAAATCAAAATATATTGACACAATCTGACCCGGAATATCCACTAGGACTCCGAATCGAGCTGTGCTGGCTGACACTTGGAAGGCGACGATTCGGAGTCCTAGGGGATGAACCAATTTCACACGCAACGTCAAAGCATAAGTAAAGTACAGTGTGTGTGGATAAGGATCATACCCTCGGAGGTAGTCACCTATACTGAGATTTGCCAATAATCCTCGTCAATACGGACTTTCAGCAGCTAAAACCTGGAAGGGCACAAAAACAAGGGTGAGTGAGCCTGAAAATAAAGTTTTTAATAAAAACCTTTTGAAAACGTTATAACCCCTCTCCGTAAAATCCGTATAATTTCCCAGAAAATAATAATACATACGTATATAGAAATCATGCTCGAGAATAGTGAAAACCAAGTATATGCCATGTCAAGTATCTCAGCAATGAAATAAGTAAGTCAGGTGAAACAGATCAATGTAAAATGATATGCGGAGTCACCTAACGTGACCTATATGGCTGAACCTATAGCTCATTAACCAATTCCTACACACGAGTCGGAACCACCTATTGTGGTTTGTACGACATGGTGGGATGTAAATAAGTAAGCTCAAGTGCTACGATCACGTGAAGGTTGTGCAAATAATCGTGGGTCACCTATGAGTTGGAACCACCTAATGTGGTATGTACGACAAGGTTGTGCACCAAATTTGGATCCAAGGTGAGCGTGCGGTGCGGGAGGTGAACATCACGTTAAGGACTATGCCCTGGCCACGGGCAGGAGCACTAACACCAGGGTGCAAGATAATGAGCTCTACATGTCTCTACGTATAACCATAACCAATGCAACCACTAATATCATACAATACTCACCTGAAACTTACCTGGCCTCCGTAGCGTCATACAATAGTATGCATATACATACCAATGCATATAATAAAATGAAATGCAAGCATGACATGGCATTTAAAAGAATACGCTTGTTTAAAACAATTTCTGGTAAAATGTAAAACATATATACGTATATATAGAAAACCAAAAGCCCACGCACCTAGAGTCCGCGCTACAGTTCCCTAGCACAAATATCAAGGTGTCACGAACGATCGGCGCCTAGAACAATTATCAAATCATGTATTAGAATTCTTATCAATAGAACATGTAACTTACATACCCTATTCGGGAAGATCCGTACGTTTCTAATATCCTCAATTATTATGAATTATAACGTATCAAAGTTTGGTGACGATCCAACGGTCGGATTGTCGATTGCTATAATAATCAAGCGGCGGACCTTAATGGAACTACATTTAAATGATGGAAATTCGTCAATCAGACTTCACCAATGGAATTAGAGTATTCAAATTTAACCTAAGAAGGTAAGGGGATGTCTCGGCCCACGTGCCACCGCAGGTGGCAGTCGACCGCCCTGACTCGTCGAAAAATTCAACTATTTCTAAAAATTATCAAACTTCACAGAAATGAAGATCTCAATGAATAGAGCAACTTTCATACCTATAACTAAGGCCAATTTGGCCGAGAAATGTCCCAATTTCATCCAAACCCGCTGGAAATCCTATAAAGGTGATTCTTGATTCGGCCTCCAAACTCACTCCAACGCCTCAACAAACCCCTAGGCTTCGTTCCTAAACTCAAGGGGAGTCTAATGGTGGTGGTGGTTGACGGAGTTACCTTCAGATTTGATGAATCGCCACCCCGAAGCCGTCGCACCCACCAATGTATTTCTTCTCAATTTTGAACCTAATCTCCTGAAAGTTGATGTGGAAATGGTAGAGGAAGGGTAGAGATGATCGTTAGGAGTGGTAGATCAGCTCAATTCATCGGAAAAATAATGAATTTCGTTGGAGAAACTCACGAGTCACCACCGGGTCATGGGTTAAGGGGAAATCGATTCGGTTCCCCTCCTTCTCCTCTTCCCTCCTTTTTCCTCCTTTCCTCTTTTCCCTTTGGTTCTCCTCCTTTTCTCCCTTCCTCATTTGTCCGGTTCCTCCCTCTTTTCTCTCCTTTATCCTCCATCTCCACCGACCATCTTTCGTTCTTTTAATTTGGGCCACACACGTGGCTCCACCAGATTTTGCTCCAAAAATCTGGAGCATTCTAGAAATAAATAAATTTACAATTTTACCCTCGACTTCATTCGTTATAACTTCAAATTACGATCCGTTTGCACCCACGCGTTCGTAGCGATGAGTACTACGAGGATACGCCAAAAAAAATGAACCTTACGTGAAATGACACAGCAGTCAACAAAAGTCAACATTTTGTCTCGAAAGGCATTTTCGTAAATTCACTTTTTAAAATTATAAAAAAAACATAATAATTGGGGACGAGTCGTTACATATATTATGATGGATGAAATAAAAATGAAAATGAAAATGAAAATAAAATGTAATTAATACATTAAAAATAGGAAAAAAGAAAGCAATAAAACATTAAAATATAATTAACAAATGAGATGATTAAATGTATCGGGACTAAAATTTGATTTTAATTTTATATAAGGTTATAGTCTAAAACTCATCTTTTTTAAGGATTAAAATGAAGTTTATATTTATTTTAATATGACTAATATGATTGGTTTTGTTTGTTTTTGTTTTCTTTTCAAACCCAATAAAAGTGTTAATTTAGAATTGAGAATATGATAATATTTCTCATGTTTTTTTAAGGAATAAAAGCACATGTCAGATAGATAAAACAATTAACTTGTGATATAGATTGATTATAAAAATTTAAAATAAAATCTATGATGATATTTAGAGCAGGAAGAAGAATAATAAATCAATTAAAAAAAAGAAACAACAAGAAATAATTAACATTCGAGCCAATGCGATTATTACTATGTACTTGCTTAGTTATTATCGTATCAACATTCGAAATGCCAGTCCGATTATTACTATGTATGCCAATATTCCACTTCTCAACATCTCTCTCTCTAAAAAACTCTTATAAGCATGACTGCAAGTCCTGCAAAGCACACTAAACCCAACTCTGCTTTCTCTGCACCTTCCTTAACGTCTCTTTCTTTCCATTCGTTCTTGAGAGGCTGCATTTATACATTTGTACATTTATCCTTGCCTATTATATCAAATCCTACAAATTCAGGTCTAGCATTTACCATTAATTATATTTACAGACACACACACGCCTTTCTGTTAAAGCAATCCAGATTTCACGTTTCCAGCCATACTTTGAATTTGTTTCTTTAAAGATAAGATATTGCATACACCCTTCATATTATATTTCTTTTTGGGTCACCTTTTTTGTCTCCCTTCCTAAACAAGAATCATGCTTTGAGTGAGTGAGGCTGTATAAAATGTATATGTGTATGCAAGTGTCATCATACAGATTATAATACATATATATATCTATACATTGTGTAAGAGTGAATTGCCTAGGAACTAAAATAAGGGTAGAATTTCTGAGGTATTTAGGGATTTCAGGAGATGGGTAGGTGTTGGTTTAGTGGGGTTTTGATTGTGTTGGGGTGTGTGTGGTTGGTGCTGCTGGGTGCAGTGGAGGGATACCCAGCAGAGGATCTGGTAGTGAGTCTGCCTGGTCAGCCAAGTGTTGGGTTCAAACAGTATGCTGGGTATGTTGACGTGGATGTGAAAGCTGGGAGGAGTTTGTTTTACTACTTTGTTGAAGCAGATAAGCAGCCTGACAAGAAGTCCCTCACTCTTTGGCTCAATGGAGGTAAACTCTCACCCTTTTCTGTGTTTCTTGAAACCAAATTGTAAATATTAGATTGTAAATATTAGTTAGATTCTGTTGTGTAATTCATGGGTGTATTCAACTGATATTTTTCATGTTATTTGCAATGATGCATTCTTCAAATTATATATATATATATTGTGTGTGCGCGCGCGCACTCGCGCGTGTGTATTATATAGGGTGTGCTTAAAAGCAATTGACAATCCGTCGTATTCAGCTGGACTTTTATTCAATCTGCTGCCGTTTTTTATTTTTAGGATAGTTTGGATTTGTTGTAACCAACTTGAATTTGGTTGCTTGTTAAAAGAACTTGTTATGTATACCATATTAACATGTCGTTTTCTGCAGAATGAAATGTTATCTCAATGTGTGATTGTTCTTGAAAGTAAGGATCTTAAACACCAAATAGTTGATAACTTCGGATGGTTAACTCTGTGTTCAGGTCCGGGGTGTTCTTCCATTGGCGGAGGTGCCTTTACGGAGTTGGGTCCATTTTATCCAACAGGTGACGGTAGAGGCGTCCGGAGTAATAAAATGTCATGGAACAGAGGTATATCTGTATAGAACATGTACTGAACATGTCAATTTTCCTTCTTTTCAGAGTGTCACTGTTCAGCTTTTAATCGGAATCTAACTAAATAGTGTACCTTTTCTTTATTTCGTGTAGCATCAAATCTCCTTTTTGTTGAGTCTCCTGCTGGAGTAGGATGGTCATACTCGAATACTAGTTCAGATTATAACTCTGGGGATGCCTCAACTGGTACAGTGAATTGCTGATTCCGCTTTCTTTTCTTTACACTGATTCAAGGGTGTTCCTGTTCTAGATGTTTGCTTTTGGTTCATAAAACTTGTCAAACAAGCTTAACAACTTTTTTCACTGTCATTTGTTTTTGGCAGCAAAGGATATGCACACATTCTTGCTGAAATGGTATGAGAAGTTTCCAACTTTCAGATCCCGAGAGCTGTTTCTTACTGGAGAAAGCTATGCAGGTCTGCAAAGTCTGATATAATTTCAATTCTATAATGGAGTACTAGCAAATGGAACTCTTACAATATATTCAAACCTTTTCTAAATATAATCATTGCAGTTACGCATTTAGTTTTTACTTTCATCTCCACATCTCCCGTCTACATGACTTATCATCAGGAATCGGTTCTTACCATCTGTATTTTTTATGTACAGGGCACTACATACCACAATTGGCTATTGCCATATTAGACCATAATAAAGAATCAACTGGTTTCAAGTTCAATCTCAAAGGGGTTGCTGTAAGAAGACTCCACATATTTTTGAATTCCTTGCTTTCATCTATCTCTATAGTTGTCACTTCCCTTTTTAAACTTTTCTTATTTGTTATTTTGCAGATTGGGAATCCACTGCTGAGACTTGATCGTGATGCTGCAGCAACATATGAATACTTCTGGTCTCATGGAATGATTTCTGATGAAATTGGCCTTACTATCATGAACGAATGCGATTTTGACGATTATGTCTATGCAAATCCGCACAATGTAAGCCTTGAATGCAACAAAGCAATATCTAAAGCAAATCAGATAGTTGGTGATTACATAAACAATTACGATGTGATCCTTGATGTTTGTTATCCATCTATAGTGGAGCAAGAGTTGAGACTGCGGAAAATGGTATTCTCTATACTTCTGTTTGTTTAATATCTGTTTTCTTTTTCATATTCGCATTTCATGCAACTTGTCATTTCATTGTTTCAACGAGTTTTTCCTCCACTCCCGTTTGCTGCAGGCTACTAAGATAAGTGTTGGAGTTGATGTATGTATGACATATGAAAGAAGTTTTTATTTGAACCTCCCTGAAGTTCAGAAAGCCCTTCATGCAAATCGTACAAACTTGCCTTATACTTGGAGTATGTGCAGTGGGTAAGTGAATAAAACCTTTCTTATGCTTTGGTAGAATTTGATGACTTATCTTTAGTCTATCCTCGCATCTGTCATATGACTGATCTTCTCGTCTTTGTATTGTACAGCGTTCTTAATTACAGTGATACTGATGAAAACATCAACATCCTTCCCTTGCTCACAAGGATAGTTCAAAATCATATTCCCGTTTGGGTTTTCAGGTAATTCGTCATGCTAATGTGTACAGGAGCTAAGTTGAATAGTACATACTCTAATTTTTAGTGCTGCTACATAACATGATTATCAACCAAATGCAGTGGGGATCAAGATTCTGTTGTACCATTACTTGGCTCCCGGACACTGATACGTGAACTAGCACTTGACCTAAAGTTCCCGATAACTGTCCCATACGGAGCTTGGTTTCACAAAGGCCAGGTGCTTATGCACTTCCTTAGTAATTCTATTCAAATTTGAATGTCCGTCTCTCTTCAACATTGCTTATATCTGTACGTATTTTATGAATAGGTGGGCGGTTGGGCTACAGAGTACGGAAATCTGTTGACGTTTGCCACAGTAAGGGGCGCTGCTCATATGGTCCCCTATGCTCAACCATCAAGAGCATTGCACCTCTTCAGTTCATTTGTTCATGGTCGAAGACTGCCCAACACAACGCGTCCTCCCATTGACGAGTAAACAAGTTATACGAATTGGTACCATGTAGTTTTAGAAGCTACTAGTTTCAGAAGTTCATTTCTTTACCGCAAGGGCAATAAAGAAAGTTGATTTGTTTTTGGCAAGAGCACGAAAAATAAAAGAGGGAGGGGCGATAAGTGTAGAAAAGATTATTTCAGCAGCATCTGCAAAAACATTCATTTGAGGCCAATGAAGAACTCTGCATTCTTTGTTTCTTGTTCGATTAACACTTCCTCGATAGCTTGTATATTTTATACATTTTTATGGAAAGATCTGCTGTGAGTCGAAAATCACTTAACTTTGGTGTTTGATTTATATAAAATGAAACTGGGAATCCCATTCAAGTCGCAGTCTTACGGAGAAATTGATAAGCCGGATGGGTTTGTAACACCGGTCAGATGTATCAACACAAGAAATGGATGAACACGATGTTTCTAAAAGAAATAAATGTTCATCATTATAATTAAATGAAGCCAAACAATTCTGAATAAGATGACGCTTAGATGGAGATCTAAAAACTAGACAATTTCAGTCATTCAAATTCAATCCGAAATGTGTAATAGCTATGTTGCAAGTGGTTGGAGTGGTTCGAATCAAAGGATCGTGATGTTAGATTACAGGATGTATTGTTAGTTGATAGAGTTGTTAGGCACTGCCATGTGTCTCTATTGTATTGGTGAATCCATAAGTTAGTTGTGTGTGGTTGTATTTATAAAAAGGGCAAAGGATGTAATAGTGAATATATGAAAAAGTTTCAGTTTCTCTCACTACTCTCTCTCTTCAAATTCTTTCTTTACATTTCTCCATAGCTAAATCTCAGAATTATCATGGTATCTTCGCCTGCCAAGGTTAACACCATTGGTTGACGATTCCTGTGCTTCCGCTCGGCTTTGTTGTTCCGGTGACGATTTGTCGGTGCGTGTCAGTGGAATTTCTTCAAACCCTAGAAATTTTCTTTTGGGATTTCTTGAGCTCGTCGGTGGCATTTCTTATGTCGGTCGATCTTTTAATCGTCGTCGCTTGTTGAATTAGTCGTTGCTACTTGGATCTGTGGTTGAATCCATCTTCAATTTGTCTCGTCGCTGCAGTTGAGGTGTTTTCTTTTGATTTCTCTGCTTGATTCGATTCATTACTGGTTCTTGATTTGTTGATTCTTGGCAATTGTTGTTTCATGATTCTCTGTCTCTTGGATTTATTGAATCTCTGAAACTATTGTTTTTTTTTTGGTTAATTAGTCATGGTTACTACTGCACAACTAGCACTCACACAACCTCCTATCTCTTCGCTTATACCCAATGTTGGAAACACTGTTACTGTGAAGTTGGATGATTCGAACTATGTTACTTGGAACTTTCAGATAGAATTGTTGCTAGAAGGGAATGGCATTATGGGGTTTGTTGATGGATCTATTACTTGTCCTTCGAAATATGATGATTTAGGTTCTGATGGTGAATTGGTAGTTAATAACTCTTCAATCACTGATGCTTATAAAGTTTGGAAAATACATGATAAAGCTCTTATGACTTTGATTACTGCAACATTATCCACTGCTGCTTTATCTTGTGTAATTGGTTGTCAAAGCTCAAGAGAAATATGGAATAATCTTAAAGAGCGATTTGTAAATATGACTCGTACTAGCATTGTCCAAATGAAGATTGATCTGCAAAACATCAAGAAAGGGCTAGAATCCATTGATCTTTATTTGCAGAGAATTAAAGATTGTAGGGATCAATTAACTATTGCTGGTATTGTGATTTCTGATGAGGATATTGTCATTGTAGCTCTGAGAGGCTTACCTACAGAATATAATATCATTAAGTCTATAATTCGAGGGAGAGAGAATCTAGTTTCACTAAAAGAGCTTAGATCCCAGTTGAAGGCAGAAGAGTCTACATTGTAAGAGGTTATCAAGTCACCATCTTTAATGGCAGCTATGCTTGCAAATACTTCACGTTCAGTTTATGATAGCTCTTCCAATACTAACACTCCCATTGGCAACTTTGATTTTGGGTTATATGTTCCTTCTGGTTCACAGATGTCTCAGTTTCAGCCACTGTCCTCTTTTCCTACCAATGGTCATGTTGCATTTGCCTCTCAGACTGGCTCTGGGACTTATAACAACTTCAAGGGGGAATAACTACAAGTTCAGGGGTAAAGGCAAGAAGTTCAATACTGGTTTTCATCAACCATCTGGTTATCAAGGCTCTGCACAACCTATTTTTCAATCTCAGTCTCAGTTTCAGAATTCTGGCTCTCAGATAGTTTCAGATCAATCATTTCAACCTTTGCTCATCTGTCAAATATGTGATAAAAAGGGACATGTAGCTCTCAATGGTTTTTAGAATGATTGTCAAATCTGTCACAGAAAATGACATACTGCTGCCACCTAATTTGACAGACTCAATTCTGCACCTATTTCTGTGCCTCAATCTCAAAACTTCTCTCAATCTCCCAATGTGATTCAGCAACATCCATTTCACTCTTCTACTCCACAGTTGCCACATCAGTTTCAGTCTTCACATCCATTTCAGTCTTAAGTGCAAAACCCTAATATGATGTCTCACTCTCAGTATTCAAATGGGATGTTCTCTCCTCAACATGGTTCAACTGGTGCCTTTACTGCAATAACCAACTTCTCTCCAACAGCACCACAACAAGAGTATTGGTTACTCGATTCTGGAGCAACCAATCACATGACATCTGATCTGTCCAATTTGCAAGCTGCTACTCCTTATTCTTCATCAGAGACAGTTACTAGTGTTAGTGGTGAAGGTTTACAAATTAAACACATTGGTCAAGCTTGTTTATCTAATTCATCACATACACTTGAGTTAAAATTTGTGTTACATGTTCCACACTTATCACAACACTTATTGTCTATGCATCAATTGCGTAAAGACAACAATTGTAGGTGTATTGTTGATGAATTTTTTCTGTGTATACAGGACAAGGTCACCAACAAGGTACTATATCAAAGACTGAGTAACCAAGCTGTCTATCCACTTCCCATTCTCAAACAACCAAAGCCAACTCCTGCAACATTTCTTGGACAGAAAATCAATACATATCTTTGGCATTGCAGATTGGGTCATCCAACCAACTCTGTAACTCAAGTAGCCCTTAGTAAGTCAGATATTAATTTTCCCTGTAATTCCACATCTCAAACTTGTATTGATTGCTTACAAGGAAAGTTTACCAAGTTACCTTTTCCTTTAGCGGCTTCAAAGTCTCTTGTTCCTTTTGAAGTCATTCATATTGATGTATGAAGTCCTTCTCCTACTAAGTCTTTAGAAAGGTATAGCTATTATGTGTCGTTTATAGATGAATGTACACGATATACATGGATATTTCCCATGATTAATAAAGCTGCTGTCTTTGAGATATTTGTGCAATTCCAAGCTTATATTCATACCTATTTTTCTGCACATATTTAAGTACTACAGAGTGATGGTGGGAGAGAGTATACTAGTATTCTATTTCAAAATTTTCTCAAATCTAAAAGGATTTTACACCAAAAATCATGTCCTTACACTCTTGAGCAGAATGGTTTAGCTAAGAGAAAGAATAGGCATCTTGTTGAAACTGCTATTACATTACTTCAAAAAGCTTCCCTTTCACCAAAGTTTTGGTTTCATGCTTGTGCTACAGCTACTTATCTTGTTAATAGAATGCCTACCTCTGTGTTAAAGATGTAGTCTCCATTTGAGATGTTGTTTAAGTCTCCACCTTGCCTTGAGAATTTAAGGATTTTTTGTTGTGCTTGTTACCTTTCCCTGAAACCATATCGACAACATAAACTGGAACCTAAAACCATACAACGCATCTTCTTGGGGTATGCTGCTCAATATAAGGGATATATTTGTTATGCTACAAAGGATAATAAGCTTATTGTGTCCAGGCATGTATTGTTTGATGAAACTGTTTTTCCTAGTGCTCATGGGTTGTCCAACTCTTGTCTCAAGTCTGATTTATTCACTCAACCACACCCAGCCTTGATTAGTCACTCTAATACCTTTCATCATCCTCCAATCATACCAATACCATTTCCATATCTATCATCATATTCTCCAGTCCCTGTTACTCAGTTCTACTCTCAAACACTTGGTGATCTTGTCTCTACTGGAGGTTCAATTGTCTCAGATTCTACATCTTCGTTGGTGTCCTCTGAAAACAATCTTGATGTGACTACCTCTCTAGTTCCAGATCTGCAACAAGTTCCTGTGCTCAACATTAACACACATCCGATGCAAACAAGGTCCAAGTTTGGGATCTCTAAAAAGAAGGCCTTTTTTGCTACCATGTCAATTGATTCCTCTATGGATTGGGAACTTCAGTCTTTCAATGCTGCTTCAAAGTGTTCTTAGTGGAAATGTGCAATGAATGAGAAGATGGAGGCTCTTCTTAAATAGAAAACATGGACCTTAGTTCCACTTCCACCTCATAAGAACTTGGTGGGTTGTAAGTGGATTTATAAGGTTAAAAGACATCATGATGGTTCTGTTGCAAGGTATAAGGCTCGTTTAGTGGCCAAGGGGTTCTCTCAGGAAGCTGGCCTTGATTATTATGAAACCTTTAGTCATGTAGTTAAACCTACTACAGTCAGATTGATGTTACCATTGACAGCTACAAATGGGTGGAAACTTAAACAATTAGATGTCAAAAATGCGTTTCTGCATGGATTTCTAGATGAAGAAGTGTATATGTCTCAACCACAGGGGTTTATTGACAAGGATCGTCCAAAGTTTGTGTGCAAACTTGAAAGGTCTTTGTATGGCCTTAAATAGGCTCCTCGAGCATGGAATGAAAGGTTTCCAGATTCCTTCTTAGTTTGGGTTTTAAAGCATCTTATGTTGATCCAGCTCTATATGTAAAAAATAATGGTCATTCAATTGTTGTGTTGCTCCTATATGTTGATGACATTATACTCAGTGGAGATGATGATTCCTATGTTCAATCTATGATACACCAATTAACTAGGGAGTTTGATTTGAAGGATTTAGGAATTCTACATTATTTCCTTGGTCTGCAAATTGAGTATCAATCTCAGGGAATACTTATTCATTAGTCTAAATATATCAAGGACTTGCTGCACAAGACAAATATGCTAGACAGTAAGCCTTGTACAACTCCTTGTCATCTTCATCAAAAGCTCTTAACTTATGGTAACCCTCTAATTCCTGATCCAGGTATTTACAGAAGTATAGTTGGTGCCTTCCAGTATTTGACTTTTACTAGACCTGATATAGCCTATTCGGTTAATCAAGTTTGTCAATTCATGCATTCTCCACTTGCAAGTCATTTTGTTGTGGTCAAGCGCATCTTGAGGTATCTTAAAGGGACTATGCAGCTTGGATTGTGTTTTAAACTTGGCAATTTGGATATTAGAGCTTACACAGATGCTGATTGGGCTGGGGATCCCAATGACAGAAGGTCAACAACTGGTTTCATTATGTTTTTAGGTCATAATCCTATTTCTTGGAGTTCGAAGAAACAACATACTGTTAGTCGTTCTTCTACTGAGGCCGAGTATAGAGCAATGGCAAATACAACTGCTGAAGTGGTATGGCTTCAACAATTACTTAAGGATCTGTCTCTTTCTTCTTCAGTTACACCATTGCTTCATTGCGACAACATATCTACCATGGCTCTAGCAACTAATCCCATTTTGCATTCTAAAGCTAAACACATCGAAATAGAATGCCATTTTGTGCGTGAAAGGGTTCAGCAAGGAACAATTTTGTTGCAGTTTGTTGCATCATCAGAACAGTTTGCTGATATCTTTACCGAGGGTTTGTGTTTTCCATTGTTTAGTTCTCATTGTTCCAATCTTATGCTTGGGAATGCCTAGCATAAGATTGAGGGGGAATGTTAGATTACATGATGTATTGTTAGTTGATAGAGTTGTTAGGCACTGCCATGTGTCTCTATTGTATTGGTGAATCTAGAAGTTAGTTGTGTGTGGTTGTATTTATAAAAAGGCAAAGGATGTAATAGTGAATATATGAAAAAGTTTCAGTTTCTCTCACTACTCTCTCTCTTCGAATTCTTTCTCTGCATTTCTCCATAGCTAAATCTTAGAATTATCACATGAGACCCCATCAGTGACCACCAAGAAAGCTCAGTTTTCAGAGAAACTTGATACAAACGTACAAGCAATCTACCAACACAATTAATCATGTTTTAACCTGTAAAAATCTCCCAAAACAATGACATTACAATCTACCAACACAATTAATCATGTTTTAACTTGTAAAAATCTCCCAAAACAATGACACAACTTTTATGTATTGTTTAAATATAAAGACGGCAGTTTCAGGCTTAGAAAGTAATCGAACAAAAAAAAGAGAAAGCGAGCTCTTTAGCTGTTAAGCAGAACACCGCACTTGAGTCCCACATCGACCGTGTCCAAAATAGTATAGCTGGTCAAATACCCGAACAAAGGATAGTAGTTCACGACCTTACTTGAACAGGATCTGTTCTATAAAATTGTACCTCTGTATCCTTGATTTCTAAGGAGACAGGAATCCCAACTCGGTAGATGAATAATGACCGTGCAATCAGAGCGTGATTTCCATCAGCGGTAGACGATCATTCTCAGCCAGTTTCTCTGTATGGGTTGGTTGCACGGTAGTCTGACAAGTTCCCTCTATTTTTACATTCGCTCATGTAAATAAATTGATTTATGAACGAAGGTCCTTCGGATTTGTTGGATGACTCTTTCATTTTCGGTATTTTAACCAAAATGATTCCTAAAAGAAATAATTTTTTATTTTTGATTCCTGAAATTTAAAATTGATATAAGTAGTTTTCGAATTTGTCAACTGTAAATTATTTTAGTCATTATTTGAATAATCGCCTTTAAAGAAGACCAAAATGATTTCAAGGACTAAAGTGAGAAGTTATGCTAATCTTAGGTACTATTTTGGCTTAAAAAAATGTTGTTTTTTAATTTTGAGTTTTCATTTTTCCGAACTAGATATAGACAGAAAGAAGATTGGATTATAAATTGTGAGTTTATCATGTTCCTTGAACACACCGTGAATTTTAATTGGACTTATAATTTAACCCTTTTTTTTTTTTTTTGGGTCAAGGGAAAGATTTTATTAAAACACCAAACACACACTTACAAACAAACAAAGACCCAACTTACACATATAAACAAACAAAAAAAGGCCTAAAAATAAAGAAATAATAGAAAGTGAGCTCAACAACAGTAAAGCCCAAAAACAACAGAAATTCTGAGAAGCATCCACTGCTTTCTCCACCGCCGTTCTGAGAAGCATCCAGCTATCCGATTCTCCGTCCACCACCGATCATCACCTCCTCAGACATCACTTGTGCACAACCATAAGCAAGAGATAGTTGGCAACCAAGAGAGAGAAGCCAACAACCAGGGAAATCCCTGAGCGACATTGCCGGAAATGGCAGACAACAAGGAGAACGTGGTGGTGTTGGAAACACCCGAGCCGGTAAAAGCGCTGGAACTCTACACACGAACTCAATAGAAAACATGGCTAAAGATCAAAGCAAGGAAAAGCCTGGAAGAGGTATACTTGAATGGGTTGAGGAATTGGACAGTCCCGATTGAAAAATTGGGAGAACCACCAGTAGATGCAAGGAGAAAAAAAGGAAAAAAGAGAAAAGAGGACACAGCAACCGACCCCAGCTGAAGCTAGGGCCGGTGCTACCGTAAATGCTTAGATTTGAAAGTCTCACAAAAATAGTGAGAATGACTTTCACTTCAGAGAGAAGAGCTCTCTCTTCGAAGAGAAAGATCCTTGTTGATGCAAATTTCTTCCTCATTGATCTTGGACAAAGTTGCACCTACAAAACAATTAACAACTTAGGGTCAAGGCCAAGAGCCTTATGCGCCCACGATGAATGAGGGGGGCTTTGGCCGAAAAACCTCTGATGCCAAATTTAGAATTTAGAGAGAAACGTGTTTAGAAAGTATTGAGAATTTTGCAAGTGTGTTGGAATCATCTTTTGGTGAAAATGGGAGCCTATTTATAGGGATAGGCCAGCCTCTTTGGAGAAGGAGTGGCCGACCATGAGGTAAGGTTTTTGGGTTTAATTTTGGTTTAATTAGCCAATTTATTATGATTAATTGGCTAATTAAATATAAAGGGAATGTTTTTGTCACAACCCGTCCTGGAAATGTACATTATTTTGTTATCGTTGATGTGAAAAGACTAAAATGCCCTTGAGCGTTTGTGGCATTGTGGGACTATGTGTGGTTGAGGACCAATGTGTTAAGTTCCTATTATTTTGGACCTAATTGGAAGTAAGGAAAATGGGTTGTTTTGATTGTTACCCAAAAATCTGGACCACACATCCTGTCTCTCTCTCACTTTCCTGTGCTCTCTCTTCTCTCTCTTTCTCGATTTCACTCTCTCTCTCTTTCAAAATGGTACGGACAAGCACCCAAGACCCTTGAAACTTCACGGATCGTGGCCAAAATTAGTACCATTGTGTTCGTGAGGACCATACGAGTTCAAATGTACCCGTTTTAGGTAAGAACTCGTTCGATATCACGTTGAAAATTCAAGCTCCGAGTTGAGCACTATTCACGAACTTTTAAATGGTTATGCTTTAGGATAATCCAAGCTCATAGTGAGCTTAGTGAGGTCCCAAGGAAGCTCGGAGTGCTTCGTTTGAAGGTTTTGGACGTCGGGATCGTGTGGACGAAGTTTGGCCGATTTTCTTGGAATTCTCCAGTGAGATCCCATGACTTTTAGAGCTTTAAATTAGTATGATCATGTTCTACAAGCTAAGAGCTTCATTTTGGTATAAATTGCGTGAAAAATGGTGTAAAAACGAGTGAGAAAAAGGTAGTTGCAGGTTTGCCCATAATTCGGCACTGGTGACACAATTCCGACGTCTGGAGGTTGAAGATGATGCGCGTGTTGGGCACGTGAGGCCGTGCCCTCCCCGGCTCGTGGGGGCGCGTGAGCCACCTAAAAATTTATCTAAAAATATCACGATGTTCGTGAGGTTGTGTAGGTCACATTGGTATATTTAAATACCAAAATTGAGCAATGTATGAGAAATTATTAGCTAGTTTTGCTTATGTGCTTTAAAATAACGTTTTTATAGTTAATTCGCATATAGGTGAGACTTATCCAGAGGAAGAGCGTATCCACGGGCGACTCGGGGGCTACGAGCCTTCGACATACCAATAAGTGGGCTTTTGTTTTCATTATATGTTTATATACTTGATATATTTCCCAGAAATGCATTTTTAGGAAAGTATGCTTTGAAATAATATGCCAAATGCTTCTATATTTTGAATATGCATTGCATGGTTGCATATATATATAAATGTGGTGCTGTGAAGGCACATGTGAGTTCAGGTAAGTTATGTTTGGTTGTGTGAATCATCGATGATGTGATATGTGATTAAGTAATGTTGAGCTTATAAAGCTGCACCTAGGGTGATTGTGAATTAGCCAGAGATATGAAGTACAAGCCTATTTATTTACGTCACTTCCCGCACTATATGCTCATATTGGATCCAACTTAAGTGCACAGTCTTGTTGTACAGACCTTATTATGGTTCCAACTCGTAGGTGACTAACGATTTATCGTCCGACTATTATGAGAGAATAGAATTGAGCATAATTATATTTCACCCAATCTTGTCGTACAGACCCTTTTTAGTGGTTCCGACTTATGTGCAATATATTGCTGTATAGGTCATAGTAGTGACTCCAGCTATATTGAGTTTGAGCTATGAATTCAGCAATATATACTACCACAAAAGTTCCGGCTAACATATCACATTTCTATGAAATTATTCTTACTTGAATTGTTTACTCTATTATATCTTGGCATGACATATATACTTATGAATATGATTATGTGAAGCATGAACTGAATTGATATGATTTCAGATATATATATATATACATATATATATATACATATATACATATATATATATATATATGTATATGCTTATATCTTGATTCTGGGAAAAATTATACATGTTTTACAGCGAGAGGTTAGTTATGTTGATATATGAAATGATTTTGTAAAACATTTGTTTTTGCCCACTCACGTTTTCTGTTTTGCGCCCCTCCAGGTTTTAAGAAAGCTTGCTGTTGGTGGCTCGAGGACATCGGCTGTTCTGACTATTCTATAGTATAGTAGGACATTCCTGGTACTGTGTAACTAGTACTTGTCCTACTGGCCTGCACCTAGACTTATTATGCTCTGATTAGGAGAGTTTACAGTTGTAACTAACTCCTATCACTTGTTGTTAGTAGTGCACTCTATAAATGTGGTTTTTAATTATTCATATATTTGCTATCTTTATCGCTTTCGCATTGTGCACATGGCTACGCCGCTCTCACGTGACGGCTAGCATGCCTTGACCTCGATCGGGATGTGTCAATTTTGGTGGTTATGAAATTAATTGGCTAGCTAATTAGTGCAATTAAAAGGGAGAAATGATAAAAAAAAAAAAAAAAAAAGGGTAGAAAGTATGGTGGACTCATTTTGGAATGGGGATGGCCGGCCTTTGACTTGTTTTTGGGGTTGAATGGGTGATTTAATTGACAATTAGGGGATTGATTAGACAATTAATCCTTTAATTAGTCAATTATTATGTTTTTAAAGGAAGATTTTAGGAAATATGAAAGGAATATATTATTTAGCTAATTGGTTAGCTAAATAATGAAATAGAAAATATATGGAATAAATTAGGTTTTGAGAATTACCTTATAGAAAGGATTTGATGAAATATGCTTTAAATTGTTACCTATTTTGGACACTTTTGACTTGGTTGAAGAAGGGTTGCCCGCTGCTCGCGCGTAGGAATCCCGTTGTACCGCAAAGGTATTTTTGTCATTTTCTGTCAAAAAATCCACTTGTCGCCTTGTGATTATTTTTGACTCCACAATCCTCCTTTTTGTTTTTCTCATAATTTAACTTTGGTTCCTCCTTGGTTATTTCACTTGAAGCCGTTGCATTGTAGTTGTTCTTTTTTGTGTGCTTCTGCTTCCTTCTCCTTGTCCTAGAAAATGAAAGACAGAATTAGTTTTTGCCTCATTCTTTTTCCTTTTCCTATTCTTTTGCTTTTGCTTTTCCTTTTCCTTTTCGAAGCAACAAAAACGGGTTTGACAACAATAATAGGTTGTATACCAAAAGGTTCCTTCTTCTGTCCACGTCTGGAATCTGGTGGTGATGGGGAGTGACAACATCCCAGATGACCAATTTTTCAACAAATTCACGAAAATGAAATATATTATGATTGCAAATTTGAAACTATTATGTACAACAATCTAATGGTAACAAAAATTTAGTGGCATACTTTTGGACTCAAAAGTAAAAAGTATTATGTTCGAATCTAGTAATTTATTATTATTGATTGAGACTCATTGTGTGATTTAGACCAAATTTCCCATGTTTTTGTGTAAATATATTATTGGCTAAATAATAAAAGACAAACTAATGGTAAGAATTTATTTAAGACCTTTTAAAAAAAAATTATTTTAATATATATTTTTTCATAGCCTCTTCGGTCCTAAAAGAGATAGATAACCGTGACTTGCATACGATGACAAAACATTACATCACTTTTTGATAGACTTGCATACGATGAAATTCATTCAACAAAGAAACCGTGTTATCTATCTGTACAAAAAGATTAGACAATTTAAGAGCAATTCCCATTACTTTGTTTTAAGAAATATACGAACTTGGCAGTAAATGATGTTGTATTTTTGCATTCTTCTACTTGTTAAACGTGAAAACTGCGAATATATGTGCATTATACGTTTGAGTTTGATAAAAACGTAAAATTTAATGAATCATTAAGACAAATAAACGATTACATAATTTACTACATAAAAAAAAAATAAAAAGACAATCTATCAGTCAACTACAGTCCAAAAGAACAGCTGGGGATGAAGAAGCAACAACCAACCCACCCTTTGTTCCGAGTTGAACTTGTCTCCATCCAATTCCAAGCAATAGAGTTATTCTACGCGTTGAAGCCCAACGAGAGTTGTCCTTGGTCTTTGCTTAAAAACCCACCGACAAGAGTCACTTTGCAAATCCCAGTCCCCACATTTCAGTTGAGAGGTCTTTGTATTGTAGTCACCCAGAAGGACCAGGTTCTAAGCTAACCAAAAATGTCATCATCCTTCACCTTCTGACTTAGTATCCCATTTTCCTCCACTCCACCAACCAACTTCTCTTCATAGCTGCTTCTAACAGAAGCTGCCAACCCCACCACCAGAAAGTGCTTTTCTGCAAGACCCCAGTTGGTGAATCTGTAAGATTGCTGTTTACTTTGCTCATTTGCTTGATGGGTCTTCTCCAAGAGCCCAAATTTTGCTAATTCTTGGCTCAAGTTTCATACTTTGTTGAGGGATTTTTAATTTCATAATTGGATTTTCTTCTGGTTTGCTGTAGCATATTATATGATTGCAATTGGGGAACTTTTTCATCTGGGTTCTTTTACCAAATGATGAAGCTGGTGAGGAATGTTAATTGGGATTGGTTTGTTCAATTCAGGCCTTTCTACAAAAGGGTTTTGAATTTCGGTAATGAGATGATGAAGGGTCATTGTAAAATCTTGGTTTTTCAAACTTACAATGGATTAGTTGCAATTGGCTCATTGGTGTTCTTTGTTGTTGCAATGTCTTGTGCCTTTTTGTATTTGTTTCCCAGTGTTCCCCCAGTGGTTAATAGTTACCCGGTTTCGAATTCCAGTAGTAGTGCAACTGATAAATGTGATGTTTTCGAAGGAAGGTGGATTCAAGATGAAAGTTACCCTTTGTACAATGCCTCAGAATGCCCATTTACAGAAATTGGATTTAATTGCTTTGCTAATGGGCGGAAAGACGGGGGTTATGCCAAGTGGAGGTGGAAGCCAAAGAATTGTGATATTCCTAGGTTTGATGTGCGTGCGGTTCTTGAAAAACTTCGTGGAAAGAGGATTGTTTTTGTTGGCGATTCGTTGAGTAGAACACAGTGGGAGTCTTTGATATGTTTACTCATGACAGGGGTGGAGGATAAGAAGAGTGTTTATGAAGTGAATGGGAAAAAAATCACTAAGCAGATTAGATTCTTATCGGTACACTTTAGTTCATTTGACCTCAGAATTGATTTCTATCGGTCAGTTTTCCTAGTACAGCCTGCTTCAGTTCCAATCCGATCACCAAAGAGGGTTAAATCAACTCTCAGAGTTGACAAGTTGGATGACATTAGCCAAGAATGGATCGATTCTGATATTTTGATTTTCAATTCAGGTCACTGGTGGACACCAAGTAAACTTTTTGACATGTGAGTTATCTTAATCTCTGAGCGTTGTCTAATTTCAGTTATTGTTGTAGAATGCTTTCTGACGTCAAAAACATTTAAAAACTTGCTTCATGATTCTCTATTTACCGGATGCATTTGTCTGTCTTTTCCCCTCCATTCAATTACTTTACATTTATCTTCAATCCACGCCCCCTCCAACATTCAGTTCCAGAGTCTTCACCATTAACAGCTTGTCATTGTGCATTCATACTCCATGCTTGATCGTATAAATGTTGACTAATGCAAGCAGTGGATTAGAATGTATTCATCTTTATGGCATGCATGCTACTTATTATTTATAGAATGGTTTAAATGCCCCATGCATGTTAGTGCCCCTTCAGAAGCCTAATTTACTAGAGAGGTAGAAGATCCCTAGTATGGGCGTGGCCAAGGTCTTGGTTGAAGTTTGCTGATACAAACTCCATGGAAGCCATGATTATTGTATAATTTGTAGATATTTATGCTTATGTTTTAGCTTAAAATTTTTTCACCAGCTGGGGAAAGGGGTATGGAATTGTAATAAAAAATACATGTTAGATCATAAATGATGGGTACAAAGGATAAATGACGGTTATGTTAACATTCGACTTCAGGTCCAATTTGCTTGATCAACTTCTTAGGTAGAGTACTTACCAGTTACTATCACCAAAATACTGCTGCTTCAGTATACATTTCAGACCCCAAAAAGAATTAAGGATACAATTCCCAAAACATTGTGCAGCCTGTAGTAGAGTTATGCAGATGGATCCCTCTTTCTCTCACTCCACTTTGCTTTTTCACGTGATTATGATTGTTTGTGGAAGTGGATGTGATTGCATGTTGGGCATTCTGATGTAAGATAGTAGTGTTCTGTTTTCCTTCCTTGTCAACCAGTATATCTTGTCTTGATGTATGCACCTGTTGAATGATTATGCTTGCTCAACATACAATCGACTTCTTAATCAGCTTTCCATGCTTTCTCAAAAAAAAAAAAAAAAAAAAAAGCGAGTTTAACATTTTTTGTACAGGGGCTGCTATTTTCAAGTAGGTAAATCTCTGAAGCTTGGAATGCCAATCACCACGGGGTTCAGGATAGCTTTAAACACCTGGTCATCTTGGGTTGAGACCATGGTCAACACAAATAGGACAAGTGTATTCTTCAGGACTTTTGAGTCATCGCATTGGAGGTGCGTTATTTATTTTATTTGTTATGATACTTGCTGCCAATGATTTTAGTGTCTAAGGCTGTTGGGGTTTGATTGCATCTAGCTCTACCAAATCTATTCTTGTTGGCGATACATTTGGCTATTAGTTAGCATCTCCTACTTGTGTTTCATGAAAAAAATTATTTTATTCTTCTGGCTTCCCTTTAAAGATAGGGAGTATCTTGTTTTGTTCCATGTATCGATACTATATTATTAAAGCATTCTATAATTCCCCATGTTGCTTTGCTATTTACGTCTGGTGAAAATAATGTGCCATGATACATCCATGCTAGTCCCAAGTAGTTGTAATTTAATGGACATTTTTTGCTAAAAATCTTCATGGAATTTGGAACTTAACAAACTATTTACAGAAATAAAAAGGTTGCTTGTATTTTTGATTTTTTTCCTACTTTTAGTTTGATTTAATGTGTTTGGGTAGCAAGGAATTTCAAGTCTTTATTGGCCTCTAAATGCTTTAGTTAATGGTTATTCATGGAAATGCCGGTTCGATTGGCTGATCTGAAGCAATATATAAAGTTGTCCTATTTTCTTCTTTGTAGAAGCTAAATCTTTTAAATTCTGGTACATATTTAATTATTCATTTTGCTCCTGAGTTGAGATGCAAATAAGCTGATATAATTGACTGCTGGTGATTCTGTATATGTACCAGTGGCCGAAACCATAATTCGTGCAAAGTGACTAAACACCCTTGGTCAAGCTCATGGGGAAAGGACCGAAGCACAATTTCAGACATCATTATAAAGATTGTGAAAAAAATGAAGGTTCCTGTGACAATTCTACACGTTACACCGATGTTATCATTCCGTAGTGATGGGCATGTGGGTACCTGGAGCGATAATCCATCAGTCCCTGATTGTAGCCATTGGTGCTTACCTGGCGTACCTGATATGTGGAATGAAATTCTCTTGAACCTGCTACCCGGGAATCAGGTTTCCCTTAAATGAAGTGTAGAGCCGCTAATATGCTTCCTTCTTTTGCTGCTTGCATCAACAAGCTCCTAGTGTCACTCTTCAGCATCAGATCGAAAAAGTGAGAGAGATCCTGGCATCCTGCCTGTAAGTTGAACTTTGCCTCTCACAAAATTCTTGTTTGTCGTTTTGTGTAGTATTGTTTCCCCACGGTCAGTTAGTGAAGATTAAGAACCACAATCCAAATTAAATGGGGGAGTTGAGATGAAGCTGCGTTGCTGTAATATGTGTTCACGAGGTCTAGCTAGTAGTTACAAGTTATAACAAGTGTCCATTTGTGGAAGCATATTTTTCCAAAGCGAAATAGAAGTTTCTACAATTGGCCAAAATCTACAATTGGCCAAAATCAATCCGAGTTTGGGGATGAACTGATGAAGGAAAGTGTACAAATTGGTCTGCCAGGCGTCTGACATGTTTTACGGTAGATGAGCTTCTTCTTTCATTGAATTTTTAGTTGATGTGCCAGAGGTGGATTTGCAGTCGTGGCAGCTCCAAGGAGGGCATGCCTTGCTTAATCACTTGCATCTTTTAACACAACTTATACATTTTATTTGATTGTTGCACACTTCTATACTTCTGAAGAAGGGCCAAATACTTCCCATAAGTATGTACTGGAAATAGTTCAATGTTATGATGTTATCAAAGCCTCCTCAATTTTTATGTATTGAAAGAGTGAGCAGTGGAACGAAAATTTGTTGTTTATGATGGTATACCACATGACGTATCAGAGTAGTGGTCCGAGTTCAATCTTATTATAATTTGATGTCGAAATGAGGAGAGATTCTCTCTTGCAACCATTACAGTCTTAGTGGCTTTCTCGATCTAATGAATGATCGTTATGTGTTCAAATAGTGTATCAACTGTCTAGTATATATTTGCCTCTCCGGTTACACGAGAGTCTCTCCCCCGAATGAGACACACAGATATGCATTACCAGGTCCATTCAATCATGATTCAAGTCAATGCATGTCCTTGTGAACTTTACTTCCCATCTTTTATCTTGAAAAACAAAATATTGAAGGCCAACAAGTACTTGTGGAGCAGCTAGAAATCTGTCTGTGTGCTTGAACATGGTGATTCAATTGCTTATCTGAACTTGCATAATGCCCAAAAGTTGAGCTTACAATTAGACCCTTGATGCATACTCATAAATTGAAGGTGGTAGCATGTGGTTGAATATCTTAGTGGGTAGGGTATTTGATTTTTACCTATGCGTCATTGGTTCGAAACTTCCCTTCGCTCAAATTATTATAATAGTTTTGAACCCTACCCCTCCTCTTAAAAATAATAAAAATTTCTATAATAAATAAATAAATTTAAGCTAGTTAAATAGTCCCACATCGGCAAAGTGAAGCACAAATTGCTCTTCATAATACCAGCAGAAGGATGAATAATCGCCGTGATTAGTAACGCAAGCTTGTAACCCAAGTGGTGGCATTGAAGTGTTGGAAAATTGGTTCAGAGTTAGTTGTTTGCGTCTGGAGTGGCTTTATTCCAAGCTAGGAGTTGAGTTGTGTGGCCTGAGCAAAGGCTCTGGGCTATACAATTTCTAGAGCAGAGGGAACCGTGACAACCTCCTGCTCTTAGTAGTGGAAGGATAACAGGTCGGTGCCATCCAGTTCCATCATGGATAGCTGGGCTGCCTAAATTGAACCAATGCTTTTTTTGTTCATTTGTTAGGTAATCAGTAATTTGATCACCAACGAGTGGAATTATTGATTGAAATGTTGGAACTTTCAATGTTCTGAATCCCCGCTCATGAAACAATCCGCCGGCATACAAATACTAGTAGGCATAGTGCGTATAAGATTCACCTCTTCCTCCAAAAATAACGCAGATAAAACTTCGAGGCTCAAAGACTTGCTTACCGGATCAAGTAGGTCCTGCACCCTCATATGTTTCTGCGAAACTGGTGCCACTGATAACACTTTGAATGTATTCGGCCTCGGAAGCCACCTATCCTGTCATACGCGTACCGTCGCTCCATTGCCTACAACAAAATATTCAAGACCAAAGAAGTATTTGTCGAGCAGCTAGAAATCTGTCTAACATTTCAAAAACATGGTGATCCAATTGCTTATTTAACATTTCAAAACTCTTCATCGATTAAATTATTATAATAGTTTTGAATCATCCCTCTCTTTGATAATAATAATTAAATTTTTCTAAAGTACATACATAAATTTAAGCTAGTTAAACAGTCCCACATCGGGCAAGTGAAGTGCAAAACTGTTCTTCATAATACCAGCACAAGGATGAATAATCGTCGAGCTTGGTAACGCAAGCTTGTAACCCAAGTGGGGGCATTGAGGTGTTGGAACATTGGTTCAGCGTTGGCTGTTCGGGTCTGGAGTGGCTCTATTCCGGCCTGCCCATTCCAAGCTAGGAGTTGAGTTGTGTGGCTTGAGCGAAGGCTCTAGGCTACACGATTTCTAGAGCGGATGGAACCGCGTAAGGCTGGTTTCACAGAGCAACGATTACCTCCCGCTCTTGGCAGTGGAAGGATAACGGGTCGGTGCCATCCGGATCCATCATGGATAGCTGGGCTGCCCCATTGAACCAACGCTTTTTTTTTTTTTGTTGCTTTGTGTGATTACTTTGTATCACTTGTGTGATGGCATCAACTAGTAATTTGATCTTGTTTAATATATTGCATATTGTGAAATGTCTCTTTGTTCACCAAAGAGTGGAATTATTGATTGAAATGTTGAAACTTTCAATTTTCAATTTTCCGAAACCCCAATTTTCTTTTGTGCTAAACTTTAGTACTGGGAGTTTGAATTTTAATTTGTCAATTGGAGATCATAAAAATAAACACAAAATGATAAATATTAAGGTTAATCACATCGAACTTTAACGATCTCTATTTATTTATTTTTAAATGCGGATTAGTTGTGGAGTTCACACCACATTGAACTTTAACGATCTAAACCGTGTATTTTTCAAGTTGCACCTCATAGATCATCCTTACAAAATATTAGCAAAATCAGAAATATTTGAGGCGTCTAATTAAGAGTACAAAGAAATTGACACTTTGTTCTACAAAAAACAACGAAATTTTATTGTGATAATTAAATAGGCAAATGGTTTGTGATTGAATTGAATTTCTGCAAGGATGATTTATGAATCGAGACTTGCAAGATAAACGGTTCAAATCATTGAAAATCGATGTAGAGTAGGTCCTACAACTAGTCTCATTTTTACCCAAGAATGGAAATCCATTTGGATAAAGGGCTTGTGTATATATACACACACACTCAGCAAACTAAAAAACTATATCACCTTGGTGGAGGAATTGCAATATAAGAGAAACAAGAAAACTTTGAGAAGTGTTTTGGAATGCAAACAAACCTTTTCCAGCTCCGAATCTTAGAATGAGAGTTAAGTCACGAACATTAAAAAATGAACTCTTACTTTTAATTTAGTATAAACTCTTTGCTACAAATAGGCTTTTCAAGTCCACCACTTTCTCCACAACAATTCAATTCTCATCTACCACGTTACAGACTTTATTTTACAAATAAGATGGCCAATCCAAATAGCTACTACTTCCCATTTTTCCCTCCACCACCTCCGTCCCCGGGGGCAAAGCCTCCAAGTCACTCAACCCCACCACCTCCATCAGCAAAACCACCAGGTCAATCGACCCCACCACTAACTCCGTCAGCAAGGCCGCCACGTCCATCAATCCCACCACCACCTCCGTCAGCAAAGCCTCCAAGTCACTCAACCCCACCACCACCTCCATCAGAAAAACCACCAAGTCAATCAACCCCACCGCCAACTCCGTCAGCAAAGCCACCACGTCCATCAATCCCACCACCACCACCCCCGGGGGCAAAGCCTCCAAGCCCCTCAACCCCATCACCACCACATAAGCCATTTATAATACCACCACCTCCACATCAGCCATTTAGGCCACCGCCCCCACCTCACGTACGCCCTCCGCCACCGCAATTGCCACCATCACCAACCCCGGACAATCATCCCACCGTCATAGTCATTGTGTTCATATCATTAGGTTCCGTTTTCTTCCTTGGATTCCTTGCAGTTGCCCTACTCTGTTGCATCAAGAGGAGAAAGAAAAAGACAATCCAAGAAACCGACTTCATTCACATCGACAAACACCGGAAGATCAAGGAAGCCATTGTCGAAGGTCCCAAGGGACCCCAAGCCGTGGTGTTGTCAGTTGAGGATGATGTCCATATCGACGAGGAGATAAGGAAGAATGAGACAATTAGTCACGAGGGTTTGCATGGAAAAGCAAAGAGTTCAGGTGTCCAATGGGAAACCGAAATCGTTAACGTCAACGAACATCGGAAGGTGAAGGAAGACATCGTAGAAGGTCTGCATGGGTCGAAAGCTGTGGTGTTGACAATTGACGACGATGTTCATATCGACGAAATAATAAGGAAGAACGAGAGGGTTGGTAAAGGTTTGCATGGCAATGCAGAGGCGGTGAAAATTGATGAGCCTTCAACGAGTTCACATATTGGTCAGCAATAATAATCTTGGATTCACATTTGATGAAGTCGTGATTAACTCATGTAACTAATAAAAATTCATCACCGAAAACTGATATATATTTGACTGTTCTTTTTAAGATGGATCTGTGAAGATTTTACGTATGTCAAATAAGCTGTTTCATGTTTGAACCAGCCTCCCTCAGGCTAATGCAACTAAAGTCCTTTGATTTTTAATAGAACCAAGTCACTCAACCTAACCACCATCGCCCCCGGTGAAAAAGCCGGCACTGCCTCAACCCCACCGCCGCCACCACCCCGGGGTAGATTTTTTTTATCTTAACTTTTTTACTATTTATTTAGTTTTTTGTTAACATCACTTTTTCCGCACAATTCGATCAAATTTTTTTGAATGAGGAGATGTGGAAGAAGGTTGAAGAAAACCTAGAAAAAATTTGAATGAGGAAGTGTTTTGTGTGAGAATTAAAAGGAAAAAAAATTTGGTAGATGGATGAACAAATGTTATGCCTATATGTGAAGGGGTCTGTTTTTTTTTTTTTTTTTTTTTTTGTCAAATGGTATTTATTCGATTATTTACAAACTTTGGATTAATGTATGCTTGAATCTTGACCTTCCAAATATATAGGCCTCCAACTATCGCTTGTTTGGCGAGTATTAGGCATATTTGCGCGTGAACCCTTCTCTTCTTTTTCCTTTGAGGAGCCCACCTTATGCATCTTTACCTGCATTTTCCGGTGAGTAGCAAAAGCACCGAGACTGGAGCAACTTCCGGCTGCGGGAAATGTAAACGTTGCTTTACAATCCCATTTGGCAGATTGGAGATGCTCTTAGAAGCACGGTTGTGTTGTCTGCTTATATACTTTCTCTGTATAAATAGGATGGGAGCTAGCTACAAGCTTGGCCTACCCTTTTCACCTACACAAACAGAAGAACATGAGAGATGTCAAATGCAACCAAACTGAAGAACTCGGTAGGGACAGATACATGACAGTTTTAGTTCGAATTTCAACCAAAAGGACTCAAGTCAGTTGTTTATATACACATAAGGATATTGCTTGGCGAATAAGAAGTCATTCCTTGTTGAATAAGGTTGTGACATTTAACTTTGGTTTAAATATTTTATTTCTTATTTTTATGTCTACTTTGCCCCTTTGGCGAATAAGAAGAAACAATAAATTCCCTAACAGTGTGTTTGGATGTGGAAAAATAAGTCGGAAATTAGCTACAAGTCGGGATTTGAGGGATGGGAGTTCAATTTTTTTTGCGTTTGTCAACTTGACGCCCATAAATCAACAATTGACGAATGAAAAAACTCAGGGAAATTGGGGCTCTAATTTTCGAGTTCAAATTCCGCAAAAGGAGTTCTCATTTTACAATTTCAATTGAGAGGGAAAGTATCTCTTCCAGCGACCCAAAAGTTCAGACAAAACTTTACCTAAAACAAAAAGAAGAACTACAAAAAAAGAAGAAACGAACTGCAATACACTCCACTCTGAAAATGAATGAATCAATTGTGTGATGGTTTGGGTTATCTGTGCTTGAGATTAGATGGTGGGTTGTGTGGCTGGGTTAGAGACTATGGGGAGGGGGCTATGGATGGGTAGTATGGACTAGAGGAGCGTGTTTGAAATAGAGAAAACACTGGCTTTTGCACAATTTTTTCCCCAAGAGTTTGACCTTGGTACCTTTGGATTTTGGTATCTATGCAGGACTAGTTGAAGTGAAGCAAACAAAGGCACATGTTCTTCTTGACTAGCCTTCATGCACGCGCTTACATCATTGCAAAAAATATTTTTTGAATTATAGCGTGCTACGCACAACTTACACATTTATATATTTATATGCATAAATTGCTTCAATATCTTTTTTTATGACAAAAAGAAAGTCAAATATTTGGACTAAATGAATCATATTAGACCATGCTAGAAGAAACCCTTCATAAACCAATCAAAGCAGCTGAATCCACATAATAAAATCTGTCTTTTAATTTCCATCTACATTCTATTGAATTTATGACACACCCCGACCGAAGTCGAGACGTGTTGGCCGTCATGTGAGGCTGACGTAGCCAAAATGCGCAATAGAACTGATAATAAAAGAAATATGAATAAATAAAAACTTAAAACCAATCTTATGTAAACTAAGATAATATAAGTGAGTGAAGGTAACCAAGCAAGTTATACAAATATCAGAGCATAGGTAAGTGCAGTCGAGCCAACTAAGTACTAATTATACAACAGTGAAAAGATCCCTACTTATTTATAGAGATGTCAGAACCACCGTGAAAGTCCTCGTGAGCCACCAAGGATGACCAGCTATCTAGAACCTGGCGGGGCGCAAAACAGAAGACGTGAGTGGGCAAAAACAAAGCTTTTGAAAACACAGTTGTCTTTATGAACATACTAACCCCTCATTGTAAAACCCGTATAATTTCCCAAAAAATAATCACACGTAGGTACATAAAGATAATGCTTAGAAGCAGTGAAAACAGAGGTATGCCATGTCAAGATGTTCAACCATAAAATGTGTAAGCCAAGTGATACGAATCAATGTAAAATAGTATGACAGCCGGAGTCACCTAATGTGACCTGTACGGCTGAATCTATAACTCATCAAGAATGCCTGCACACGAGTCGGAACCACCTATTGTGGTCTGTACAACAAGGCTGGGTGTAAATAACTACTCTTAAGTGCTACGATCACGTGAAGGCTGTGCGAATAATCGCGGGTCACTTACGAGTCGGTACCACCTATTGTGGTCTGTACAATAAGGTTGTGCACCAAACTTGGATCCAAGGTGAGCATGCAGTTCAGGAGGTGAACATCACGTGAAAGATTGTGCCCTAACCATGGGCGGGAGTACTAACATCAGGGTGCAGGATAATGAGCTCAAAATGCATTGATGAGTAGATTTTATATTATATATTTTACCCTATTCTTAGTATATTTTGGTAAATATTTTTGAAGAATTTTGATACTTTGAATTGTATTTTCAATATAGGACTGTTGACTTCCTTTGGAGCAAAACAAGACCAAATGGACGAATTTTGAAGTAATTCTAGTTAGGGGATGTTTGTGAGTCACTTAGCTTGATCGTATCAAAATTTGGGATTTTTCCACCAAGCGGTTATTTTCTGGCAATAAAATAAAGGAGCGATGCGCGGTGTTGGAAAATGACATTTTTGGGCTTAAATTGCGTTTTTGGAGCCCAAGATGACATCGAATGGTTTTGTGGCCTTCTAGAGATGTGTTAGGAACGTTCTAATCTTTAAAACAATCTTGGGTCGGATTTGGAGGAGATCTGAGGCTAAAACATGGCTGGACAAGTGCTTGGCAGATTCTTCTAGTTTAATTAGGGTTTTATTTTCTAATATATATTATTATTTTTCTTAGTTTCCTAATTGGAATAAGAGACCTATGTTTTAGGGTTTGTGGATGGCTTAGCAAATATATTGCTTTGCCGTTCTTAGTTTTTTTTCTACGCTTTCTTTTATGCAACTTCGGAGACAGAAAAAATTGCTAGGATTCTTGGAGATTTTCTACTTGAAGGTGTTTTCAATCCTTTTCTTAATAATATTTTCTATGATTTTAATTATGAATATGCGTAACTAATTCCTTTTGCTAGGGCGAAGCCATGAGCCTTAGCATGAATATGTGATTTTCATTTAATTGCTTATGATTGATTGCATGCATAATTTGAATTATTAATTACCGAGATTAAAACTATCTAAGTCTTAATGCCTGATTACCATTAGGATCTTTAGAAAAGTAATTTGATGCAATTTTGATCGGAAGGTTCCCTGAAATTGACGCTGGTTTCTTGTGATTAATAATTGTAATTTCACTTAAGATGAACATCACGTCTTAAGGATTGCATGGTTTTTCAAAGGGTTTTCATAAAGCATAATGAGTCTTTCATGTTCAGATTTGATCCGAACGTCCGGACGGGTTGCGGGAAATGTAAACGTTGCTTTACAATCCCATTTGGCAGATTGGAGATGCTCTTAGAAGCACGGTTGTGTTGTCTGCTTATATACTTTCTCTGTATAAATAGGATGGGAGCTAGCTACAAGCTTGGCCTACCCTTTTCACCTACACAAACAGAAGAACATGAGAGATGTCAAATGCAACCAAACTGAAGAACTCGGTAGGAACAGATACATGACAGTTTTAGTTCGAATTTAAAACCAAAAGGACTCAAGTCAGTTGTTTATATACACATAAGGATATTGCTTAGCGAATAAGAAGTCATTCCTTGTTGAATAAGGTTGTGACATTTAACTTTGGTTTAAATATTTTATTTCTTATTTTTATGTCTACTTTGCCCCTTTGGCGAATAAGAAGAAACAATAAATTCCCTAACAGTGTGTTTGGATGTGGAAAAATAAGTCGGAAATTAGCTACAAGTCGGGATTTGAGGGATGGGAGTTCAATTTTTTTTGCGTTTGTCAACTTGACGCCCATAAATCAACAATTGACGAATGAAAAAACTCAGGGAAATTGGGGCTCTAATTTTCCAGTTCAAATTCCGCAAAAGGAGTTCTCATTTTACAATTTCAATTGAGAGGGACACTGTCTCTTCCAGCGACCCAAAAGTTCAGATAAAACTTTACCTAAAACAAAAAGAAGAACTACAAAAAAAGAAGAAACGAACTGCAATACACTCCACTCTGAGAATGAATTTATCAATTGTGTGATGGTTTGGGTTATCTGTGCTTGAGATTAGATGGTGGGTTGTGTGGCTGGGTTAGAGGCTATGGGAAGGGGGCTATGGATGGGTACTATGGACTAGAGGAGCGTGTTTGAAATAGAGAAAACACTGGCTTTTGCACAATTTTTTTCCCAAGAGTTTGACCTTGGTACCTTTGGATTTTGGTATCTATGCAAGACTGGTTGAAGTGAAGCAAACAAAGGCACATATTCTTCTTGACTAGCCTTCATGCACGTGCTTACATCAATGCAAAAAATATTTTTTGAATTATAGCGTGCTACGCACAACTTACACATTTATATATTTATATGCATAAATTGCTTCAATATCTTTTTTTATGACAAAAAGAAAGTCAAATATTTGGACTAAATGAATCATATTAGACCATGCTAGAAGAAACCCCTCATAAACCAATCAAAGTAGCTGAATCCACATAATAAATCGGTCTTTTAAATTCCATCTACATTCTATTGAATTTATGACACACCCCGACCGAAGTCGAGACGTGTTAGCCGTCATGTGAAGCTGACGTAGCCAAAATGCGCAACAGAACTGATAATAAAAGAAATGTGAATAAATAAAAACTTAAAACCAAACTTATCTAAACTAAGATAATATAAGTGAGTGAAGGTAACCAAGCAAGTTATACAAATATCAGAGCATAGGTAAGTGCAGTCGAGCCAACTAAGTACTAATTATACAACAGTGAAAAGATCCCTACTTATTTATAGAGATGTCAAAACCACTGTGAAAGTCCTCGTGAGCCACCAAGGATGACCAGCTATCTAGAACCTGGCGGGGCGCAAAACAGAAGACGTGAGTGGGCAAAAACAAAGCTTTTGAAAACACAGTTGTCTTTATGAACATACTAACCCCTTATTGTAAAACCCGTATAATTTCCCAAAAAATAATCACAAGTAGGTACATAAAGCTAATGCTTAAAAGCAGTGAAAACAGAGGTATGCCATGTCAAGATGTTCAACCATAAAATGTGTAAGCCAAGTGATACGAATCAATGTAAAATAGTATGACAGCCGGAGCCACCTAATGTGACCTGTACGGCTGAATCTATAACTCATCAAGAATGCCTGCACACGAGTCGGAACCACCTATTGTGGTCTGTACGACAAGGCTGGGTGTAGATAAGTAAGCTTAAGTGCTACGATCACGTGAAGGCTGTGCGAATAATCACGGGTCACCTACGAGTCGGTACCACTTATTGTGGTCTGTACAATAAGGCTGTGCACCAAACTTGGATCCAAGGTGTGCGTGCGGTTCAGGAGGTGAACATCACGTGAAAGATTGTGCCCTAACCACGGGCGGGAGCACTAACATCAGGGTGCAGGATAATGAGCTCAAAATGCATTGATGAGTAGATTTTATATTATATATTTTACCCTATTCTTAGTATATTTTATTAAATATTTTGGAAGAATTTTGATACTTTGAATTGTATTTTCAATATAGGACTGTCGACTTCCTCTGGAGTAAAACAGGACCAAATGGACGAATTTTGAAGTAATTCTAGTTGGGGGACGTTTGTGAGTCACTTAGCTTGATCGTATCAAAATTTGGGATTTTTCCACCAAGCAGTTATTTTCTGGCAATAAAAATATAGGAGCGATGTGCGGTGTTGAAAAATGACGTTTGTGGGCTTAAATTGCGTTTTTGGAGCCCAAGATAACCTCGGATGGTTTTGTGGCCTTCTGGAGATGTGTTAGGAACGTCCTAATCTTTAAAACAATCTTGGGTCAGATTTGGAGGACATCTGAGGCTAAAACATGGCTGGACAAGTGCTTGGGAGATTCTCCTAGTTTAATTAGGGTTTTATTTTCTAATATATATTATTATTTTTCTTAGTTTCCTAATTGGAATAAGAGACCTATGTTTTAGGGTTTGTGGATGGCTTAGCAAATATATTGCTTTGCCGTTCTTAGTTTTTTTTCTACGCTTTCTTTTATGAAACTTTGGCGACAGAAAGAATTGCTAGGATTCTTGGAGATTTTCTACTTGAAGGTGCTTTCAATCATTTTCTTAATAATATTTTCTATGATTTTAATTATGAATATGAATAACTAATTCCTTTTGCTAGGGCGAAGCCGTGAGCCTTAGCATGAATATGTGATTTTTATTTAATTGTTTATGATTGATTGCATGCATACTTTGAATTATTAATTACCGAGATTAAAACTATCTAATTGTCTTAATGCCTGATCACCATTAGGATCTTTAGAAAAGTAATTTGATGTAATTTTGGTCAGAAGGTTCCCTGAAATTGACGCTGGCTTCTTGTGATTAATAATTGTAATTTCACTTAAGATGAACACCACGTCTTAAGAATTGCATGGTTTTTCAAAGGGTTTTCATAAAGCATAATGAGTCTTTCATGTTCAGATTTGATCCGAACGTCCGGACGGGTTGCATGTTTAATATACGTTCTATGTTGGAGGTTCCAAGTAGAATATGAATTAGGAAAATTTAACCTTCAAAGTGGCATGTGTAGATCATAAGTAATTGGTAAAAGTTCATGGGATTGCTAGGTGATGGTGGAACCCTAGTGCTTTCTTAATTTGATTTCTCCAAAACTGGTTCCTTTTCTTTCATCTTTAATATTGCATATTAGTTTACTTTTATTAATTAAATTCGTTTTTAATTTAAGTAGGTTATAAAATCAATCATCTCAATTTCTAGTTTACAATAATTAATTGGAATTTGGTTTGTTTCGAATTATTTAATAATCCCTGTGGAGAATGACCTTGCGAGATCCGTTTATACTACAATAACCTTGTCATTCCTCCAAGTATTATAGGAGTTTTTAGCCCGTTTACGTGTGTAGTAAAATCCCTATCATGCATCAACATATAACCACACACAACGCAACCAATACCATGATGATGTACTCACCTAAAGCTTACCTAAGCCTCTGTAGTCTCATCCAATACTATGCGTAGCTATACTAATGTAATACTAACACATAATGCACACATGACATGACATTTAAAACTTACATTCATTTAAAATAGTTTATGGGAATCATAAGCATATATACACATATATAGAAAACAAAAGCTCACTCACTAGTAAGTAGCAGGATCGTAGCCCCCAAGTCTCACCTGACCACGCTCGTCCTTCGGGTATGTCTCACCTATATGCGAAATAACTAATTTTACATTAATTCTAAAGCACATACACAAACTCTAGGAATAACTTCTCATATG
Organism: Malus domestica; assembly: GCF_042453785.1. Taxonomy (NCBI): domain Eukaryota; kingdom Viridiplantae; phylum Streptophyta; class Magnoliopsida; order Rosales; family Rosaceae; genus Malus; species Malus domestica. The sequence goes on along the minus strand of NC_091665.1, from coordinate 3,155,701 downwards.
TTGCTCAAATGGGTTGTTTGAATATACCAACGTGACATACTCAACAACACGAACACTCTGATATTTTTAGATTAATTTCCTGACGTCTCACGTGCCGGCCACACGCAAGCACGTGCCTGGCACGCTGACGGAGTCCCTAACGCCGTTAGGGAATATTCCGTTAAATAGTAGAATATTTTGTTTAAAAACTAACCGAGTTACCTAACGCCATTAGTATATTCCATCAAAGTTGACAGAATATTCTCCTCCTTCTCTGGTGGCTTCGCCAGAATCCGCCGCCAGCTACCGTCTGTGTCGCCGGTTTCTGGAAAATCTTAAAACTTTAATATCTTCATCATTTTTCAACCAAATTCCACGAATTTTATATGGATTTGAAGCTCTAAACTAGAAGAACACAATCTCACTTATTTGAGGTTCTAAAACTGACAGAAAGTGGTCGGAATAAGGCTTGGAACAACCGGCCAACCTGCAACTCTGTGTTCTCGTCTATTCCAACATTCCAACTGCTCCAAAACTAATCTAGGGTCCCTATAAATTTGATTAGGACCCACCTCGAGCGTTTAAACCTTAGGAAAAGACCACGATCACAACGTAGAAAAATACACCTCGTCGGAGCTCGCGAGTTCTCGAATTCCCGATGTCTATTCCTCGACCTAAGGGTACCAATGAGTTCGTGGGGTCGAGGTGAGTGCGATGGTAGTGATTTCTAGTTCGATCCGTGATTTTTGATGATGATTGTGAGGTAAGGGTGGCTCAGGTGTACAGAAGGAGAAGAAAGAAGAAGAAGGTCCGAGAGAAGAGAGAGAGTAAGGGTGTGTGCGTGCGTGATTGGGCAAAAGGAAAAAGGTGAGAGATTTTTAATTTAATTGGGCCAAAGAAATCAGGAACTAAGGTGATTGGTGGGTAAGGTATAGCCAACCCATAAAATATATTTTTGCCTATTTACACACTCGTTTGTTCGTAACTTCTTCGTTACGAATCTGATTCGGCCTAGGTCACATCAACACACTCATGGCGTCGAGTACAATTTAACTACGACGGTAGAAATAATAATTTTAAACTACATATGTACATCCACATCACTAAACCACGGGGGCATTACCATCACTTTACACACTCGGGGAGAAAAATATATAATAATTCAGGAAGGGTCATCACAATTTACATTAAAAACAGAGAAAATAATATTTAATAAACAATTGATTGAATCACATTATTGCTAGCCCATTGTGAGGCTAAGCCCACTCCCCTCTTCCTTAGTGTAGATAATATCGTTTGTTAAAAAAAAAAATCATTTGACAACTAATTGAATCACATTATTATGTGAGTGTGAAAGACATTTTTTATAACCAGCACTATGCACCACTTAAGATATTTTGAACGTGTTTAAAAGTAGAGAAAATAATATTTAATAAACAACTGATTGAATCACATTATTGTTAACTCATTATGAGGCTAAGCCCACCTCCCTCCCCCATAGTGTAGATAATATCATTTGTTCAAAAAAAAAATTGACAACTAATTGATCACATTATTATGCACGTGCGAAAGACCTTTTTATAACCGACACTACACTCCAATTAAGATGTTTTGAACGTGTTTAAAAATAGAGAAAATAATATTTAATGAACAATTGATTGAATCACATTATTGCTAGCCCATTGTGAGGTACTAATTATAAAATAAAAAAATATTGTACAAAAAAAACTAAAAAACACTGTTTGTATGACGAAAATACTTTTATATTATTTGATGCTTTATTTTGGACTACGTTTCAACTTTTTTGTTTTGGGATCCAAATATTTTTTGGTGAATCCGTGACCCCAAATTAGGGCTGCTGGCTTTATATATAAAGATTTGGTAGTTTAATTGCACAGGGTGCAGAACTAGTTGAAATGAAGGAAAAACAAAATTTATGATTTATGTCATTTGAAAATTTCGCGGACCGATACACCAAGGAAAAACAAGGGCACTTTAATTTATGTCATTTTCTTACCTCAACAGTGTAGATTTTCGTCAATTCCATCCTACACGGAAGTTTGTGCCCACCGTACGTTTCCAATGCAACAGAGGAAGCCCTTCTATTCAGTTCTTGGCAAAAGTGGTTCATTTTTTAAAGTGCAAGAAGCAATTCAAAAATTCATGTCTATTGCAAACATAAGTACAGTTAGTAAGCACCATATAACCAAGTAACTAAATTTCACATTCGTAAGGTGATGCTGAATTGGAAGCAAAATGCATAAAATCTAAACTAAGCGCTATCAATCAAAGGATGTTAGAATATGAGCATGAGTATGAATATGTGGATTAAGTTATTTGATTCAAGATTAGATAGGAAGTCTTATTAGGAATGGATTTGTAACCTATGTTATGCTGAAACACTATGTGTAATGAATTGATTGTCTATATGGATTCTAAAGACTTGGCTAGGATTATGTTGTATATAAAGTGGCATCTGCTCTCACAGTTTGTACGTGCTCTATTCTTTGAATTTTGACCTATTACTAGTTAAGAGCAAACTGATTACTGAAGAGAGGAGAAGGTGCACTTCTACTTTGCTGTAGAAATCGGACATTCTTCAAATTCAACTGCAGGTAAGGTTTTCTTTAGGTGTTTAAAGGATTATGAACATGGATTTGTGTTTGAAGTACTGTGGTTCATATTGCATGTTTCTGGAAATATGTTTATGTTAACAAAGGAGGCATGCATAATCACACAAAAAATAACTGTAAAACACTTACAAAGAGCCTCGGCCGCCTACAAATTTAGAGGTAAGCAAGCGGTGAGAAGAAGACTTCAGCCCATATTTGTAAAAGCAGTTCCACTGAAGGTGGAATATGAAGGATGATTTTGTGAAAACATGTTCATTTGAATAACATCTATAGCATGCATTTAACAATTAAAAGGCGGAATCATGCTTTCATGCATTCAAAAACAAAACATTAACCATGAAATTCAAAGCCTAGTAGATTGGTGAACCATTAATCAACTCAAAACAAAGTGAGTTGAGATTTATACCTTTGTAGATTCCTCTTTGCATAAGCAAAGGCTAATCACCCAAAGAGAGGGCCTTCATTCCTTGCATCTAAAATCTATGGATTTGGATGGATGAAAAGGTTTCTCCAAGGTCCCAAAATTGAGAATCTCTAAGTCTCTTCACCAAGGAGAGATTGGAGAAGAAATGAGTGACCTTAGAGTAGTGGGATTGCTAGATGCACCCTCCAAGGGGCCGACCTCTTTAGAGAGAAATGGAGAGACATGTTCTCTCCATTTTCTCCAAAACAAACCCTTAATGAATTTTGGCTATAAAGTCATATTTATACCTTTATTCATTTGAGTGGCAAACTTGTAAATAAGTCCAAGTTCACTACCCTTAACAATATGGCCGGCCTTAGGGTGTAGTTTGGGCTTTTGGGTCTTAGTGAATTAAGTTGTCATACAACTTAAGTCAATGGACTTGACGTTCGAAGCCCATTAGGCCTTAAGGTCCAAAACTATCCCGAGGTCTTTAACGAACTTATTCGTTTGATTAATTAACATATTAATTAATCCTTGCCATAAATAAATAATTAAACCATTTAATCATTCTTACTCATCTCCATTGTTTCTTTAATCTCCACCTTACACGGTGTGCGATCCATTAGGTTCCTTTTAGCGAGGCAGTGGGCGATTAAAACCATTTCACATCGATTGTGAATTGAAACTTACTTTCAATTCTCCCTTTGGTGATTACACACGTTTAGGGCTTCCATAAACCATGAGTGACACCTAGCAGCATATCATGGTTACCCAAGCTAATCAGAAGAGGTGGAGAACCTATTCAGTTTAGGATTACAAATGCAATACGGTCTTTCTCTAATACAATACTCTTGACCACATTGTTTGGTTTGATAGTTTATTTATTCATGTCTACTATCCAATGTGATTCGTGTGCTTATATGATTACCTTGAATGTGATTTGGAACGCTTTCCTAAATCTCATTCATACTTTGGCCAAAGATTCTTAATCATATCATAGAGTATTCTCCCTCAAACGGTTTGAAGGTTAGAGATCCCTTGTTGCGCATTCACTTGCCTCCATGACTAAGTGGCTTAACCCTAATGATGCCGTGGACACCCCGATGGGGTGACTTTGACATAATCAAAGATTAAGGACTTAACCACAAGACAACTGTGATGCCTCAAGTCAAAGGACCACTTTGCATTATCCCAACCATGAGTTCTCATATGACATGAATATGAGAACTCTTCGTTGATCGTGTTCAGTGAACTCATTCTCTATTGAGCACCTACATACTTGTCTTGATGTCACACACACCAATGACTCGAGACTAGTTACTCTCCCTGAGAGAAGACACAGTACGTACTGATCTTAACGGACTGTCAATGCCCAATTGGCAATCCTATGATCAGGAACGTTTAGGATGTGTCTACGAAAGAATGGTCTCATGAATCTAACTTCTTTAGATCGCATTCTCCCAATCACATATTCCTTGGACTTTATCGTTTAAGCATATAACATTTATATGAGACGACTCAAACAATAAGCTTTGCCCTTTATATTAAACTAGATTAGTTTAACATGTGAAATGTCCGTAAAGTATCATCACATGATTGGTTTTAGGGCACATTTCCAACAATCTCCCACTTGCTCTAGAGCCAATCAGCTTGGTCATCAGTGATGATACCTCCTATGTAGTCATTTCATAAATGGCTGAATAGTAGGCCTAGACAATGGATATCTATATGTTATCCATAGAAGCAACCTTGAGAATTACGACGTCACCATTATACATGATTCTCAATCATGTGGTTCAGTCTCTCATATGAGTGCGGACCTTGATGTGACCTTGATTCCCTGGCTTGAGCTATCGCCCCATTAGTGTCATAGTGTCAGTACACTAGATACACTTTCTGGTTGGAACCGAATAGAGAGTTCATAAATGAACTTTCTCATCCAAACAACATTGTTGTAAACTTCTATATGGCAATATATTTTGCATTCATAATGGAACACACTAAAGTCATTACTTTAATGTTTCCATCCAAATATCTCTTTAGTCATAATCAAGAGATATTCGTTTATCTCTTCATTCATAATGAAGAAACATCCAATGATGAATTAGATTCATAATCTAATACATTTACGCTTCCATTACGTTACTCTAATTCTTCCTCATTCTTTGAGGAATCTATCCTTTAGTATTTCTTAAATACTTAAGGACTCCTTTGACAGTTGCCATGGTTCTGATCCTGGGCTTGCACTGATATTGTCTTGTACCGTTCTAGGTACAACTCATATCAATGTTTTTCATACAATATGAAATACATAAATCCCCTTTATGCGTATGCATAAAGGATTTTATTTACGCATTATTTCTTTGGGAGTCAAAGAGTACATTCTCTTTTAGAAGAGCAACTCCTTAGTCTTACTAGAGTTGTCTATTTGATTGAAGTTCATCATCATATGAGAAACTTCCTATCATCTTTTGTCTATTATTAGGAATTGATATAATCCAATTATATCCTAAAATCTATCATTATAGATTTCCATCCCATGTATATAGACAATGTCTCCCATATACATTCTATCTTTATAGAATGTTTAAAGTCATAACTTTAACGAAGAAGCTTTCTTTTCATTTCCAAAATTAATATATCATATATATTTTAAATTTTAGGAACATGATTACCTCCTGCATACATTCTATCGTTATAGAATATTTAAAGTCATAACTTTTACGAAGAAGTATTCTTTTCATTTCCAAAATTAATATATCAAATATATATATTTAAATTTTAGGAACATGATTAACTCCCACTAATCTTTTGTAAACCTAGTAAACAAAAGATTCATTTACATCTTTATGAGAAATCAAACGATTTGATCCTTTTCTCATAAGATGCTCATAACTCCCACTAGCTTGCTTAGATTCATGATGGATGGATCTCTACAACTTACATGTCTTGTGATTCATAGTTTTAGACATATATTATTAAGACTATCTTAATAATGGTTTCGAAAACCCATATTATGTCCAAACATTGAATCACCATTTAGTTGTAGCTAGCAATCTTCGAATTAATTGAAACCAAGACTATCTCAAAGATGGTTTCTTCAAAGTCAACCATTCTCTTTGATTGTAGTCACCTTAAGCTACCAATTAGCTATTTAAGGTTTCATTATTTCGGGTCAAATGATACTTTACCATTTTCTTGAGTATATATCATATATACACTCAATGTAGTCATAAGGATTTTCATTCTTATTTCTTTCGAATTAAGAGGTGCAACTCTATGACATAGTCATAAAGTTCAAACCATTCAACTTAGACGGTTTATAAATCCTTCTCGACTACCTTGGAGCTTTTGGTATAGGAACTAGGTTGTTATATTTATTGATTACTTTCTTGTCTCTCAAAGAACCCATTCTTTGAGTTCTATCTCTCGTTCATTTGCTCTTAGGCAAATCACATTGTAAGATTACAATGAACTACCCAACAAAACAACATTTGTTAGTTGGTTTATAGAAGCGATATCCAAAAGTTAATTTAAGGATATCCCACAAGATTGTTATCAAACAAATATTGCTTATTAGCACACAACCCCAAATCTTAACATGCTTGAGACTTGTCTCTCTTTCCAACTACATCTTATGGAGTCATGAAAATATTGGAAGATCTTCTAATTTACAATCATATTGTTTTAGAAGTATATATCCTATATATGGGTAATAGATAACATCTAACGAACTAAATCTTATTCGAGTTCGTTCTTCTCCTAAAGGAGAAATTCATTATCTTATGATGCTATTTTCCTTGATATCTTTCAAGAAAACTATTCTAAAGTGTTACCATTCCTTGGATCAAATCTAAGGATGTAAATACTTTAGATGTCTTACTCATCAACTTACATTTCTTGAATTCTTTGAAACCTTTTGCAAAGTATTCGAACTTGTGTTTATTCAAAATAAACTATAATCCAACCGAGAGTGATCTTAAGTGAATGTCATATAACATGAGTAGTATTATGTTGTGAACAAGTGCCACTAACATCTAAGTGACTTAACCTCAACAATTTTGTGATTCTTTCTTCTTTCCAAAAGAATAAAGATTCGAACATTTCACCTCCATACAATTTTTAATAAGAAGGTATTGGATCCGGATCTAACGATCCATAGTATCCATCTATGACCAACTCGTAATTTATGTTTTAGAGGTATCACAACTTTAGTTGGGATTAGTCACTTTCTTGCAACCTTTTGGGTTTTAAGCATCATTATATTCTAAACAGTTAACACTACCATATCATCTTTACTATAGAGACAATCAATTAGATTACTATAATCCAATTATTGATTAATAAAGAACAATGTTTTTTCAAACAAAGCATTCATCCATCTCTACTATAGTGACGGAATTAAGTTCCTTAAAATTGGAATATAAAGACAATCTATGTTTTTCCAATTTCTTTGGTAGTTCATATGAGGAAGTAAGTACCATCTGCTTTCGCATAGATCTACATTTGATTCACGTTTCGAATGTGAAGTACTTTCTCTTCTCTCATTAATCTTCTACTTCTTATTAGCCACACTTTTACAACGATTGTAAAACATAGTTACTAATACGGAATCAAGCATTCAAGTAGAAGAACCAACTGTTTTGAACTATTCAAGAACAATTTACAACACCTTCGAAAGGTGTGTTATTGACACTTGCAAGACATTTCTTGCAAATACCCCTTCCAATGTCCATCATTTCATAAAGAAAGTTTGTTCCCTTGGAGTTATTTCGCTTTCTTCATTTGACTTCTCCTTTGACTACAATAGTCATGGTCCCTAAACTCCCACTTTCTCTCTTGAAACTTATTTCAATTGTGTTATACACATCAAACAATTTGGAGAGCGTGTGGTTATTGTTCACTATATAGTTTACAATAAACTTAGTGAACTATAAGGATAGGTACACAAAGGTGAAGTCATTGCCTAGTTTCCGTCTCGTTAAGTGTTTTATCACTTCAACACTCAATGATTCAAAATCATCATAAGTCCATGTTGATGGACTATTTTTGTCAACCAACCATTATGTTCTAAACATAATTACAAACTTTCAAGAGTTGTACAAGGCAACTCTTATTTCTTCATACAACAAATTGTAAGTGAAGAATCATGGCACATAAAGTGTCCATGCCCTTGTGCTTTCTTCCCAAGTTCCTTGTTCATGTAACAAAGAAACAAGCATTAAGTGTTTGCATTGACTAAGAGTTGTTCAAAGCAACTCCTATTTCTTCATACAACAAATTGTAATTGAAGAATTATGACATTAAAAGTGTTGTCCTCTTTATGATAGACTTTATCTAACATGTTCTTCCAATGATACATTATCAATACGAAGATTGTGAGGATGAGACTACTTAGGTACTTCTACAATCCATTTAAGACAATCTTTGGGATTGTAGTACCAAGTCTGGAAACTAAAGCTTTCGGCTTTTATAGTGTTGGATAGCGTTTGCAAATATATTGGTAAACAAATACATAACGAATATAAATTGATTGATTTTAAGCCATTTGATTCGGGTCTTTAAATCAAAATAGCACCACCCACTATTTTTGGCAAATTCCATATCCCTCATTGGAATTCGAGAGTTTTGGAAGAAACTCTTAGTAGGGTATGGGAGGCTCACTATTACCAAGCCCACCTCAGAATTATATCATGTTGACTAGCGTTAATAATAATGAGAGAGTACGCTTACTCATTTGTATCTCTTGCAAGTACCCATCTAATTTGGCCTCTAGAAAATGATGCCTCAGAATTATATCATGTTGGCGTCATTGTACTTAGTTAAGTCATTCCCACCATGCCTAGTTCGTGTAGGGGTTCAAGCATAGCCTCAGAATTATATCATGTTGGCTAAACTCGTTGCCTACCTCACTTCATCATGTATGTATATAGAACTCCTCCTGAGTGTAAGCACGCACTTTGTACTCCCCCATTATAGGGTGAAGCCGGTGTACGAGTCACAAACGATCGGAGCCTACCACGGTGGAAGGCCTCGAAAGAGTGTTCAAAGCACTCTCACGCTTATCAACTTAATAATGGTTTGGTTGAGGGTTTTAGGTCTCATCACATATAAACATACATTTTAATCTCTATTAAAACAATTTTGGTCCTATTACAACTATTGGTCCATATGATTGTTTTTAGTTGTATATAATACTCCCACTATGCTTATAAAACGGTTTTTTAAAGCAAGAGTATATGATACTACTAACATAACATTTGCATTCATTTGATGGACTATATAGTTGCCTTAGGGCCTTAGGATGACTATGAACCTTTGTTTAGATTCAACACGAGCCTTGTGTTGAATCTCGGTCTAGGAATGGTGATTGATTTTAGTTACGCGTTTAATCACATTAAGGCGTGTTGTCTTAGGGGCGTTGGACCCAACTACTTCATTTTCATGCATATCAAATAAAGCAAGAAAGAAGTACTTCAAAGTAAAGGTGAGCTTATGCTCATTACAACATTTGCATAAAACAAATTACTTTAAAGTAAAGAAGAGCTTAAGCCCTTTTACAACATTTGATCAAATCAAATTACAACCAAAATCTAATCTACACATTCCCATGGTTCAAACAAATTTGAAACGGCCTATCACATAGCTCAATTATATTAGGCTTAGGTTCATAATCACCCTTTAATTAATTAACACTTTAACTAATTAAATTGAATGCAACATTTTCATTTGGTTTTTGTATCCATAAAATTGATTTAAATGGAGCTAAACAAAATGAAAATCCAATTCTCATTTAAAGAGACAAAACAATTTTGTTCTCTACTTAATTTGGGCCAATATGCAATAACCACAATTTATTTGGGCCATAAAGCAATTAACCTCAACTTTTGGGCTATATTGCAAAACTTTTGGGGTCACTTTGTAAAAACACAAAAGTCCACTACTTCATGTAATTACAACTAGAACCCAAAATTTTAATAATGCAAAAACTTCATTAAAGGAGCAAAACAATTTGTCCTTTAGCGTTTTTGGACCTAAACGTAAAAACGTAAACTTTTGGGCCAAAGTGCAAATACACAAAAGTATCAAAACTTTATGTAATTACATAAAAGCCCCAAAAGTACCCTACATGTAGGGTGGCCGGTTTTGGAGACCAAAGAGAGTGATGTGTGTGTTGATTTGTAGTTTTGACATAAAGCATGCAAGTGATGCAAGTGGTGTGTGTGAAAGGGAATTAATCCTTTCACACCCACCATAATATCTCTTACATCTCTTACACCATTTAAATAAATATCTAACACATTAAACATTTGAAAAACATAAAACATAAACTTTATGAAATAAATCAAAACTTTGAATCAAAACACAAACCTTTTTGTTCTTGGCAAAAATGTCAAGAACAATGAAGAACATCCATGAAAAACCCAAAATTTTTCCATGAACTTTTTCCACCCAAAAACATTCCAAAACCATTCAAACTTAAGGGAAATAACATCTAACCAAACTAGGGTACATAGGGGTTCCAAAAGTCACTTGAAAACACTTTTAACAAGTCAAACAAGAACCCAAAAATCCACCCTTTGGATTTGGCCGAAAATTCCCAAAAGCATGGCACCAAATTTTAGCTTCAATGTTCATGCTCATATGAACTACATCTACAACATTTGAGATGGCAAATTTTCTAACAAAATTTACATTCAAAGAAACAAGAATAAAGCTTGTAACAATTACAACTTTTAAATCAAAGACTATGAACTACAAAACCCAAAAGGATTCACCAACTACTAGACCTAGGCTTTGATACCACTTGAAGGATGATTTTGTGAAAACATGTTCATTTGAATAACATCTATAGCATGCATTTAACAATTAAAAGGCGGAATCATGCTTTCATGCATTCAAAAACAAAACATTAACCATGAAATTCAAAGCCTAGTAGATTGGTGAACCATTAATCAACTCAAAACAAAGTGAGTTGAGATTTATACCTTTGTAGATTCCTCTTTGCATAAGCAAAGGCTAATCACCCAAAGAGAGGGCCTTCATTCATTGCATCTAAAATCTATGGATTTGGATGGATGAAAAGGTTTCTCCAAGTTCCCAAAATTGAGAACCTCTAAGTCTCTTCACCAAGGAGAGATTGGAGAAGAAATGAGTGACCTTGGAGTAGTGGGATTGCTAGATGCACGCTCCAAGTGGCCGGCCTCTTTAGAGAGAAATGGAGAGACATGTTCTCTCCAATTTTCTCCAAAACAAACCCTTAATGAATTTTGGCTATAAAGTCATATTTATACCTTTATTCATTTGAGTGGCAAACTTGTAAATAAGTCCAAGTTCACTACCCTTAACAATATGGCCGGCCTTAGGGTGTAGTTTGGGCTTTTGGGTCTTAGTGAATTAAGTTGTCATACAACTTAAGTCAATGGACTTGACGTTCGAAGCCCATTAGGCCTTAAGGTCCAAAACTATCCCGAGGTCTTTAACGAACTTATTCGTTTGATTAATTAACATATTAATTAATCCTTGCCATAAATAAATAATTAAACCATTTAATCATTCTTACTCATCTCCATTGTTTCTTTAATCTCCACCTTACACGGTGTGCGATCCATTAGGTTCCTTTTAGCGAGGCAGTGGGCGATTAAAACCATTTCACATCGATTGTGAATTGAAACTTACTTTCAATTCTCCCTTTGGTGATTACACACGTTTAGGGCTTCCACAAACCATGAGTGACACCTAGCAGCATATCATGGTTACCCAAGCTAATCAGAAGAGGTGGAGAACCTATTCAGTTTAGGATTACAAATGCAATACGGTCTTTCTCTAATACAATACTCTTGACCACATTGTTTGGTTTGATAGTTTATTTATTCATGTCTACTATCCAATGTGATTCGTGTGCTTATATGATTACCTTGAATGTGATTTGGAACGCTTTCCTAAATCTCATTCATACTTTGGCCAAAGATTCTTAATCATATCATAGAGTATTCTCCCTCAAACGGTTTGAAGGTTAGAGATCCCTTGTTGCGCATTCACTTGCCTCCATGACTAAGTGGCTTAACCCCAATGATGCCGTGGACACCCCGATGGGGTGACTTTGACATAATCAAAGATTAAGGACTTAACCACAAGACAACTGTGATGCCTCAGGTCAAAGGACTACTTTGCATTATCCCAACCATGAGTTCTCATGTGACATGAATATGAGAACTCTTCGTTGATTGTGTTCAGTGAACTCATTCTCTATTGAGCACCTACATACTTGTCTTGATGTCACACACACCAATGACTCGAGACTAGTTACTCTCCCTGAGAGAAGACACAGTACGTACTGATTTTAACGGACTGTCAATGCCCAATTGGCAATCCTATGATCAGGAACGTTTAGGATGTGTCTACGAAAGAATGGTCTCATGAATCTAACTTCTTTAGATCGCATTCTCCCAATCACATATTTCTTGGACTTTATCGTTTAAGCATATAACATTTATATGAGACGGCTCAAACAATAATCTTTGCCCTTTATATTAAACTAGATTAGTTTAACATGTGAAATGTCCGTAAAGTATCATCACATGATTGGTTTTAGGGCACATTTCTAACAGAATAGCCAAGCACCCAGTCAAAAAACTAGGCTGGCACCCTATCAATTCACTCCAGCCCGTGAAATCGACTGGCACCCAGCCCAAGCCAGTCCACAGGCCGGCCTAAAATCGACAGAGACTGGCCTATCTGACGTCAACGTGGCGTCGGAGGAGAATCCGAGCATCGAGACAACGAGCGATGAATCGCTCTGGAGCTCGTTTTGGAACTCACTCTCACGCTGGAGCGACCCGGAGTCCATGAGCTTGACGGCGACGTCTTGGCGGGTGTGTGGGATTGTGCCAAAGAACACGGACCCGGAGCCGCCTTGGCCGTATCGGCGTGTCGAAGAGAACGAGTCAGTCGCTTGGCGGAGGACGGAGTAGGAGTACCGGTGGGAGGGCTAAGAGTCGGATTCCGGGGCAGTCCGCTTCCGGGTGATTTTTCGGAAGCAGGCTAGGAGGAAGAGGATGAGAGAGAAGGCGATGGTGGTAGAGGCGGCGGCAAGAGGGTGGGGGCAGCGGCTGCTGACGTGGGGTTGAGGCTGAGGACTAGATGCGGGCGATGGCGATGGGAGTGAAGGAATTGACGCATCGTGGGGACCAAAACGACAGTCAGAGGAGTTGAAGGAGGAAGAAGAAGAAAGTGTTTATAATAAAAAATACTAATATTTTAATAAAATTGACTAGACTATTTTTTTTAGGGGTGGAGATTCATTGGCCTATTACTGTTCATTGTGGTCTATCACTATTTATTTGAGTGGATAAATGCACTGGGTGCTGGCGCAAAGTCTTTAGGGGTGGACCTGCTCTAATATGACCGCGTTTACATTCTCCCAAATCATTTTGTTAGGCGTGTGAGGATACCAACAAAAAACAAAAAACCGATTCACAATACCGTGATCAGCATAAGTTCTTTTAAGTGTGAATTGTCAACTTCCTCACCCCATCACTCTGAAATTGTTTGACATACAAATAAATTGATTTTTGACATACAAAGGAAGATGGAGGCTTTAACTACCAGATGATAACTGTGGATGCAAATTTCCACCGTCTTCAATGTTGACGAAAATGCACCTGCAGACCTAAGCCTCATGCGCTCGTGAGGTGGGGGGGTTAGGTCAACGGATCTCCGATGCCTAAGTTAGTTTCTCTGAGAGAGTAAAGTGTTTTGGCTTTTTAGGGTTGCAAAAAGCCCCCAAAAAATGATAGAATATGGGGTATTTATAGGGCTAGGGCCGACCATATAGGGTTTAATGGAGAAATATTCTCTAAATATTCCCAAGATATTTAATAGGAGATAATATCTTGAGATAATAATCCTTAATTGATTTAAATTAGGATTACTTACTTGATTGGAGTTAATCTTTAATTAGGAATGTATTAAAGATAAGATTTGGGTAATTAATCCTTATCTTTAATTCCTTGTCATGGGCAGGTAAGTTGTGGGCATTTGTATTCAACTGCTGGGTCCTTCAGGGAGGTGAGCTGCGCATGGGAGAATCTGAGAAGCCTGCCCATTTATTGAGGGCAATCTTGTCTTTCTTGAATAAAAGTCCACGTGTCGCCTCTAGAATTTTTGGGATTATTTTAGGCTCCACAAATGCCCCCACATCTACTGTGCTGCTATCATGGAAAGGGCAGTAGGTGTAGAAATCCCAAGCTGCTTGGGTTTGTAGAGTTGTTTCCTAATTTGAACTTGATCTTCTTCTTTGATTTAGAGATAGACTTCTTCTAGGAAAAGGAAAATAATTGCCCCCAATACCTATTTAACTCTGCCTTAAGTAGGGGATTAAATAAATTTGGAGAACAATCATTATTCCAACAAGAAAGAGAAGCCAGAGGATAATTTTTCTTCCTTCCTCTCGTAGCGTTCTTCTTTTCCTGCCTTTGCGAAGAGTCGTTTCTCGTTGTTCTTCTTTTTCTCTGTGTCGCACCAAGGTAAGAAAAATTTGAATTTTTTCTTCTTCTTGAATTTTTAGGAGCCTTAGGGCTTGAGGAATTGGCTTGGTGGGTGCCAAGGATGCATGGATGGTGTGGCAGGGAGGCCACGGTGCTATAGGTGAGTGGGGGCGTTGAGCTGGGAAAGCCGTAAGGCTCTAGCCCATCTGAATTTGCTTGGTAGGGGCCGAGATAGGTGCAACAGTGCAGGCCTACTATTGCAGGCGAGAGGGAACGAAGGGGACTGGCCGAGAGGCCTCAAGGACTGCTTGGAGTGCACGGGGGCATTGAAGGAGAAAGGGGAAGAAGGCGCGAGTCTCCCCCCATGCTGGGCTCTGTCATCTTGGGCCACGGGGTGTATGGCACCTTCGGGCCTCGCCGCTTCATGTCTTCCTTCGACCGCAAAAGTGACGAATATCCTCCACCTTTGTATCGTTAAGGTGGTTCTTCCGACAAGGTGGGTTACTTCAAGGATGCACATGTCAAGATCAATTCTGACGAGTTGTTTCGGGATTTTCTTGAGGCGTACAAGCATGCGATTCCGTCTGGGTTTCGCATCAAGCAGGTGAAAGATGATAGTAGCCATGAACTATGTGACGAGGGTACTTTTGATGGAAAGAGAACTATCAAATTCCATCCATATTACTTTCTGTTACGATTCACTTTTCCCATCCCACATCTTTTCCAAGTGGTGATCTGCTCCATGAAATGCATGCCCGCTCAGTGCTCCCCAAATGCAGTTCGTGTGATGGTGGCATTCTCAAACTTAAGTAGGTTCTTTGATCTTGGCTTGACCATAAATGAGTTCTAGTACTTCTTTGAGATAGGCCACAAGGAAAGTGTAGGGCAGCTGAGGTCTCGTCATAGGCTGTTCAATGCTTCTAGCAAATGTGATCTTGAATGGGTGAGAGACACATTGAAGGTGAGCGGAGAGTGAAAGTATGACTTTTTTCCTAACCTGCATGTCCCGACTACCTTTATTAGTGGTAAGTGAATTGCTTCATTCTTGTCCTGCTTGAATTTTTGTTGAGCTACTCTATGACTTCAATTTATTGATCGTCTTTCTTACTTTGCGTAGATTCAGAGTTTGGCTCAAGTCCAAGGATTTCGACAGATATAAAGAAAGTGCATGTTGCCTTGGGCATTCCTGCTGAGTATCGTGAGTGGCGTTGGCTGCTCAGCCCTCTTCGTCCGGAGAAAGGTGGTCTGCCTCCAAATGAAGAGATAAAGTGGATAAAGGGTGAGGCGTTAGCTTACCTGATCTCTGCTGTAGAGCATGCTACTAACGAGGGTGGAAAGAAAAGATATTCCTCACCTGCCCGTAAGCCTTCAGCCGAGAATAAGCTAAGGAATTCCTCTGCTGTTCGTGGGAGCTCGTCTGCTGCCGAGAGGTTTGTCATTGATCTAACTTCCCCCAAGGGGGCGAAGAAGACCATCGAGCCTAAGCCTATGAAACTTACTACTTCGAAGGAGACTGCATCCATTACTGAGAGACTTGCCCAGCAGAAGGGTTCGGTGGTACCTCCGGTGTCCGGGTTTGTATTGAAACGTCCATCGGGAGCTAAGTCTGGATCGGCTTCTGAGAGGCTCGTCGCTATGAAGAGCGGGAAGGTGGATTCTACTGCTAAAGTGGCACCTGGGCCTTCTTCTCATTCTGTCGTGACTGACTCTTCTGCTGAGAAGGGGAAATCTGCTCGCGTGGGCAGTTGTGAGAGATCCACTGAGTCTGAGGCTGGAGAGTTTCCTGAGGTTTATGCATTGCTAAAGGCTGACCTGCTTGAGGACGTCGATGCATGCGCCAAGTTTGTTAACAATGTTGGGAAAGTTGTCATCCGCTTAGACTCATTTGCGAAGTGTCCTGCTTACTCAAGAAGGTCATCCCTTATTGCTACAATGCATAAGACTTTAATCCCGGCAGCTGAGTCTATGCGCGTTGATCAGAATGTTATCAAGTGTGCTAAAGAGGCCGAAGTGGCATTGGTGGCTCAGCTTCACTCGGTTGCTAAAAAGATTGAGAAACTCGAATCTGAACTCGCCGTTTTGAATGGGTCTGATGTCTCTACCTCCACTTCTTTGTAGTTGGAGATCGCTTGTGAAGAGGCCACCCATTTGAACGCTAGGCTTAGTGTGACTCAAGCGATGTTGTAAGCTGTAGAGAAGGAAATCAGTCTTGTTTCTCCGGTGGTCAAAGACCTTGAGCGTGCCAAGGACGAAGAGCTTATCTTCATGCATGCTGAAGTGTCTTGTCTCAAGGAGATTGCCAGTAAACTTGAGTCCATGGATGTGGATTTGCAAGGTACGCTGTCTGCTAACGAGAACCTGAAAAAGGAACTGGATGAGCTGCAGAGTGCTCACACTAGGCTTGTTAAGGAGAATGTGCAGCTGAAGAATGAGAAAGCTGGTCACGAAGTGGCGCTTGCTTCTTGTCTGGCCGATTTCCACAAGCTTGGCTATGTAGACCATTTTCAGGGCAGGCCGTCAGATTATGAGTTTTCCAAAAAGGACTTCGAGACTTTTTCTATTTCTCCGGTTGACCTGCTTGATTTCTCATTTAAGGCTGCCTTTGGTGGAGCAGCTGAAGGTCAGACAGTCCAGGCATGGGCGGCTGAAGATGAATTGATGGAAGCTTTAGCTGCTAGGAATGACATGGCTGCTGGAGACGGGGCTGTTAAGGATCCAGTGGTTGTACAAGCTGCTAAGGAGTAGTCTATTTACTTACACTTAGGAATTTTTCTTCTTTCCCTTTTTGTTCTGCTTTGCTTGAACTTTGTTGGCCTCGAGCTGGTTTATCAATTTGCTAGAGATTTAATAAACAGTTTTCCTTGTTTTTGCTTCATCCTTTTATTTTGCCATGTCTTTTGCGAAACTTTACTGTAGGACAGGCGGCTGGGTGAGCTGCTTCAACAAAGCAGTTGATCCCACATTGTTACTTGGGTTTTAGTTTGGCTTTTGGGGCTTCGGGAGCCTTGCCTGCTTGAGACGTTTTGCAAAACTTTGTCGTAGGACAGGCAATTGAGTGGGCTACTCCGATTGAGCAGTTAACTCAAGTGATCACTTTAGGCTTCAATTTTAGCTTTGGGGTTTTTAGAGCTTTACCTGTAAAATGAAGAAATGCGAGATTTCCAACTTATAGGGCTGGCAGCCGAGCTCGTCATCTCTATAGGAGGCAGGCGAGTTGCGGATCTCAGCTTTGGGTAGCTTCATGAGCTTTAACCTTCCTGGGCATGTTGTGAGTTTTTTTACTTATAAAGTCGTCGGTCGGACTCGTGCTTCCTGTAGGAAGTAGAAGAGGTCCGCGTAGCTGCTATAAGTCGTGACACTCGACTTTATGGCTTCTTAAGCCTTGGCCCTCCCGAGGCACGTTGTGAGATTTTTAACTTATAAAACCGTCGACCGGACCTATGCTTCTCGTAGGAAGCATAGGAGGTCCACGCAGCTACTATAGTTGTGACACTCAACTTTAGTGGCTTCTTGAGCCTTAGCCCTCCCGGGGCACATTGCTAGATTTTTAACTTATAGAGCCGTCAGCCGGACTCGTGCTTCTTATAGAAAGTAGAGGAGGTCCGCGCAGCTACTATAGTTGTGACCCTCAACTTTAGTGGCTTCTTAAGCCTTGGCCATCCCAAGGCTTGTTGCGAGATTTTTGACCTATAGAGTCGTCGGTTGGGCCCGTGCTTCTCGTAGGAAGTAGATGACTATAGTCGTGACACTCGACTTTTGTGGACATTGATGTTGAAGATGACCAGGTTGGCCACACTTGAAACAAGAGTAAGGGCTAGGTCTTGGATTTCTGAAATAGCTATTACTGCTGCTTCCTTTGTTGCCACCTTTTTGACCACTATAATCAGTTATCCGAGTAATCTTCCTTCCACTGTTTGAAAGAGCCTTATTCTTAGCTTGCTTAGCCATATGATCATTATGCTCTTGCTCAATTCGTAAAGTGGCAGCCATTGCCTCCTTGTAGACTGTCAGCCCCAATGCGACTATTATCTTCCGTATAAGGCGTATAAGACCATCAGTGAATCTATTAGTTTTATTCTCCTCATTAGCAACTAGTAGTGGTGCATAACAAGAAAGCTGTGTAAATTTACCTTCATATTGAGTCACTGTGAGATTGCCTTGAGTTAGCTCAACAAATTCCTTCAACTTTGCATTCCTTACGGTTTGAGGGAAGTATTTGCCATAGAAGGTCTTCTCAAAATTAGCCCAAGTCATGGTTTCAACATTGTCAATCCTCCTGATATAGTCCCACCAATGATCTGCTTCACCAACAAACAAATAGGCAGCAAACTCCATTCTAAAATCCTCGGGGATTCTCAAAACATCTAATTTCTTTTTCACTTGTTTAAGCCAAGACTCTGCCTCTAAGGGTTCCGTGGTTCTGGCAAAGTTATGAGGATTTAACTTTTGAAAATCTTTCAAACATGTCAGTCTCCAATTCACATTATTAACTCCCTGATCGTTCATTGGATGATCAATATTCATTTGATCATCACCATCATGATCAATAGTGTTGGCTACAGCGGACATCCTTCAATCCTGAGACGATGTAGAAAACATTTATTCGACAACAACAGACTCTGCTAGACTCCCCAAGAAAATATTAATTAAGCTAAAACTTCTAGACTCAACCCTAACAATCCTACTCCCTAGACTCTGATACCAAATTGTCACACCCCAAAACTTGAGGTGTGAGATTAAGTCAAAATAAATAAAACAAAGTGGTTGTTTAAGGATGCAAAACAAATCTCATCTTAAGATTATGTCAACGAAAATTTAAATCCCCAATTCCCTTAAAGTTAAACTACAAAAGTCAATTTAAAGAAAGAGTTAAAGATCTCATGGTAATACAAACTGTAAAAGCGACCTGAACCGTAAAATTCATTGAAAATTATCTCGTTCAACCAAAATGAGTGAAAATTTCCAGATCCATAGTAGCCCCATGAAACTAAGCTGTGTCAAAATTTCATTGATTTTTGAGTTCGGAAAGTATAGGAAAATTTTAAAACTAAAACAGGCTTGCTGCTGTTTTCCTGTAAAAACAATTTCAGCAGCACTAAATTACTTTGCAAATAAAGCGATTTATATTCCAAAGAACAAAAATCTGAATTTTGCAACATACCACTTAGGTAATAGATACACACCCACAGTTTTAAACATAACCAAGTTCATAGTGGTTCTTCAAGAGCCATTCATAAAACCTTCCAGATTAAAGTAAGTTCATAAAAAACCTTTAGGGCTTCTAACAAGAAAACATTTTCAGGCCATTTGAGGAAAATGTACATAAGCAAAACTATACAAGCTAAAAGACGAGTATTTATATATACATGGTTCTCATGGACCAGGTAAGTAGAGACTCTAACCCACTGAGGTCTACAACAACTTAGGCTACTACACAACAAAAGGATCGATTACAGACAGAGACCAACTATACAACACTTTGGTAGCTCACCCAAAAGACGTGTACGCCTGGACTCCCTTCAACTAGCCCACACTAGAGCTGCCACTTGAAAATCAGCTAGTCAACTCTACACACCTGAAAGTACATGTTTAGAAAAATGGGGTGAGCATAAAATGCCCAATAGGGGTAAGTCCGTAGTCATTTAAAATCTCTAGTGCATGCCGAAAGTAATAAGAGTGATTCAAAACCATTTATTTTCACTACTACGTAATCCAACAATTTGAAATATGCTCAAACATTTCTGGAAAGTAATATATGATAGAAAAACCAAAGGTTTTGGATCATTAGTAGCTTGATAACAACGGTACTACACACAAGTTCGAAATCACTTCTTTTGTCATAAGGATAACAAAGCCATTATCATTTAAAGAATTACTAGCACACCAAATCACAAAGATCTTCTTTTATCCCAACAAGTGATAAGCAGATTGGAAAGAACCGTAATATACCTGGCCAATATACATATCACATGTATTTATCACTTTCGTAACTCATTCTCATAGCCCCCACACATGAAGCTTTCCTCTGGGAACCTTGGGTCATTGTGCCCATAATCAAACAGCTTCACGGGTCATTGTGCCCATTCATACATTTCTCAACATTCTCAACTACACAGGTATTACACCACTTTCCATCTACTTTCACAATTTGAACATTCGTATCAAGATGCTTCAGAAATTGATATTGAGTAAAATGAAAGGCATGCACGTCAACACAATTTAAAAAAAATCATGGCAATCACTTTAAACTCCCCAAAGTTATAGCAACGAAATTCGAATTATTAAAATCAATCTAAAGAGATTTGTTCCACTTCTTCCACATAATTGAAAATGGAAAAACATTTCAAATAAGCTTGGAATAGTGCTCAAATGCCAACAATCCTTGATCAAGTAAAAATGAAAAATCAAAATACTTTTATAGTTAAAACTCCCTTACCTCAAACTAAATTTCTTGACATTCAATTTCCAGGGTGTTCGTTGACTTGTGCCATAGTCCCCTTCTCCTTCTCTTCCTTATCTATAAGTAAGAAAAATCATCACACACCACTTATACAAATATCTAACAACATACCCTAATTCAAGGTTAATTGGGGACTTTAATCAAACACTTGGTGCTCAACTCTAAAACTATAACATGAACTATGATACCTTCATGTTTCCTACTCCCACCCAAAGTAATTCATGGGTTAACAAACCAAAAATCAAATATAGATCCCAAAGGTAAGAAATAGATACCTTAAATGGAGACAAAGGAAAGATCCTCACTTGTTCTAATCTTCACAAGCAAGGAAACTAAACTCTTATTCCTTAGATTTTCTTTTTGGCAAGATAAGAGCTAAAGGGGATAAACCCCTTTCATTTCTTTCAGCTGGAAGGAAATGAGCTAAATGAGGGGTTTCTAGAACCCATCCCCTTTTTTATCCTAAACGTCAGCTTTACTTTTTCTTTTTCTTTTTTTTTTTTTGTTTATTTTTTAGAACTTTTAATGGCCAAAGGCCAATTGATCTAACCTCAAATAAGGCAAATCAATTTTTGCTAACAAAGACCACAAGTGATTCACTCTTAATTCCCACTTAAAATTTTCGGGATATTACAATATCCTTCCGAGTCGCAGCTTTGATCCCTTAGGTCGCTTAACTAGAATTGCAACACTTTGAAATCAAGCCACTTCATGAAGATATGCACATCGAGGATGGACCATCTTGTTCACGCGAGATCTTTCATGGGCAAGGGTCATGCTCTTAACTATCTCTTCCGGTTAAAGACTCGGGTCCCGTGGAATTGAATCCTTCAGTTGGCTAAGTCTATTCTCGTGGAAGGACTATTTTGGCCAATTCTAATAGTCGTCTGGCTCAGGTAGTCGCTGACATCAGGAGAAACTGAGTAGTCGTACTACCCATCCACATCTGGATATTCCGGATAAGCCATGTCTGAACGTGCATAGGGCGTCTTCTGTTTATCGAGGTGGTTATGCCATGTCTGCAGGGCAGAGGGCATTTTACGCCATGTCTACAGGGCAAAGGGCATCTTACGCCATGTCTACAGGGCAAAGGGCATCTTACGCCATATCTGCAGGGCAGCGGGTGTCTTGCACTATGTCCGTCGGGCAGAGGGTGTTTTACACCATGTCTGCAGAGCAACATGTGTCTTGCACCATGTCCGTCGGGAAGAGGGTGTCTTCTGCTTATCACAAAAGGTAGTCAGTTGGTTTATGCATTTGGCCCAGGCTTGTGAATAATTCCTTCAATCTTCAATTAAAATAGAGGCTTTTATTAACTTTGCTCATAGGCAATAATGTCATAACAATTGATAATCCTTGGCATGCGAGGTCTCTGTCCGTCAAGCTACCTTGAGTCTTTAAACTTTTTCGTCTTGAACATGGTCCAAAGAATGGTAAGAGATCACACGTAGTATTTTCTCAGGTTGTAGGCATTCCACTACTTGTTGATTTCTTTGTCGTTCATGGTGGTGAGGGTGTAGCTTCCCTTTCTGCCTACTCGACTGATTTTGTACGGACCTTCCCAGATGGGAGCCATCTTTTTAAAGCCTTCCTGTCGGGCGGTGATGAAGGCTTTTCTGATGACTAAGTCTCCTGGCTGTAATTGCCAGATTTTTGCCCTTTTGTTGTAGCTGGAGAAGAAATGCTGCTGATAGGCCGCAATGCGGGTGATGATCTTCTCGCGCTCTTCCTCTGCCAGGTCTAAGTTAGTGGCCATCTCATTTTCATTCTGCTCGAGGTTCAGCAGTATGGTGTTGATGCTTGGCACTATGACGTTGGGATAAATGATCGCCTCGGAACCATACGCCAAGGAAAATAGAGTCTTGCCTGTTGCTTGCCTTTTAGTGGTGCGGTATGCCCACAGAAGACCGGGGAGCTCATTAAGCCACTTGCCCTTCTTGTCTGAGAGGGTCTTCTTGAGGCAGTCGAGGATGGTCTTGTTGGACATCTCGGCCTACCTGTTACCCTATGGATATTGGGGCGTAGACGTGTGCTACTTGATGCCATATTTTTTGAAGAACCTCGCCAAGTCTTTGCCCACGAACTGTGGACCATTATCGGTGACGATGGAGTGTGGGATGCCGAAATGGCAGATGATGTTCTTCCATATGAAGCGCTTTATGTCTATCTGGGTAGTTGTGGTTATAGGTTCGGCTTTGACCCATTTTGTGAAGTAGTCGGCTACTACGATCATCATGCCCCTGCCCCCAATAGCAGGTGGCAATGGTCCTACCAAGTTAATCGCCCCTTGCATGAATGGCTATGGGCTCATCTGTGAATGGAGTTCGTTAGCAAGTAGTGCGGGCACGGGCTTGAAATGTTGGCAACTGTTACACCTTTGTACATACTCCTTGGCGTCTTGATGCATGGTTGGCCAATAATAGCCAGCATTGAGAGCTTTTTGCACCAAAGAACGGCCTCAGAGTGGTTTCCACATACACCTTTATGGATTGAGCTAAGAATCTTCAGGTCGTCGGAAGACAATAAGCAGTAGAAATGTGGTTCTGAAAAGGATATTCGAACGAGCATGCCGTTCCACATGTAGTAGCGTGCTGCCTTTATTTGGAGCTTCATGGACTTCAGTTTGTCTACGGGGAGCATTCTATTGATTATGTAGTCGATGATGGGATCTTGCCAACTCGAGGTCGTGCTGATCTGCGCCACTTCGCCTGCTAGTTTCTCATATTTGCTTGGCTTTTCTAGGTACTTCACTGGGATTGAGCATCTAAGCTGATGGTTTAATGCAGAACTTACGCTTGGAATGTCGCTAGCTACTATCGTACCTTCTCGAGGTATCAGGTCATCCTTTGATATTTTGCTGCGTACTCTTCTGAAGTTTGGTTGATGATCAGCTGGGAATCGAAATGGATTGCGAGCTTTTTCACCTCTAGGTCTTTCGCTAATTGAAGACCTGCTAGTAGGGCTTCATACTCTGCTTCATTGTTTGATGCTTTGAATCTCAGAGTGAGAACTAGGCATGCCCCCGATCCTAGATGGTTGGATGATCCATCGACTTGCAAACGCCAAAAATCTCCATCAAGTGGGGCAGGTATGGCTATAGCGTGCTCGGCTACCTTCGGGGCACTTTCAGGCTGTGTTGCTGTATCCTTCAGGCTTGGGGTGAATTTTGCTATGAAGTCCGCCAATGCCTGGGCTTTTATTGCTATGCGGGGTTAGTATGCTAGGCCGTATTGACCAATTTCCAACGCCCACTTCTTTACTCGTTGAAAAGCGTTTGGACTGTGCAAAACTGATCGTAGTGGGTATCGATGAGAGCTTTGGATATGTAGAATACAGGCAGTTGGGTCTCTTCTCGTATGAGGGCAGAGCTCACTGCTACTTCCGATACCGCCAAATAGATGTATAAGTTCTCCGCTGCTTCCGGTTTGGATAGTAGTGGAGGTGATGTCAGGTACTGCTTCAGGTCCTAAAATGCTTTCTCGTACTCATCGTCCCACTTATCCTTCTGCACCTTTTTTATTGCCTTGAAGAATGGCTTGCATCAGTTAGTAGATCGCGAAAGGAAACGATTGAGTGCGGAAGCTCCTCCGGTCAAACTTTGGATCTCCTTCAGAGTCATGGGTGATTTCATGTCTAATATCACTTTGATCTTCCTTGGATAAGCCTCGATTCTTCGTTGGGTTACAAGGTACAATAAGAATCGACCTGAGGAGACGCTTAATGTGCACTTGGCTAGGTTGAGCTTCATGTTGTACTCTCGAAGAATGGTAAAAATTTTCGCCAAGTTACGAATATGGTCTGACTGTTGCTTGCCTTTCACCATGATGTCATCGACGTAGACTTCTATGGTGACTCCAATTTGCTTCTTGAACATCATGTTTACAAGTCGTTGGTAGGTTGCTCTGGCGTTCTTAAGGCCAAAAGGCATGACCTTGTAGCAATATGTGCCTTGCTCGATCACGAATGTAGTTTCTTCTTTGTCAGGATTGTGCATGGAAATTTGATTGTAGCCCGAATACGCGTCTAAGAAACTAAGCAGCTAGTTCCCAAATGTTGAGTTAACGAGAATGTCGATTTAGGTAACCGGGTAGTTGTCTTTAGGGCATGCCCTGTTGAGGTCGGTGTAATCCACACACACTCTCCATTTGCCCTTCTCTTTTTTCATCACTAGCATGACGTTGGCCAGCCATGCTGAATATGCCACTTCCTCAATGAATCCGGCCTCCGGTAGCTTGTTGATCTCCACTTCAATAATCGCTACTCACTCTGGTATGAAATGTCACTTTTTTTGGATCACAAGTTTGGCAGCGGGATTGACGTTTAGCTTGTGACAAGTTATCGCTAGATCAATGTCGGGCATGTCAAAGGGTAACTATGAGAAGACGTCACGATTTTCCCTAAGGAAAACCATGAGTTCTTCATTCTCCGTTGGGCTCAGCCATGAGCCTATTCTAGCAGTCTTTTCTGGCTGGTGAGGGTTAACAATAATGTTCTCGGCATCTTTTTCAGGTTTCCATCCTGATTCATCTTCTAGGGCATTGTCTACCTTAATGCCATCTTTTTGACTGGCCTGCTGTAATTGTTATTTAGCAGGAGGTAAAGTCATCTTTCTGCATTTCAGCTACTACTGCTGGGGCGAAAGATCTCTTCTTTGACTCCTTGAGAACTTGTATAGTGCATCGCCTAGACATGGCCTGGTCGCCTTTGATCTCTCTGACTGCTCCTCCCGGGATGCGGAATTAGATTTTCTGATACTTGGTCGATGTCACAGCTCCAATTTTCACCAGGCAAGGACGACTCAATATCCCATTATGGAGAGATGGGTCGCTAACGATCATGAAGGTCTGCGATGTGACAATTGGTGGGCTGGTTACGTCAAGTGTGATAGTGCCAATAGCGGTTGAGGTAAGTTCGTTGAATCCGGTCAAGACCTTTGCTTTGCGTTGGATTGTACTTTCCAGGCTCATCTTTTGAATGATCAACAGTTGTAGAAGGTTGATTGAGCTGCCGTTGTCCACCATGACTCTGTCAACTATGGAATGGGCCAATTGTACAGAAATCACCAGGGCGTCGTCGTGGGGAAAGTCTACTCCCTCAGCGTCATGCTCGGTAAAGTCGACAATTGGTCTAGATACAGCATCTACAGCTTGAAATTAATTGACCGATCTTACCTGCTGGATTTTCCTCTTCTTGGAGTTATTGGTGGCCCCAGATGCTCGGATTCAACAAAGATTCTGTTGATTCGAATTGTCTTGGTTGGGGGTTCGGCATCAACATCTGCTTCTTGCCTTGGCCAGGCAACTGGTCTGTCGACATATTGGTCGCACTTGCCTTCCTTCACGAGTTGCTCGAGATACCTTCTCCATGTGGTGCAATCATTGGTTATGTGCCTAAGACCCTTGTGGAATGCACAGTATTTGGTTTGGTCCATCTTCGAGGTGTTGCCCTTTAAAGGTGGTGGCGACTTGAACCATGGCTTGTCCTTGAGGTCGCGAAGTATTTGGTTGATCGGGACTGAGAACCTGATGTATGTCTTGGGCGCCGTGCCTCCCTTCGTTGGGGACCGGTCCTTACGTTTGTCTCCTAGCTTGTTATTGATGTTGAGCGGTTTATCACTCGCCTTCTTCTAAGTTGGTTTCGCGGCTTTACGTGGCTACTCAGGCGGCTTCTGGGAGCGCTTTTCCTCATCCCAGAGGGAATGCTTTTCTACCAAAGCATAAGAGTTTGCTAGTGACAGGTTTTCACCCATAATCAATTCCCCAAAAACCAAGTGATGTGCTCGGAGTCTTTTTCGGAAAGTTGAGCATGTGATGCTATCATTGCATATGAAGATCTTTGCCTTTTCCGCCTTGAATCTCTTGACATAAGTGCGAAGTGACTCATTCAGGTCATTCCTCATGCTAAAAAGGTGGTCAGATTTCTTCTTGATTGAGCGGTAAGGAAAATATTCCTTAGTGAAAACCAAGGAATGTTTGTCGAAGTTCCGAATCGAACTTGGCGATAGAGTGTGGAACCAGTCTTGTTATTCGCCTTGTAGTGTCGTGGGAAATTTTTTACACATGAGAGCGTCATTGGTGGCGTAGAAGGTCATGGCACTTCGGTAGTGCATCAAATGTATGTTCGGATCTTCATCTCCCCTAAATAAGGTGAAATGTGGCAGGTTGAACTTCCGCTGTGGTTCTGTCCGCTCAATCTCGTTTGTAAATGGTGACCTACTCAGGTTGGCCATGTTTCTACAAAGGGCATCTTGGTAGTGTCAATGCACTGGAATTCGCGCAGTTGTTCTGCTACGAGCCTTTGTACTTCTTCTTGGATTTGCACTTGGTGAGGCAGCGGAGCCTCCGGCTGCCCCCGGTGTTGACCTGCTGGTCTATGTTGCTCTTCAGCATGTCCTGTTCTTCTGTGTCGCGGTCACTGTGCACGTAGTCCATGTTATGCTGCTCGCCGTTGCACTGGGCGAGGGCTGCCAGTGGAACTTGAGTTAGACTGTTCACATGCCCTTCTCTATGCATTATGTGGCTACCTACTATGTTGCCTCGTAGGAGGATCTTCTTATAGGCCTAGCCTCGTGCGGACGTTTTGCCTGGAATGTCTTGAGTGCTCATTGGAATGTGGACTTAACCTCGAATGCATACTGACTCGTGTGCCAAGTAAGGAATAAACGCTTCTTTATGCATTTGGGCAGGAGAAAACGTTTCCCCTAAGGCCCAAACAAGAGTGCACACTACCCAAACGCATGGTTCGTGACGGACTGAGCGGCTCTTTACCGGGACATCGCTGGAACGAGTCACGTTCTTCCGTCATTATCCTGCTTCGGGACACCTCATCTGGGGTGCGCTACATCTTAATTCGCTTGAGGAGTTGGTTCGCCAAGGTGGTCTGCTGCGCAAGGGCGTTCATCAAATTGGCAACCTGTAGGGGCAGGTGGTGCTTGCCATTTGGATTGGAAGAGCTTGGATGATAGGCGTCTCCATGCGTGGTGGAAGTATAGTGGACTGTAGGTAGAAAGCTTAAGCCTAGAGTGAGTAATCCTGCAGAAAAGTAGGGCGTAAGTAACCCTGAATCGATTACGGGTCCGGTGGTCGAAATCTGGATTGTTGAAGGTGGCCATGGATTAGATTAGGCTGCAGGTTGGGTCGTTGGAAAAAACCGCGGGGCGCGTCAGACCTGTGCCTGCTTGCCTTGAACTTGCATGGCCGTGGACCCTCCTAGCCGTTGGGCTGCCACATCTTGGCCCTCTAGCTGAGTGGCTTGGGCTTGGGCCCACTGAGCTGCTTGGCTGGCAGCAACTACCGAATTCTGGGCCCGAGTTCGGACCTGCTGTGCAACAAAGCCTACTGTTGCATTAGGCGGGGCCTCCTGCCCAGGGCTTGCTATGGCAGTTGCCAAGTTCGGGGCCTCTTACCCAAGGGCTTCGAAGTGGACCTAGGCCTCATGCCTAGGGTTTGGTGGAAGTGGTGTCGTGGCTTAGTGGCTTTGCCATGGCTGCTGGGTCACGGTGATGATGGTGGTGGCGTGGCTTCGCATCAGTGGGGCTCCTCCTACCGTCGCGTTGAGCCTCGAGGATCTCCGTTGTGGGGTTATATCCTCATCTCGACTCTCCGGTCCAAATCCTTGCACGTATAGGGTTCCATTCATCGTAGTTTTTGAATTTCCTACCATTGTATCCTTTCTCCAGGGATTGATCAATAATTTTTTCTAGGAAAAATTAATTGATACGACGTGTGAGAAATTCAGCGTAATAGAAAATTCAACAAACTAATGCGAGAGGCTTCTTCAAGTATTTTGAATTAGCTCTCAATGAAAGCACCAATTTGTCGATGCAAATTTCCACCGTCTTCAGTGTGCAGCCAAAAATAATCACAAGGCAACATGTGGATTTTTGGTGAAAATGACAAAGTTACCCCTGAGACACATCGGTTGTCCTACGCGCGAGCAGTGGACAATCATTCTTTAATCAAGCCAAGAGTGTCCAAAAAAAGATAACCAATTCCAAATTATCTCATCCATCCTCATCTTAGGCAATTACTTCATAACCTACAAATTATTCCATATAAATGGAGATTAATTGGCTAATTAATGAATTAAATCCTAATTAATCCATTAATCACCAATTAAATCACCCATTTTTCACACAAAAAACCTCTAAGGGCCGGCCACCTCCATTCCCTATGACCCTATTTTTTTTCTAAAAAATGAGGTCCACACTCTTGCTAAAATTCTCCAAAACTCTCAAACACTTTTCTCTTTAAATTCTAACTTTGACATCGGAGGTTCTTCGGCCAAAGCCCCCCACCCCCCAAATTCATCGTGGGCGCGTGAGGCTCTTGGCCTTGACCTAAGGTGTTATTTGTTTTCTAGGTGCAATTATCTCCAAGATCAAGGAAGAAGAAATTTTCATCCACAAATTGGTGTTTTCATTGAGAGTTGAGTCCCACATTTGTAGAAGACTCTCGCATCCAAGGTTTTCTATTTTCTTGTCCATTTGTAGATTTTTCGTACGTTCTTATTATTAGAATTTTTTTATTTGCAAAAATTCTTTGATAAAACGTAAAACAAAAGTACAATGGCTAGAAATTTAGAAAATTCAACAAATGAAAATTTCAACATTCAAGATATGGGACCACAGCGATCCACGAGGCTAAATGTGACAATAAGTGGAGCGGCACCACCACCATGGGAACCACCATGGTGGCTACCTCAGTAGCCACTTGCGGCGAGGTCCATGGCACCACTACCACAGCCCGATCGTCCCATCAAAGCAATCCTAAGCCATGTCGTTTCAAGCCCAACGCGTTGCCAAGCCGAGCCCTAGCCTCGCACCTATATACACCACACACTGAGCAACCTACTCTCATGGCCCAGCTTGCTCTCACCAAGCAGCCTGCTTCCGTGGCCCAGCCTACTCCCGTGGCATTCCAAGCAGCCCAAATCGGTCCAAGATTAGTTCAACCGTCCCGGCTGTAAATTTATAGGCCTACGATCGAACCAGGGGCATTTTCACTACGTTTCTCCGTGGATTTGACATTTCCCAATTCAAATCTCGCGCCCAGAGCCCATCATAATTCCATTGCTCAATGAGGCACATTCCTTCCAAGCCCTTCCAATCTAAACGGCGAACAACACTTGTCTCGACAAGTCATAGAGTTGACGAGCGTCCTTGCACAACAAATAACCTTGGTGAATCAACTCTTGCAACGCACTGAGATTCAACGTGCCTCGGACGAGATGTTCTAAATTAGAACAAGGGCAAACGAAGTTCTCCACCAGAGTCCCGGCAAGTAGCCCATCAACCAGTCAAGATCCGAGCGTTCAGGTTGTTTACACTCCAGTCTGGGTCCTTAAGATAGCGTATACCCTCGTCTTAACGCACGGATGAGCGTGCATTCCCGATCAAGCCCAGACGAACATAAGTTCACAGTTGAGGTCACACTCAGATTATCAACATGGACAACCTTTCAGGCGAAGTGTTCATTCACAACTACGCTCACTAGGAGTATTTTCCACCTCACATCAGAGTAGGCAGCACGACAGACAGAGATAAGCAGTCACTTAATTCGACTCAAGTTCAACCGCCAGCCTACAAGAAGCCCGTTCGCCTGCCAAAGACATGCCCTATGTACTGCAGCCACGACATAGACGAGTCGAGCATATGAGAGAGCGGCCCAAACCCATAGGTCATGATCGGAGGCAGCCGAAAGTTGCATTGCTCCATCAGAAGCAAATTCAAGAATAAGTTGAGAGGCTTATAACCAAACGATTGCGCAATTTCCAACATAACGAGGCTGCTGATGATTCGCTTCGACGAGACATGACCAGTACAAGCATGTCACCATTTACGAATGAGATCGAGCGGACAGATCCACCTCTCAGGTTCACCATGCCTCACTTCACTCCGTACAAGGGAGACAAAGATCCAAATCGACATCTCAAGCACTACTGCGGTACCATGATCCTCTATATGAACAACGACACACTTATGTGCAAAATTTTTGCCATAACTCTACAAGGGGAGACTCAAGATTCGTTTCACACTCTACCGTCGCAGTCAATCCGGAGTTTCAACAAACTTTCCTTTGTTTTCACTAAGGAGTATTCATCTAACCGCTCAATCAAAATGACATCTGGCCATCTCTTCAGCATTATAAAAAACCCTTGGGAGACAATTCGCGACTATGTCAAGAGGTTCAAAGCGAAGAAGGCCAAGATTGTTGGTTGGAACGAGAACATAACAACGGCAGCATTCAGAAATGAGCTTCCCACCGAACACCCTTTATTCGAAAAACTAATAATGGGAGAAGAACTAACCCTAGCAACTTCATATGCTTTGGCAGAAAAACATGCGCTATAGGACGAGGCCAAGTAGTCCAACAAAAATGAGTCAGAAAAGAAGCATGTGGAACGTTCCCTAACCAAAGAAGACTCGGTGCCTGAAACATTCACCAAGTTCACAGTTCCAATTGGTCAAATTCTCCGTAAGCTCAAGAACGAACCTTGGTTCGAACTGCCGCCACCCATGAGAGGCGATTTTACTAGGTTGGATCATACGAAGTATTGCGCATTCCATCAAGGACCAGGCCACACTACCAACGACTGCATGAAGTGGAAGCAGTACTTTGAGAAGCTAACAAATGAGGGTCGATGCAACAAGTATATTGACAAGTCAACGAAACGAGCAGGGGAAGTCTCCGTCACCCCCATGAACCTCGTTTGGGCTTTTCCAAATAAGTTCGAAGTCTTAAGCAGCTCGACGAACAAGGCCTCGCAAGCCTAAGATTATCCAGTATGTTATGCAGTTTCTACCTTCTAGCACAATTGATTTATTTCTTCATTCTCAATGAAGGTTCAAGAAGTTACTCATAAGCCTGGCTCAACTGCTATCCACAACAACTGCTCAAAACCCTTTTTGGGTCTGCTCTCCAGTGCGAAAGGATAAACTAATTGCTCTTCAGTGCGAGAGGGTAAACTAATTCCCCGACACCCGTATGGGTTTGCTTTCCAGTGCGAGAGGGTAAACTAATTGCTCTCCAGTGCGAGAGGATAAACTAATTGCTCTCCAGTGCGATAGGGTAAACCAATTCCCCGACACCCGTATGGGTCTGCTCTCTAATGCGAGAGGATAAATTAATTGCTCTCCAGTGCGAGAAGGTAAACCAGTATGGGTCTGCTCTTCGGTGCGAGAGGATAAACTAATTGCTCTCCAGTGCATAAGGGTAAACCAATTCCCCGACACCCATATGGATCTACTCTCAAGTGTAAGAGGATAAACTAATTGCTTTCCAATGCGAGAGGGTAAACTAATTGCTCTCCAATGCATAAGGGTAAACTAATTCGCTAACACCTATCTGGGTAAGCTTTCCAGTGCGAGAAGGCTACATAGCTTAAAAGATCGAATATCAACTAGGGAGCGAATGGTTAAGGGGCAACAACCACTTTTGCACTTAACAGTTCACTCATCCGACACTTCATCTTTAGCAGCTCCGATCTTGGCAGCTTTATCCTTGATTGCTCCATCTACGGCAGCTGAGAAATCAAGCAGTTTCCTCATTTTTAGCAAAGCAACCCAGACATTGCAGCCCAATCCGTTGCCCATGCCACTTCACTTCCTTGGCCCATGCCAAGCCAATCCTTGACTTCAATTAAGCCGAGCAGCACAAGCAATGGCCCCTACCACACCATCTCTTTGGCCCATGACAAGTCGACTCCTGGCCCCTGCCAGCCGACGTGCCGCACCACCCCGATGGCTGCCCCGTGGCAGCACCTCCCAAGAAGAAGACAAGGAGAATTAAGTTTTCCTTACATCGGTGCGACGCGGAGAAGACGAAGAAAGCAACGAAAGACGGTCCTTTGCACGGCCAAGATGTAGAAGATTGCTAGAGGAGGGGGAACAAATATCCTCTAAGCGCTCTCTCTCTCTCTTGTAGGGTAGAATAAATCACTCTCCAAAGTTGATTTAATAACACACTTAAGGTGGACTTAAATAGGCTTTGAGAGAAATTTATTTCTCTTTCCTAGAAGGATCTAATTTTATATTAAAGAGGGAATCTACATCAAAACAGGAAGCAGTCCTAAGTTTCCTAGAGCAAGAAGATCTCTACACCTGTTGCCATTTCCTGTGAGCAGCCCAGCAGGTGTGGGGGCATTTGTGGAGCCAAAAATAATCACAAGTAACACGTGGATTTTTGGTAAAAAGGACAAAGTTATCCCTGAGACACACCGGTTGTCCTACATGCGAGCAGTGGACAATCATTCTTTAATCAAGCCAAGAGTGTCCGAAAAAGGTAACCAATTCCAAATTATCTCATCCATCCTCATCTCAGGTAATCACTTCATAACCTACAAATTATTCCATATAAATGGAGATTAATTGGCTAATTAATGGATTAATTCCTAATTAATCCATAAATCACCAATTAAATCACCCATTTTTCACACAAAAAGCCTCTAAGGGCCGGCCACCCCCATTCTCTATATATATGACCCTATTTTTTCTCAAAAAGGAGGTCCACACTCTTGCTAAAATTTTCCAAAACTCTCAAACACTTTTCTCTCTAAATTCTAACTTTGGCATTGGAGGTTCTTCGGCCAAAGCCCCCCCCCCCCACATTCATCGTGGGCACGTGAGGCTCTTGGCCTTGACCTAAGGTGTTATTTGTTTTGTAGGTGCAATTTTGTCATCAAGGAGGAAGAAATTTGCATCCACATTCAGTCTTGATGAAAAAGCACCTGCAAAACAATCAACACCTTTGATCAGAGACCTAAGCCTCACACGCCCATGAGGTGGGGGGGTTAGGTCAACGGATATCCGATGCCTAAGTTAGTTTCTTTGAGAGAGTAAAGTGTTTTGGCTTTTTAGGGTTGCAAAAGCCCCCCAAAAATGGTAGAATATGGGGTATTATAGGGCTAGGGCCGGCCATATAAGGTTTAATGGATAAATATTCTCTAAATATTCCCAAGATATTTAATAGGAGATAATATCTTGAGATAATAGGGTAATAATCCTTAATTAATTTAAATTAAGATTACTTACTTGATTGGAGTCAATCTTTAATTAGAAATGTATTAAAGATAGGATTTGGGTAATTAATCCTTATCTTTAATTCCTTGCCATGGGCAGGTGAGTTGTGGACAGTTGTGTTCAGCTGCTGGGTCCTTTAGGGAGGTGAGCTGCACGTGGGAGAATCTGAGAAGTCTGCCCATTTATTGAGGGCAATCTTGTTCTTCTTGAATAAAAGTCTACGTGTTGCCTCTAAAATTTTTGGGATTATTTTAGGCTCCACAATAGCCTTCCAACTGATACCACTGAATCTGGGAAGTTGGATGAAATATTGGACCGGATGATGCAAACAGCGATGAAAAAGTTACCTTTGATGAGTTCAAAGCTGCAATGCAGAGATACAGCTCTCTCCAAGATGTTGTCCTCTCCTTTGTTCGACCAACTTTTGAATTCTGCAAGTTAATTTTCTTTGTTTATTGTTTTGGATAAATGATCAAAAAGCTTAAAATAAACGGCAAATAATTAACTTCTAAAAATACCCTTCACATAAACAAAGAAAGTAAAAAAAGACAAAATACCTTATATATTTAAAATTAGACAAAAGACTATATATATTTTGTGGCCAATTTACTAAAGGGAAGAGGGAGGATCCGGCAACTGAGAGAACCAATGATGCTTAAGAAAATTGTTGGATGTATTTTTAGCCATGAGAAAAGAGAAACTTACTTCCCAAGTAATACATAGTCTAATAGAAAATAATCTCCTAGAGTAAAGATAATCATAAACCCAATCTATCTAGGATTTCCACAACCACACATGTGCTTAGTATTAATTACAACAATTTAAGAGTTTTATTGAGAAATTGAAAATAAAAGAGAGAATTCACAAAATAATAAATGACTGAAAGGAGAACAAAATTATTTACTATTTATAATAGGGCTTCACTAATTTTTTTTAGGGCCTAAACTACCCTTCGGTTCCTCTGAATCCTTTCCCTCAAGGCTCAAACACGCACGCGCAGTGTGTGGCCAAATTCTAGTGGACAATAACACAGGAAATAGTCATGTTCGTGCCATGTCATCAGAATTGTGAATATTTAACCCTAGGGTTTAGGGATAAAACAACCCGCATTAAGTGCTAGCAACCTCTCTCGCTAGTCTCTCAGTTTTCTTCGTTTTCTGATTCTCTTGTCATTGAAACCCTAGCCATAATCCGTTTCTACTACTCGATATTCCCTAAAAAAAGGCCAGACCTCACCATCGGCATCCTAGACAGCTGCCTTTACATATCGACACTTGAGTTGCAAAGGTATTCCATATAAGAATCGACGACATATCTTTAATTTTCTGTCCATGAAAGAAATCCGAGTAGGCATGGGGTTTAATGAGAGAAAACTTTAACATAGGGCAGATATTGGTGTTTTCTTATATGTATTTACCGTCTGATGATAAATTTTTGGGATTTTTTTAGTGTTTTCATTGTTGCATTATTGTTGCGATGGCGTCTGAGGATGCATACCTACAACATCTGGTGACTGGGTATGTTTTTTGTCTTTGTCTCATCAAAAGTTTGTTCTGTAATATGAAATACATGATTAATAATGTATTTTTATTTTTGTTTTGTTAAGGCACCAAGTCCCAACTCAGGTGTACGATCTGTTAACTCCCCTACAAAATGGATCAACAATAATGTAAGTCTTTAGAATTGTACCACAATAATTGAACTCTTTAGAATTGCACATAAATGTTGAGTTATGAGATTTATTTGTTTAATATCATATAATATTTTACAGGAATTCATTTTTAGTTTCGGTGCCAAGTTTGAATATGAGCGTCATTGTTCATCCGGCAGACTCAGGATTAAATTTGGCTAAAAAAATTAGTGCTGAAACGGGAGAAGACCTGAACCAATTAGTAATGGTAACACATGGTTATCATATTATGCGTCATATAGAATTAAGAGAAATTCCGGGAATTAAAGATTATAGAGATATAGATATAGGATCAATGGCTATGGGAATGTATCCATATCCTCTGTACCCAGCTGAGTCAACAATTAGATACACATTATTTATGGACTAGTGATAGGTTGTCTGTCGAAATATTTAGCAGTTTGAACGAATGGGCTGTTGAATACTTTGGGACTCCCGCTAGGTTTACTTTGAGAGATAAAGAGCGTGCGGCGGAGACCCACCCACAGTCTCCCAACAACCATCCACCCGATTCATCTACAGGTCCCCCTCCACCACCCTTCCCACCGCACCAGCCCCACCACCCCACCCTGGCTCCCTCCCCACCTATCCAGACGAACGGCCGCCAACCCTGCCTGGCCCTCCGACGTAGATACACACTATTTATGGATGTACCAATAGCTAGTGATAGGTTGTCAGTAGAAATACTTAGCGTTTTGAACGGATGGGCTGTTGATATTTTGGGACTCCTACTAGGTTTAGTTTGAGAGATAAAGAGCGTGTGGCAGTGACCCACCCGCAGCCTCCCAACAACCATCCTCCAGATTCATCTGCAGGTCCCCCTCCGCCTCTCCCTCCACTAACCTCCCCACCGCACCAGATCAACGACCGCCAACCCCGCCTGATCCTACGACGTAGCCCCCGACTTGCTGAAAGGTCAGAGAAAACTCAAGTACCGCTAAAGGTAAATTTTTTTTTTAACGATAAGGGCTTGAAAACTTTGAGTTTTAACGATAAGGACAAAATAAAGGGTAAAATGAATAGTACCAGGATTGACTTTTTAGTGTAAAAATGTGGTTTTTCGTTAAAGTGAACAGTAACAGGAGCTTTTCGTTAAAGTTTCCTTTTTTATGACTTTTGCTTTAGAATCACTCAAAAACATGAAATGCTTTCAATTGATCTCACATGCTTTATTTGTTAAATTCGTAGGTTTTAACAGCCAAGTCAGGAGAAGAAGATTGTCGTGATACATCTTACATGCTAAGAAAAGCCTCACCTTCTATGGGAATCAAGTAGAATTCTCACACCCCCAAGCCAAGAAAATCTCATTATTATATTTCATTTTTTTGTATGAGCTGTTACAGTTTTTATGTTCGTATTCAGGTATACTAATGTTGAAGAACCATCAAATATCTCACTCAACAAGAGGCATGTCCAAGCTTTATCTAGAAGTGAACGGCACAAACAAATGAAAGTTACTGAATCTGATGCCTGCGTGCACTACAACAAATATGAGCTTTGGGTACAAAACAAAGGGCACAATTGAGAAGGTTGTGCCTGTTTGACCACCAAAAGCTTAAACAGTTATCATTCCATAGAGGGCACCATCTATTGTGCCCAATGTTAAAAAAAAAAAGACATAAAACAGTAATGGGCACGAAAACTGTGCCCAATGGGGTTAGATGACAACTTTTTTACTAAAGATGGGCACAAAAAACTTTTTGTGTCTATAAAAATTGTTTGTCAGCGACACTTTATGTGTTTTTTTGTTTCTCTTGACCTCTAGTAGACCAAAAATTAAATTTATAAAATTATGGTAAATAATGGTATGGAGCTGTTTATTACTGTGCAGTGTTATAGCCTCAAAATATGTTAGCAATACTGTTGTTCAAAGTCATTTTTGGCGACAACCAAACCTTAGATTTGTCACTTACAAGTAAATAAGAATACCACTGCACCGTGGTACTAAGTGGCGTGCTTTAGATTTACAATGGATCATTTCCATATGCAATGAATGTTTGTTAGATTCGTATCTTTTTTAACTGCTTTTTAGATTGTTAGCAGGTTTGTTTTGATACTTGGTGATATGGTTTTTGACATTATCGTAAGTTTTTATTTTTTTTACTGTATTAAAAGCCCTTTCTGTAGTGACACATAACCAACAATTGTGCCCTTAGGGTCATCGGTCTCCGCGCAAAAGTTAATCGGTCTTCAGATATACAAATGAGTTAATAATTATAAATTTCTTTTTTTTGACACAAATCTTAGAAATTGTGTCCAGTAAATATTAATAAATAATAAATCATTGTACGTCCCCATTGGATCTTCAGATAGACAATATATCTTATTAATTAAAAATTATTTTTTATGACACAAATGTTCGAAATTGTGTCCAGTAAATATTAATAAATAATAAATCACTCTATAGCAAAAGAATATGTTGGCACAATTATGGATTTGTGCCCTTATTCTAGTATAGAACGTCCACACTCCTTTACTAATTTGTCTATGGAAAATTAGAATGTTGCTTCACCCATAAAGAAACAAGAAAACAAATTTAAAAAATGCTTACATACTTCCCCTTCACCCACAATGAAAAGTTCTAATCCAAGCTTGCACATCTGGACAGAGGAATCATAACTACAAACACAAATTTTGAATGAGCGGTGCCTAGTTCCTACTCAACTCCTCATTTTGCTCCAAATTGCACATCTAGTGTGGCTTTCTTGAGGTATTTGAATTTTATATATGTTTTTTTTTTTTGGTTCTTCTTTGGTGGTTTTAATGTCAGTAATGGAAATTTTTTATTAATTTGCAATGACATTGTAATTGTAATTGTGTCCTACAATTTAATATATTTAAAGTAAAGGTAGATTTTTTGTGCCCTTTGTTTAAAATAATGTTTTAAACAAAACACTTCCCTCAATCTTCACGCATCAGTCTCTCCTCATTTCCTTCATTCCGCATCTCTGTGTTTCCCCATTCAAAGTTTCAAACCTAGCCTCCCCTCAATTGCTCCGCCTCTCCTCTCTCTCTGGCTCTCCCTTTCCCAATCGAACCGAGCCTTTCTTCAACCCTAGGCTCTCTCTCTATATTTCCCCAAATTTTGCTATTTCCCTCTCTCTCTGTCTCTCTCACCTCTCATCTCAATTCTCAAGTCACGCAGAAACAGAATTTGCAAATCCTTCCCCTTCAAATTTCACACATTGCGAATAGGTGGGTCTCAACTCAAGTCTTCAGTCAAGTTCACACATTCTCACAGACTCTGCAAATCCTTCTCCTTCACACAGAATCTGCAAATCAGTCGGCCTCAACTCTCATCTCATCCCCAGTTCCCCTTTAATTCAGTGCCTGCATAATGCGATTCCTTCCTCTCCACTTTGTTCCAGGTAAAATGGTAATACTTTAGAACTTGTATTGGTTAATTTAGTTAATAATTTGTGATTAATTTTAGGGTTAGGGTTCGCTTGAAACACAAGGGAACTGAGCTTTTTTCTCTTTTGGGTTATAATAAAAAAGGGATTTGATCTGGTCCAGATTCAAACAGACCCATTTTTACTGCGATGCCTATTACAGTTTAACTTTTTTGAAGCTGGCTTGCTGTTATATGTCAAATATACCAGAATTTTGTTCTTAGAAGAAGTTTTGGCTTAGACTGGGACTTAGGCATACTGGGACATTATTCTTGATATATATTCAAAAGTCTATTGGTTTATAGTCTAGATGAACTGATGATCCTTTCCAAATCTCTAGGAAGCTAAAAGTGATGAACCATGGACAAACAAAAACAACCTGACTAGAAATAATCAGTTGACTTTTAGTGAGATTTCATGTGCAGGTCAATGCCATGTTTAGTTGCACATTTGTGAATACTCTATTTCTCAAAATTTTCCAACAATTAGACTCATTTTCTTCTTTCCATTTGCATGTATATTGATGATGCATACTAGGTATGTGATTAAAGTAAGCAACTCACTTTGACCCTAAATAATATGCATACTTACATATTTCATTGATTCAGGTCATGAACTGAACTAATGTGTTATCTCATACCTAAAAGTTAATTTTACAACCCGGAGTGAGGAATATGAATCTTTGATATGGCTGATCTGGAATTTGTAGGTATTGATTTTAATTAACTCTATTTAGGTGTAATTTTGGACTGATTGTGTTTTGAATTCAACTATATCCGTTTTGGCTTCTGATAACTATATAATCAGTGTGTATCTGATGAACGAATATTGTAGTATATGTTAGCTAAGTGGGTAATATTACAATATATGTTTATGAGATTGGGATTGTGTTGTAGGTATAAAACCGGCTCCCTGCACTAAATAATTAAAAAAAAAACATCAGTGTATTTCAATTTTATGACTCACGTGATTCCTCCCAAACTTGATTATCTGTATGCCCTAAATTTTCATGTGCGTTACTAATTGACTGTGATTTAGGACTACAAATTTGCATCGATGGGTGTGTATGTGTTCAGAACTGATGTCCTACTTAAGCTATTAAGGTGGAGCTATCCTTCTTGCAATGATTTTGGCTTCGAGATTATTCCATCAGCTGTGAAGGAGCACAACGTCCAGGTGAGATAGCTCTTTCGATAATAGTTATTGTTTTTCTTATAGTTCATCTTCGAATATAAATATATAAGCAATTCCCCCAAGGCTGGTTTGGATTTGATAATTGAGTCACTAAGTTACGGAACGCCCTTACATGATCAGGCATATCTATTCAATGACTACTGGGAGGATATTGGAACTGTAAAGTCTTTCTTCGATGCAAACTCAGCCCTCACAAAACAGGTTGGTAATAGTTGCACTGAATCGTTCCTGCTATTCGATTAGATTTTTTTTTCTTTACGTGCATATGTGGTAACAGTTATTGATTACATTCTTTCTTTCATGCAGCCTCCGAAGTTTGAATTCAACGATCCAAAGACACCTTTCTACACCTTTCCTAGATACTTGCCACCTACAAAAGTTGAAAAATGCAGGGTATGATTGCAAGCTTAAATTACTGTGTGACATTGGCTGTAATTTTCTGATCTCATGGCCAAATGAATTTTGCAAATTATGGATGCAATTATTTCTCATGGTTGCTTCTTGCGAGAATGTAGCGTTCAACACTCCGTTGTGGGTGTGCGCTCACGTCTAGAGTCCGGAGTCGAACTTAAGGTGAGCTACCCTTTCTACGCATTGGTAACAACAAGCTACTAGATTTCAATATGTTAATCATGAAATATTTCAAGCGGCAGTTAGAATGCGATTGAAAACATAAGCATGCTGGTGTTACGAGCTTTGATCACACTTGGTTATTTTAAATCGATTTTCAGGATACTATGAATTCTCAATGTTGATTGGATGTTTGGGTAGTTCAACCTCACTGGAAATATGTGATCCTTTCCCTTTTTCATTTTTCCTTTGGTTTGGATTTCAGGAAGGTAATTGCATAATCCACTGAGCTAGGAAAAAGGGTAAAATCAGTTATGAGTGGCTATATGTAGGAATGCATGGATACATTGATAGGAAAATCTCATTATTTTGTTGATCTTTTATCTTGAACACTTGTAAACATGATGTTTATGAGGAATATTTATGTAGTTTCATTATAGACATTCCATTTCTACTATTAGATTGCTTTTTATAGCCGAGACTACCATCTTTGATCTTATGAAAATTTTAAATTTTTGGTTTTATTTCAAAATTTTACATGTCTATTTTTTTTTTTAAATAGAACGTACTGGGCACAATAACAAAAATAGTGCAAACATGGATGGAGAAGGTCATCTGACAAGTTTGTCAGAACATAGACACAAAAAGGCCTTTATTTGTGCTTGCCTCTTTGAGCACCAAATAGTTTATTGTGCCCTTTTAGCAAAGGTGACGCCCATAGAGGGCACATATAGAAACTTAGTTGCTGCATTGTTGCTATTGGTCTATGGGCACGTATGTTGGTGCACTTTGACCTCAAAGGGCACAGATAATTTATTGTGTGCAGTGTTCATATTTGTTGTAGTTGTGGTATGCCTCTTTGGTTAAGTTATACTCGCTTCTCTATATCATTTAATATTTTTTGTGTACCAATTTGATTAGTGGCATTAGATATTTCTTGTGTTCCATTTTCATTGATGGCTTTATGTCACCTAATATTTCCTTTTATCCCTGCGAACTTTGGCTTTCTTGAAACTTTGCTTGACTGCATCATTGTCGACATTTACAGACAACCAAACAACAAAGACAAAAGCGGCAGGGCCAACAAAAGAGAGTTCATAGACAACCAAACTAAAAGGAAAAGAAAAAGAAACAAGTGTTTCCTATTTGGCAGGGTCAATTGAAGAGAGTTCCGTTTTGGCAAATTATGTTTGTTTGTGGTTGTTGTACAGTCCTATTCTAGATTGGGAGTGTTTGTTTGCTCCTGTTTTGGAAATGTTGAAGTTTGACAGGTTCACAAGTGGAGACATTCTGACCAAGCCTTTTTTGGTAGCGTGCAAGCATACTACGCCAATTACACATACTTCATTATTCATTGCTTTAATTCTTTAGAACGATTGACCGAACCAGTTTATAGTTTTTATTTTACTATTCAACAAGGCAGGCAGGCAGGCACTTTTGTTGCTTGCTGTTTCAACATGGTTTTTTAAAAGCATAATGCATGCTACATAGCCATGTGTTCTTATTTGTCTAACATCGATCAACATTCTGATTTTGGTTTCTGATTACGAATGCAGACCATAAGGAATTGCGACCTTCAATAATTTATTGCTCGTTTACGGAATTCAGAATTTTACACCCTTAGTCTGGAAATAAGAGAGTTGAACTGCAAACCACGTATTAAATGGTAGTGCATGTGAAACCTATCGTAAAAAACATGCAAATTAAGAAAACGCCAAATTTTTATTGCAAAATAAGTGTCTAAATTTTGCGAGGTTTCCTTTCCCAAAGAGAAGGACGATAAGAAGAATGAGGATTTGTTTGAGGGAGTTTTGGAATGAGGTGACTCAAGGTGTGTGGGACCGTGACTCAATACTTCTACAGCTCCTTCACCTCACCAAGGAGTTAGCAAAGAGATATCATGAAAGTCCAAGTACCAAAGGTGAATTTTGGTACATGGATACTCTTGATCAAATATCTACCCTGGCAATGGCACCAAGGAAGATTTACTTCCACCTGGACCTTGCAATCAGTCAAAAGATTTTAGCAATGGTGGATGAAGGTGTTACAATTCCTTCACATCACCAAGGAGTTAACAATAGAATGCTGGAAGAGGCCATTCCTTGGTTGAAAACATGAAGAAGAAGAAGATCAGGAAGTCGAAAGCTTGAAGGAAGGTTTAGAAGTTTTTGAAAGAAAGACGAAAACAAAGGCAAAATCTGAGATATTTATAGGGGACCTCTCCAGGGGCGGATGGAAATAGGGACCAAATGGGTCCCAGGACCAACCGAGTTCGGAAAATATACATGTGAAGGTCTTTCAAGGATCTTCCGAATGTTTGGTACATGTTTTTTTTTTTGTGCCTACTAAATGTTTGATGTAATGCATGCTAGATATATCTCGACATGTTATATGGACAACACTTGACAAATTTTTTCTATATTACTCATTTGAATGTTCTTTGGACAACTATCCATCCTCAAACGAAACACCCTTTCAGATACATTATTTGGAGAAATTGTAGGAT
The DNA here is from genome assembly GCF_042453785.1 of Malus domestica. Classification (NCBI taxonomy): domain Eukaryota; kingdom Viridiplantae; phylum Streptophyta; class Magnoliopsida; order Rosales; family Rosaceae; genus Malus; species Malus domestica. Next base: position 3,112,364 of record NC_091665.1, on the reverse strand, counting down.
CATGGATTTCTAGAGCCAGAATAGGGTGATTGGAACACCTACCTCAAAAATCCGTTCATAAACTAAACAGCTCCAATCAAATTAAGCTGCTCAAATGAACAAATGCCACCACATCTTGCTATACATCGTGCCACAAGATTTGAACCCATTTTCAAGAAGGCACACATGTCGCTTGCAATGAGTAATTCTAACTATAATGCTACTTAGCTGTTTGTTATTTATTTCTACAATATGAGGAGGTATTAGAAGATCAATAAATTAATCTATAAATTTACATGATCACACATGTGCTACATATCATCTTTATATATAAAGTGAGCACCCTAAAATGGTGAAACATTCAAAATACCATAAATTGTCTTTTAAGAATTTCATAAATTACAATTGAACCAAAAGAAGTTAAAAGTATTTAACCATATTTTTATTTTGAATTAATTTAATATTTAAAATTATTGAAAAAAAAAAAACAAAAACAAAACCTCCCACATTAGTGGGTGGTTTCACGTCATTAATTCATTTCTTAAAAAAAAAAATTTAAAAGATTTAAATTAATTATTTAAATAAATAAATATAAAAAGGCCAATTGTCACAAGCGTATGCGTGTAGCAAGAGGCTAATCTACAAATAATATAAAAGTTTTATTGAGAAATTGAAATAAAGGAGAGAATTCACAGAATTTAATTTAATATTTTCGTCCGATTTTACCCTCACATATTTAGTCTAATTCTGCTTTTTATCCCTCGGATTTCCTTATTTTCTTGCCTTCCTTTCCCTACTTTCACTACCCTCTCGCTCAATCCTCTCTGCTTCTGTCATTCTCTCTCTAAAAGATTCTGCCTTCTCTCTCTAAAAGTCCTCTCTCTCCTCCTTCGCCAAACCACGACGCCGTTTCTTCCCACCGTCGACCTCGCCCACCTCGCCATCACCCGGCGAACTTCCTCTTTCAACTCTTTTTAACGCTTTCAAACACCCCGAACGACAAAACCACCGCTTGCTTCTTCACCAGTTCACGCAGACCACCGCCACTACTACCACCGCTTCACCCAAATCCGACGAAGGGCGCCACAACACACGTGTGAATCTTCCTGCACCACCGGTCTCCGCAACGTTTTCCAAAACCCGCTTGACTGAAGGTAAGCGAGTTTGGTATTCTGGATTATATTGGAATTGAAGTAGGTTAATTTCCATAACTTTTTATGCTATTAAAGTTGTATGCTCTGATTATCTTGGAATTTGATTTTGATTCCCAAATTTTTTATAAAACCCCAACAGAAATTTAGGAACGTGTATTTTTTTTTTTTTTGGGGGTCTTTTTGCTTCTGATTTTTTGGGTATCAACCAAGGACTGACTGAGGGATGGTTCAAGTTTTTCGACGTAATTGTTAATTTTTGTAATTTGATTATTTTGAGCTCTTATTTTTATAATTCTGTTTTTGAAGGAATTAATTGTAAATTGTTATGTTGAATTTCAGGCACGAAGCCTGGAGAGAGTTTTCGTCTGCACCAATAAGTAAAAGATTCGATATTTTCACTCTGGACTCTGGAGACTGTGGATGGCATCTGTGTAGCCATTAAAGGGTTCATAAACGAGCAGAACACTATCGAAAACGGGATTCCATCCGAGGTAGTACTCGATATTTGCTAATATTGCTCTTCTTTACTGATTTCGGTTTACATTGTGAATGTAATTGACTTTTGAATGTTTTTCGGTACAAATTTAGTTTCAAATTTTGGGTTTGCCTGGATATGTTGAAAAATGTATGCATTTGAGAGTGTGGGGGACTCACAAATGCTGTAGGTACTGAGTTTTGGGTACCGTCTGTTAATTCAGATTCATATTGGGATATTGATTCTTTGAACAATCAATTAGTGGTAACTTAGTATTTTAGCTATGAATATTGGCATTAAGTATAATCATAGATTAAGGTTTTCTTGATTTAGGGATTTGGGTTCTAGACGTTTATTCCAAATCTTATGTTCCAAATATTGTTTTCGTTTTCATTTTGGAAAAATTTAGGGAAGAAAGAATTCGATGATTTTTATGTTGTTTTTGATATTACTGATATGTGTGGGAAATCATCGAATTTGATTTTGAGCTTGTGCTGCTTGTCAACCATGTGTAATGCTGAATGATGAAACAATGATTAACAGCCGTGTGTAATGATTAACTCAGCTTGCGCTGCGAACCACTTGCTACTGAATTGGAATTTAGTTCCTTTGTTTCTGGCTGGGCAGGAGATTGCAGCATGCGAAATCAAGCAAGCAGAGTTTTTGTTGTTTTGTTATTTAAAAAGTTACGTTTTTATTTAGGAAGTTTTGGATCCGAGATAATGCCCAAGTTAAGTATTTTGGGTGGATTTGAATTTAAAATTGTTTATTTTTTATTATTTTTTGGGTCTTCTTTCTTCTGATTTTTTGGGTATCAACCAAGGACTGACTGAGTGAGGGTTCAAGTTTTTCAATGTAATTGTTAATTTTTGGAATTTGATTATTTTGAGCTCTTATTTTTATAATTCTGTTTTTGAAGGAATTAATTGTAAATTGTTATGCTGAATTTCAGGCACGAAGACTGGAGAGAGTTTTCGTCTGCACCAATAAGTAAAAGGTTCGATATTTTCACTCTGGACTCTGGAGACTGTGGATGGCATCTGTGTAGCCATTAAAGGGTTCATAAACCAGCAGAACAGTATCGAAAACAGGATTCCATCTGAGGTAGTACTCGATATTTGCTGATTTTGGTTGAATTTGTGAATGTAATTAACTTTTGAATGTTTTTCGGTACAAATTTAGTTTCGAATTTTGGGTTTGCCTGGATATGTTGAAAAATATACACATTTGAGAGTGTTGTGGACTCACAGATGCTGTAGGTACTGAGTTTTGGGAACCGTCTATTAATTCAGATTCATATTGGGATATTGATGCTTTGAACAATCAATTAGTGGTAACTTAGTATATTAGCTATGAATATTGGCATTAAGTATAATTATGGAGAATGCAAAATTATCCTTTTGTTGGTTTTACAAGCATAAGTGAATGATGAGCACTCAACCCAGCAAAAATCTTTGCTTTTCAGCAAAATTTTTAAATAGGGGAGACATTGGTGTTTTCTTGTATGTACTTGCTGTCTGATGATAAAATTATGGGATTTTTTTAGTGTTTCATTGGTGCATTATTGTTGTGATGGCGTCCGAGGATGCGTACCTACAACATCTGGTGGCTGGGTATGTTTTTTGTCTCAGGAAAAGTTTGTTCTGTAATAAGAAATACATGATTAATAATGTAGTTTTATTTTTGTTTTGTTAAGGCACCGAGTCCCAACTCAGGTGTACAATCTGTTAACTCCCCTACAAAACGGATCAACAATAATGTAAGTCTTTAGAATTGTACATAAATGTTGAGTTAGGTTTTATGTCTTTAGAATTGTACATAATGTTGAGTTATGAGATTTATTTGTTTAATACCATATAATATTTTACAGGAATTCATTTTTAGTTTCGGTTCCAAGTTTGAATATGAGCATCACTGTTCATCCGGCAGACTCAGGATTAAATTTGGCTCAAAAAATTAGTGTTGAAACGGGAGAAGACCTGAACCAATTAGTAATGGTAACACATGGTTATCATATTATGCGTCATATAGAATTAGGAGAAATTCCGGGGATTAAAGATTATAGAGATATAAATATAGGGTCAATGGTTGGTGGAATGTATCCATATCCTCTGTACCCAGCTGAGTCAACAATTAGATACACACTATTTATGGATGTACCAGTAGCTATTGATAGGTTGTCTGTAGAAATGTTTAGCAGTTTGAACGAATGGGCTGTTGAATATTTTGGGACTCCTGCTAGCTTTAGTTTGAGAGACAAAGAGGGTGTGGTGGTGACCCACCCGCAGTCACCCAACAACCATCCTCCAGCACCCTTCCCACCTCAGCAGCCCCAGCATCCCACTCTAGCTCCCTCCCCACTTCACCAGACGAATGACCACCAACCTTGCATGACCCTCCGACATAGATACACACTATTTATGGATGTACGAATAGCTAGTGATAGGTTGTCTGTAGAAATACTTAGCGGTTTGAACGAATGGGCCGTTGGATACTTTGGGACTCCTGCTAGGTTTAGTTTGAGAAATAAGGAGCATTTGGCGGTGACCCACCAACAGCCTCTCAACAGCCATCCTTCGGAACAATGACCGCCTACCCCGCCTGGTCCTATGACGTAGCCCCCGACTTGCTGAAAGGTCAGAGAAAACTAAAGTACCACTAAGGCTATTTCTTGTTTTGTGACTTTTGCTTTAGAATTACCCAAAGAAAAGAAATTTTTTTCAATTGATCTCACATGCTTTATTGGTTATATTCGTAGGTATTAACAGCCAAGTCAGGAGAAGAAGATTGACGTGATACATAGACAACCAAACTAAAAGAAAAAGAAAAAGAAAAAGAATCAAGTGTTTCCCATTCGGCAGGGTCAATTGAAAAGAGTTCCGTTTTGGCAAATTATGTTCGTCTGTGGCCGTTGTAAGGTCCTGTTCCAGTTCGGAAGTGTTTGTTGGCTCCTGTTATGGAAATGTTGAAGTTTGTCAGGTCCACAAGTGGAGAGATTCTGACCTAGGCTTTTTTGGTAGCGTGCAGGCATACTAGGCCAATTGCGCGTACTTGATTATTCATTGCTTTAATTGACCGAACCAGTTTTTATCGGCTTGATCCAGTTCAATGTGGAAGCACTTGGGATAGTGTCTATGTTGGACTTAAATTTCTATGCTCAACTTAAATGTCTATGTTGGCCTAGTTTTAATGTATTTTTAAGTTCTCCATCCATTGAAAGCAGTTGTTTTATGCTAAGTTTCTCTCTTGTTCCAGAATATAAGCATTGTAGAAAGTAGAGAACTCATCTGAAAGCTTGAAGCTATTACATTTATTAAATCTGAAAGCATTTGTGTTTTCCCATCTTAGAGAAAAGCCCTCCTCAGTATATCGTTACTGTTTTGAATGATAAAGGAAAATTCTGAAAACTTGCAGCAAAAGTCTTGCTTCATCCGCTCGTTTTATTATAGGAAAACTAATGAAAAGTGTTTGAAAATTTTGTATTATTTAATTATTACACATGATTGTTTTCGTATTCCCATCTTTTTCATCACTGAAAGAAATGTCAAATGAAAAATCTTTTTGGTGAGAAAACTCAACTTATTAATCACTACAATGACAGCAGCATCGGACGGAGAGAAGCTCGTGGAGGTGATCGAAGGCAATGGTGGTATAAAGAAAAATTTCACTATCTTTACACCTCTACTTTAAGAGACTCGCAGGTTTTCGGTAACAAATTTTCTTCTGTTGCAGAATTAAGTGAGGCTCTTAATGTTAGACTTAAACATCCTTGTGAGTTTTGTTCGGAATGCTCGAGTTTGAGGGTTTTCCCCCACTGTTTTGGTTGACCTACTCCATTGTATTGCATGGTAACACAAGTCGTCGTTCATTGTTTTGACAGTGGCTACTTCGGGCTTGGATAAATCTCAACTTAGTTATGGGGGAGGTTGTTGAGATAAAAACGTTATGCAACTTAGTTATGGGGATAAAACTCAACTTAGTTATGGGGAGGTTTGAATCGAAGAAATAGTATTGAAGATAAAAACGCTAACCATCCAAATCATCTACAAAAATCTTTCACAAGTGAGCGGTTAAAATTGAACCAAATAAAATTTAAGAGATTTAGTTAAATCTCAACCTTTATTTTGTGTTCTGATGGTCAAGATCAAGAGAGCATCACTGCACATGCATCGATGGTTTTCCATGCATTGGTATTGTGGTGAGTGGATGGAAGTATTACCACTCTCTAATGAAAATAGAGGCTTGGGCTTAATTGTGGGACGGCCTATTGGTTAGGCTTGATCAGTATCAAGGATATCTCTTGGGTTAGTGACTCAAGAGTGAATTTAGTGCGGGGGAATCAAGAAAAAATGGTTTCTCAGTACTTCTTTAGAAACTAGGACGGAATGATCTTAACTAGTTTGAGAGAGGGTGTACAAAAGATGTATTGTGTTAAATACGGGCTTCGATTTTTTCGTGTACTGTTGTACTTTCCTTAAGAATTAATGCAAAAAAGAAACAAAGCGATTTACGCTAAATCTTTCAATCAGGGAATAGATGCATGATAGATTGGTAGGGAGAACGAAAAAACATGAAGCAAAATACGTTTATAAATTGAAAAATGGTAGGGAAAATCACAAACCATATCCTGTCCAAATTTGCAATACCCTAAAAAATCCATGTAAAAATACTTATTTTAATGAACAGCAGATAGATACATAGTTGAATATCAGAGTACGCCATGAATAAGACTAACAAAATAAGAATTTTATTAAATAAACGAGAATGCCGAAACGGCTACAAAACCCTAAAAGCTACATTATGACTGGCTTATTCTCTAATGAATAACAAAACACTCTATTTATAATAAACTAACCCTAACCCTAATGCTGACAGGCTAGGCCCAAACTAAACTTATAAGAAAACCCAAACAATATAATACCTAAAATACTAATATATTCCAACATCCCTCGTCAAACTCATGGCGATATACGACATGAGTTTGCAAACATGCAGATGCGGACTGGCTCCGTTAGACGGATTGGCAGACATGCAAACTTAACTTGACTTGATTCTTGACTTGACTTGACTGACAAACTGGAAAACTGGTTCTTGATTCTTGATTCTTGACTTGACTTGACATGATTTTTTATTTTGGCTGACAAACTGGTTCTGGTTCAAACTGGCTAGTTTGAGAGTATGGAAATAACCCATCACTAAACGGATGAGATTTCCATATCTCAATTGTAGCAATGAACGAAAACAAAATACTACCACTCAAGTGGTCATAGATCCAAACACTCGAGTGATGGTCACAAAACAATTCCAAATAGGCCAACCAACAATTCATGAAGGCCTAAAACAAACTTAAACCATTTTTTTTTCTTTTGCTCGTGTGGATCTCAAACCAAAAAACCAACGTTTTTTTTTCCTTTCTTTTCTATTTTATTTTTCTCTCTTTTTTTCCTTTTTTTATTTTTTTATTTTTTTCAAAATCTTCTTCCCTTCTCTTTTGTGCATCTACAAACTAGTGCAACAATCATCAGACTGCATTGGAACTCCAGTACAATCGTCGGAAAAACAAAAACAGCAAGAATAAGGTTTTCAAACTAGCACCGGCAGGGTTGCAGTGGTTCAATAGATCCGACTCATGGGAGTCGACTATAGGACTAGTCGGTGCGGAAACGAAAGACGACAAAGTTCAAGGCTAGTATGACAACGGGTGATGATGGACAGTGGCGGCGAGAACCGATTGCAGTGATGCGGGACAGAAGCGATGCAGCAAGGATGGCGACGGAGCAGCGGGCATGCAATCCTGGGTCAGTCGAATCTGGGTGATGGGTTAGCGCGGGAGATTCAAGTAGGTGGCGAGATTGGTTCAAGGCGTTGGACAGAACGGTGGCTGGTGGTTTGATGTGAGATGGTGTGCAGTGGTGTAGTTCAAAGGTAGGTCGATCTGGTAGTGGACAGGCTACTGCGGGTCGAGCAGCACTGATGGTACTAGCAGGCTGGGGCAAACAGAAGAAAACCTTTTTCTAAAACAAAACCTTATCAAAACTAATACAGAGCAAACTAAAAAAAAAAAAAAACAAGCTAGCTACCAAGAACATATCCAATCCCGAAGAATCAAACCTGCTCTGATACCAAGCTGAATATTAGAGTGCGCCATGAACAATACTAACAAAATAAGAATTTTATTAAACAAATAAGAATGCCGAAACGGCTACAAAACCCTAAAAGCTACATTGTGACTGACTTATTCTCTAATGAATAACAAAACACTCTATTTATAATAAACTAACCTTAATCCTAATGCTAACAGGTTAGGCCCAAACTAAACTTATAAGAAAACCCAAACAATATAATACCTAAAATACTAATATATTCCAACACCCCCCGTCAAACTCATGGCGGTATACGACATGAGTTTGCAAACAAGCAGATGCGAACTAGCTCCGTTAGATGGATTGGTAGACATGCAAACTTAACTTGACTTGACTGGTAAACTTGACTTGACTTGACTAGCAAACTGGCAAACTGGAAAACTGGTTCTTGATTCTTGATTCTTAACTTGACTTGACATGATTCTTGATTCAGGCTGGCAAACTGGTTTTGGTTCAAACTGGCTAATGTTGAGAGTATGGAAAGAACCTGTCACTAAACGGACGAGATTTTCATATCTCAATTGTAGCAATGAACTAAAAAAAAATACTACCACTCGAGTGATCACAGATCCAAACACTCAAGTGACGGTCACAAAATAATTCCAAATAGGCCAACCAACAAATGCAGACCTAAAACAAACTTAAACCATATTTTTTTTCTTTTGCCCGTGTGGGCCTCAAACAAAAAACCAACGTTTTTTTTTCCTTTCTTTTCTATTTTATTTTTCTCTCTTTTTTTTCCTCATTCTTTTTTCTTCAAACACCACGTCTTTTTATCCTTTTTTTTTTTCCAAAATCTTCTTCCCTTCTTTTCTGTGCATCTGCAAACTAGTGCAACAATCATCTGACTGCATTGGAACTCTAGTACAATCGTCGGAAAAACAAAAACAGCAAGAATAAGGTTTTCAAACTAGCACCGGCAGGGTTGCAGTGGTTCGACAAATCCGACTCATGGGAGTCGACTGTGGGACTAGTTGGTGCCGAAACGAAACATGGCAAAGTTCAGGGCGAGTTTGACAACAGGTGATGGTGGACAGCGGCGACGAGAACCGATTGCAGTGATGCGGGACAGAAGCGGTGCAGCAAGGATGGCGACGGAGCAGCGGGCATGCAATCCTGGGTCAGTCGGATTTGGGTGATGGGTTGGCGCGGGAGATTCAAGCAGGTGGCGAGACTGGTTTGAGGTGTTGGACAGAACGGTGGCAGACCGGTGGCTGGTGGTCTAATGTGAGATGGTGGTGCAGTGGTGTAGTTCAGAGGTGGGTCGATCTGGTAGTGGACAGGCTGGTGCGGGTCGAGTGGCACTGATGTTACTAGCAGGCTGGGGCAAACAGAAGCAAACCTTTTTCTAAAACTAAACCTTATCAAAACTAATACCGAGCAAACTAAAAAAAAAAAAAACAAGCTAGCTACCAAGAACATATCCAATCCCGAAGAATCAACCTGCTCTGATACCAAGTTGAATATCAGAGTGCGCCATGAACAAGATTAACAAAATAAGAATTTTATTAAACAAACGAGAATGCCGAAACGACTACAAAACCCTAAAAGCTACATTGTGACTGACTTAGTCTCTAATGAATAACAAAACACTCTATTTATAATAAACTAACCCTAACTCTATTAACAAAATATGAATTTTATTAAACAAACGAGAATGCCGAAACGACTACAAAACCCTAAAAGCTACATTGTGACTGACTTAGTCTCTAATGAATAACAAAACACTCTATTTATAATAAACTAACCCTAACTCTAATGCTGACAGGTTAGGCCCAAACTAAACTTATAAGAAAACCCAAACAATATAATACCTAAAATACTATTATATTCCAACATACACAAGTTCCCTCCATTAACATATAACAAGTCACTAGTTTTTTCTCTTAATTCCCCATGCGGATGACGCACCGGATGGACTGTCCAGAAAGCATTAAGTCGAATGCTTTGTTGATGTCGGCGAACGAGACCGAGTGAGTGATAAATTTATCCAGTTCCAGCTCCTGCAAAGATCAACACAAGGCGAGTCTTACCGCATTATTGTGTGGTTTCGGAAATAGAAAGGGAAATACGAACTACCTTGTTCATGTACTTCTCCACAACACCTGGTAGATCGGTGCGGGGCTTGTAGTTACCGTAGAAGGAACCCTTAAGAGTCCTCTCATTCAGGAAATTCATTGGATGGGTTTTGAATGCATCATCTTTGTTTGGCACACCAACCAGTACCGCAAGACCCCAACCCTAAATTTAGAAAGAATAGAAACAAAGAAAAGTAAAATTTAGATTTGAATAGCAATGTTATTCCAGCATTATATCCAATTAAACAACAAAAGAGGCTGATAATTACTTACATCATGAACACATTCAAAGCAGAAATCATCGCCTGAATGCTTCCGGTGCACTCCTATCAACACCACCATTGGTCATCTCAGCAATCACCTTTTAATCAAAGCCAAACGTTAGTCGCTGCTGATAGCCGATAATTATTAACACTAAATGCAAGTATTAAAAAAGAAGACGAGGACCAAATGGGGAAAATGGGAATGCTTGGCTCTAAGTGATCAGACACAAACATAAAATTAAATTGATTTATGTAACTAACCTCTTGCACTGGTTTGTTATGATCTTTTGGATTCACAAATTCATTCACCCCAAACTTCTTGGCTGCCGTAAAGTATAGAAACCATTAGAAATTATTTAGTGAATGGCATCTCAACCGGACATGAAGAGCTAAGTCCTTATTCGTTAAATAGACGTATGATCGAATTGACTGACCTTCTTCAAAGCGATTGGAATTCAAATCAACACCGATGATCCTTGAACAGTCCGAAATCCTTGCACCTTCGGCGGCCTAAAAGAGTAACAAGAGGAACAAAAAATCATTATGATACTCCAAACTATCTAAAAGAGCCATAATAGAGGAGCAATAAGATTGACTTACAGCAAGACCAACAGCCCCAATCCAAAAATGGCAATAGATGAACCCTTTTTCGGTTTTGCAACATTCACAGTGGCACCAAGACCTTCAAATACACCAACGAAAACAATAATTGATTACTCTAGAAAGAAAATTGGAAACACCATTAATTTCTGATTGTAAGTTTCTAACTGTTAAAATGTGAGAAGTCTTTCGAACCTGTGCATATTCTGCAACTAAAAACGCAAACTTTGTCAAGGGGAGAAGCTGGGTTGACCTTAGCAACGGAACCAACATGACAAACGGTGTACTCACTGAAGGTGGAGGTACCAACAAAGTGATAAATTGGCTTTCCATCCTTGGAGAACCTGGACTGGCCATCATTCAGCATAGCACCAACAAAGTGATAAATTGGCTTTCCATCCTTGGAGAACCTGGACTGGCCATCATTCAGCATAGCACCCCTATCAGTGTTGATCCTCAGCAGATCACACATGTTGCTTTCCTCCGACTTACAGTGCGTGCACTCCTTGCACTCCCCGGTGAACACAGGGAAGACATGGTCACCCGGCTGGAGTTCAGTTACACCCTCGCTTACGCTTTCCACAACTCTAAACACAAAATGACAAGCAAACAAAATTTAGAAACGTAAACACACTGCGTAAAATGGAAGCAAATACGTAGGGAATTACAAATTATGTAGTTTTAATATTCAGAGATCATGTACATACCCTCCAGCTTCATGACCGAAAATGCGAGGAAACAGTGGTTGTTGTCCCTGTGACATAGCATACATGTTTCAGTTTCAACAGCTCACATTCTAAGCACGAAAATGCCATGTATAGGATTTATCATCGCATTAGATTTAGCACTCAAAATGCAGTGAAAATTTATGGTTAGAAAACAAACAACTTGACTAATCAATTGCAAGTTATGGACAAAGCATTATAATTTATAAACATGTGAAATGTCATGCTTAATATTAAAGTAGACATGGCATTGGAAGTTGAAATTTTTACTTTGACTTCCCAGAAGTAGACATCGGTGTGGCAAAGAGCAGTGAAGAGGATCTTCAAGCGAACTTCATGTTTCTGCGGTGGTGCCATGCAACATCCCACATCGTCCAGGGGAGTGGATCCTGTAAGCCTTATATGTCTATTCTCATCTTGTTGGAATGCATGCAAGTCATATCTTTTGTTAAAATGCATGCATGAAATAAACATGTTGGATGATTAGTGAAGTTAGGCTAGTCAACCTTCTTTGTGTAAATTAGGCAAGTTAGGCAAGTTAGGAAATTAGGCAAGTTAGGCAAGTTAGGCAAGTTAGGCTTATGTTCTCTTTCTTTTCCTATATAATGTTTCATCTTGTAATTGTTTTGATATGAAATACACATAAAAAATTCAACATGGTATCAGAGCAAGAACTCGAAATTCCTGGCTCTGTTGATCGTTTCCGCTAAGTTTCTTTTACTCTAAGCCAAGATGGCTGGAGAACATTATGAAGCTGAGTGCTCGATGGATGCTCTGTTGATCGTTTCCGCTAAGTTTCATTTACTCTAAGCCAAGATGGCTGGAGAACATTTACTCTAAGCCAAGATGGCTGGAGAACTTTTACTCTAAGCCAAGATGGCGTAAAACCAAGATGGCTGGAGAACATTTACTCTAAGCCAAGATGGCTGGAGAACATTTACTCTAAGCCAAGATGGCTGGAGAACATTATGAAGCTGAGAGCTCGATGGATGCTTTAGCTCTACCTAACGTTGTTCAAGTTTGTGGCACGAAGCCATTATTCTTTGTTTGCGGCACGAAGCCAGCCATTATTCTTTGTTTGCGGCACGAAGCCATTTCAAGTTTGTTTGTTTGCGGCACGAAGCCATTACTGTTTGTTTGCGGCACGAAGCCATTTCAAGTGGGAATTTGGTAACATGGCGCAGCAAGAAGCAAAGCGTTATTTTTACTAAACCTCTTCCTACGGTTCAGTTCATGCGCATTCTGTCCAAGCTTGGCTCAAGGAATCCCCTCGATCCAGCTTGAGGGGGAGTGTTGGAATGCATGCAAGTCATATCTTTTGTTAAAATGCATGCATGAAATAAACATGTTGGATGATTAGTGAAGTTAGGCTAGTCAACCTTCTTTGTGTAAATTAGGCAAGTTAGGCAAGTTAGGAAAGTTAGGCAAGTTAGGCTTATGTTCTCTTTCTTTTCCTATATAATGTTTCATCTTGTAATTGTTTTGATATGAAATACACATAAAAAATTCAACACATCTCTACCTAACATGAGGTCTTTTGGGAACTCACTGACTTCGGGTTCCATCGGAACTCCGAAGTTAAGCGAGTAGCGCGTGAGAGCAATCCCATGATGGATGACCCATTGGGAAATTCTAGTGTGAGTTCCCAAAAAAAAAACCGTGAGGGCGTAGTCTGGGCCCAAAGCGGACAATATCGTGCTACGGTGGTGGAGCGAGCCCGGGATGTGGTGGACCCTGGGCCGGGATGTGTCTGATTGGTATCAAAGCGTGGTTTGTTCAGAGTATACTTAGGATTCTCTTCTATTCTCATAAAGTGTCGGTTTTGACATCATTTGGATGTTAGGACTTTTAGATTTGGTGCCATTCGGCGTAGTTATGCTAACCTTTCTCTATTTGAATTGTCACATTCTGAAATATAAGAATTCGTGTCGGGATTGTGCCTCAACAGTGATGAATTGGATTGTTGGACGACTTTCAACATTAGATCGATACTCCACAACATGTGTTCCTTAGGAATTGCGGGCGGAGTGGATCTACATAAGAGCGTTGGGAAACGGAAAAGTGGTTTGAATTTGGAAGATCTGAAGCGATGATATCACTCTGAGACATGCGTTCCTTAAGAATGGCAGGCAGAGTCATATCTCTTAGGAATTGCTCGAAACATTCGAAGTGCGTGCTAAAGAAGCGAGTAAGTGCTAGTGGTGACGGTGGTTAGTAGGTGGTAGTTGGTGGGAGCAAATCAATGTTCTCGGACTCGTTTCCACTAAGAACATGCGTGTGAATCTTTAGAATGAATCTTCGGCGATTGTTCTATCGATAACCTTCTTGCTTACTCTAATGATGAAGTCAAGTTCATTAACCTTTGACCGTCAGCTTCACATCAAATTCTTCGAGTGTTGACTTCGTTTACAATAATTGCTTTTCTTGGGAAACTCCTTGGTAGCAGATGATATTCTCATCAATTTTCCAATGGGAGTTGCGATTCCTATTGTTGTTGTAACTAGACTTAGATGATGAAGATCCATACTTGTTTGGATAAACAAACTTCTTGAATTTCACTTGGATCTAATACTCGGTGGTAAACCCTAACTCCTTGTCCATGCACTTTTCGGTAAAGTTGAATTTACCCTCTTACTTCTAGCCCAACTGACTAGTGCTCTTGTCCACTACCTGTTCAGTCTTGTAATTTTCAGTGTAATGGCTTGAGGCTCTACCATATTCATCGTTGTACAAAGATCGAGCTTTACTCTGAACTTCTCTGAACTCATTGAACTTTGGTTTCCTCAAGGGCATCACTTTAAGGTAACCAATAGTGCCACTGCATACATTTGCAGGCTGCTTTGTATCTTTCTTCTTCGTCATTCTGCTGATTTAGAGGTTCTATGTTTAATTCTTGAACTTTGAAACAGCTCTCACAAAGTATTGTGAATTTCGAATTGTCTTAGGCCTCATCAAATCTTATTAACAGTTCTTAACTATTCTTGAGATTAGACCTATTTTCTTTTGGCTAAGAAACTAGTCGATCTTACTGTGATGATTAACCAAATAATCACAAACAGCGACTCTTATTTCTGGATCTTCACCTTCATTCGCTTGTTTGTTTCTTAATGTAAACTGGATCATGTTGGAATAATACACCGAGGATGAAAAAAAAAATGTTTGTTCTCGGCATGGTTTCTAGTTCAAATCCCAATATCTTGTACTCTAGATTGTAATGGATTTGTTTTGACCCTTAAATTCTTGAGTGTTCTTTCAGCATTCTCGACATGGTTCTCGCTCAATCAATGAGAAATTCACGATCGATCGATTTGACGGAAGTGTGCGCCCAATTCTTATAGATTCGGACAAGTATAGTTAGGGCATAACCTTTTCACAAGCTTACCAGAAAGAATTCCATGTGGGTGTGAAGTTAAGTCGTCTTTTGGTAAAAGATTGTTGAAGATTGTAGTGTAAGTGATTAGTTGATTGCATCACTATCTTCATGTTGAATTGAATGGTCACCACTCATTACCTCTCACCAGCTGCCTTCGTTTTGAGAGCACGTGGGCATGAGGTTTAAGCGGTCTTTTAGTAAGAGTTGGATGAAGGTTTTAGTACAGAAGGTCAGCAGATTGTATCACCATCTTACTATAATTCATAGGCATCACATCGGTTCTTTTCCAACGATATGTGTTTGTCTCAAAGCATATTTTCACTACTTCACTTCCGAACCTTATTGTTATGAGTAGGCGGATGTCGAAACACTTCTAGCAAATCTATTTGGTGCACTCTGGGATGGCACTACAACACGGTTGAGGCGAGAATTGGATAATCTTTACAACTCTCTCAAAAGGTGTGTGTTCTCTTTTGTTTTTAGGTTGACCATTTACGAGTCGTCCTTCTTTCCATCAACTTTGGCCTTGTTTGACTAGAAATCTGCAACTAAGCAAAAATGGAGGAGTGGTTTGAGCACTACAACAGCTCCCAAGAAGTACTGCTTGTCGAGGAGGATGACTTATCATTTTCTACTTGCTTGGTTCGAGCTTTTGGGTCTCCTATTAACATAGTAGTCACTTCTCTTGAATCTCAAGGTATAGTTTTCAAATGGGTTCTTTATTGGTGAAACTCTGGAGTAGTTGGTCACATTTGGAAGAACAAAGGAGAATATGATGCTTGGTGCTGGATGTAGTTGTTACAACGATAGTTTTTATTTTGTTTGGTTGGGTACGACACTTTTGTGACATTGTACGAAAGTTTTCTATAGGCAACATTGGTTGGCAGAGGAGTATTATGATTTGGTATTCGGATGATTAAATTTACGACATGTGAAATTGTGCACCCTCAGGAAATTACTGCTTGCTTATCGAGACAACAATGTGTTGTCGATATCGCAGGCTGCAAACTGTGATATCAATAGCTTATTCGTTGGGTTCGTTAAGAAAGTGGGCAGGAAGACCCGTCTTCAGCAGTGGTTACAGATTTGTTAGTGTTGGGGCTCGACCTAAAAACACATATGTTCTCAAAGTACGTGAGGTTACGAATTCTTGGGTGAGACCCACTTCCATTTTCGATTTTCGATTTTCAGTATAAATATTGTAAATTTTCTTATTATAGTTATATATTTGTTTTAGACATTACAAATGTTTTGGGGGGAAGTATTTTTGTTTTCGGTTTTAAGTTTAGCACGAGTTTTCAACCTATATGTTAGTACATATTTATTTTGATGTTATCGTATTTTATGTACGTACTTTTGACCCTACGTCAATATATGTTTTCGACTTTGTATCTTTATAAGTATGTTTCTACTTTTACACTGATGGGGAAGAAAGTAAGAGCTTGGAGGCATGATAGAGGATTTTGCAACCCACTCAGATGGTGTGGCATATTTTCTTTGATGCACCCAATTTGATTTGATTTCTCTTTATACGTATACATATATTCTTCTTCATATTTTTTTGAGTATTTCAGTTTAGTAAGTGATTTTAAATTTCGAGGACGAAATTCTTTTAAGGGGCGTAGATTGTTAAACCCCACCCCTGAATTTATATGTAATTTTATAATTTCCCAAGTTTTATTGAAAATTTCATTTTGGTCCCCTAGCTTGACTAAATTTGGACCCTTTATCTAGATTCCTAAACTCCCTCAAACTGCCACGTGGTAGCACCCTAACAAACCTCATCTCTCTCTCTCTTTCTCTGTCCCTTACCCCGTGACTTCTTCTTCTTCTTCTTTCTATCTCTGCTCTCATCTCTCTCCCTCTCTTCACCGAGACGCACACATTAACACACACCCACTCGCACTCAGCTGCATAACCATCTGCGAGGAAGACGCCATCACCATCATTGATCCTTCCTCGTCCTTCGTTCTCTCTCTTTCCCATGGCTGCGAAGACAAAAACCCAGAAACTCTCCAGTGAGATTTTCGTGTTTTTTCGGCTAGGTGAGCCTCAGGATTCTCTCTTTCCGTTTTAAATTGATGCTTGAGTTCGATTGTTGAGAGATTTTCATGTGGTTGGCAAGGTTTAATTCGAAATTGAGTCGGAGGAGAGCTCACCCATCTCCGGCGAACCCGTGTGAGTTAAGGGATTTTCCAGTCGTCTCCGGTCGTTCTACAGCAAAAGGAAGGTATAAACACACTCCTCTCGTCTTGTGTTTCATTTTAATAACTAGATCGAACCCTAAAGGCTATGTTTACATTCGGCCGGAGCTGTAGAAGCTCTGGCATTCTTCTCCGGTACACCCAAGGCCTTTTAGGCCGTTTCCAAGGCTCACGGGCCTTAGGCCCGTTGTGAACCAGCCCAAACCCTTTCCCTTTTCAGTTTTTATTTATTTATTTTTGTTATTAATTGTTTTAAGACCCAAAAGGCTTTCGGGCCGTTTTGTTTAGGGCTTGTGGACCATTGACCCAACCCAAAACCTTTTTAGGTTTTATTTAATTCTTGTTTTAAAATTTGGGCCCTTGGGCCATTTCTGTTTGGGGTTTTTAGCCCAACCCCTAAAAACCCATCACCCTAAACCTATTTCCCTAAACCCTTAGGGCCCTATAGGCCCAACCCAAATCCAAACCCTAAGCCCATACCCGTTTGACCCAGTTGACCTTTGACCGTTGACTTTGACTTTGACTGTTGACTTGATCGGTCAACGGTCAATGTTGACTTTTAGAGTTGACTTTTTGGGGTTTCGTCCATGACCTCTCCTAGGCTAATTTCGACGTCCTGGACCCGTTTTTGAATTTCGTTTTCCCAAATTCAATCGTTTGAATAGAGTTTAACTAAAGGTACCCCCTTTATGTGATTAGGTGCAATTATTGGCGGTGATTCCGTTATTCCTTTTTGGTACAGCTTGGCATCATCTGTGTACGGTGAGTGGACCTCTTCTAAAATTACATGATTTCATAGTTTAATTGGATAAATGAATAGCATGCCTTACGAGTTTATGAACTGATTTTATGTTAAGCATGTTTATGGAAAATGTTGTTTATCGTCTCGTTTTTGGTGAGGAATTAATTATTGGCCTATATTGAGCTATATTTTAATATATCATATTTTCTATAAAAACCATGAACTGGTAGACTATCTAATAGATGACAATAGGATGCTAGAACATGTTTTCAATACCCCTCTTTATATTATAGACGATGGATGACTTTATGCTATGAAGTGGTTATTTATGAGAGGCATAACTATTTGTGCGTACCTAGTGGACAATATACTGCCTGAGGCGAGGATCTGGTGTTGGTAGATAAGCCAAGAGAAATAATCCCTAGCTACGGGCTGAAGAACACAGAGCAGGCATTGGGCTGGGAGTTGGTAATCTCTGGCTACGAGCGCAGAGACCACGGTGCTAGCATAGGGCCGGGAGTTATATTTATTCAGTGATCTTACTGGCAGCACATTGCACTTACGAGACGATCTGTGAGACTACTGATGCTTTGGTTTCCGTGATATGTCTTTTGAGATGTTTATGGCATGCTAGGGTTTTCAGAGACACCTATCATTTATTACACTAGTAGTTTTCATTATTAAAACCTTAGGGGTTAGTATGTTTGTAACTGTTTTTGTATTATGTATGTATATAAACTTGGTACACTCACCCTTGTTTTGCGCCCCCTTTTAGGATTTAGAATTGAGGCATACGATCCCGACGTCAACGCTTTCGCATTGGCATATTCGAGTCCTCTCGGTGTAGGACCCACATCCTTTTATTTATTAAATTTTACATTAATTCTTTGAGAACTCTAGTTAGTTGTATGCTCTGAATACGTTTCTAAATTATTAATCATTGTATTTTAAATTCATAACCCTTATTTATTTCTTATTCTTAACTTTTGTATCAATTAATGGCTTTCGTCGCCCTCAGGTGTCGGCCAACACGTGTCTATCCTGGTATTCGGGGATGGGCTGTCACAGTCATGCTTTCGCATCCATGTGCGAAATCCAACTAATCCTCGAATGGGAAACTAAGTTTTACTAAAAATAAAAAACAAGTACGAAGTTAATTTCAATTAACTCCGTACATCACAACACATATTTGTACGTCACGTACAAATTTAACAATATAATATAAATATAATTTCACAACACAATATAAACATAACAAACTAAGTTCAACATAATTTAAGTAATTTTATATATTTAAAAAATAAAACGAAGAAAATATCTTCTCAATCGTTCTCCACCAATCGCTAATCACACAATATCCCTATAGACAACGAAATTAATGGCCTTATTATGAATTTACATTAATACTTTTACCCAAACGACAAAAAAGGCTTAACAGACACACCGAGATAGCTCGATCAACGTAGAGAAGAAGATGGAGGGAGTATTAGATGATGAAATTGAGAGAAAATGGAAATGACGGATGCCAGATTGCGCAAAATCGAAAGGATGAGTGCAGAGGCACAATTTGCAATTTTTTTTGCAGTTTGCCTCTGCACATGGCTGAATCCAGATTAAAAAGTTCACTTTTGGACAAATGATTTTGCACGACAAAAAAAGAAACATTCGTTGCGCAAGTTTACCATTTTTTAATTTTATTTCCTTTACTTTACAATTTATTATTTTCAACAAATTGCGCGACGAAAACATGTATTGTCGCGCAAAGCATATTTTTTAATTTTTTTTATGTCTTTATGTTTTATTTGTATGTATTGTAAATTTTTATTTTATTGTAAATAAAAAAACTCAAGCCTAATTAAACATTAAATTAATTAACAAAACACATTAACTGTCCCAAATAGAAATTATAATTAATGTAAATATTAATACTCATCCACATAACATTAATTAATTAATTTAATTAAATATGAAGTCCACAAAATCTTATTTATAAAAAAAAAAAAAAAAAAAAAAAACAACCCTCCTCAACTTCAATCCTCCGTCGCCCGCAACACATCAAACTTCCACTATTGGAAACGCTGCTTGAAAAGCCCATCCACATAAATCTGTTGCTTCTCATCGGTTTCATCAATATCCCAATGAACCTACATTAATGCCAATAACAATAAATTGGTAATTAAAAAAATATTACGTTTTAACAAAAATAATTATTCATTATTTACTTCAAACTAACTGATAACTCCTTCACCATGGAATTCTTCAACTCCTAAGGAACTTTTTTTGAAGACTCAAACTTGGCACCAAATTCCCAATGTCATACCTAAATTCGGCATACGCCGCATCCATATTTTTGCCTTCAAAGTAGGGCATTTGCTTCCATCAATACCTCTCTGATCGCACTACAAGTTTTTTTTTTTTGCCAGAACCTTCTCTATAATCGGCCATTCTTTTTTAAACAAATTTCTTTTTGAAAATTTTAGGGTTCTGAAACTGCGTTTATATAACACTAAGACACCTTTGCGTGATGAACCCATTTGTCGCGCAAATCTCATGTTCGTCACACAAAATTCATCATAAATGGGAAGGTTTGAACGCAGTCTGACTGTGCTTTGCGTGACAAACATATTATATTCGTTGCACAATATATTGCGCGACGAATGAAATGATTATAAATATAAAGTTTATGTAAACATAGATATCTATGTTTACGTAAACTTTTTAATTACAAACAAATATTTAGATACTATTAATGTCACATCCCAGCCTAGGCTCGACCACTTCCCGAGCTCAACTTCGCCGTAGTACAATATTGTCCGCTTTGGGCTCCTACCACACCTTCACGG